>NW_024070187.1:58223510-58821341 GCF_014754425.2 Oryx dammah
CTGAAGTGGCTTGCCATTCCCTTCTCCAGTGGACCACATTCTGTCAGACCTCACCACCGTGACCTGCCCGTCTTGGGTTGCCTCGCAGGCATGGCTTAGTTTCATTGAGTTAGACAAGGCTGTGGTCCTAGTGTGATTAGATTGACTAGTTTTCTGTGAGTATGGTTTCAGTGTGTCTGCCCTCTGATGCCCTCTTGCAACACCTACCATCTTACTTAGGTTTCTCTTACCTTGAGCATGGGGTATCTCTTCACGGCTGCTCCAGCAAAGCACAGCTGCAGCTCCTTACCTTGAACGAGGGGTATCTCCTTACCCCAGCCGTTCCTGACCTTCAATGTGGGATAGCTCCTCTAGGCCCTCCTGTGCCTGCTCAG
The DNA here is from genome assembly GCF_014754425.2 of Oryx dammah. NCBI lineage: Eukaryota > Metazoa > Chordata > Mammalia > Artiodactyla > Bovidae > Oryx > Oryx dammah. The sequence goes on from NW_024070187.1 coordinate 58,223,885, forward strand.
CCACTGCTCCTCGGGTTGCTCCTCCGGGCCCCCGCCCCTGGCCTCTAGCTCAGGGTGGCTCCTCAAGGTCATGGCCCCTGACCTCGGACATGGGGTGTCTCCTCCCGGCTGCCACTGACCTCGGACGCGGTGTAGCTCCTCTTGGCCGCCACCCCTGACCTCGGATGTGTGGTGTCTCCTCGCGGCCACCGCCCATTGCCATCCTGAAAATAAATTTATCAGTGCCATTTCTTCAGATTCCATACATATAGGTCAGTATATGATATTTATATTTCTCTTTCTGACTTACTTCACTGTGTATAATGGGCTCTAGTTTCATCCACCTCATTAGAACAGATTCAAATGTGTTCCTTTTTATGGCTGAGTAGTATTCCATTGTATATATGTACCACTACTTCTTTATCCATTCATCTGTCAATGGACATCTAGGTTGCTTCTGTGTTCTAGCTATTATAAATAGATCTGCAGTGAATATTGGGGTACATGCGTCTTTTTCAGTTTTGAATTCCTCAGGGTATATGCCTAGGAGTGGGATTGCTAGGTCATATGGTGGTTTTATTCCTAGCTTTCTAAGGAGTCTCCATACCATCTTCCATAGTGGCTTTATCAGTTTACATTCTCACCAACAATGCAAGAGTGTTCCCTTTTTTTCACACCCTCTCCAGCATTTATTGTTTGTAGACTTTTTGATGGTGGCCATTCTGACTGGGCTTCCCTGGTGGCTCAGATGGTAAAGCAATAGCCTGCAATGCAGGAGACCTAGGTTTGATTCCTGGGTCAGGAAGATCCCCTGGAGAAGGAAATGGCAACCTACTCCAGTACTCTTGCCTGAAAATCCATGGATGGAGGAGCCTGGTGAGCTACAGGCCATGGGGTTGCAAAGAGTCAGACATGACTTCACTTTCTCTTTCATTATGACTACTGTGAGATGGTATCTCATTGTAGTTTTGATTGGCATTTCTCTGATAATGAGTGAGGTTGAGCATCTTTTCATGTGCTTGTTAGCCATCTGTATGTCTTCTTTGGAGAAATGTCTCTTCAGGTCCCTGTCCCACTTTTTGATTAGGTTATTTGCTTTTTTGTTATTGAGTTGTATAAGCTGCTTGCATATCTTGGAAACTAATTATTTATCAGTTGTTTCCCTTGCTATTATTTTCTTCCATTCTGAGGGTTGTCTTTTCACCTTGTTTATGGTTTCCTTTGTTGTGCAAAAGCTTTTAAGTTTAATGAGGTCCCACTTGTTTATTTTGTTTTTATTTCCATTACTCTAAGAGGTGGGTCATAGAACTTGCTTTGATTATGTCATCGAGTGTTCTGCTTGTTCTCCTTTAAGAGTTTAATAGTTTCTGGTCTTACATTTAGGTCTTAATCCATTTTGAGTTTATCTTTGTGTATGTTGTTACGTAGTGATCTAATTTCCTTCTTTTGCATGTAGCTGTCCAGTTTTCCCAGCACCATTAAAGAGGCTGTCTTTGCCCCATTGTATATTCTTGCCTCCTTTGTCAAAAATAAGATATCCATAGGTGCATGGGTTTATCCCTAGGTTCTTTATCTTGTTCCATTGGTCTATATTTCTGTTTTTGTGCCAGTACCATACTGTCTTGATGACTGTAGCTTTGTAGTATAATCTGAAGTCAGAAAGGTTGATTCCTCCAGCTCCATTCTTCTTTCTCAAGACTCCTTTGGGTCTTCTGGGTCTTTTGTGTTTCCATATGAATTGTGAAATTTTTGTTCTAGTTCTGTGAAAAATGCCATTGGTAATTTGATAGGGATCACATTGAATCTGTAGATTGCATTTGGTAGTATAGTCATTTTCACAATATTGATTCTCAGGAACATGGAATATCTCTCCATCTGTTTATGTCTTTGACCTAATGAAATCAAATTATTTTAAAATTGATTAAAAAAAATTTTTTTATTTGAAAAAATCACTAATAAAGTAGGGTTGCCTGAACCCTCTGATCTATTGTCAGCTTCAATGAGCTGAGAATTAAGGATAACCTCTGGACCAAAAGTTGCCAGGCCATTCTCCTGATGCTGCTAGGAAATGGAAAAAGAGACTTGAGAGAGTAGGTAAAACTGAAAGAGGGAGGTGTCAGCTAAATAGTGAAGCACTCTGTATTTCTACGGTTTGGAATGATAAAAAGATCCCCAAGAGTTAAGTGGGGATATAGCAGAGCCCAAGACAACGGCCTATGACCACGTATATACACAAGTGTACATATGACTCATACCCATACCAGCTGTATGTTATCTCCAGTTCAAGCAGTGAAAGAGAGTTCTGGGATTTCTAAATCTCAATTCCAAATTTTAGGGAGAGAAAAGCCAGTTGGCCCAGCTTAGTTTATTTCTGGTCCAACTGGCTGGGGGCTGACAAGGGAATAACATGTGTGAGCAAACTCTTAGAGTAGGAGGCGCAGAAAAGTTCATTTAAAGCAGAGAAAGGATGGAAAGGAAATGATAGATATCATGGCACAGTTATGTTCAACCAATATTTTGATGGTAAAACCAAAATCATGAACACCACCCACTGTAGAAAGAAAACATGTTCCATTTCTTGCCGAAATCTTCCATTTTGAGGTAAAAATCTCAAGGACAGAAAGAGAAAGTACTAATTTGGAATAACTGTAGTTTTAGTTAATCATTATGTAACTGACTTCCGGGCAAATGTTTCTTGCACCAGGAAGAAGGTTCACAGTCCACAAATAGTCATCATTGTCAACAAGGAAAACAAACACGTATCGAGCGCTTGTAAAAGGTCAAGTTCTGCTGCTGCAATCTTGGTTCAGTTCAGTTAAACTGAGAGCCTTCTTTGAGCAAATCATGGTGTGCAGTGCTATGCTGGTTCTGGGACAACTGGGAACCCACTTTAAAAATCTTAAGTACAAAGCTTGAATTTTTACATATGTAAATACCCATGTGACCACCACCTAGATCAAGATATAAAATATTTCCAAAGATTCCCTCATTCCCCTTTCCATTCAATAAACTTAAATGGAGGAAAGTCTTTAAAGAGAAATTTACAGCCGAATGAGTTTCTGGGGAATGCAAAAAGGAAGAAAAGGAGAGCTGAGTTAGCTAGTATAAGACTGAGAAGTGGCCTAAAGTGTAACAATAGGACAACTTGTTTCCATAGTAACTTAAAAATATTCTAATAGAAAAATTGCTACCTATGAAGTTTATTGTAAGTGGTTTCAAGTATTTCAAGGATCAGCTAAGTACAATAGTTTCATAAATTTTAATTCAGTTTAAAAATCCAAATAAATCTGAGAAATTAAAATTCTTTAATTATTTGTGATTTTCTTAACATTTAATGTATCTTTAAAAAATATTTATTTTTGGCTGCATTACTTTGCCAACAAAGGGCTGTGTAGTCAAAGCTACGGTTTTTCCAGTAGTCATGTATGGATATGAAAGTTGGACCATAATGAAGGCTGAATGCTGAAGAATTGATGCTTTTGAGCTGTGGTGATGGAAAAGACTCTTGGGAGTCTTTTGGACTGCAAGATCAAACCAGTCAATCCTAAAGGAAATCAGTCCTGAGTATTCTTTAGAAGGACTGATGTTGAAGCTGAAGCTCCAGTACTTTGGCTACCTAATGCAAAGAGCTGACTTATGAAAAAAGACCCTGAAGCTGGGAAAGATTAAGGGCAGGAGGAGAAGGGGACAACAGAGGACAAGATGGTTGGATAACATCACTGACTCAATGAACATGAATTTGAGCAAGCTCCGGGGGATGGTGAAGGACAGGGAAATCTGGCATGCTGCAGTCCGTGGGGTGGCAAAGAGTGGGACACGACTGAGCAACTGAACAAGGTCTTCATTTCTTTGCGCAGGCTTTCTCTAGTTGTGGTGGGTGGGGGCTACTCTTTGTTGTAGCGCGTGGGTTTCTTATTGCAGTGGCATGGGCTCTAGGTTGTGCAGGCTTCCGTAGCTGCGGCATGTGGACTCAGTGACTGTGACCCCTGGGCTGCAGAGCACAGGCTCAGCAGTTGTGGCCCACAGGGTTAGTTGCTCTGAGGCATGTGGGATTTTCCAGGGTCAGTGATTGAACCCATGTCTCCTGCATTGGCAGGCGGATTCTTTACCATTGAGCCACCAAGGAATCCCCAATGGTTTTTAAAACTGGGTCATTATGCAGAGAGATGTTGTGGGGAGGGGGGAGGGAGGGGGGCTCATGTTTGGGAACGCATGTACACCTGTGGTGGATTCATGTCAATCTATGACAAAACCAATACAGAATTGTAAAGTAAAAATTAAAAATAAATAAATAAATTTAATTAAAAAAAAAAAAGATTAATAAAAAAAAAAAAATAGAAATATCTGTGCCATTTTTGCAAATTAGGCGAGCTACCCAGATATTCTGTAGGATCCCAATGACATGTAATAAAACCCACAGGTACCATTACAGAAAAAAAAAAAAAAAAAACTGGGTCATTATGATTATTTATTATAGTTTTCTCTTTAATTTTGTCAAAATTGATCCATAACTTGTATTTATTCAAAAACATGTTTCTTGCTGGACATTTTTCATATCATAAATGGTATTTTTAAATGTATTTAACCATGCTTTTCACTTCTCTATGAAGAGCTCATTGTTGATCATCCTAGTAATTAAGAGTTCAGTATATTATACTAGGGGCTTCCCAAGTGGCCCCATGTAAAGAATCCACCTGCCAATGCAGGAGACACAGAAGATGCAGGTTCAATCCTTGGGTCGAGAAGCCTGGTGGGCTATAGTCCATGGGGTCGCAAAAGAGTTGCACACAACTGAGCACAAACACATATTATGCTAGGTCTACAGATCAGTAACTGAATCAGAAGTTTGAGAAGTTCTTTACAGTCTTTCAGAAGTTACATGTTGCAACACTGTATTTCTGATTTTATATCCACTATTCTTTCCATGTGTGCCTATTAAACTTACATTATCAATAATTAGTGTTCTGCTGGAACCAACTCATACTTGCTCCTTCCCTATGAGAGCAAATTGTGCCCATTTTTTCCAAGTTCAGTGATGTCACATTGATAGTTTGAAACTAACACATTCAGAATAGAACTATTCAGTTCAGTTCAGTCACTCAGTCGTGTCCGACTCTTTGTGACCCTATGAATCGCAGCACGCCAGGCCTCCCTGTCCATCACCAATGCCCGGAGTTCACCCAAACACACGTGCATCAAGTCAATGATGCCATCCAGCCATTTCATCCTGTCGTCCCCTTCTCCTCCTGCCCCCAATCCCTCCCAGCATCAGGGTCTTTTCCAATGAGTCAACTCTTCCTATGAGGTGGCCAAAGTATTGGAGTTTCAGCCTCAGCATCAGTCCTCCCAATGAACACTCAGGACTGATCTCCTTTAGGAAGGACTGGTTGGATCTCCTTGCAGTCCAAGGGATTCTCAAGAGTCTTCTCCAACACCACAGTTCAAAAGCATCAATTCTTCAGCACTCAGCTTTCTTCATAGTCCAACTCTCACATCCATACGTGACCACTGGAAAAACCACAGCCTTGACTAGATAGACCTTTGTTGGCAAAATAATATCTCTGCTTTTGAATATGCTATCTAGGTTGGTCATAACTTTTCTTCCAAGGAGTAAGCATCTTTTAATTTCATGGCTGCAGTCACCATCTGCAGTGATTTTGGAGCCCCCCAAAATAAAGTCTGACACTGTTTCCACTGTTTCCCCATCTATTTCCCATGAAGTGATGGGATCAGATGCCATGATCTTCGTTTTCTGAATGTTGAGCTTTAAGCCAACTTTTCAAGCTCCACTTTCACTTTCATCAAGAGGCTTTTTAGTTCCTCTTCACTTTCTGCTATAAGGGTGGTGTCGTCTGCGTATCTGAGGTTATTGCTTTCTCCCGGCAATCTCAATTTTAGCTTGTGCCTCTTCCAGCCCAGTGTTTCTCATGATGTACTCTGCATAGAAGTTAAATAAGCAGAGTGACAATATATAGCCTTGACATACTCCTTTTCCTATTTGGAACCAGTGTGTTGTTCCATGTCCAATTCTAACTGTTGCTTCCTGACCTGCATACAGATTTCTCAAGAGGTGGGTCAGGTGGTCTGGTATTCCCATCTCTTGAAGAATTTCCCGCAGTTTATTGTGATCCACATAGTCAAAGGCTTTGGCATAGTCAATAAAGCAGAAATAGATGTTTTTCTGGAACTCTCTTGCTTTTTCCATGATCCAGCAGATGTTGGCAATTTGATCTCTGGTTCCTCTGCCTTTCCTAAAACCAGCTTGAACATCTGGAATTTCACGGTTCACGTATTACTGAAGCCTGGCTTGGAGAATTTTGAGCATGAGTTTACTAGCATGTGAGATGAGTGCAATTGTGCAGTAGTTTGAGCATTCTTTGGCATTAGCTTTCTTTGGGATTGGAATGAAAACTGACCTTTTCCAGTCTTGTGGCCACTGCTGAGTTTTCGAAATTTGCTACCATATTGAGTGCAGCACTTTCACAGTAGCATCTTGCAGGATTTGAAACAGCTCAACTGGAATTCCATCCCTTCCACTAGCTTTGTTCATAGTGATGCTTCCTAAGGCCCACTTGACTTCACATTCCAGGATGTCTGGCTCTAGGTGACTGATCACACCATCATGATTATCTGGGTCGTGAAGATCTTTTTTGTACAGTTCTTCTGTGTATTCTTGCCACCTCTTCTTAATATCTTCTCCTTCTGTTAGGTCCATACCATTTCTGTCCTTTATTGAGCCCATCTTTGCATGAAATGTTCCCTTGGTATCTCTAATTTTCTTGGAGAGATCTCTAGTTTTTCCCATTCTGTTGTTTTCCTCTATTTCTTTGCATTGATACCTGAGGAAGTCTTTCTTATCTCTCCTTGCTATTCTTTGGAACTCTGCATTCAAATGGGAATATTTTTCCTTTTCTCCTTTGCTTTTCACTTCTCTTCTTTTCACAGCTATTTGTAAGGCCTCCCCAGACAGCCATTTTGCTTTTTTGCATTTCTTTTCCATGGGGATGATCTTGATCCCTGTCTCCTGTACAATGTCCCGAACCTCATTCCATATTTCATCAGGCACTCTATCTATCAGATCTAGTCCCTTAAATCTATTTCTCACTTCCACTGTATAATTATAAGGGATTTGATTTAGGTCATACCTAAATGGTCTAGTGGTTTTCCCTACTTTCTTCAATTTAAGTCTGAATTTGGTTAAGGAGTTCATGATCTGAGCCACAGTCAGCTCCTGGTCTTGTTTTTGTTGACTGTATAGAGCTTCTCCATCTTTGGCTGCAAAGAATATAATCAATCTGATTTCAGTGTTGACCATCTGGTGATGTCCATGTGTAGAGTCTTCTCTTGTGTTGTTGGAAGAGGGTGTTTGCTATGACCAGTGCATTCTCTTGGCAAAACTCTATTAGCCTTTGCCCTGCTTTATTCCATATTCCAAGGCCAAGTTTGCCTGTCACTCCAGGTGTTTCTTGACTTCCTACTTTAGCATTCCAGTCCCCTATAATGAAAAGGACATCTTTTTTGGGTGTTAGTTCTAAAAGGTCTTGTAGGTCTTCGTAGAACCATTCAACTTCAGCTTCTTCAGAATTACTGGTTGGGACATAGGCTTGGACCACGAAGATACTGGATGGTTTGCCTTGGAAATGAACAGAGATCATTCTGTCATTTTTGAGATTGCATCCAAGTACTGCATTTCGGACTCTTTTGTTGACCATGATGGCTACTCCATTTCTTCTAAGGGATTCCTGCCTGCAGGAGTAGATATAATGGTCATCTGAGTTAAATTCACCCATTCCAGTTCATTTTAGTTCACTGATTCCTAGAATGCATCAGGTCAGTGGTAGCCTAGAGAGGTTTAGAAAATGATCTAAATACAAAGAAGCAGCAGGTTGAAATTCTTTCAGGTGTTAGTTGTTTTATAGCCTGTCTGTGCTAGTGGTTACAAGAATCTATGCTTGTGTAAAGGAGCTCCCTGGTTGGTAGTCCAGAGGTTAGGATTTGAAGCTGTCACTGCTATGGCTTGGGCTCAATCCCTATTTGGGAAACTAAAACCCTGCAAGTTGCATGGCCAAAAAAAAAAAGAGAAAAATCTATGCATGTATAAAATCTCAGAAATATACACACATGTCATCATTTTGTGTTCAAGTTTTTCTTAATTGAAAAAAAAAGAATTCTCTGAATAAAGAGCTTCCTTGATGCTTAAAAAATGTTACTTTATTTATCTGTATTTAGCTTACTACAAGTTTTCATAAATAAATCTGTTGTATGAGTGAGGCTCACTAAAACTATACCAATTTCCATTAAGAAGTTTCTATATCTGTGCAAAAGATCAAAGATTTTTTTAAACAATCTTAGTGAGATAAAAGTAAATTAAAATAAACTGCATATGTTTAAAGACTACAACTTGATGAGAATTAACATGCATATACATCAATCAAACTATCACCACAACCAAGAAAACTAATTTATGTAGAACACCAAAGTGCTGCTTTTGTAATCTCTCCCTTCTCTTCATCCCAGTCCCTCCTTCCCAGACAATTACTCATCTTAGTTTCTGTAACTGCAGATTATTTTACATTTTCTAGACTTTTAGATAAATGAATCCATATAATATGTACTCCTTTTTGGTCTAGCTTCCTTTACCCAGTATGCATATCCCTGTTGTTTCATGTATCAAGACTTAACTCCTTTTTATTGCTGTGTAGCATTCCATTGTATGGATATACCATGATTTATTTATCCATGCACATTTGGGTTTCCACTTTGGGCTGTTATACTAGGAACATTTGTGCATAAGCCCTTGTATTAGTATATGCTTTCATGTTTCTTGAGTAAACACCTATAAGTGGAATAGTTGGGTCTAATGGAAGGTGTTGGAGAAGACAATGGCACCCCACTCCAGTACTCTTGCCTGGAAAATCCCATGGACGCAGGAGCCTGGTGCGCTGCAGTCCATGGGGTTGCTAAGAGTTGGACACGACTGAGCAACTTCACTTTCACTTTTCACTTTCATGCATTGGAGAAGGAAATGGCAACCCACTCCAGTGTTCTTGCCTGGAGAGTCCCAGGGACGGGGGAGCCTGGTGGGCTGCGGTCTATGGGGTCGCACAGAGTCGGTCATGACTGAAGTGACTTAGCAGCAGTAGCAGCAACAATGGAAGGTGTGTATTTAACTTTTAAGAAAATGCCGAACTTCCAAAGTTTCACTTTATATTCTTACAGCAGTATATGAGGATTAATTCCTCCATATTCTTACCAACAATTGTCATGGTCAGTCTTTTTAGTTTTAGGCATTGTAATAGGTGTGGAGTGTTCTCTCATCGTGGCATTGACTTGCACTTCCCTAGTAGCTAATGATGTTGAGCATCTTTTCATGTGCTCATTTGCCATCCGTATATCCTCTTTGGTAAAGTAAGTCTATATATGTTAATGAAGCAGCTTTCAGGAGATATAAACATGAAGTTTTGTTTTTGTTTTGGCTGTACCACTTGGCCTGTGGGATCTTAGTTCCCTGTAATGGAAGTGCTGAGTTTAACCACTGGATTGCCAGGGAAGTCCCCAAACATGAAATTTAAACTTTCAAATATTTATTATTTTCTATAAGAGCTCCTTTTTAATAGTTTGTTTAATAGCTTTATTGAGATATAATTCACACAGCATAAAATTTACCCTTTCAAGTGTACAATTTAGTGGGTTTTTGTATAATCATAGATTTGTGCAGCTATCTACTTTCAAAACATTTTCATCATTCCAGAAAGAACCCCCATGGCCATTAACAGTCACTTCTCATTTACCTCCTTCCATTCCCTGGCAACCACTAATATACATTCTATTTCTGTGGATTTGCCTATTGTGATCTAGCAGCAGAATTGCTGTGAAAGTGTCCAATTCAGCAATTCAGTTGTGTCTGACTTTTGGTGACCCCTTGGACTGTAGCCTGCCAGGCTACTCTGTCCATGGGATTCTCCAGTCAAGACAAATGGAGTGGGTAGTCATTCCTTTTTTCAAGGGATCTTCCTGACACAGGGATCAAAGCCGGGCCTCCAGCATTGCAGGCAGATTCTTTACAGTCTGAGCCACTAGGGAAGCCAGCAGGAGAATTCCTAGGGCATATGATAACTCTAAATTCAACATTTTGATTAACTGTCAAACTGTTTTCCAAAGTGGCTATACCATTTTACATCCCACTGGTAATGTATGAGTATTCCAATTTCTCTGCATTCTCACTGACACTTGTTAGTGTCTTTTGTTTTTTTAGTCCCCTTGTTAAATATGAAGTGGTATCTCAAAGTGATTTTGATTTGCATTTCCCTAATGACTGGTTATGTGTGACATATTTGTGTGTTCAGTTCAGTTCAGTCGCTCAGTCGTGTCCAACTCTTTGCGACCCCATGAATCACAGCACGCCAGGCCTCCCTGTCCATCACCAACTCCCGGAGTTCACTCAGATTCACGTCCATCAAGTCAGTGATGCCATCCAGCCATCTCATCCTCGGTCGTCCCCTTCTCCTCCTGCCCCCAATCCCTCCCAACATCAGAGTCTTTTCCAATGAGTCAACTCTTCCCATGAGGTGGCCAAAGTACTGGAGCTTCAGCTTTAGCATCATTCCTTCCAAAGAAATCCCAGGGCTGATCTCCTTCAGAATGGACTGGTTGGATCTTCTTGCAGTCCAAGGGACTCTCAAGAGTCTTCTCCAACACCACAGTTCAAAAGCATCAATTCTTTGGTGCTCTGCCTTCTTCACAGTCCAACTCTCACATCCATACATGACTACTGGAAAAACCATAGCCTTGACTAGATGGACCTTGTCGGCAAAGTAATGTCTCTGCTTTTGAATATACTATCTAGGTTGGTCATAAATCTGCAGTGATTTTGGAGCCCCCCAAAATAAAGTCTGACACTGTTTCCACTGTTTCTCCATCTATTTCCCATGAAGTGATGGGACTGGATGCCATGATCTTTGTTTTCTGAATGTTGAGCTTTAAGCCAACTTTTTCACTCTCCTCTTTTCACTTTCATCAAGAGGCTTTTTAGTTCCTCTTCACTTTCTGCCATAAGGGTGGTGTCATCTGCATATCTGAGGTTATTGATATTTCTCCTGGCAATCTTGATTCTAGCTTGTGCTTCTTCCAGCCTAGTGTTTCTCATGATGTACTCTGCATATCAGTTAAATAAGCAGGGTGACAATATACAACCTTGACATACTCCTTTTCCTATTTGGAACCAGTGTGTTTTTCCATGTCCACTTCTAACTGTTGCTTCCTGACCTGCATACAGATTTCTCAAGAGGCAGGTTAGGTGGTCTGGTATTCCCATCTCTTGAAGAATTTCCCACAGTTTATTGTGATCCACATAGTCAAAGGCTTTGGCATAGTCAGTAAAGCAGAAATAGATGTTTTTCTGGAACTCTCTTGCTTTTTCCATGATCCAGCAGATGTTGGCAATTTGATCTCTGGTTCCTCTGCCTTTTCTAAAACCAGCTTGAACATCAGAGAGTTCATGGTTCACGTATTGCTGAAGCCTGGCTTGGAGAATTTTGAGCATGAGATTACTAGCATGTGAGATGAGTGCAATTGTGTGGTAGTTTGAGCATTCTTTGGCATTGCCTTTCTTTGGGATTGGAACTGTGGCCACTGCTGAGTTTTTCAAATTTGTTGGCATATTTGCGTGCTTATTAGCTATTTGCATCTCTTCTTTGGAAAAATATCTACTTATATTTTTCATATGCTTCTAAATCAAATTGTCTTTTTATTGTTGAGTTGTAAGAGTTCTTTATGTACCCTGGATAAAATATCCTTTATCAGATACATGATTTGCAAATATTTTCTCATTCAGTGGGTTGTCTTTTTCATTTTCTTGTTAGTGTCCTTTGAAGCACGAAGTTTATAAATTTTGTTGAAGTCCAGTTTATTTTTTTTGCTTTTGGTGCCACACTTAATAAACTATTTCCTAACTTGAGGTCATGAAGATTTGCCGCTATATTTTTTCTATGAGTTTTATATCTTTTTAATTCTTAGTTTTATGATCCATTTTGAATTAATTTTTTATGGTGTGAGTTAAGGGTCCAAGTTAATTCTTTTGCATGTGGAGACCCAGTTGTCTAAGTACCGCTTGTTGAAAAGACTATTTTCTCATCTTTTTAATAATTATAAGTTCTGATTGGGAAATATATCTATGCAAATTTATACATCATTTAATTTCTAAACTATCATTCATAATTAATATCTACCAGAATTATCTGTCATCTCATGATCTGAACTTTAATGGTCATAGTTTTAGTTTGCTTTGACTTCTGAAAGATCTCCAAGATGTAAATTGTATTTGCTTTTTGAAGTTATGATTCTAGCAGTTCCAGAATTCAGGGTCATGGCTCAGTATGGAAAATTGTGGCCCGCTGTCTAACAGAGAGTAAAATTCTCATGAGGGAAGAGACCAAAAACAACTTGGTCCAGGGGTCTAAGTTATAGGATGTATTCCTGGCAATGATAGAAGAATTAGATACAAGTAAACACCCTACTTTTTGAGTATATACTGACTCTTGACCAGTGGATTTGCAAATTAACCTGGCAAGTGGACCATAAATGACTGGGTGATAAAAAGGATACTGCTCTTTGAAAATATTTATGTAAGTTCTAAGAGCAAACCAAAGTAGTACATGTTGATGCTCACCAAAGAAGCCTTATGCAAAGAATCAACAAATCAACTAAGTTGATGATTTAGTTTGATTACTTGAATTGGCAGCCTGGGTACATGAAATGAGTCTTCATGGAGGAATTCAAATCACGCATCAATGGATCAGTTGACAAATTTACCAGTGGCCCTTACTGAAGCTTAAACCATTAATAATAAATATTCCGTTTGCCATCAAAAAGGCAGTGTTTGCAAATAGCCCTGGGAAGTATTCCCAGGAGAAAAGATCCAACTCATAGCTGGCTAGTAGATAATACTGACTCTTTATCTATTGCCTGGGGGGAACTTAGATGGATATTAACAAAACTTGACTCATATTTTGGGTTTGGCTTTGCATACCTAGTGACTGAAGCCAATGCTTTGAATACTATCAAAAAGTTAGAACAAAAATATTGTACCAATTTGGCCTTCCTAGTTACATTTCCTTGGATCAAGACCCTCACTTCTCTGCCCACGTGGTACTAAAATAGGCAAAGAAATATCACATTCAATGGACTGGATTTATCATATTCCTTATCACACTCAAAGTTTAATAGACAATTGAAACTAAACACAACTGCTTAAAAAAGTGTAGGGGTGATGACAGATTGAAGGATTAAAGGACTGGTCCACTAACCTATAGCTTGTAGTTTGCAACTTAACAGGAAGGTGACTGAAGTCATGTCTCCCTTAGATACATTGTTTTTACTATGGAAGTAGGGAAAATAGAGTGCAGAATTATGCAGGAATTCAACTACAAATCTTCCATAATTTTCTTTTTCAATGCTGTCTTTGGGCTGCTGTAACGAAGTGTCATAGACTGAATGCTTTATGAACAACAGTTCTGGAGGCTGGAAGTTGGAGATCACGGTGCTGGCAGGGTTAGACTCTGGTGAGGACCCTCCACCAGGTTGCAAACTGCCATCTGCTTTGCTCTTACAAGGCAGAAATTAGGCAGCCACAAGCTCCCTCCTGACTCTTATAAGGGCATTAATCCCACTCATGAGCTCCGCCCTCGTAAAGTGTGCTCAGCCACTCAGTCATGTCCAGCTCTTTGTGACCCCATGGACTGAACCCTTTGAAAGAATACTGGAGTGGGTAACCATTTCCTTCTCCAGGGGATCTTCTCAACCCTGCATCAAAGCCACGTCTCCTGCATTGCAGGCAGATTCTTTACCATCTGAGCCACCAGGGAAGCCCTCTGCCCTCATAATCTCATTTAATCCTAATTACCTCCCAAAGACCTCACCTCCTAATACCATCACACTGGAGGTAGGGTTTAACATATTAGTTTGAGGGGATACACAAAATTTGGTCTATGACAAATGCCAAATTCATAGTCTCTAGACTAGGTATGTAACTAAACCCTCCAGAGGCTGATAATGCAAAACAAGATACTGTTATTATTTTGAACCTAATGGAAGAATTCCAAAGAGATTAGTGGGATAGATTATCCTTTCCCCCACTTCCACAGGCTGGGGTTAACTGTAACAATGTTTCTTTGCTTGTGGACAGGAGAGCCCCATTTTCTCTACTTATCCAATCTGACCTCATACAATTAGGAATGGAATGAAGGGGAAGTCCAGCCATGTCCAGCCAAGATGAGCTTGCTACCAGTCATACAGACAAGCTCAGTGGTTGAACCACAGGGATCTAATAGGGGAAAGACTAGGATTAAAATTAATGATTAATGAAAGCAAGGAGAAATTATTGATGAGAGGAAAGAAGCCAATATATGGGTTTCATGAAAAGGAAAAGCCAACAATTCTGATGAGGCTTAAAATAAAAGAATAATATTCTGTCAAGTTGGACTTCAATGTTTTTGGGGAGAAGGACTCTGACAAAACTTTTTTCTCTTTTGAAGAGCCAAGAAGTGAGCTGAATGAAAAATTAACTTCCAGAAGTAGTCTACATTCTCAAAATGAGTGAAAAAAAGGGGAGCTCTAACTATGGCCACATAGAAAAATACCAATGTGGCTACGTCTGTTGATTTCTCTTTCACAAGACATTATTTCTATGGAGAAGAATTGACCTAAGGAAGATGTAGACTTAATTAATTGTAGATTGATTATGATTCTTAATCATTTAGCTGGTATATACCTTAAAGTTCAGATAGCTATAGATCAGAGAGGCAAATGAATTATAAAGTCAGTATAAAGTATGAGAAAATTTGTGCTATTATTATTGGATGGTTTAGTTTCTGTTTAAATCTATACCAACTCCTCACTGATGACTGCAAATGTTTAGAACCTAAATGTGCATTTTGATAGTAAGGCAAGTTAATCTCTGTTAAATTAAGGATAATTGTTTTGTCGTAGAAAGGTCTTGAAACACGGATTGGGGTGGTAGACCTTACTGGGACAGTTAATTACAACAGGCCAGGAATCAACCTGAACTGTTTTGCTAAAGTTCTTGCATGGCACTGACCCTTGTTGAGTCATGAAACATACTGATTGGTAGTGTTGATTTGAAACCACAAGTTGGAGGAGTTTCAGGGTTGTTGTGGTTTGTGCCACTTTGGCAACATTGATTATTAAGATATCAGTGTTTACATCTGGACTCAGCTCTGTCACTGAGACGGGTTATTTAGCAGGAATATGTCTATGTGATCAGCAAATATAAAAGACTCTGCCTAAGACTCCATTTGGAGCTTTCTGCGTTCAGAGTAGTCTGTGTTCACATCAGTGGCTCCTGAACCCTGCATCTGACCTCAGCTCTTACAGAGGGTGAACAAAGCAGCCCCACCTGGCCTCTCTGGACCCCTTACAGTGAAACAGCATTTGCAGGGATGCAATCCTTACTTTCTTTTGAACTGTGGTGCTGGAGAAGACTCTTGAGATTCCCTTGGACTACAAGATCAGACCAGTCAATCCTAAAGGAAGTCAAACCTGAATACTCATTGGAAGGACTGATGCTGAAGCTCCAATACTTTGGCCATCTGATGGGAAGAGCCAACTCACTGGAAAAGACCCTGAGACTGGGAAAGATTGAGGGCAGGAGGAGAAGGAGGCAACAGAGGATAAGATGGTTGGATGGTATCATCAACACAATGAATTTGAGCAAACTCTGAGAGGTAACAAAGGACAAGGAGGCCTGACATGCTGCGGTCCATGGAGTCACAAACAGTCAGACACAACTGAGAGACTGAACAACAACTACAATCCTTAATTTAATACCATGGATATAGTCTTTTCCTATAGTAAATTGTAAATGTATAAGCATTGTCATTTAGAGTCCTTTGAATCCTTTTTAGCAGTAAAACTCTATTTATAAACTACTACTCTTAGTGCACATATAGATATTGCACATTAAATAAATTATTCTAAGACAATAAGGTCATGAGGTTAGGCTATCATTGGGGGCTCTGTTTAAAAGATAAGAAAAAATGATGAAAGGAGGTAATATTACCTAATTAGGAGAAAAAAATAATAAGCAGAATATTTTGACACTAGCTCCCCTACTGCTTAAGAGGAGAGTCAACACTGGCTGCTCCAATTCCAGTTAGAACCATCTTCAACACAGAAGCCTATTTAAAATTAAAATACTTGGCTAAACTTTCAGCTGCTATGATATCACGGCATGGTTGGCCAAAAGTACGGTCAGATTTCATCAAATGATTTAATATTTAAAACATTCAATCCTACATTCTCTCCTAACTCCAAGCTAAGGGCACCATGATTCATGTCTAAAATGAGACTCTGATGGGAATTCCCTGGTAGTTAGGACTCCATGCTTTCACTGCCAAGGGCCCAGGTTCAATTCCTGGTGTGGCCAAATAAATTAATTTAATTAAATGAGATTCCAAGGAAATTTAAGGAGAGGTATTCATGAATAAATTGGCATGTCTGATGAAATATTAGGTTGGCCAAAAAGTTTTTTTGGAGTTTTCAGTATGCTTTTATGGCAAAACCGGAATGATCTTTATGGCCAACCCAATACTCTGTAGCATCCAATGTGAACTGAAATGAGAAGAAGGTGGAAACAGATACCTCCCACAGAATTTTCAGTTCTCTAATGTAAGTTGTCTAGGGCTAAGGCAAAAGTTTTGAGACAGCATAAGATCACCTAGCTCCAGATGGTAAGAATGAAAAAGAGATTATATTTGGGCAAGAATCTGAAAGCACAGTGTGAGAAATGAAGAAGTCTTACTCTAAACATATAAAAATCAATATATTTTAATTTGAACCAGGGACAAAATCTAGGATGCAGTTTTCTGAGCAGAATGATTTATTTGGGTGGAGGCCTGCTTTCTCTATGGAAAGACTGACCTGACTTAGAAACATAGTTTGGGTTCAGATATCATTTTCAACAGTTAAATCATAGATACTGAGTAATAGAGGGCCAAAGAGAGACACTGAGGTTACTCAATGACTTTGAATAAACATGACACAGAAACAGAACACAGAGTCCTTGGCTTTGATAAACAGTTCTCCACCCAAATACTGGAAATCATATAGGCAGCAACTGCTATTAAATCACAGATGACTCTGTCTACCAATTACTTGCAGAGTAGATAAGTCATTGGGGACCGGCTAAAATAAAACCTAACAGTCAGTCACTCGCCAGCAATTGCTGAGCATTTTTTATTTGCCAGCCCTCATGCTGTGTGTAATTCTCACAATAATGCAACAGATAACATTATTACTTTTTTACAGATGAGGAAATCAAGAAAAAAAAAATGGCATTTCAACTTTCTGACTTCAGAGCCAGAACTTCTAATCTCTTTTCTCTAAAACTCTCATCTCCACAGTCCATTGTTTCATGACTGGTGCAGAGTGGTTAGGAGCAACACTGGAAAAAATTTCTGAAAATAAAGCAACTTACTAGACTTTAATCACCCAAAAATGATTACTTGAAATGAAAAATTCATCATAAAGAATTTGTTCTACCTCTTTTTTTTCTATGAGGTGTACATAATTTATGTGTCATGGTGTCGATTACACTTCTACGTGCATAACAGTTTCTCTATCATCATTATCCAGCGTTAACTGTAAACTGCGCATGGCATAGATGCTAGAATCTTAAAGAGTCAATCAATTAAAAGGCTAATTGACTTCCAGAATGATTCCTGATGCTTCCTAGTGTGCTGGGATTTTATTAGATGCTAATTCCTTTCAATAAAGTAAAATAAACTCTGCCTACACAAGTTTTCAGAAGGCATTGCATGATACAATTAGATAATGTCTGTCTGATAAAGAGGTGGTTCTTTGCCCTTATCTTACTTATATGCAAAATATATACATTTAAACTCATATTCTGAGGAGAAAAGCAACAAAAGAACCACTAAATTGACATTATGTAAGGTAGACTTTTTTTCAAATGCAAAATTTTACATTTTAAACAATTTTGTCATATTTCTGGTAAATATGTTTCAAACAATGTTTCTGAAGACAACAGTGTACTCAGGAGATGATTCCTAGTGGTTTCACTAGCACGGAACTAATTTTTAGTTTGAAAATTTTTCTTTTAAATATGACACCAATGTTTGAGTCTAAATAAGATCCAGAGTTCCTCAAATGTTCTTGCTTGTTTTGGTTGCATTTCTTCCTATGTATTCATACAATGTGCTTTCTTAGCCAAATTTCCCACCATAATTAAAAAAAATAACAGCAACAACAAAAACCAATCAACAGGTAACTACTGAGCATTTGTCATATATATATGTGTGTATATATATACATATGAGACTTACTTTGAGGGACATTCTGATTGAGAGGAAAAAAGGAACGGTAATAAATGACATGCTGTTGTTCGGTCACTCAGTTGTGTCCAACTCTTTGCCACCCCATGGACTGCAGCATACCAGGCTTTGCTGTCCTTCACCATCTTCTGGAGCTTGCTCAGATTCATGTCCATTGAATCGATTATACCATGCCATAAATGACATGGCATTTGCCTATGAACTGTACTTAGTTGGAGAGGTAAGAAAAAAACAAATGAAAAGTAAACTCTTTTGCCTCTCTCATGGTTACAGAGAAGCCGTTACTGCCCTGGTTCCACAAATACTGGCCTCTCTGGGCATGCCTTACTTTTTTTTTGTTGGTTCCCATCACTCGGCATTGACCCTTTAATGCAAATGTTCCTCAACGTTCTCTTGTTCTTACTGTACACTGTCACCCTGCTGCTGCTGCTGTTGCTGCTGCTGCTGCTAAGTCACTTCAGTCGTGTCCGACTCTGTGCAACCCCATAGACGGCAACCCACTAGGCTCCCCCATCCCTGGGAGTCTCCAGGCAAGAACACTGGAGGGGGTTCCCATTTCCCTCTCCAATGTGTGAAAGTGAAGTCACTAAGTCGTGTCCAACACTTTGTGACCCCATGGACTGCAGCCTACCAGGCTCCTCCGTCCATGGGATTTTCCAGGCAAGAGTACTGGAGTGGGGTGCCATCACCTTCTCCAACCCTGCTGCTGTTGCTGCTAAGTCGCTTCCATCATGTCCAACTCTGTGCCACCCCAGAGACAGCAGCCCACCAGGCTCCCCTGTCCCTGGGATTCTCCAGGCAAGAACACTAAGTGATCTCAAATTCTCCCAAGTCCTCAAATGAATATCAGACTTCCAAATCTGCCTCGCTTTGTGCTCTGGAATCACATTTTCAGTTGTCCGCGGGGCTCATTCTCGTGGATTTTGTCTCCTCCATCCATTACACCCTAGTTCTAGCAGTAGGTCTCATTGGTCTAAGAATCCTATCCAACCACCTAGCTAGTAATTGGTTTAAATGAACACAAAGCATTCCTCCAGCCTCAGGGATTGAATCATGCTGGGCATGAGATTCAATCTAGGCTCTGACAAGTGAGGAAAGACCACTCCACAGGTGAGATGACCTCTTTGTTCTCCAGGATAGTCACCTGCAGGTGTGAGGCCAGAATAGTTGCAGCATTCTTAAAAATCAGCCCAAGGAACAAGCTGACACAGGGGAGAGAGAAGAGCCAAAGGAACCACCACTGGAAAATGGAACTGGAGACACTTTAAGTCAACCCTATAGCCAATCCCACCTTTAGATTTCCAATTTGGGGGTGAAATATTGCCTTTATCATTTCAGCCATTTTGAGTAGGTGTTTTTGTTGCTTGTGGCCAAAAATGTATTCATTGAAATTTACATGCATTCATGTAAATAGGCTCCTGACTGGCACAAAATTTCAAGATATCTAGAACTAAATTCATCAACCATGCTCCCAAACCTGATCCTCACTCTGTATTTCCTGTGTTGGCTCTTGGACTCATCATGATCCTAATCACTTAAAGCGAGAAATCTGAGTCGTTTTGATGCCTCCCTCCTTCATAATCACATTGTTCTCTTGTTACTGCCTCCACAGTGTATCTCACTTTGGTTCCTCTTTCCATCCCTAATTTCCATTTCCCATTGCTATCACCTCTCATGCACAACACTGCCAAATTGCCTAACTGGAATCTAACTTTAATCTTTACTCTTCTTAGATTCATTCAGCATGTTTCTGCCAGCAATGTTTCAAAACACAAATTCATGCCACAGTCTTGTAGAAACTCCAATGGACTTCCATTACCTATAAAATATAAAAGCAGTTCCTAAAATGTGTTTCATAGAACAAAAGTCTCAAGAAATTCCTATTTTTTTAAAAAAAGGTTTTATAATCAAATACATTTAGGAATTTCATCAGTGGTAGCCAAATTCCAAGCTAGGCCCCCATGATCCTTGTCTCATGGTATTTCCTCCCTTCTGTGGTGTTTTTCCACAGTGTATCAGAGTTGGTCTATGTGACCATGGCAGAAGTGATGGCGTGCCACTTCAAGGTTAGGTCATAAAGGCTAACTTTTGTGTTGGTCTTTCTTGGGTCTCTCATTGTGGGAAAGCCTGTTGGCACATCGTAGGAAGAGGTCCATTTGACAAAGAGCTGAGGCCTCCAGTTAAGACCCACAGTCTGCCTGCTAGGCTTATACCCTTTCTCTACTGGAGTGCTTAAAAAGAATATTGTAGGGACTTCCCTTGAGAACCAGTGGCTAAGACTCCATGCTCCAAATGCAGGCGGCCTGGTCAGGGAACTAGATCCCCCATGCCACAACAAAAAGCTCTCATGCCACAGCTAAATATCCTGTATGCCACAAGAAAGATCGAAGATCCCACGTGCCACAACTAAGACCCAGTGCAGCCAAAAAAAAAGAATATGGTAGAATAACACTTTCCCCCTCACTACTCTGTTCTTTCAGCCTCCACAACTAAACAGACTCTGCTGGAATAGAACTTAATTTTTTATATAGGAGAATTATAGAAGAGGCAGGCGTTAACATATCAGTTCAGTTCAGTTCAGTTCAGTTGCTCAGTTGTGTCCGATTCTTTGCAACCCCATGAACCACAGCACGCCAGGCCTCCCTGTCCATCACCAACTCCCAGAGCTTACACAAACTCATGTCCATTGAGTCGGTGATGCCATCTAACCATCTCATCCTCTGTCGTCCCCTTCTCCTCCTGCCTTCAATCTTTCCCAACATTAGGGTCTTTGCAAATGAGTCAGCTCTTCACATCAGGTGGCCAAAATATTGGAGTTTTAGCTTCAACATCAGTCCTTCCAGTGAACAGTAAGGACTGATTTCCTTTAGGATGGACTGGTTGGATCTCCTTGCAGTCCAAAGGACTTTCAAGAGTCTTCTCCAACACCACAGTTCAAAAGCGTCAATTCTGTGCTCAGCTTTCTTTATAATCCAACTCTCACATCCATACATGACTATTGGAAAAACCATAGCCTTGACTAGATGGACCTTTGTTGACAAAGTAATGTCTCTGCTTTTTAATATGCTGTCTAAGTTGGTCATTACTTTCCTTCCAAGGAGTGTCTTTTAATTTCATATCAGCTAACTTGAAATTTCCCTTGCATTCCTAAAGGAAAAGCACTCAAAGATTTCATTAGGAGGGAGTCCTCATTGCCCGCCCCGCCCCCCACCATTCCTAACAGAAAATTCCAGGCTTTGCCCCTAACTCTCCCCTAAACACCTCCTCTTCAAGACACTCAGTTCTACAACCCCACATTACTCCTAGGAGGGAAAAGAAACACACTGCTCCTGTTCCTTGCATAGGAAGAGATTCATCCCTTGGACCTTTCCCCCTCAATCTGCCCTAGTCTAGCCCTATAGACTCAAATATGGCTTACAAGATGGAAGGAAGGCAGCACAAATCACCTCAACAAGGCTGACTATATTGCATATCAACATTACTGTGCTCTTGCTGGACAAGAACTTTCTGAACTTCAACTAGGTGGGAAGCAATACTGCCAGTCCCTGGGTCATATACAAGGTGACTATTACTCCCAAGGACTTGCATTAATGGTTTTTATTTAAGGCATCAAAGTCTAGATTCATAATGAAGAAAGAATTTGTCCTCTGTCAATAAGACTCACTGTTGACTTAACTTTCCAATGACCAATGGCTTCTTTTTCCCACTCTTCCATGGACTTTGAGGGCACCACAGATTTACTTACTGGCTATTAAAGTCTCCTCGCTCCCTCTTACACAGAGATTCACACCAGCCTCAATTATATTCTCCTCACTCCCTCTTACACAGAGATTCACACCAGCCTCAATTATATTCTTTGGACTCAGATACTATTCCTGATAAGAAGTGAGAAAGAGATAGTTAATTAATATTTTCCATCATAAGAGCATGGTCCAAAGAAAGCAAGGACAAAAAAAGATCAAAGGAAAAAAAAAAAAAAGAAAAGCAAGACAGTGATAGCCTGAATGACTAATACCAGGGGAATGTTTCCATGTTCATTCATTCAACTATTGAGCGTCTGCTGCATGCCAGTCATTATGGGTCTAGACAGTGAGGTGCAGAAGACATGAGACATGATTCACAGAGAGCGCGTAGTATAACAGAGTATTTATTGTTGAGAAATTGTTTAGTCAGGTGTTTTAAACTCCAATCTAAATGTGCTAAATGAGGCATTTTGATTTCCTTGTCCTTAAAGCACAGTAAAAATTTCCTGAGAGTCTCAAACCATGATTGCCTAGGTTCTTAAACGTACAGTGTTTGATTTGGACAAATCTGTTACTTTCAGTTCCTGTTTCTTTTTCTAAGTTGACTTCAGAAATAGACTAGTATTAATAGAATCCAATCTCAAGAAGCCTCTTTAAATTTATATCACAACCGGCAGCCAGCCAGCTCTGTGCTGCCTCCTCCTGGATCTTTTTAATTGTCAAGAATTAAAAGGTGAAGAAGGTATCTTTCAGAGAAAGAGAAAAGGAAAGCAAAGCAAAATCACCAGCAACCAAACAACAAATGAACCTCAAGTTATTATGAACCCTTAAGTTGCAAATGTTAAAAATTTTAAAAAGCCTCTAACCACACTGCTGCTGCTGTCACTTCAGTCGTGTCCGACTATGTGCGACCCCATAGACGGCAGCCCACTAGGCTCCCCTGTCCCTGAGATTCTCCAGGCAAGAACACTGGAGTGGGTTGCCATTTCCTTCTCCAATGCATGAAAGTGAAAAGTGAAAGGGAAGTCGCTCAGTCGTGTCCGACTCTTAGCGACCCCATGGACTGCAGCCCACCAGGCTCCTCCGTCCATGGGATTCTCCAGGCAAGAGTACTGGAGTGGGGTGCCATGGCCTTCTCCGTCTAACCACACAGTCTAGGCCAGTTTTGTTCTCTGTCACTCACAGTCCCCTCAATTCCTTTCTAAGTCTCAAAATGAAGCATTCAGACATAATTATCTAGGGAGATATAAGTAGGATATTTGTCTACTTTTCTTCCAATGAGCAGTACTATCAAAACAGCACTTGCGTTTTCAGGGAAACTCCAAACCCCATCCCTCATCCTTGTCTTCATTTTGGATTCTGACACATCCCTAGCATCCTCTCTGCAAAGTGCAGTTGAGAGAAATAGGATGGGTGAAAAAGGTTGGAAAGGGAAGCCCACACAGACCTAGAGAGCCAGTGACTAATTATAAATCAGGATTTTTCTATACAACATGACAAAGAGTTGTGACGTTGAAAATACTTCCCATATATTACTTTGTATAAAAGAAACTTGTTTTGACCTCATTTTCTTCTCATTATCCCTCTTCTCCTTTATCACTTCTTGCAGGTTTTTTGTTTCTGTCTTCTTTTTATTGAATTTACATTTTTTCATAGTGTCCTGTATACATTAGTTCTCCTTTTCCCTTTTCTTTGCACTGCTTAGTATATTGTACAAATGCATATTTTAAAGTTTCTCATACTTTTTGTTCTTGAATAGAAATTGGGCAAGAGGAGGAGTTTATGATACAAGAAGTTTGTTGTAGAGTCATTGTCTGCCTCGGTAGTGAAATAGTGCCTTCTAGTGTTTACAATAACATTTTGCGTTTGCACCATTTCATCTGAAAAGCAAAAGTATTATTTTGTAATACTTTTACGTTTTATAATTTTCCTACCATATTTTAAAATATATAGCTGGCATTATTATCTTTATTTTGGAGCTTTAAAAACCAGAATCATAAAACATTTATTTAACGCTGACTTGATGATAGCACTTAGACCAAACATACAAAAGGATTAGAAAAATGTATTCTGTTCAATGGATACCCCATCCAGCTGCCAGCAGTCACCAACCAGTCACGAGACAGATCATGGGTATGATTCACGATACTGCCAAATCCACTAAAAATGCCATAGACAGAGAACTGCAAAAGCTGGTTGAAGGCAACATGAACAGGAAATGTTACAAAAGAGTTGCTCAAACTTTCTATTCTTCAAGGTAACACTTTTAGGAATGAGTTTATTGACATGTATTCTTTGGTTCTGCTGCTCCTGAGTCCCCTCACTTTCTCCTGGAACTAGCCATGTTGTTTTAGAGAAAAGCAGCACTCTCAGAAAGGCAGATACATTCTTAAGAGGTTTATCAGATGTGAGAAGTTAGCTGTTGCCTAGTATTTCCCAACTTCTTGTGGATTTGCATAAGCATTCCCCGAAATAGATTCTTATTTGTTGACTATTCTGAAGACATGAAGAATAAGTACGTACACGTGTATATCTATGGTATGATATTAGTGTCCTTATGAGAAACAGAACCATTAAGATGTGTGTGTGTGTTTTTATAATTATAAAGAGAATTATTACAAGGAATCAGCTCACATGATTGTGGGAACTGAGAAGTCTCAAGACCTGGAGGGTAAGTAGTTAAGCTGGAAGCCCAGGAGAGCTGATGTACTTCTAGTCCAAGCTGAAAGAACAGAACCAGGAGAGTTAACGTTTCAGTTCCAGTCCAAAGGCTGGCAGGCTTGAGAACCAAAAAGAGATGATATTTCAGTCTCAAGGTAGGAAAACATCTCTCTGACTTGAAGGAAGATCAGCCTTTTAATCTAGTCAGCCCTTCATCTGATTAGATAAGGCCCACTCTCTCAATTAGGGGAAAATCTGCTTTACTTAATCTACTGACTCAAATATTAATCTCACCCGGAAACACCCTCACATACATACCCAGAATAATGCTTGACCAAATATCTGGGCACCCTGTGGCCCCACCAAATAGAGGTATAGAATTTAGCATCACAGGTATTATCAACATATACAAATTAAAATATGTTTATTTCTTTGTCCTGCATACTCTTTAAAATGTTTCCAGAACCATGGCTTTAGAACAAGGGTATGACTCCAGTATTTGTATCTTATTACTTCCTTTATTCAAAGTAGCATACTGTACAGTCTCTACATGAGTTATTATAGACAGCACCCTTGCTTTGCAAATAACTATTAATACAAGGAATATGAAGATAACATTTATTGAATACCAACCATCTATTTGGAATTAACTATGTATTTATATGTTTAATTCTCACAACAATCAGTTGAAATAGGTAAGATTACTATCATTTTGAAAATGAAAAGACAGGCCCTGAGAAGTTAAATAACTTGACCCAAAGTTGCATAATTAGGAAGTGGTAGAACCCTATACTCTTTCTACTCCAATTTGTTATCATTAATAAGCTATATAACTGAAGGCAAACTAACTTCTCTAGGCTTCAGTTTTCTCATTTGCAAAATGACTATGACCTAGATGATTTCTTGGGTCTCAGTGGTTAGACAGAGATTTCAAATTGTCTACACAATATCAATCAATCTATTCTTCCTTACCAATAGAATGGGGATAAACTCATTTGGCATTCATACTTCCTTTTGCTTTTCACCTTTACCCCTAATCCTTCCTGGAATACAGATATACTGCTAGAAGAGAAGCATTATGTCCCAATTTCTTGGTGCAATATTTGTTTTCTACTGTTCTCCTAGTTAATGATTTTTTTCAGCTCAATCCCAGAAGGCAATGTTGGCCTTTGAAACAGAG
This sequence comes from Oryx dammah, assembly GCF_014754425.2. Taxonomy (NCBI): domain Eukaryota; kingdom Metazoa; phylum Chordata; class Mammalia; order Artiodactyla; family Bovidae; genus Oryx; species Oryx dammah. The sequence continues at coordinate 58,249,816 of NW_024070187.1, forward strand.
GGTCACTGTTTCACACAGTCCACTCCAGAGCAGAAGCAAGACAATTATAGGTATAAAAAAATAAATATATATACATATATTTAAAGCCATAGGTTTCTCGTGAATTCAGGGAAAACTTTTTCATTGAAGTAAATTGGAAAATACAGAAAAGTAAAAAATAAGAAGCTTGTTATTCCATAATTAAGAGAAAGAGCAGGGACTTACCTGGCGATCTAGTGGTTAAGAATCCACCTTGCCATGCAGGGGATGAGGGTTCAACTCCTGGTTGGGGAACTAAGACCCCATGTGCCACAGGGCCGCTAAGCCTGTGGACTATAACAAAGAGTCCGCCCACATACCACAACTAAGACCCCATGCAGCAATAAATAAATAATTATTAAAAAGAGAGAAAGAGAAAACCATTTTTGAATTGGTGCTATATTTGGCTTCCACTTCTGCTCATAGTGGAATAATCAACCATAAAACAGCACAAAACATATTCAGCAACTATTTTGAGAGTATACAGTAAACAGCATAGATTGCAATTTCTGAGAGAAAGGATACTCATGAGGTGAGTTCCATGATTGATCAGCTCTCTGTCTGGGAACAATTTTCTATTGTTGAATCTGAGCAGAGAATAGAGATCTTGCTGAACTGAGGAGGCAGATATGAGAGTTTGCGGCCTCTGAGTTGGCTAAAATCTGCAGGGCAATCAATGCATTAGAGAGGAACAAGCTATACAAAAAGGAGGCTCCAGATATATATATATAGATATATAAACATAAGTATGTAAATATATATATATAGATCTAGATATATAAATATATGTAGCTATGTATCTCCTGTCTACCTAGACAGAGAATGCATTTGCTAAAATTCAACAACCATTCATGACATAAATTCTCATCAAATTAAGAATAGAAGAGTTTCCTTAGTCTGAGTAGACACATGCACAAACACTGCTGCTAGCATCATACTTAATGGTGGATGAGGGAAAGCTTTCCCTCTGAGATTGGACATAAAGATAGCATATCCACATTCACCACTCCAATTACCATCAAATAAGAGGTATTAGTTAATGCAATAAGGCAAGAAAAAAAAAGATATGGAGAGTCAAAGGAAAAGTAAAACTGTTTCTATTTGCAGATTATGTGATTGATTTGTTACACAGAAAATCATAGGGAATACACAGTAAAGTGCATTAATTATTAAATTTAGCAAGGAAGCAGAGTTAAAGAATCAATGGATGTCAACATCTTAGCAACAAACTATTGGAAAATACAAAAACTAAATACTATTTTTGTTGTTGTTTAGTTGTTGTGTTCAACTCTTTGCGACCCTGAGGGCTATAGTCCACCAGGCTCCTCTGTCTATTGGATTTCCCAGGCAAGGATACTGGAGTGGGTTGCCGTTCCCTTCTCCAGGATATCTTCCTGACCCAGGGATCAAATTTGAATATCCTGCATTGGCAGGAGGATTCTTTACCATTGAGACACCTGCTGCTGCTAAGTTGCTTCTGTTGTGTCCGACTCTGTGCGGCCCCAGAGACGGCAGCCCACCAGGCACCCCCGTCCCTAGGACTCTCCAGGCAAGAACACTGGAATGGGTTGCCATTTCCTTCTCTAATGCATGAAAGTGAAAAGTAAAAGAGAAGTCGCTCAATCATATCCGACTCCTAGCGACCCCTTGAACTGCAGCCTACCAGGCTCCTCTGTACATGGGATTTGCCAGTCAGGAGTACCAGTGATGCCTAAATACTATTTACAAAGCATTAAAAAATAATGTTATTACAGAGTTCCCTGATGGCCTACTGGATAGGATTCTGGGCTTTTGCTGCCATGGCCCAGGTTCAATTGCTGGTCTGGGAACTGAGATCTTGAAAATTGCATGGCATAGCCAAAAAATGAAAAAAATAATAATAACATGTATGCTATGTGCTCAGTTGCTCAGTTGTGTTCAATTCTTTGTGGCCCCCTTGGACTGAAGCACGCCAGGCTCCTCTGTCCATGGAAATTTCCAGGCAAGAATACTGGAGAGGGTTGCCATTTCCTCCTCCAAGGAATCTTTCTGACCCTGTGTCCCTAGTGTCTCTTGCAGTGGCAGGTGGATTCTTCACCCCTGCGTCACCCAGAACATAATCAGGAATAAATGTAACAAAAAGTGCCCAAGACCTCTCCATTACAAAAGAGTAAAATATGACTGAGAGAAATTAAGGATATAAATAATAGAAAAATATATGATATTCATGGATTGGAAAACTCAAAATTGTTAAGATGTCAATTATCCCCAAATTGATCTACAGAGTCAATGCAATCTTAATCAAAATTTCTGAAGACTCTTTGGAGAAACAGACAAACTGATTTTAAATTTTATAAGGAATCAGTTCAGTTCAGTTCAGTTGCTCAGTCGTGTCCGACTCTTTGTGACCCCATGAATCACAGCACGCCAGGCCTCCCTGTCCATCACCAACTCCCGGAGTTCACTCAGACTCACGTCCATCGAGTCAGTGATGCCATCCAGCCATCTCATCCTCTGTCATCCCCTTCTCCTCCTGCCCCCAATCCCTCCCAGCATCAGACTCTTTTCCAATGAGTCAACTCTTCTCATGAGGTAGCCAAAGTACTGGAGCTTCAGCTTTAGCATCATTCCTGCCCAAGAAATCCCAGGGTTGATCTCCTTCAGAATGGACTGGTTGGATCTCCTTGCAGTCCAAGGGACTCTCAAGAGTCTTCTTCAACACCACAGTTCAAAAGCATCAATTCTTTGGGGCTCAGCCTTCTTCACAGTCCAACTCTCACATCCATACATGACCAATGGAAAAACCGTAGCCTTGACTAGATGGACCTTAGTCGGCAAAGTAATGTCTCTGCTTTTGAATATACTATCTAGGTTGGTCATAACTTTTCTTCCAAGGAGGAAGCGTCTTTTAATTTCATGGCTGCAATCACCATCTGCAGTGATTTTGGAGCCCCCCCAAAATAAAGTCTGACATTGTTTTCACTGTTTCCCTATCTATTTCCCATGAAGTGATGGGACCAGATGCCATGATCTTCGTTTTCTGAATGTTGAGCTTTAAGCCAACTTTTTCACTCTCCTCTTTCACTTTCATCAAGAGGCTTTTTAGTTCCTCTTCACTTTCTGCCATAAGGGTGGTGTCGTCTGCATATCTGAGGTTATTGATATTTCTCCCAGCAATCTTGATTCCAACCAATCTTGATTTTTGTGTTTCTTCCAGTCCAGCGTTTCTCATGATGTACTCTGCATAGAAGTTAAATAAGCAGGGTGACAATATACAGCCTTGACATACTCCTTTTCCTATTTGGAACCAGTCTGTTGTTTCATGTCCAGAATACATTAAACTAAAATAGCCAAAACAATGTTGGATATCTTATTGTTTCAACGTTATTTGTTGAAAAAGTTTCCTTTCCTCATTGGATTGTTTTGATGCCTTTGTTTAAAAAAAGAAAAAAAAGTGATGTTATAAGTGTGGATCTATTTGGGGGCTCTCTATTTTATTCTATTGATCTATTTACTGATTTTTTTATGCTAGTACTAGACCATTTTGATGGACTTATATAAGGCTGTTGTTTCTGAGTATGTTTCTCGAGTCTGTACAGAGCAGGTACTCAGAGAAGAAAGATGGACGTGAAGTGGTGGAGGCAAGAACAAACTGAAATCTGTGAAATTAACAGGATGGACTGGAACTGAGGTGAGTCTTTTATCACCTCTGAGTTTCCAACTTTAATGATGGGGGTATAATACAAGGAATAAACTGGTGACTTTTATTGAAGGGCTACACAGGCATCTTCCCCAGGAGGTGGAGAAGCTGGTGGAGATCTGGCAGGAGCTAAAGTTGCTGTTAGTCTGTCTGCTGCCCCACACCAGCAGCATGAACCAGCAGATAAGAGGCAACTCTAATACTTCCTAGTACTCTGCACTAACATTACAATTATACAAAGAAGATGGCTGCTACTTCACTTTCGCCTTCTAAATCTCATGCAAAAAAATCCCTCATGGTCATCGAGCTATGTGTTGGGCAACAGTTCTCCATGGTTCTCTTACTCTTCTGTACATCTTGAGAAAAAGGCAATATCAGATTGTATTATAGTGCAGCCTTGGAAGAGAGAGAGAGTGTCTTGCTCTGGGACAGAGGGCAGATTGCCTCACTCTGCAGTATAACCAGGCAATAATGTGATGTCATCTTCCAAGGCAAAGGTTGAGCAGATTTGCTTGTATTGCATGCTCAGTTGCTCAGTCGTGTCCGACTCTTTGCAATCCTATGGACTGTGGCCTACCAGGCTCTTCTGTCGACGGGATTCTCCAGGCAAGACTACTGGAGTGGACTGCCATTTCCTCCTCCAGGGTATCTTCCTAACCCATGTCGGGATGGAGCCCACGTCTCCTGCATTGGCAGGTGGATTCTTTACCACTGAGCCACATGGGAAGCCTAGATTTGCTTACAATCCATTACAAAAGATTGGGAGGTTTTGTGTGTGTGTGTGTTTTGGTCAGGGTGGGGACACAAAATGAGCTGTATGAACAAGAAGCTTATGCAGCCTGCTATGCTGTGAGTAGCAAAATCCTCTAACTGTAACCTTGGAGTCTCATGTCTTCTGCCAGATCCATGAACTGTGGCAGACTTTTATATTCACAGAATCTCAAGACTCTTTGTGACACTATGCACAGAAATGAATTCTGGGAAATGTAGTTCCAGCTTAGCTAAATTGACAACACAAATCCAGTGCAGAGGGCCAGGGAGAGAGAAGGGGGAGGAGAGCCACAAATGTGGCAAAAAGTTAGCACATGATATATCCAGAATAAAGCTATGTCAGTATACATTGTACTATTCTTTCAAGTCGGAGAAGGCAATGGCACCCCACTCCAGCACTCTTCCCTGGAAAATCCCATGGATGGAGGAGCCTGGTGGGCTGCAGTCCATGGGGTTGCTAAAAGTCAGACACGACTGAGTGAATTCACTTTCACTTTTCACTTTCATGCATTGGAGAAAGAAATGGCAACCCACTCCAGTGTTCTTGCCTGGAGAATCCCAGGGATGGGGGAGCCTCATGGGCTGCCATCTATGGGGTCGCACAGAGTCGGACATGACTGAAGTGACTTAGCAGCAGCAGCAGCATTCTTTCAAGGGAAATTTTACAAAATAGAAGGAGGGAAAAATTACTCAGACTGCTATGTAAGACAGCAGAGTGGGAAGAACTGAAGCAGGAGTACTAGCTAGCAAGCTATCCAAATCACAAGCCAGAAATCTAGTACCAATCAATCAGGACCTAGGCTAATACAATAATCTCCTAAATGGTGATTCTGCCTTGAGTACAACTCTCTGTAAGTTATCCTCCATATTGCTGGATGCCAGGATGATTTTCAAAGATCCTTCTCTGACGGGTCATTTCTCCATTCAAAACCATCCATTGTTGTTCAGTCATTAAGTCGTGTCCGACTGTTTGTGACCTCATGGACTGCAGCAGGCCAGGCTTCCATGTCCTTTACTATCTCCTGCAGTTTGCTCAAACTCATGTCCACTGAGTCAGTAATGCCACCCAACCATCTCATCCTCTTCATCTGCTTCTCCTCCTGCCCTCAATCTTTCCCAGCATCGGGGTCTTTCCCAGACAGACAGCTCTTTGCATCAGGTGTCCAAAGTATTGGAATTTCAGCTTCAGCATCAGTCTTTAAAATGAATATTCAGCGTTGATTTCCTTTAGGATTGACTGATTTGATCACCTTGCTGTCCAAGGGACTCTCAAGAGTTTTCTCCAGCCCCACAACTGGAAAGTATCAGTTCTTCGGTGCTCAGCCTTCTCACGATCTAACTCTCACATCCGTACATGACTACTGGAAAAACCATAGCTTTGACTGTATGGACCTTTGGGCTTCCCTGGTGGCTCAGATGGTAAAGAACCTGCCTGCAATGCAGGAGACCTGGGTTCAATCCCTGGGTTGGGAAGATCTCCTGGAGAAGGGAAGGGCTACCCATTCCAGTATTTTTGCTTGGAGAATTCCATGGACAGAAGAGCCTGGCAGGCTACAGTCCATGGGGCTTCAAAGAGTTGGACACGACTGAGAGACTAACACTTTCACTTTCTCATCCAGGCGAAGTTCAAATTTATTTACATGGCATATATGACATATGACGTCACAATCTGGACTTCACACTCCACTTACACATTGCACTAGAACATTGGTCATTTTTATTTTTACACACATCATGTTTTTTACATGGTGTATCTGCTATCTGGAATGTTCTTTGCACCTTGATTTCTTGCTGCATACCTATTCATTCTTTCATATCTGTGACTGGAACATTCATAGTATTCTGTGACACTTTTCTGAACCTCACAATGAGAGTGTCCTCCTTTGCACTATTTCACTCCTTTGCACATGTTTCCCTTGTTTCACACATCACATATGGTTGTATTGGGTTGGCCAAGAAGTTAGTTCAGGTTTTTCTGTTAGGTGTTATGGCTAATGCCAAACTAATTTTTTGGCTGACCCAGTATTTTTATTGCATTTTTTTTAATTGATATGGCTATCCCAACGAGGCTGTGAGTGTCTTAAAGGGAAAGACTGACTCATAGTTGTAATCCAATGCAAATAACAGGTACTAAATGTGGCAGCTATTTTAGAACACTTCATTGAAGTGAACTGAAAATCCTGCTACATTAAGAGAATTTAGGGAAGGCAGAGAAGACATGAAATGCTGAACATAAATCTTGCATAAATTTTACAGTGGCTGAATCCTAAGATTCCGACCCAAAGAGTCATCTCTGAGTCACCTCTTTTGAGTTTCAAAGTCCCATAAATGAAGCAACTGAACATAACATCTAACCACTTACTTTGAAGAGGATTTCTTGCTAGCTATTCGGGGAAATACAAAATTATGCAAATATCTTTTTTTAATGGAAATTCAAATCAAGTATGCAAGGCCAGCTTACCTCTCCAGAGAGAATGAATAACTTGGAAGGGGGGGAAATAGTCTAAACAAAATTTGTGTTATTAATATAACATTTCTTATTTTTTCCTGCATTATCATTTTGTACTTTCTGGGAGATGGAACTCAACTTCTATTCCTACCATTTAAACAGGCTTCCATTTTAATTTGAAAAAGCTGAATGCAGAGAAACAGAGAGTAGAGTGGTGGTTACCAGGGGTTGGGGGAATGTGGGAAATGGGGAGATATTGGTCAAAGGGTACAAACTTCTAGCTATAAGATTAACAAGTTCTGGAGATCTAATTAATATACAGCATGGTGGTAATTATAGCTAGTAACACCATATTATGTACTTGAAAGTTGCTAAGAGAGTTGATCTTAAGTACTCTCACCAGAAAAAATAAATGGTAGTATGGCACAGGATGGAAGCAGTAGCTAACACTGGTGGTTATCACTTTGCAATATATAAACATATCAAGTCACCATGCTTGTACACCTTAAACGTATACAATGTTCTATGTCAATTATATCTCAATAAAGTTGGGGGAAAAGGCTTTCATTTTAACAATAAAGTAGTTGAATTACTGTCTGAAACTCTGCATTTTCAAGGAAATGTTGTAAATAGTATACTTTTCAGTTATTGTTTCATGAGAGAACAGCTATAAAAATGCTTCAGAATAGGTAAAATATTTTTAAAAGCAAGGTTTTGTACTAAACTGCCTATGATGTAGTTTAATAAATTAATCCAAAAACACTATCTTGTAATAATCGTGTTTAACAGAACTACTACATAAAGACAATGTCAGGGAAATTGAGGTTCTGAGCAAGAAGAACAAGGAACAGAAGGTGTGATGATAACATGGCAGAGAAAAAAGCAGAATTTATCAGTTCTTACTTTTCTTCCATTTTCTATCACTGAGAATTATCATCAAATTAGAAAGGCTAGGACCTACATGGGAAAGAGGGTTTTGGGGGGTTTTTTCTGACTGAGTCACATGGCTCACAGGATCTTAGTTCCCCAACCAGGGATCGAACCTAGGCCTTCAGCAGTGACAGCACAGAGTCCTTACCACTGGACTGCAGGTAATTCCCCTCATTTTCTATAATGAGGGGGAAAAAAAACTATAAGCCCATGAGCACAGTTTTCCTTGGGAAACTATAAGCCCGTGAGCATATTTTTCCCTGGGGAAATTATGGAATAAATAATTAAACAAATGATGTGTGAATATTTAGAAAAGTGATGAACATGAGGCCCAGCTTGAATTCACTAAGAAATAAGTGGGTCTTCCTGGTAGGTTTCCTATTCTCCCTGGTCTGATCCCAGGCCCACAAGGGAAGAAAGTGGGCCTTGGAGTGGAATGAGGCTGAATTTCAATCCTACTTCCACCACTTACCAAAATTCTCTGAGCCTGTCATGCTACCCAAATGTAATGGAGCTCTTTTGGGCTAGCTCTATTCTCACCCAGGGCTTTCTTGGAAAACAATCTCCCACACATGGCCTTATCACAAAGTAACATTAATAATCCAAACTTTGAAGGCATTGGGAATTATATACGACAAAACAAAAACTTCACAAAAATCCCCTTATTTAACCTGGACCTTTCCCTAAAATTCCTCCCCGAGGGTATCCAAATCATCGGCTTCATTTCCAATGCTCTCAAAACAACAGCAACATTCCAGTTTCTCCAGGTATATTTCTGTTTTCCCACCAGTCAGGAAAACAATAATACTTAGAAAATTATGTGGTTAGCCAAAACCAAACCATACCCATGTATGCCCTAGGGAGCCTGAATTATTCTGCCATAGCAAAAATTAAAATAATAATAGTGGACTTTCCTGGTGGTTCAGGGGTTAAGATTCTGTGTTTCCAATGCAGGGAACATGGGTTTGATCCCTGGTCAGGGAACTATGATTCCACAATAAAAAAATAATAATATGATAATAATACTTACTTCACAGAATTTTTGAGAGGATTACATTTAAAATAATATATGAAAAAATGCTTAGACTCTTGACTCAATAAGTATTCATCACTATTTTTCACTGCTACTCTTACTACTGTAGTAGATCAAGAAAATGGTGTGAACCTTATATATCCTTATTTTTTAAGGCATTTGACAAAGTTTCATGAACATGGAGAGCTGGATGATAGTACATTTTGTTGGAAGTTGAAATGATTTATGATTCCAGTAGCTTGTCAGAGGCCTCTATATAGCCCCATCCTGTTAAATATTTTCATGAATCACTTAATATGAATGAGCATATTGGAAGCTCATTATCAAGTTTTCAGATAGTACAAAATGGGAGGTGTTTAGTAGATGATAAGCTAAATGACAGAATAAAGATTCCAGAAGATCTTAAAAAGGCTGATCCAAAAGGAAATTTAATATGAGTTAAGGTAAAGCTGAGTGTGTGCTAAAACAAAACAAAAACAAACAAACAAAAAAAACTCTGCTGCTGAAAAACTGAATGATGAGGCTTGGATTTACTTGTATTTCAAGGGAAAAAAAATTGGAACATCTTGACTACAAGATCAAAATTAGCAGTCAATATTGTATGAACATTAAACAGCAGCTACAGCCCTACAGATAGAATGCAGAGAGAGAGGTGTCTGGTTTTGATCTACATTCCCACTTCCCTATAGCACAAGATTGTGGTGTCACAGCTTCAACATGCCAGCTTCTAGTCTTGGCTCCGAGCAGGCATTATCTACATGACTTTGGCAAGTCTGTGAACCTTTCTGGGAACTCCTTAATCTTGAAATTTAAGAGAAGTAGTTAGGAAAGTTTGGACTAAATTATTTCTAAAAGAACTTTCTGGCTATGAAGTTCAATTTCAATATTTAATTCAAGTAGTTTAAGTAATTTACCTTAGCAGATTAATTGTCACTTTAGATATGGTTGGGTAAAGTGAATGCATATAGGCTCTCACAATGTGAAGAACCATTAATAAAGTCATGAGTAACAGAGAAGCTGGACTTTAGGAACGCTGATGTCCACACAGACAGATTTTGGTTCTGAGGGAAGTAAAGTTTGAACCTGGTTAGTTGATGTAGATGGGAATGCCAGTCTGGAGTGATAATTTAGGGAAAGTAGGAGAGTTGCTCAGGTAGTAAAGAATCTGCTTGCAATGCAGGAGATCCTGGGCTTGATCCCCGGATCGGGAAGATTCCCTGGAGAAGGGAATGGCAACCTACTCCAGTATTCTTGCCTAGAGAATGCCAGGGACAGAGGAGCCTGGTGGGCTACAGTCCATGGGGTCACAGAGTCGGATACGACTTTGCCTGTGTGTACTGAACTGTAACTTCCTCCACTTTTAAAGGAAAACTGGAAAAGGAAATGGCAACCCACTCCAGTGTTCTTGGCTGGAGAATCCCAGGGACGGGGGAGCCTGGTGGGCTGCCATCTGTGGGGTCGAACAGAGTTGGACATGACTGAAGCGACTTAGCAGCAGCAGCAGCAAGCTTTGTTGAATCAACTATGTGTCACGTTCTGTGTTAATCTATTTCAAGTAAGCTACTTTTATAGAGACTGAAATTCAGAGTCATTTAAGAAACTTGCCTGAAGTTAAGCAGTAGAGCCAAACAACGGGCAATGGCCAATGTAATTTTTAGTGGTATGGCCTAAAGACTCTCGACTAGTAATGTACTTGCCCGTGTGCTAAGTCACTTCAGTTGTGTCCGACTCTTTGTGACCCTATGGACTGTAGCCCACCAAGGTCCTCTGTCCATGGGATCCTCCAGGCAAGAATACTGGAATGGGTTGCCATGCACTCTTCCAGAGGATCTTCCCTACCCAGGGATTGAACCCGTGTCTCTCATGTCTCCTGCATTGGCAAGTGGGTTCTTTACCACTAGCGCCACGTGGGAAGCCCAATGTGCTTGCAGATGTTGCTTAATAATGCTGGCACATTTATCGTGCTTACTGTGTAACAAGAACTATTCTAAGTGCTTTATATGTTAAGTTTTTAATAGCGTTTAGTTTTGAAATAATCATAGATTCAAAAGAAGTTGCATAAATAGTACAGACAGGTCTCACATATCCTTCACCCAGTTTCTCCCAAAGGTTGCTGCTGCTGCTGCTGCTAAGTTGCTTCAGTCGTGTCCGACTCTGTGCGACCCCATAGACGGCAGCCCACCAGGCTCCCCGTCCCTGGGATTCTCCAGGCAAGAACACTGGAGTGGGCTGCCATTTCCTTCTCCAATGCATGAAGGTGAAAAGTGAAAGTGAAGTCGCTCCGGTTAGCTTTTATATAACTGTAGTACAACAACAAAGCTAGGAATTTGACATCAGTAGTTCTGTGTATATTTTTTCACATGTGGAAAAAATTTATTGGTGTTGACATTTTACCTTACCTCCCTTTATGTACTTTTACCCTCCCCTATTTATATTAATAATCTAATTGCCTTAATGATTAATTATGATGTGTCTTGACATAATTTAAGCATCCTGTTTGCAGCTCAGTCATATAGTCATAAACTGCATGTTTATCTTTGTTGCCAAATTTGGGATATTTTCAGCCATTATTTGTTTTTCTTTGACAGATATTATTTTAATTTATGTATGTACACATACATACATATATTGCAAAGCTAATGCCAATATTACAAATTTTTCTAAAGAAAATATTTCTTTTAATTGTAGTAAGAATATTCAACATGAGTTATACCCTCAACAAATTTTTAAGTACACATATATAGTATTAACTACAGGCTAAGTGTGGTACAGGTGATCTCAGTTGTTAAGAGGACACACAGTAAGGATTATAAAGCCTTTTTGGAAAAATGATCCCATATTAATGATGTCATATCCACTCTATCCCTGATAATTTTCCTTGCTTCGAAATCTGCTCTATCTGAAATTACTGTAGTTACTACAGTCCTTTTGATAAGTGTCAGCTTGGTATATCTTTATCTACCCTCTCCTCTTTATCTATCCATTATTTCTTTAAATGCTGTCTTGGCCCTGTTCTCTTTCTCCTTTCCTTCAGGGCTCTGATAATAGGAATATTAGATATTTTGTTATAGTTTCATAGGTCTTCAAGATTCTGTTAATTTTTTTTAAAAAATCCATTTTCTCTCAGTTGTTCAGAGCAGATAATTTATATTCTTCCATCTTCAAGTTCACTGATTCTTCTGACCTCTTCATTTTTATGTTGAGCTCATCCATCAGGATTTTATTTTAGCTATTGTATTTTTTTAGTTCTAAATTTCCATTTGGGTCTCATTCATGTCCTATTTCTTTTGTAAGACTTTCTATTTCTTTGCTGAAACTTTCAATTTTTAAATTTGTTTCAAGTATGCTTATAGTTGGGTTTCCCAGGTGGCACTAGTGGTAAAGAACCTGCTTGCCGGTGCAGGAGACATAAGAGACCTAGGTTCGATCCCTGGGTAGGGAAGATCTACTGGAGGAGGGCATGGCAACCCACTCCAATATTCTTGCCTGGAGAATCCCATGGACAGAGGAACCTGATGGGCTACAGTCCATGGGCTCGCAAAGAGTCAGACATAACTAAAGCCACTCAGTGAACACACAAACACACATACATGCTTATAATTGCAGTTGCAAGCTGCTTTATCTGTGTCACCTTAGTGTTGGCATTTGCTAATTGTCTTTTTCTCATTTGCTTTGAGGTTTTCTTTTTTTTGGTATGGTGAGTAATTTTTTATTGAAACATGGACATTTGGGATATTACGATAAGAATTTAGGTCTTATTTTGTTGCTGCTGTTTAGTCGCTTAGTCGTGTCTGACTCTTTTTCAACCCCATAGACTGTAGCCTGCCAGGCTGCTCTGTCCATGGGATTCCCCAGGCAAGAATACTGGAGTGGGTTGCCATTTCCTTCCCCAAGGGATCTTCCTGACCCAGGGACTGAATCTGTCTCCTGCACTGGCAGGTAGATTCTTTACCACTGAGCCACCTGGGAAGCCGAGATCTGATTTAGGTCTTGTGTTTTAGCAAGCCTCCTCTGACACTGCTCTGGTGGGTAAAGGGGGCAGGGATTGCTACCTCATCACTGCCAGGTGCGGTGGAAGTCTGGGTTCTCCTCTCTTCTTCCCTGGAGGAAGGGGCATTTTGTTACTGTTGAATGAGGGTGGAAGTTCTGGCTCCCTCCATGGCCTCTGCCCGCTCTGTGGAGGAGTGCACTGTTACCATCAAGAAGTGGTGGAAGTCCTGACTCTCTACGAGGCTTACTCTGACGTCACTGGGCAAGGAGGAGGAGGCGCGCCTTGGGTGTGGATGCATGTCCCGTTCCCCATATGGTCTCCGTTGATACCTGGAGTTGGAGGATCCAGGGCTCTTCCCCACTAAGCAGAGATAAAAGTCATGGCTCTCCATTTGGTTTTCTCTGTTACTACCCTGACTAGGACTTTCGGATGACTCATCCCAGCCTGGAAACAGTGGAAGTCTTGGCTCCCCACCAGGCCTTTGTGGGAGATTTGTGTGGGTGGAGCCACAGTTTTTTTTCTGTGATATTTGCCTAAAGTAGAGAAGTAATTGTTTAAAGGTTTTTGTCTCGCTAGACTGCCCCTTTCCTAGTCCTTTGGCTAGAGAGAGCAAGTTTTTCCTGGGGCCTTTTTTTTCTGTCTGTAATCATTGGTGTGTCCAAGCTGCTGGCTTCTTCAGTATTCAGTCTGGAATACATTTGGTGAAAATGAAACCAAGGAGCTTACCATTATATTCCTCCTTGGGTCCTAATATCTTTAGTTGGTTTGCTGAGCTTCCCCGGTGGCTCAGGTGGTAAAGTGCCTGCCTACAACCTGGGAGAACCAGGTTCAATCCCTGGGTCTGGAAGATTTCCTGGAGAAGGAAATGGCAACCCACTCTAGTATTCTTGCCTGGAAAATCCCATGGATGGAGGAACCTGATGGGCTACAGTCCATGGGGTCACAAAGAGTCGGACACGATTGAACGACTTCACACACACCACACCCCTCTATACTTCTTAGAGTCTCCTTATATTTTCTTTTATATAGAACATCCAGAGATTTTAGTTGCATTTAGTGGAAGGAATAAGTACATCTGTTCCATTCTCCTTGGAAGTAGAAGTTTGTGCTAGATTTTACATTTTCATAACAATCCTATAAGGTAACTACAGTTACAGCCATTTCAGATGAGGGAGCTGAAATACAGAGAGGTTAAGTCATTTGTCCAAGATCACACAGATAGTGGAGGTGAGGCTCAAACTGTAGTGATCTTGTTTCAGAGCCCATGACCAGCCACTTATTTATTCATCACTTCATTCACAGACTGTTCACAGTATGACACTGTAATGGTGGTATCAGTGCAGTGTGAAAACATATAGACCATAACTACAAACATGTGTATATCCATGAGAAAGCAGGAGTTGTGTGAGATCCATTTGCTGGAACGTGAATGCCAATTGGGCAGTTTAAAATGTCTGGGCACTTTAATTAGATTTCCCTGGTTGTACTAAATGGGACAAGTGAGTTAGGCACATTTTGTGGCCTTGTTAATGTTTTCCCATCAATGCTGATTCAAGAAGATTATTATTCTGTAAGTAGACCAATGATTTAACTCATGTACAGTGGTGAGGAGTGGGAATTTTATTCAGATAGGTCTGGGTTGTTATTTGGTCCAAACCTGACCAAACCAACAATTTTTGAATTTCCAATAGTGTTTTTCCTTTTCTGAGGTCAATTGTTTGGACCTTCTCTAGCTAGTTTTTCTAAGTTTTCATCTGAGGAAATATCCTTGCGGACAATGACAGGGATCTGGCTGCTGCTGGTCCCTTTAAGGGCAGCATTCCTTGAGGAAATAACAGCAAGGTGATTTTCCTTAGCTTCCAGAGAGTGAAGGTTAGAATTCTCTGAAACGTTAGTAATTAGTATTTACAATCCTATTAAGTAACTACAAGTTAAAGAGGCAGGTAAAAGTATCACATCTGATAATTCCTGAACATAGAGGTCATTGTAATTTTAGTTAGTATTTTGAAAGTAAGGAAGCCACATTGCTTCCAGCTCATTCCAAAATCATGAGCTCTGAAAACATATCAATATATGTACTGGCAGTTTTATCCTTTGCTAAAGTTCAAGTCCATGTAAGAGCCTACAGTTCATTATGTTGGGTTGAAGTCAGCTCAGTTTAGTCGCTCAGTCGTGTCCGACTCTTTGTGACCCCATGAATTGCAGCACGCCAGGCCTCCCTGTCCATCACCAGCTCCCAGAGTTCACTCAAACTCACATCTGTCGAGTTGGTGAGCCACCCAGCCATCTCATCCTCTGTTGTCCTCTTCTCCTCCTGCCCCCAATCCCTCCCAACATCAGTCTTTTCCAATGAGTCAACACTTCGCATGAGGTGGCCAAACTACTAGAGCTTCAGCTTTAGCATCATTCCTTCCAAAGAAATCCCAGGGCTGAGCTCCTTTAGAATGGACTGGTTGGATCTCCTTGCAGTCCAAGGAACTCTCAAGAGTCTTCTCCAACACCACAGTTCAAAAGCATCAATTCTTTGGCACTCAGCTTTCCTCATAGTCCAACTCTCACATCCATACATGACTACTGGAAAAACCATAGCCTTGACTAGATGGACTTTGTTGGCAAAGTAATGTCTCTGCTTTTCAATATGCTATCTAGGTTGGTCATAACTTTTCTTCCAAGGAGTAACCGTCTTTAATTTCATGGCTGCAGTCACCATCTGCAGTGATTTTGGAGCCCCCCAAAATAAAGTCTGACACTGTTTCCACTGTTTCCCTATCTATTTCCCATGAAGTGATGGGACCAGATGCCATGATCTTAGTTTTAAGAGTGTTGAGCTTTAAGCCAACTTTTCAAGCTCCACTTTCACTTTCATCAAGAGGCTTTTTAGTTCCTCTTCACTTTCTGCCATAAGGGTGGTGTCATCTGCATATCTGAGGTTATTGATATTTCTCCTGGCAATCTTGATTCCAGCTTGTGTTTCTTCCAGTCCAGCATTTCTCATGATGTACTCTGCATATAAGTTAAATAAGCAGGGTGACAATATACAGCCTTGATGCACTCCTTTTCCTATTTGGAACCAGTCTGTTGTTCCATGTCCAGTTCTAACTGTTGCTTCCTGACCTGCATATAGGTTTCTCAAGAGGCAGGTCAGGTGCTCTGGTATTCCCATCTCTCTCAGAATTTTCCACAGTTTATTGTGATCCACACAGTCAAAGGCTTTGGCATATCAATAAAGCAGAAATAGATGTTTTTCTGGAACTCTCTTGCTTTTTCAATGATCCAGCGGATGTTGGCAATTTGATCTCTGGTTCTTCTGCCTTTTCTAAAACCAGTTTGAACATCTGGGATTTCACAGTTCATGTACTGCTGAAGCCTGGCTTGGAGAACTTTTAGCATTACTTTACTAGCATGTGAGATGAGTGCAATTGTGTGGTAGTTGGAGCATTCTTTGGCATTGCCTTTCTTTTGGGATTGGAATGAAAACTGACCTTTTCCAGTCTTGTGGCCACTGCTGAGTTTTCCAAATTTGCTGGCATATGGAGTGCAGCACTTTCACAGCATCATCTTTCAGGATTTGAAATAGCTCAACTGGAATTCTATCGCCTCCACTCGGTTTGTTTGTAGTGATGCTTTGTTTGTAGTGATGCTTTGTAAGGCCCACTTGACTTCACATTCCAGGATGTCTGGCTCTAGGTGAGTAATCATACCATCGTGATTATCTTGGTCGTGAAGTTCTTTTTTGTACAGGTCTTCTGTGTAATCTTGCCACCTCATCTTAATATCTTCTGCTTCTGTTAGGTCCATACCATTTCTGTCCTTTATTGAGCCCGTCTTTGCATGAAATGTTCCCATTTTCTTGAAGAGATTTCCAGTTTTTCCCATGCTGTTGTTTTCCTCTATTTCTTTGCATTGATTGCTGAGGAAGGCTTTCTTATCTCTTGCTATTCTTTGGAAATCTGCATTCAGATGCTTGTAGCTTTCCTTTTCTTCTTTGCTTTTCGCTTCTCTTCTTTTCACAGCTATTTGTAAGGCCTCCCCAGACAGCCATTTTGCTTTTTTGCATTTCTTTTCCATGGGGATGGTCTTGATCCCTGTCTCCTGTACAATGTTACAAACTTCTGTCCATAGTTCAACAGGCACTCTATCTATCAGATCTAGTCCCTTAAATCTATTTCTCATTTCCACTGTATAATTATAAGGGATTTGATTTAGGTCATACCTAAATGGTCTAGTGTTTTTCCCTACATTCTTCAATTTAAGTCTGAATTTGGTAATAAGGAGTTCATGATCTGAGCCACAGTCAGCTCCTGGTCTTGTTTTTGTTGATCGTATAGAGCTTCTCCATCTTTGGCTGCAAAGAATATAATCAATCTGCTTTCGGTTTTGACCATCTGGTGATGTCCATGTGTAGAGTCTTCTCTTGTGTTGTTGGAAGAGGGTGTTTGCTATGACCAGTGCATTCTCTTGGCAAAACTCTTATTAGTCTTTGCCCTGCTTCATTCTGTATTCCAAGGCCAAATTTGCCTGTCACTCCAGGTGTTTCTTGACTTCCTACTTTAGCATTCCAGTCCCCTATAATGAAAAGGACACCTTTTTTGGTTGTTAGTTCTAAAAGGTCTTGTAGGCCTTCATAGAACCGTTCAACTTCAGCTTCTTCAGTGTTACTGGTTGGGGCATAGACTTGGATAACTGTGATATTGAATGGTTTGCCTTGGAGACGAACAGAGATCATTCTGTCATTTTTGAGATTGCATCCAAGTACTGCATTTCAGACTCTTTTGTTGACCATGATGGCTACTCCATTTCTTCTAAGGGATTCCTGCCCACAGTAGTAGATATAATGGTCATCTGAGTTAAATTCACCCATTCCAGTCCATTTTAGTTCGTTCATTCCTAGAATGTCAACGTTCACTCTTGCCATCTCCTGTTTGACCACTTCCAATTTGCCTTGATTCATGGACCTAACATTCCAGGTTCCTATGCAATATTGATCTTTATAGCATTGGACCTAGCTTCTATCACCAGTCACATCCACAGCTGGGTATTGTTTTTGCTTTGGCTCCATCCCTTCATTCTCTCTGGAATTATTTCTCCACTGATCTCCAGTAGCATATTGGGCACCTACTGACCTGGGGAGTTCCTCTTTCACTATCCTATCATTTTGCCTTTTCATACTGTTCATGAGGTTCTCAAGGCAAAAATACTAAAGTGGTTTGCCATTCCCTCCTCCAGTGGACCACATTCTGTCAGACCTCTCTACCATGACCTGCCCATCTTGGGTGGCCTCACAGGGCATGGCTTGGTTTCATTGAGTTAGACAAGGCTGTGGTCCTAGTGTGATTAGATTGACTAGTTTTCTTTGAGTATAGTTTCAGTGTGTCTGCCCTCTGATGCACTCTTGCAACACCTACCATCTTACTTGGGTTTCTCTTACCTTGGGCATGGGGTATCTCTTCATGGCTGCTCCAGCAAAGTACAGCTGCTGTTCCTTACCTTGGACGAGGGGTATCTCCTCACTGCCGCCCCTCCTGACCTTGAACGTGGAATAGCTCCTCTAGGCCTACTGAAGTTGAAGTATGGGTTGAAGTAGCCATAGGTAAAAATGGTGCCTCAGAAACATCAAAAGAGTTGCAACAGCAAACCCAGCATAATATTTGCCATCAGGATAGTTTAAATAAGAACCATCAGTGAACAATGAGAAGTCAGCTTTAACTACAAGAGTTTCTTACAGATCATTATGAGGAGTCAGGAGGTGCTCCATCAGCATTAAGCAGTTCTTCACAACTGCTTCATCAGGACAAAGGGGAAGTAGTAGCAAGGTTAAGGCTGCTAAAAGATCTATGTGAGGAGTGGTTAACAAAAGGACTTCACAGGAGGTAATGTGGTTGACCTCAAATTGTTGAGTGATGACAGTTCAGTAGAACTTCTATAGCATTTGGTACAAAACTGGTTAAAGGGATCCCACAATGTTTTTCTAGGTCTTAAATCAAAAGAGCAGTGGCTGTAATCATTCCACAGCAATGAAGGAGGTATCTGTGTGTTCCCTCTGGCTACCTATAATACCCTATGGGTTGAGACTTCCCTGGTGGTACGGTGAATAAGAATATGTCTGCCAAAGCAGGGGACGGGGGTTTGATCCCTGGTCTGGGAAGATTCCACATGGCCTGAAGCAACTAAGCCCACTAGCCACACAAAGACGCCACAACTAGAGAAAGTCCGTGCATACCAACTAAGACTCAGCACAGCCAATAAATAAATATTTTAAAAATAAATTAGTTGTGATGATTAAAAATATTTAAAAAAATTTTTTTAAATACCCTATGGGTTGATGATGGTCCCTGTATTTTTGGGCGAGTACCCAAGTATACAAAAAGGAAAAGAGGACTCTGATATTTAGGCTACCCAGAGCAGGTGGGTTCATCAAGCTCTCCTTTAAGGTCTTGAAGGTAATGTTGTCCCATTCTTTCCATAAAATGGGGTCCAGGTTGTTATTGTTTAGTAAAGTACACAGAGGGTTCACCATAAGGGAGAAATTTGAAATGCAATTTCAGCAATAACCAACTAGCTCAAGAAAACCTTGCAGTTGGCATTTAGTTTTGAGTTTTAGGACACTTAGAACACCATGAAGTCTATCTGGATCTAGGTATAGTCCTTGTTTTGATCAGATACCCTCACTTTCAAACTGTGTTTGGACAAAATGTAGTTCCTTTTAAAGCTAAAAATTGTATTTTATTTTTTTAAGGCTAAAAATGTTAGTACATGAATGCTGCCTTCCTGTCAGGAGGCTTGAGAAGAAGAACAAATTACCCACATACTACAACAAAGCAGGGCCTCTTGAGAATTTTATATCATTCAAATCAGCCTTCATGATTTTCCGGACATAACGACTCTCAGTAAAACCCTGAGGAATCCTCTTCAGGTGAATTGTTTTTCTTCCCAAGCAAAAGCAAAAGGGTATTGGCTATCTTCATCAATTGAAATACTGTAAGAATGTACTGCATAAATCACTTACAGTAGAGAATTTACTTCCCCTGGGAATGGAAGTTAGTAACTTATCAGGCTTGTAAACAATCGGGTGTCAGTAATGATGCTGTTTATTGCTTGGAGGTCCTGGACAAACCTCTACCCTCAGCCCTTAGGTTTTCTCACTGGTAAATTGAAAGTGTTAGAGAGCCTAGTACAAGGAATTATGAGGCCTTGAGCCTTCAAATATTCTATTATGGGTTTTGTGCCTTGAAGGGCTCATTTACACATAAAGTATTAATTCTGGGAAGAGGTTTTGAGGGATCTATTTGAATCTTGATGAGAGGTGAGCTATGTAAATTTTGCCAACAGCAGCTAGAAATTTTGCCCATTAGGAATGGGTTTCCAGAATCTGTTCTAGTGTCATCAGAGATGAAGCAAATAAAAAATGTCGAAGTATGGTTTGATTCACCTAGTGGGTCATTTTGACAACTACTGTCGAATTCTAGAGTTAGTTCACCCTTTCAGGAGAGAGAAAATTCTGGCATAATATTTCTCTAAGAAGTCTCAGCCTAATAAATGGGTAAGGGTGGTGGTGAAGGTAGGAGAAAAGTGTATGTATCTTGCAAGGGGGCTAAACAAATCAGAACGGGTTCAGGGGCAGGAAACTCTTGAGAAGAGAGCCCCACTATTTGAACTGTTTTAATACTCTGAGGCAGGAGCCGTTTCATAGCGGTGGGGTCAAGCATCGAAAGTGTGGCTCCAGGGTCAGTTAGGACTGGAAGAGATTAATCCCGTCTGGAGAAATGTTTCTCCAAGCTAATTAAAAGTGAGGATTGAGAAGAGCCCCTGCTGTTCCTCAGAAACCCATCATGGAGAACTGGGAGGATGTCAGAAAGTCTGGTTAGAGGACTGAAGGCCCTTAGAGTGCTTATATTTGTAGTACTCTCTTTTCTAATGTCCTGGCTGTTTGCAGCAACAGAAACTAGAAGGGTTCTGGTTTCATTTAGAAGCAAGCCTTCATTTGCTGGAGTTGAAGATAGTGAAGTTTGGTGGTCTTTCTTTCAGGTGACTCATCCAGAGTGTGAGAGAATTGCTTTGACAGATTAACAAAATATGGAGTGGACATAGTTTCCCATTCCAACCTGGTCATTTTTACTAAAAGTAAAGGTCCTGTGCTATGCTGTGCTAAGTCACTCAGTCATGTCCAACTCTTTTCGACCCCAGGGACTGTAGCCCACCAGGCTCCTCTGTCCATTGGATTCTCCAGGCAAGAATACTTGAGTGGGTTGCCATTTCTTACTCCAGGGGATCTTCCCAACCCAGGGACTGAACCCAGGTCTCCCACTTTGCAGGCAAATTCTTTACTGACTGAGCCACCAGGGAAGCCCAAAGATCCTGGTTTAGCCAACTGATAAAGCCACCCACATGGAATCAACATCTGACAGAAGACCAGACTTTTCTTTAAAAATAATCTGAAATCAATTATAATAGTCATGAACAGACTCATCAGATTTTTGCATATGAGCCTGAATTTAGGCCCAGTCAACGGGCTTTGGAAAAGTTCTAGGACTTGCTTGGTGAAGTTGCCTAGAAATTGCCCAAACCTGATTATATAATAAGTTAGCAGACTGGTCTCCTCTCTGTAATTCTAGAGAGGTTCCAGGATTTTCCTAATTAGCAGTTTTAATCTAATTGCTGGGCCTGGCTTTCGCACGTAAGCATATGAACTAGCTCCTATAAGTCAGAGAAATCAGGTCAATAAGTTTGAATGTCTATGTTAAATTTCTTAACAAATACATGAGAATCTTCAGTTACTTTGCCAGAATCTTTGTGGGTTGCAGTTCAGTTTTGTCTAGGGAATACAAGAAATTAAGGATTTGGCATTTGGATCCTCAGAAGGCTTAATTTTAAAGGGACAAGTTCAAAGGAAAGGGGAGTAGGGAGAGTTTCAGAGAAAAGTGAAAGTTTGGTGAAAGAACCTGTGTCGGGGAATTTGAAGGAATAGACAAGGTATAGGTGGCATAGTGGAGAAGATGATGGCACCCCACTCCAGTGCTCTTGCCTGGAAAATCCCATGGGTGGAGGAGCCGGGTAGGCTGCAGTCCATGGGGTTGCTATGAGTCGGACACAACTGAGTGACTTCACTTTCACGCACTGGAGAAGGAAATGGCAACCCACTCCAGTATTCTCGCCTGGAGAATCCCAGGGACGGGGGAGCCTGGTGGGCTGCTGTCCATGGGGTCACACAGAGTCGGACATGACTGAAGTAACTTAGCAGCAGCAGCAGGTGACAGAAATGTTGCAGGAAAGGGAACCCCCTTCCAGGGCCCAGAAGTGGGCTCGTCTAACACTCAGAAATAAATTGTCCAAGGAGACACATGTGCTGATAAAGCAAGAGATTTTACCAGGAAAGGGCACCTGGGCAGAGAGCAGGAGGGTAAGAGAACCCAGGAGAACCGCTCTGCCACGTGGCTCTAAGTCTCAGATTTTATGATGGTGACTCTGAGTCAGAGTCACCTGGTGGCACATGCATTGTTCAGCCAAGATGGATGCCACCGAGAAGGATTCTGGGAGGTGGTTGGACACGTGGTGTCACCTTTTGACTTTTCCTGAATTCTTCCAGTTGGTGGTGGCTTATTAGTTCCCTGTTCCTTACCAGGCCCTCCTGATGTAAAATAACTCATGCAAATGGTTACTATGGTACCTGGTCAGGGTGGGTGGTTTCAGTCAGTGTGCTTCCCCTAACAACTGCCCCTTGAGAGACCTTATACTCAAGATACTTTTTGGGAATTGGGGTGGAGTTCTCTTTCTTCTGTAACTTCTTTCTGCTGTGTATGGGTGGAGGCCTGCCTACCAGAGCAGAAGTCTCTCTCTACCTGATCTAACTCAAGGTACTCTGTGTCTGAAACCAGCATTTACCCTTGTAAAAAACAGCAATTTAGGTTTAATCCCCTCACAGAGATTAAACAGACAGGGCCAAACAGGAGGCCTAAAAGGATGGTCATCAGTTCAGTTCAGTCGTTCAGTCATGTTCGACCCTTTGTGATCCCATGGACTGCAGCACACCAGGCTTTCCTGTCCATCACCAATTCCTGGATCCTGCTCAAACCATGCCTATTGAGTCAGGGATGCCGTCCAACCATCTCATCTTCTGTCGCCAGTGGCCATCACTGGGCCCTAGAAAGAGAAGGCAACATTTGGGGCAAGGGCTGCAGGGTGTGTGGCTTTCTTCTGACTGGTTGTTGGTGGTGAGGCAACAGAGCGGTGCTCCAGGAATCTTGTGCTCAGCCTAAGTTACCATCCTCCACCTGGGTGGGGGCCCCAGTTCTGCAAAAAAACTCAAAGACACTGTTAAGCGTATTTCCTGAGTAGAAATCAGGACCCTGCCTCAAGGCTGTACCATTATTTGATTGCTTCTCCTCTGTTTCCATATTCCCTCCCTTCCCTGATCAGCAATTGTTTCAATCTGCCCTTTGGGACTCAGGAAAGGTCAAGGAGGCTGAATGAAGCCTACATCCTACAAATAAGAAACAGAGAACATAGAATGGATCCATACTCCAGAGCCCCACAGAATCCTGCTCAGTTTTAACTCAGGGAACTGGGCAACTATGACTTTGATAACTTCCTGTCAAAATGGGGCATAGGACTGTTTCAATTTGGCAAATAGACACTGAATTAGAAGTATTCCTGAGTTCTGAGTCCTAGATCTGAGTCTTGTATGATTAAAATCTCAATCCCTTGGTCTGGCACTTTGGTGTAACAGACCCAATTAGAAATAATTGGAGGAGTGACAACAAGAATTTAAACAGACAAAACAAATCTCATTTCT
This sequence comes from Oryx dammah, assembly GCF_014754425.2. Classification (NCBI taxonomy): domain Eukaryota; kingdom Metazoa; phylum Chordata; class Mammalia; order Artiodactyla; family Bovidae; genus Oryx; species Oryx dammah. The sequence goes on from NW_024070187.1 coordinate 58,273,476, forward strand.
TTTCAGAAGAATAGACCTGAAACCCAGTCTGGACGTGGCACTTCAGGGAGACTTGGAGCCAGGTAGCCAGCTGCCTAGTTTTATAAAAAGTAAGGTTGTAGTTACTAGCTGCCAGCAAACATTTTTCTGAGAATGTCTGGTGGTATCCAAGCCTGACACAACTCAGAAAACTCAAGTATTTAGCAATACAAGGTCTAATCCAAAATTACACCCATAGTATCACCTAGTTATTTCCTTGGATGTCTGAACCACAGCTACTCTATTTTGACTTTTAATTGTAAAATTTCCTTAATAGCCAAAGCAGATATCACTATTAATGATGTCATTGTTTTTCTAGGTATGAGAAGATGCAAGAACTGGGACTCATAAAATCTTCTCCTGAAAAGATTTAACTACCTAAAGGCCTGTTCTGCAGTTTTCCCCAGAACACAGAGTGCCTTATTCCTGATTTTCATCAGGGGTCTTGAAGGTCAGCAGCTGCAATGGCCATGATTTAACCTTTCTGGAGGTAGATGGCAAGTGTCCCTTTTCAGTTGTCAGGGCCCTTTCTTGGTCATAAACTTGACCATGATTTTGAGTGGGGGGCATTTCATGACCATGTCATCCCATGGTGCTGAGAATGTTCATTCTCAGGTCTGGCAAAGATTCTGTTGACAGGCCACTCAATGTGTTATTACTGGACTGGGCCATAAAACAGTATCCAAAGTTCTCTGGACCACCTGTCTTACTAGCCTCTTGGTCCAAGAAAACGTTTCCTCTTGTTGTTTCTTCCCATATCTAGAGTTATACTGTTATCATCATTGATCTCATATGGAACTACATATTGTTTTGTCAGAGGCCTCAGTCACACATTTGGCAGTTTAAGAAATAGCAATTTTGTAAAACAGGCAAAATACAAATAATATCAGCTCAGTTCAGTTCAGTCGCTCTGTCGTGTCCAACTCTTTGTGATCCCATGGACTGCAGTATGCCAGGCTACCCTGTCCAAATAACATAGCCCAGCAGTATTAGTAAAGTCATAAGTAAGACTTAAGAACTTCCATTAGATGTAGTCCAGTATATATCAGGTCATCTTAGTCTATTCTGTACTAAGAATTTTTATCTTCCAGGGAAATTATATACTGGCACTGTCTATAAGGCATATAACCCAGTTTCCTAGTGTTACTAAACTGATTATCCTTAGCATGATTTAATTGTTTCCAATATAGAGGAGACTTTCAACCTAAATTACCATAGCCTGGTGTTATCTGTATAAATCTATCCCATAATTGAGGGAGATTTTTTTCCTTTGTTGAAACTTTGCTGGTTGCTCTGATTGAGTTTGAGTAGTAGGAGAAAACTCAAATTTATGGCCAAGGTCAGGAGCAGGCATTATTAATTGGCCAGGTGAGGGGATCTCATTTAGTAATATCAACAGTGATCTGAATATGACTATAATCTTTCAAGTAAAATTTTTCAGGGCCAACTAGTTAGAGCCTTGGAGTAGAGAAATTCACCAAGGTAACCCAGAACTAGACACAGGTAATTGGTCACAAACCCAACAATTGGATTGATTTCTAAGACAAGCATAGGATCAGACCTATGATGGAAAAGCACTTGATTTATATGCAAAGGTCTAAAAAGTCAAGAAAACATTATGTATGATTATATGAATCAGGTCCAGCATCTTGGGCAAGCTGTCTATCTCTGATGTTGTTATCTTCTTGTCCTGGTGTAGTGTAGTTTCTCTTCTGTTTGAGTCATTTTAAGGTGAGATCAGGTCAGCTGTCCTCTCTATAGACCAGTCCAGTGTAGGGGGCCTTTGGAAGTGGGAATTAATCTAAGAGTCAATTTCCTTTCTATTTCACTGTGCATTAGTTAGTTAAGAGTATTTGATAAAAGGTCCTTCCATCCAGGTTGGAAACAGTCCCTTAAATTATGTCTTTTTTCAGTCCTGGTTGTAGGTCATGAGGCATCTGATCTTTATCCAAAGATAGATGACTGAGATAAGCTTCAGAAACAGTGTGGTTTTAAAGAGTTTAATTAAATTTTACATTAATACCACACAATAGCAAAGAACTATCCAGGAAATGAATCTTACTAGATACAGACCTCCATTAACAAACTGAAAATCCCATGGATGGAGGAGCCTGGTAGGCTGCAGTCCATTGGGTCGTGAAGAGTCGGACACAACCGAGCAACTTCCCTTTCACTTTTCACTTTCATGCACTGGAGAAGGAAATGGCGACCCACTCCAGTGTTCTTGCCTGGAGAGTCCCAGGGATAGAGGAGTCTGGTGGGCTGCCGACTATGGGGTCGCAGAGAGTCAGACACGACTGAAGTGACTTAGCAGCAACATCTTTGAAACATCTTTTTCTCCCTAAAATTACCCTTATTTTTATCAAATGTAACCAAATTAAGACGTTTGTTTGCGAAATAAATTTGGCCTGATGATTTATATAATCATAATTGATCATAGACTTTTTGCTTTGTTGAAACTTTTATAGAGTCTCAGACTGACCTTTTAAAATAAAACAGGGCTGGGAAAGTCATGCTAAAGGCTTATCACAGATTTCACCTAGCAAACCTAGGTGAATTTTTCCCTTTTCAAGTTCTCAAAAATTCCATGAGATTTCTGTACCTGTTAGTGAGATAACCTTCCTAACTCATCTGATAAAGTTACTGGAAACCTAAGAATTTTCAATCTCTGGAGAAGTCAAACAGAGAGAAAATATTTTTAAAATTTGTTTATAATGTATAATTTTACCAAATTACTGTCATAATTAGTTTGAGGGGAAGGTTTCCCCTACTTCTGGAAAACGCAGATTCAAACCTTTAATTTTTTTCAGATAGAAACCATAAAAGTTACAAGCATATTTGCTGGTTCACTCAGTCCTTTTGTTAACTTTTGTGAAGTCATCAGCTTTCCCATTAGAATACCAGGACATATCAGAACATTAGGAACTCCATATAATTTCTAGGATATCTATATTAGTAATATTTACCATACATTTTAACCTGAGAGGATTTATTACTCATTTGATAGTATTTCCCATGTAATTTAACCAACCAAATAAACACAGTTAGTTTAATAACTCTCTTTGGGATGTTTCAGGGGCCCTCTGAAGCATCCCAAAGTTAGCTAGAGGTCAAAAGAACTTCAACAGAATTCGATTTAGGAAGTTGTGTCCAAAAAAATCAATCAAAAGGGTTTAGAACATTCCATCAGATTTAGTCAATGCTGATGAGTGGATCATGTGCTTGTTGATATGTCTCAATGGGTGTATATACTGGAGGCTCAATGTCTAATGAAAGTCAACTCCACCACATTGGACCTAGTGGGCTCTAACCAGTTTTCCTATGGTCATGTCATTCCTAACAAAATCTATTTATCTAACTAATTGTAATCCAATCCTGATCATGGGTAACTCTTTTTAGTATTTTTTTATATATGTCTCCTACTGAAAACACATCTTAGTTTCCCTGTTTTCCACAATGAGGTACGTTTCTTGTTGACAAATTTGTAACAGAATACAGTCTTATTTGACCTCTAGTAAACCTACGTACAACAGAAGTATTATACTTACTGATAGTTCTGAAGACATGTCTATGTTACCAGGTATCAATTTAATATTGAATATTTCCCAGTTCACATGAACCTGGAATTCATTTAGTTTAATTTAGAAGTATTTGATTTGTAAACACTTACTTTTCTTTAAGCCAATTAAATAGAGCTCATTTACAAATAAATCTTAAAAATATTATCTAGAGACAAAGACATACCAAGACATACGCATTTTCAGACAGACAAAATGCAAGGTCTAGCTTCATTTTCTAAACAATTCTAAGTTTAGAAATTATAGTGTAATTTTATATTAAAATATAAAATTCACTAGTTTATAAATAACAGTTGGAATAAATAAAATTGTTAAAGGCTTCTTCCCATTTTTTCTCAGTCTCAGGAGTTAGAGATGGTCTAGATAAGTGAGCCTGAGAGCGATGGTCTCAAAGCACAGGGAAAGAAAATCAAGTTCTAACAAAATGGCTGCAGGTCTAAACCAAATGGTGACCACACAAAGCAAAATGGCCATTACAAATCACGACACAGAACACACAGACCTGGCAGCCCCAATCAGACACTCCCTTAAATGCAAGATTAGTCTCTCAGAAAGCCTGCTATAGAGACATAGAATTTCAGATGCAAGCACTAACAGAATAAAAGAAAGTATATCAGGTCCTCAAAGATTTCAAAGAGAGGAAAGGAAACCAGGTTGAAAGAAGAGGGAGGTGGAGGCAGGAGAGGGGGCAAAAGGGGTGGCCTTACAGACGTCTCCTGCCACCTGCAGACAAACAGGTGTTATGGAACTTTACACTGAACCTCCAAAGAAGGGAGGAACTTGGCTCTACCAGAAACCAGATGAGACTGCAACAGAACCAGAATTCAAACCAGAAACCAGACCAGAACAGAACCAGAATTTGAGTTCTCTGCCAAGAGGAGGTGATCAGCCTCCAAGCCTCAACTCAGGCTGAGGCCCTTTGACCTGATTTCTGTGTCCAGGACCGGGGGACTAAAAGAAAAGGGAAGGATAGGAAAGGTTAAGGAGAGGATCCGCTGGATCATCAAAAAAACAAGAGAGTTCCAGAAAAACATCTATTTCTGCTTTATTGACTATGCCAAAGCCTTTGACTGTGGATCACAATAAACTGTGGAAAATTCTGAGAGATGGGAATATCAGACTACCTAACCTGCCTCTTGAGAAATCTGTATGCAGGTCAGGAAGCAACAGTTAGAACTGGACATGGAACAGACTGGTTCCAAATAGAAAAAGGAGTACGTCAAGGCTGTATATTGTCATCCAGCTTATTTAAATTATATGCAAAGTACATGGGCTCCAAAATCACTGCAGATGGTGACTGCAGCCATGAAATTAAAAGACGCTTACTCCTTGGAAGGAAAGTTATGACCAACCTAGATAGCATATTCAAAAGCAGAGACATTACTTTGCCAAGAAAGGTCCGTCTAATCAAGTTTATGGTTTTTCCAGTAGTCATATATAGATGTGAGAGTTGAACTGTGAAGAAAGCTGAGCACTGAAGAATTGATGCTTTTGAACTGTGGTGTTGGAGAAGACTCTTGAGAGTCCCTTGGACTGCAAGAAGATCCAACCAGTCCATCCTAAAGGAGATCAGACCTGGGCGTTCATTGGAAGGACTGATGTTGAAGTTGAAACTCCAATACTTTGGCCACCTCATGTGGAGAGCTGACTCATTTGAAAAGACCCTAATGCTGGGAAGGATGGGGGGCAGGAGGAGAAGGGGACGACAGAGGATGAGATGGTTGGATGGCATCACTGACTTGTTGGATATGAGTTTAGGTAGACTCCGGGAGTTGGTGATGGACAGGGAGGCCCGGTGTGCTATGATTCATGGGGTTGCAAAGAGTCGGACACAACTGAGCGACTGAACTGAACTGAACTGAAGGACAGGAAAGAGAGAGGGATGGGGAGAGAGGTCAATAAAGTCTCTTATTCCTTACCCTGTTGGGACACTCTGGCCAGTTGTCCACATCAAGAGGAGACCACAGACAAAAGGGTCCCAGTTGCAGCTGCTGGGTCTGGTCCATCAGTGGGCAAGCTGGTTCCTAAGTACCCTAAGTGGTCAGGATATCAGTCACAGCAAAGAAGAGTCCCACCAGAGTCACCACTTGTTGCAGGAAGGGGGACCCCTTCCAGGACCCAAAAGTGGGCTCTTGTCTCATACTCGGAAATGAATTGTTCAAGGAGATACATGTGCTGACAAAGCAAGAGGTTTTCTTGGGAAGGGGTGTCTGGGCAGAGGCAGGAGAGTAAGGGAACCCAGGAGAACTGCTCTGCCACATGGCTCACAGTCTTGGGTTTTATGATGATGAGATTAGTCACTGGGTTGTCTTTGGCGAATCATTCTGACTCAGAGTCTTTCCTGGTGGTGCATGCATTGTTCAGTCAAGATGGATGCCAGCGAGAAGGATTCTGAGAGGTGGTTGGACACATGGTGTCACTTTTTGACCTTGGTCGTAGCTTATTAGTTCCATGTTCCTTACCAGGACCTCCTGTTGTAAAACAACTCCATGTAAATAGTTACTATGCTGTCTGGCCAGGGTGGGTGGTTTCAGTCAGTGTGCTTTCGGTAACAGAAAGGAAGTAGGAAGATGGTGCCAGTGGTAGAGTCCAGACAAAAGGGGCAGAGGGAGAGAGACGAGATGGCACTGGAGGCAGAGCCTGAGACAAAAAAAGTTAAGGAAGAGCCTGAAGATTTGGGAGCCATTTTATCTTTAACTGTTTGCCTCAGTTCATTTTAAAGTTTTATTTAAAGTGGAAATTTTATGGAGACTCCTGATAATGCTGGGAAGCCCCGAAATACCAAATAAGCATTCCACTTAGGTCTGGAAATTTTTGAGCTATTGTAATAAAATCTGGCTTTAAGGAAATTAAGTTTGAGAATTTCAAAAGCTCCCCATTAATGGCCACTGGTATTCCAAAGTGCCTTTGGGCAAGACAGCCCATTTAGTTAGAAGACACATGAGCAAGGACTGTTGCTTTTAAACAAAATCAGCTGAACACTGTTGGGGGAAGCACCCTCAAAAATATTTAGATAGCTGGGTTCTCAAATCTTAGAGGTTTTTTTCTAGAGTTTAAAAAAAATTATTTTAAACAACTCAAAGATTTTACTGTTCAAACAGCTAATTCAAACTGCTTCCAAGTTAATCACAATCAATTCTAAGGAAAGAGCTTCGTCCTGGAGGAGCCAGGTGAAATGCTTTTTAAAGTCAGTTTCCAGCTGAAAAACCTGGTACAATTTCCATGAGGCAGCTTCTATTTCCAAAGGAATGAGCCAAGCGAGATTTCAGCTAGTTTTAATTCAGTTTGATCAAAAAATCAGAATGAAGGGCCAAACAAGTACTGGAATACAGAACCAAGACTTACCCTGGAAGAAAAAAACCTTAGAAACCTAAAGAGCTTCAAAATGTAAACAGGATGTGAGATTGGATGCAGGAAAAAGTTGCACCGCTAAACTTCAGGATTGGTGAGAAAAGTAGTGAGTGACAATGGGCTCCGTTTGTAGGTTCTGCACTTGTGTGCTCATCAGCTCCAGGGTCTTCCAGGGTCTTCTCTGGTCCCTGTATGGCCATCAAAATGTTGACCTAAAACAAACAGACTGCCAAATATCTCTTCAGCAATGATGGGTTTATCTGGGATGAGAATATTATTGCAATTTGTGGTCTGCAACCACAAACAGTCCTCCTCATGGCAAGGGAAGGAGAACAAGTTTATAGGTTGAAAAAGGAGTTGGAAGGGCTATAATAAACAAAGAGTTCTTAGCTTTTCATTGGCTGAGTCCTTAACAGGAAAAAAAGTCTTCTTCCTATTGGGCTCTGCTATCACTACAGGGCATGAGAGTTCCCCATTCTGATCTTCCAGATCTACTTAGTTGAGATTTATACTAGTTAATTTTTATACATACTGAATTCAATATTTCTAAAAAACTTTCATTAATATTTTCCTTTTGTTAACAGTCATAGTATCTACAAATAATTACAATCTTGTCCCATGTTTTCTGATTACTGTAAGTTGAGCACTGACGTTAAGGGCGTAAGTTCTGGAGTCAAAGACCTGTGGGAATCCTTTTTCATTTCCTAGTATTTAACTTTGTGTGGGGCACATTAATTTGCCATCTTTCAGTTTCCCTATCTGCAAAATGAGGTCATTATGAGGTTAAAAGTTAACTTACATTCTAATAACATAATCACGTGTAAAGTACCTGAGCATGTCTGACACTAAGTAAATTCTCAAAATGTTCCTTCTATTCCCTGGAACTTTGAACTGTCTAGAACTATCAGAACACTGTTAAATAGTACCCTTACAGTAATGAGATGGCTGTAGCAGTTCCAGTTCAGCTAACCTCAGTTCAGTCACTCAGTCATGTCCAATTCTTTGCGACCCCATGAACCACAGCATGCCAGGCCTCCCTGTCCATTACCAACTGCCAGAGTCTACCCAAACCCATGTCCATTGAGTTGGTGATGCCATCCAACTATCTCATCCTCTGTCGTCCCCTTCTCCTTCTGCCCCCCTCAATCTTTCCCAACATCAAGGTCTTCTCAAATGAGTCAGCTCTTTGCATCAGGTGGCCAAAGTATTGGAGTTTCAGCTTCAACATAGTCCTTCCAATGAACACCCAGGACTGATGTCCTTTAGGATGGACTGGTTAGATCTCCTTGCAGTCTAAGGGACTCTCAAGAGTCTTCTCCAACACCACAGTTCAAAAGCATCAATTCTTCGGTGCTCAGCTTTCTTTAAGGAGAAGGAAATGGCAACCCACTCCAGTATTCTAGCATGGAGAATCCTGTGGACAGAGGCCTGGAGGGCTGCTATCCACAGGGTCGCACAGAGTCAGACATGACTGAAGTGCCTTAGCATGCATGCATGCATTGGAGAAGGAAATGGCAACCCACTCCAGTATTCTTGCCTGGAGAACCCCAGGGACAGAGGAGCCTGGCGGGTTGCCATCTATGGGGTTGCACAGAGTTGGACACGACTGAAGCGACTTAGCAGCAGCAGCTTTCTTTATAGTCCAACTCTCACATCCACACATGACTACTGAAAAAACCACAAGCTTGACTAGATGGACCTTTGTTGACAAAGTAATGTCTCTGCTTTTTAATATGCTGTCTAGCTGGTCATAAATTTTCTTCCAAGGAGTAAGTGTCTTTTAATTTCATGGCTGTGGTCACCATCTGCAGTGATTTTGGAGCCCCCCAAAATAAAGTCAGCCACTGTTTCCACTGTTTCTCCATCTATTTGCCATGAAGTGATAGGACCAGATGCCATGATCTTAGTTTTCTGAATGTTGAGCTTTAAACCAACTTTTCACTCTCCTTTTTCATTTTCATCAAGAAGTTCCTTAGCTCTTCTACTCTTTCTGCCATAAGGGTGGTGACATCTGCATATCTGAGGTTATTGGTATTTCTCCCGGCAATCTTGATTCTAGCTTGTGCTTCTTCCAGCCCAGTGTTTCTCTTGATGTACTCTGCATATAAGTTAAAAAAGCAGGGTGACAATATACAGCCTTCATGTACTCCTTTTCCTATTTGGAACCAGTCTGTTGTTCCATGTCTGGTTCTAACTGTTGCTTCCTGACCTGCATATAGGTTTTTCAAGAGGCAGGTATTCCTCTTCCCATCTCTTTCAGAATTTTCCACACCCTAACCCTAACCCTAACAGAAGCAGAAGATATTAAGAAGAGGTGGCAAGAATACACAGAATTGTACAAAAAAGATCTTCACAACCCAGAAAATCATGATGGTGTGATCACTCACCTAGAGCCAGACATCCTGGAATGTGAAGTTAAGTGGGCCTTAGGAAGCATCACTATGAACAAAGCTAGTGGAGGTGATGGAATTCCAGTTGAGCTATTTCAAATCCTGAAAGAAGATGCTGTGAAAGTGTTGCACTCAATATGCCAGCAAATTTGGAAAACTCAGCAGTGGCCACAGGACTGGAAAAGGTCAGTTTTCATTCCAATCCCAAAGAAAGGCAATACCAAAGAATGCTCAAACTACCACATTCATCTCAGACGCTAGTAAAGTAATGCTCAAAATTCTCCAAGCCAGGCATTAGCAATAAATGAACCGTGAACTTCCACATGTTCAAGCTGGTTTTAGAAAAGGCAGAGGAACCAGAGATCAAACTGCCAACATCTGCTGGATCATCGAAAAAGCAAGACAGTTCCAGAAAAACATCTATTTCTGCTTCACTGACTATGCCAAAACCTTTGACTGTGTGGGTCACCTAACCTAGAGGTAGGGAAAAGAGGAATGACTGATTTATGTCCCTTTAAATAAATCTCCTTCTCCCATCTCAGAACTCCAGCAGATCTCCCCTCATTGCTCACTGACCAGAATTATAGAACATGCAACTGTAACTACTATCAATCAACAGTCAACTTTTGGGTCTTAGGGAGGTGCCCAGACTCCCTGAAGTACATGGCCACATGGAGGATGAACACTTGAACAAAAAGGGACTTAACTAAGAAGGAAATAGGGCAGGTGAGGGAATCGAATTTGGACAGGCAATTAACAGTGTCCACTTCATAAATCAGCTCAGAATGTAAATGTTTGAACTCACTGTCTTCTTCCTATACTAGCACCTCTACCTCTCCTCCCTATATCTGTTAATGATACCAAAGAAAATCTGTGAGTCTTCTGTGCTTCCTTCTTCTTGCCTTTATTTTCAAATAGTTGACTGGAAATACATTACCTATATATTATAAGTGTTTCTCCATTTACATCATTACCACTGTCTCTCAGATACCCATTACTTTTCTCCTAGAGCAGAAATATTCTCAAATATTTTCCTGTATCAGAATCTCCAAGAGGATGTATTAAAACAGACTGTTGGACCCTAAGGTAGAGTTTCTGATTCTAGCTCTCAGGTGGGAACCAAGAATTTGCCTTTCTAACAAATTCCTAGGTGATGTTGACACTGTTGGTCAGCATTTGGAAACTACTATTCTAGAATAATTTAACAGCTACCTAAGCAAGTTTTATTCTTCCAGTCCCTCTCCATTCCAGTCCAGCCTAATGAGAGGCACCAGTATCAGTGCTCCTAAAACATATAAGTGTATCATTACCTTAAACAAAAACATTCCATAATTGCCCACTGTCTCAGATATTAAAAATTCATACTCTTGCATTGCTTCAGATAGGATTTTATAAACCTAAGAGAAACAGGTCATCTGGCCCAGACTATAGTTCTTTCTGGATTACTGATTGGAATCTTTGGTATGTTTTCTTTTTTTTTTGCCTCGCTGTGCAGGATCTTAGTTCTCCAACCAGGGACTGAACCTGTGCCCCCTGTACTGGAAGACCAGAGTCTTAACCACTAGACTGCCAGGCAAGTCCTCTTTTCTTCCATTTGTAATAACTGCTTTGTTGAGATGTAGTTCACATATAAAATTCACATTTTTACCTGGACAGATGGGATTGGTGAGGCTATTTTTAAAATAACATCTTTATTGGAATATAACTTGCATACCATACAATTCAACCATTTACAGAGTTGCATAATTACCATCATAATCAGTTTCAAAATACTCTCATCAGCCCCAAAACAAATTCTATGCCCATTAGCAGTCACTTTCCATTCCTCCCTTCTCTCTTCCTCCCCTTCCATCCAGACCTAGGCAACCAGTAATTTACTCTTCATTTTGTATGGATTTCCATATTCTTGGCAGTTTATAAAAATGGAGTAACACAATATGTGGTCCTTTATGACTGGTTTCTTCCACTTAGCATAATGTTTTCAAGGTTCATCCATGTGGCAGTCACCACTTTCTTTTAACTGCTGAATAATATTTCATTATTCAATATGATCACATATGGTTTATCCATTCATCAGCTGATGAACATTTGCATAACTTCCATTTTTTTGCTGATATAGACAGTGTGCTTAGTTGCTCAGTTCTGTCTGACTCTTTGTGACCCCACGGACTGAAGCCCACCAGGCTCCTCTGTCCATGGAATTTTCCAGGCAAGAATACTGGACTGGGTTGCCATTTCCTACTTGAGGGATCGACCTCAGGGATTGATCCAACCTGCATCTCTTGCATCTCCTGCATTGGCAGGTAGGTTCTTCACCACTGCGCCACTTGGAAAGCCCAATATGAATAACTGCTGTGAATATTTGTGCACATACTGGTATTTTAATGCTTAAAATCCATTTCTAAAACCACAAGCTCTGAACTCTCAAGACATGTAATTTCTGTGCTATTGATTTTAAAATTAGCATGTGCTATCCTATATTTGTAGTCATTTTTAAATGAGATATTCTATCTCCCCCAATAAATAAGTAGTTTCATAACCAGAGGCCATATCTTTTTTCTCCATGTATCCCTTTCATCTAACTTGATCTCTTGCATTATAGTTACTTGAACATCCATAAATGTTGATAATTATAGTGGCATTTATTCAAATTTAAAATTCTGCCTGGAAAGAAAGATAAGACTAACCTTCTGTGGTTAAAAGCTTGAGATGATTCCTCAAATACACTGTCAAGTGATTCTGACAAGGCTAAGACCCTTCAAGAGAGAAAGGATAGTCTCTTCAACAAATAATGCTGGGAAAACTAGATATCCACATGCAAAAGAATGTAGTAGGACTCTTATACCAAATGCAAAATTAACTAAAAGTGGATCAAAGACAGCTAAACAACTAAAACTATAAAACATCTAAAACTGTAAAAGCCTTGGAAGAAAATATAGAGGAAAATCTTATGACAGTGGGTTTGACAATGATTTTTTAGATACGACACCAAAAGCCTGGGTGACAAAATAATTGGACTTCATCAAAATGTAATACTTTTTTTGCATCAAAGGATACTATCAAGTTAGAGAAAAGTTAATGCACAAAATAGAAAATATTTGCAAATCATCTATCTGAATAACGGATTAATATTGAGAATATATATATTTTAAATCTCCAACAACTCAACAACAAAACAAACAACTTGATTCAAAAATGAGCAAAGGACATGACTAGATACTTACTTCTCTAAATAAGATATACAAATGCCAATAAGCACGTGAAAAGATGCTTGACGTCATTAATCACTAGGGAAATGCATATCAAAACCACAATGAGATATCACCTCACACCCATTAGGATAGCTATTGTTTAAAAAAAAAAATAACAAAGTAATAAAGTGTTGGCAAAGATGTAGAGAAGCTGGAACCCTGCTGCATGGCTGGTGGAAATCTAAGATGGTGCAACCACTGTGGTTAATGGTATGATGGTTCCTCAAAAAATTAAACAGAATTACCAAATGATCCACCAATTTCACCTCTGGGTATATATTCAAAAGAACTGAAGCAGAGTCTCAAAGAGAATTTGTAGATCCATGTTCATAGCAGCATTATTCATAGTAGCTAAAAGACGAAAAAAAAATCCAGTTGTCCTTTGATGATGAACAAATAAACTAAATGTGGCATATATGTGCAACGGAATCTTAAATTACTCAGTTTTGAAAAGGAAAGAAAGTCTGGTAACATGCTACAATGTAGATGAACTTTGAAAATATTGTTAAGTGAAATGAGACAGACACAAAAGGACAAATACTGTCTGATGCTACTTACATGAGGTAACTAGAATAGTCAAATTCATAGATACAGAAAGTATAATACTGTTACTGGAGGCTGAAAAGAGGGAGGAATGGAGAATTATTTTTTAATGGACATGAGTTTCAACTTGGGATGATGAAAAAGTTTCAGAGATGGATGGTGGTCATAGTTACACAACAACAACGTGAGTGTATTTAATGCCACTGAAAAGTACATTTAAAAATGAGTAATAGTAAATTTTATGTTAATATTTTTTACCAAAATGTCAAAACAAAAAAAAAGCTGTAATGAAGTATTGCAAAGAAGTCTAATGAGAGCCTTTATAGAAACCCTTGGTACTTAGTTTTATATAATGGCAGAACTCTAAAAATCTAATTATCCAGTGTCAAGAACAAGGCATTTGTGGACTCCTGTGGTGGTCCTGGCTCAGGTTGGATCCTTGGTCAGGGAACCAGATCCTACATGCTGCAACTAGGAGTTCACATGCCTCAATGAAGATGGAAGATCCAACATGCTGCAACTAGAGTAGCCAAATACATATTAAAATATCGAACAAGCTTTTATGTTTTTTTAAAAATAATTCCATTCAGCAGCGAATGTGCTTAGTCTACACACTAATCTAGACATATCTGAAACTCTAATCGGTGTAGTCAGTTCAGTTTATATTCACTCAGTCTTGTCTAACTCTTTGTGACCCCATGGACTGCAGCACATCACGCTTCCCTGTCCATCACCAACTTCCGGAGCTTCCTCAAACTCATGTCCATAGAGTCAGTGAACACCATCTAACCATTTCATCTTCTGTTGTTCCCTTCTCCTGCAGCCTTCAATCTTTCCTAGCATCAGGGTTTTTCCAATGAGTCAGTTCTTTGCATCAGGTGGCCAAAGTATTGGTGTTTCAGCTTCAGCATCAGTCCTTCCAATGAATATTCAGAACTGATTTCCTTTAGGATGGACTGGTTTGATCTCCCTGCAGTCCAAAGGACTCTCCAAGAGTCTTCTCCAACACCACAGTTAAAAAGCATCAATTCTTCTGTGCTCAGTTTTCTTTATGGTCCAACTCTCTTACATCCATACATGACTACAGAAAAAACCATAGCTTTAACTAGGTGGACCTTTGTCAGCAAAGTAATGTCTCTGTTTTTTAATATACTGTCTAGGTTGGTCATAGCTTTTCTTCCACGGAGCAAACGTCTTTTAATTTCATGGCTGCAGTCACCATCTGCAGTGATTTTGGAGCCCAAGAAAATAAAGTCTCTCACTGTTTCCATTGTTTCTCCATCTATTTGCCATGAAGTGATCTTTGTTTTTTGAGTGTTGAGTTTTAAGCTAGCTTCTTCACTCTCTTTCACTTTCATCAAGAGGCTCTTTAGTTCCTCTTCACTTTCTGCCATTAGAGTGGTATCATCTGCATATCTTGATTCCAGCTTGTAACTCATCCAGCCCGGCATTTCTCACAATGTGCTCAGATATAGGTTATATAAACAGGGGGACAGCAGACAGCCCTGCCATACTCCTTTCTTTTTTTTTTTTTTTCATACTCCTTTCTTGATCTTGAACCAATCAGTTGTTCCATACAGGGTTCTAACTCTAGCTTCTTGACCCATATACAGGTTTCTCAGAAGACAGTAAAGATGGTCTGGTATTCTTATCTCTCTAAGAGCTTTCACAGTTTGTCACAGCCTTTCACAAAGGCTTTAGTGTAGTTGATGAAAACAGAGATAGACGTTTTTCTGAAACTCCCTTGTTTTCTCTATAATCCAATGAATGTGGCAATTTGATCTCTAGCTCCTCTTCCTTTTCCAAACCCAGTTTGGATATCTGGAAGTTTTTGGTTCGCATAATGCTGAAGCCTAGCATGCAAGATTTTAAGCATGGCCTTACTAGCACGGGAGATGAGTGTAATTTTCCGATGGTTAGCACATTGTTTAGTACTACCCTTCTTGGGGATTGGGATGAGGATTGACCTTTTCCAGTCCTGCGGCCACTACTAGGCCTTCCAGATTTGCTGACATACTGACTGAAAAACCCCTTCATGTATCACTGCCTTCTTGTGGTGAAGGGGCTTGCATAATTCAATGAAGCTGTGAGCCATGCCGTGCAGGGCCACCCAATACTGATGGGTCACGGCAGAGCTCTGACAAAGCGTGATCCACTGGAGGAGGGAAAGCAAACCACCTCAGTATACTTGCCATAAGACCCTCATGAATTGTATAAAAGGCCAAAAAGATATGACACCAAAAGATGAGTCCCCCATCTCTGAAAGTGTCCGATACGCTACTGGGGAAGAGCAGAGGAGAATTACCAATAGCCTCAGAATGAATGAAGCAGCTGGGCCAAAGTGGATAAGAATTCATACTACTGGCTAATACATCAAAATCATTTTAAAAAGAGTAAAATGTAGTTTTTACTGAGCACAGTGCTTTTGCTGAGATGTTTATATAATAAACATGTCTTCTGCTACTTTAAATTATGATTTTCCTTATGTTTCTTTAGTGTGTCTAAGTCATGGGCCTTGCTAACTTCAGGACCTATGGGGGAATTCTTTTGCATATGCTTCCCCAAACCTCTGGATAGAGGCTGAATTGTTAACCCTGGAAAGGAGTCATTTCTTAGGATAGTACAGCTGAATGCTCAGCTGTAGAGAGGGGAAAGTGGGTGTGAATCTCCACTCCAGGGAGCACCAATTAAGGGAAAGATACTGATCTATTGTTCATAACGCAATGCCCCAGCTGACCCTTCAGAGTTTCACCTTAGTGGGGAGAAATGTAACTTTGAGTTCCTCAAAATAATCCTGATTTAGAGACTGTAGAGCAGGAGAGATTGATTAGTAATTTTTCTAAAGAGCAACCACATTCAGGAGAGTAGGGAATTATGGTTGCACCTTGGTGTATCAGACAGGGTCCCGGCAGGAAGTCAGTGGTTAATGAAAAGAATTTGTTCAAGAGACTGTTTACAAAATGTTAAAGGAAGCTAGCAAAGGCTAACAACAGCAGGGAGCTCTTGGTGCCTCCAGGCTTGAAAGAATAGGAGCCCGTAATTCCTGGAATCTTGAAAGAACTATAGCAGTAACTGTAGCTGCAGCTGAAGGAAACTGAAACTGAAGTTGCTCTGTCGTGTCCGACTCTTTGTGATCCCATGGACTGTAGCCTACCAGGCTCCTTAGCCCATGTAATTTTCCAGACAAGAGTACTGGAGTGGGTTGCCATTTCCTTCTCCAGGGGATTTTCCCAACCTAGGGATCGAACCCGGGTCTCCTGCACTGCAGGCAGACGCTTTACCGTCTGAGCCACCAGGGAGGCCGGCAGCTGAAGGAAAGAGCTATTGAAATTGTGGCCTTTGGGAGGGAAAGGTAGCATTGTTAACCCTTGGCCTCATCTCCTGCCAGAGCATTCCACTGGCTGTGTTCAACTGGAATCCATAAAGTAAGAAAGCTTTGTACATGTAGTGAACTCCTTGGCAGCCCATACTTCCAGCATCCAGGGGCACAGAATAGACAATAGTGGAGAGCGGATTTGAAGGAGCAAACAAAGAATATCTGGCCAATTTAATGAGGCTTATATGATTTGTCAAAATCTGTATTCTGAATGAATGACAGGTAATTGACAATCAAGGGACTAGGCAGGTAGAAGTTAGTTGTGGATTTTAGTTAGCAGGAAACCCCATGTTGACTAGTTCATGGTCTTTGAGACAACTGAAAGAAGAGGAATTTGAAGAGTGGCCTCTGGAGGATTGGGATCTTTCACTGGAGACCCAGTGATTCTAGGGTCTAAAGGAGAGGACTCTGGTTTAGAGGACAGAAAGGAATTCAGGAACTCAGCAAAAATAATTGGGATGATCAGCAGAGGGAAGTCTACTGGAAAGGTGGCTGGTATCCTGACTATGAAGTATGAAGGTCCTATAACCATGTCCCAGCTGTAGTTGCATATTCCTTGGACGGAGTGGAATTATGAGGTCCTTTCCTAAAAAGCTCCCACCTCAACAGCCTCTGTGTCTGACAGGAAGAAAAGGTAATTTAAGGCAAGGAAACATTATTCTGTGCTATTGAAACAGCTTTCCCCGCCATGCTACAGATATTCTGAAAGCCACAGTGGTGGGGGTTCTGATCTATTCTCTATATTTGAAATAATAGTGTGCATTACATCAATACTGTGGTGCCCACTGGCCTGGAGCTAAGTTCAACAGTTCAACTGTGGATCTGAATGCTGGTTTCCACTCTTGCTGCTAGAGTTCGTCATTCCAGCTGGGGTGGTAGGGGAGAGGAGCTAACAAGATGGGAGGGGTAGGACTCAGTGAAAGAGGGGGAAAAAATGCAAACTGACCTTAGAATTATGACTGGGTGTTTCAAAAGGAGAGTTAAGTGAGAGGCTTGGATAGAATAGGCAGTGGTGAGGGACAAAGGAAAAAAGTCTCAAAAAAACTGGCAAAACACAAGGTCAGGGGAGGGCTGTAGGAAAAAAAAAATCCTCTACATATAGAACAGGATATTTGAATCTGTAGAGCAGTCATAGTAACTAGCAGGAGCTACAAAAAGGAAGACTTGTTTCCAATGTAGGGGAGTATTATCAACCGTCAGTAAAGCACGATTATGCCTTGCCACAATTCTTTTTATGTGAATCAACATATCAAAACACACTGTTCTGTTAGAGACAGCAGAGAGCTGGCAGATGAACTTTCCTCCATCCATCTAAAGCCAATTTCACACACTTCAATAATTAAGTAATTATTAAATAATGTTTATATACACTATATATTCTGAAAGTGGAGAACTTTCTAGATCTAAATCTCATGCTTCAGCAGTACATTTAAACAGTCACAGGCACCAGGGACCAAGTGGTGGTGTATGCTCAGTTGTGTCCAACTCTTTGTGACCCTATGGACTGTAGCCCACCAGGCTTCTCTGACCACAGAATTTTCCAGGCAAGAACACTGGAGTGGCTTGCCATTTCCTACTCCAGGGATCAAACCAGTGTCTCTTGAGTCTCCTACATTGGCAGGTGGATTCTTTACCATCTGTGACACCTGGGAAGTAGTACAGTATGCTCAAATGTACTCCATTATACTCTTAAAGAGTATACTGAGGATTCCAAAAAGCATTTGTTTACATCAGTTAAAGGGCATTGTGTTAGAAATTAAAACTAAGAAATTACTGAAATATTTACTAATAAATAACTATAATAAAATCCATTATATGCTTATATAAATAGTATAACTTCAGTGAAAAATAACTATTTTCTAAAACAAAATCTCTTTAATGCTGGCTTAATGGAACACAGCTGCATTTTAATATATGCCTTGCATTCAATATGTTGCACATGTTGCTCTGATTGAAATACATAAAGAAAATCTAGCCGTATGCAGATTGGAAAGGGAAGGAATATTTTAATAACCTTTTCAGATAACTGTGGATGTTATTAACACTACACTAAGTCTAGACAAGTGGTAATTTCTCAAAGGTTAGCTGAAATGTTATGAACTTTTTGTACTGTTACATTAAAATCCATCAGTCTGTCTTCATCCTTTTTTTTTTTTTTTTGTCTTGATCCTTGAATGGATGTTTTCCCCATGATGATTTTGTAACAATATGCATTGGTATTTGGAACAATTATTACCTCACTAATTTATGCAGATCTTCCAAATGTTGACATACCCCACTGTATAATTTCTAGTAATCACATTTGTCAATATCACCCAATTTAATCAGAAAGGTCTTTAAGCATATTGGTAAACTATCAAGTCACAGTGGCAGACATGTTTTGTAAAACTTTAATTTTCAGTTGAAAGCTTGAATTTATCATGTTTAACAAATTCTGTCAGTTATTCTTCCTTGATGTGATAGCTTACATTGTTCATTTTTGATAAATCATCTGCCAAATAGCCAACTATTAAGAAAAGTTGTTTGTCTCAATCATTAAGGGAAAATGGTGTTCCATGAAAAAAATGATTAAGTTCAGCTTGCAGCTCAACCATTTTGTACAAGTGCTTTACCATGAGCTTTGGTATACAGAAGTCCTTTATGTATCCTTTTCCTGTGTGTGCGTGTGTGTGTGAGTCGCTCAGTCGTATCTGACTCCTTGCCACCCCATGGACTGTAGCCCACCAGACTCCTCTGTCCATGGAATTCTCCAGGCAAGAATACTGGAGTGGGTCGCCCGTTCCCTTCTCCAGGGGATCTTCCCAATCCAAGGATCAAACCCAGGTCTCTTGCATTGTAGGCAGATTTTTCACTATCTTAGCCATCAGGAAAACTCCCTTTCCATGTATCATACAAAACATTGAGACTTTACTTGAAAGTTGAGGTTTAATATAATTAATAATCCCGACTGCTTCAGTGAAGACATTCTAAAGTGAAAGACAGTTTTAAATAGTGAGTGGATGAGTTTAGTAACATACTAGCACAGTAATTTTTTTGCTCACTACTGCTTTTATAGCACCATTATACCATTTTTTAAAAAAGACTTCCCTGGAGCTCAAACGGTGAAGAGTCTGCCTGCAATGCAGCAGACCAGGGCTCGATTCCTGAGTTGGGAAGATCCTCTGGGGGTTGCAAAGAGTCGGACGCGACTAACACACACACACCGCTTTTACATCATCAGTGCATATGCCAACACAGTAAAAAGGAAAATAATGTCTTAGTTTTATTTTGATAATAGTTTAGGCATTGCAGACATCTCAGGGATCCCTCTTCCCAGGTGACTGCAGACTATACTCTGAGATGAGTATTTCCTTATCCTTGCTAGAATGTAAATCCCACGATTTGAGGGTTTTTTGATCTTGTTCACTGGTATGCCTCCGGGGATTAGATCATGCTTGGCACACAGTAGGCATTCAATAATGATTTATTTAATTAATTATTTAATGAAGTAATCAGCACCAACTTATAACAGCGAAGAGATTATAACATGCCTTCTGGAAATTCATTTTTAAAAATTTAGATATGAATAGGTAAAACATACAATAGGATACATGATGAAAAGTCTCCCACTTTGCCTTCCCCAAGGAACTTAAACTGCTATCTCAGAGATTACCACTGCTGTCAGTTTCTGATGTATTTTTCCAGTGATACTTTATGGATTCACAAGCATATACACAAATATAGTCCTTTCTTCCCTCACATAAATGGTGGTATATTATACACAATCTGGACAGAATCATAATTTTTAAAAACAGCAATTATTTATTTATTTGGCTGCACTGGGCCTTAGTTGCAGCATGCAAGATGTTCAGTTGCGGCATATGAACTCTTAGTTGAGGCATGTGTGATCTAGTTCCCCAACCACGGATTGAACCTGGGCCCCCTGTATTGGGAGCATGCAGCCTTAGCCACTGGACCACCAGGAAAGTCCTAATAATGATTTTTAAAGTAAACTTTTTCTTTCGGAATAATTTTGGATTTACAGAAATGTTTCAGAGAATCTTGTACACCCTACACTAACTTCTATTAATGTTAGCATCTTACATAATCATAGTACCATGTCAAAATTAAGAAATTAACAGTGTTACACTATTAACTAAATTACAAATTTTTTTCAGATCTCACTAGTTATGTCCTTTTGGTTCCAGGGTCCAATCCAGGATACCACATCACTTTCAGCATAGTGTTCTTTTTCTCCCTAAAACATATTTTGAGGATTGCCTCATGTCAGTTAATTGGCAGTTGCCTCGTATTCTGTAAACATGAAGGACTTTAATAGGACTGTAAATAGGAAGGACTGTAAAAATGGAGTGAAAGTGGAATTTCAGGGCCAGTGATTATGTGCATTTAAAAATTACCAAACTTCTCTTCCCCAAAGAAATTAGCATACCCTTCTAATTAGTTCCCCTGTGATTTGAGTGTTTTAAATTTCTTTGAAGCGCCAAGGTTAATATTGGGGACTGAATTAAAGTGATAAAGGTAAAGTATTCAAAAAGTTTTTTCACACATTGAAGTAATTATTTTTAATGTACTGGCACAAATACACACATAACATTGCAACACTTACACATTATACCATATTTTATTGTGCCACGACCCACATGTGTAGTTGGTTCGCCTTAGGACCACTAGGGGGCTCTGCTGGAAGGGTTTTTATAGTTCGTCGTTTAGGGGAATGTTTCCAGATGCTTTAGAATTCTAAACTCTTAAAACTTGGGAGAGATCATCTCATCCAGCTTCCTTATCTTGCAGAAGAGGAAACCAAGGTTGAAGAGAGAGAGCTGGTATGGAAGAGGCTGGAATTTAAAATCCCCTCTTGGTTCCTGCGGCAGTTCAAGAAATTCTTTTCTTGCCATGTGCCTCCACTGAATGACTCATACCCAGGGGCTTACTTTTTTTACTGCCACAATTTTGGTAATTTTTGCTAAGACGGTGTATTTGTGATATTTTCCTAACAGGATGCTTTACTGATTAGTTAGGTGAAAGAAATGCATGAAATATAAACTTCTAAATAAATATGATTTATTACAAAATGTTTTCTACTCAAAGCATCCCTTAGTATCAAAACCATATTACTGGCAGCCCTAAAAACCACTTTTAAATTGCCTTTCAAATTTACTTCCCACTTAAAACATTTACTCTTTACTCATTTATTCATTCAATATTCATTGAGTGCCTACTAGCACTAGCCACTGTTGTAGACTCTAGGCTTACAGAAGTAAAGCTGCCCTTCCTCCCCAAGAAGGATAGGTTTCTCCAGTTTTCCCTATATATTCAGTTACTGAACATATCTTAGTTCAGTGGTTTTCATACTGTGGTCTCTGAACCCGCAGCACGAGCAGCAGCACCGGGGAACTTGCTAAAAATGCAAATTAGGCCCACCTTACACTTTTTTGTTTTTTTCTTAAGCTCTCCAGGGATCCTGATGTACATTCAAATTTTAAAGCTATGGTTTTAGTTCCACGGCTTGTTATTAATTATCTAAGTAGGCCAAAGATCAACATCTGGCTTCTAAACCCATCGCAGGCATCTCCACTGAGACCGGTCTCAATTACAACTGAGATACAACAATGACCATACTTAATTTAATGATTTGTTGTACCTGGAAAGATCCTGGGATGACTGCAGTAATAGCACTGTAACGGCTGCAGGACAAAAACGAACCGCAGTGGCTTTTCAGAACCAACAGAAAATGGGCCAGACCGAGTTCCCGGACAGTGTTTTCCGACACCAGACACAGCCGGATACATTAAGCCCGTGGTCTGGCTGAGTCAGGGCGGCGCTCCAAGCCTAGAGGGGCGGCGTGAACCCGTCAGGTTAGACTCGAACCTTCGGCTAGGTCTGGAAGTCTCCGCCGTACCACCTACGTTCGTACAGGGGCGGAGGCGCCGGAGACGACCCGTGAGGCCCGGGAAGCCCTGGCCCGCGCGGAAGCCGCACCCTCCTGGCTCCAGACGCCGACAGGGCGGAGCCACGCGGCCGCAGCTCAGGCAGAGACGCGCCGCACAGCGCGGCGCAGGTTCGCGGCTAAGGCGTATGGGGCTACAGCGGGAGCGGCTGCGCCGCCCGGCCGGGTCAGCGTCGTGCGCATGCGCGGACCCGGCGCCATTTTGGTGGCCGGGCGCGGAGGTGATTCCACACTGAAGATAGTGCGGCGGTCGGGGTGGCAGTGGCAGCGTTCGTGTGCTCGGGTGTGACTCGCCGGGGGAGGAGGCGGTGGAGGAAGAGGTGGCGGCGGTGGCGGTGGTCGTAGCGGTGGCGGAGGAGGCGGGTACGAATCAGCTGCGGGCGGAGACATGGCCAACATCGCGGTGCAGCGAATCAAGCGGGAGTTCAAGGAGGTGCTGAAGAGCGAGGAGGTCAGAAATGAGCTCCCGGACGTCCCCCCACATCAGCCCAGGGCGGGAGGGCCCTTCCGGCGGCAATCCCAATATCCCCGGTAACCCCCGGTTGGCCTTCTTTGCGGCCGCCCTTCTGCCTGTGGGGAAGCAGCAGTCTCCCCCTCCTTCCGCCGCCTTCCCCTCCCCTCCCCGGGCCCTGGGATGGACGGTCTCGCGGGCGGGGGTTCTGGGGAGGAATAAGGTTTAAGGGGCAGATGGAGAAAGGGCGCTTATCGTCGGGTGTGAGCTCTAGAGAGCGCCCCACGGCAGTGGCAACAGCTGGAAGTGTGGCTGTAGGGTGGGGAGGTAGCAGGCCGAGCCTGAGAAAACCCGGGAAGTGGGTTGGGGGAAGGGGGAAGGAGGTAACTGGATCCGGAGAGCCGCGTCGCTCAAAGGCCCACACTTTTCAGGGTATTCTGGGTTAGAGCTGGTCTGGCTGCCACCCTCCTTTCCTTACGGAAGGAGTGATTGATGAGAGAAGGACCTTCGGAGTTGACTCCCTCTCGGTTGGGTGTTGGGAGAAATGAGAAGACATAATGGGGTACTAGCTTGAGTGGGCGATAAGGGAATTTTCACCTGAGATAGAAAATTAATTCCGTATTAGACTATTATCTCATTTCCACTTACTCTGACATTCTAGGCCTCTTTTTCGATTGACATCTGAAGCTTTTTGACTAGGTAAAGGCACGTTCGGTATATTAAAGACATTTAAATATTTTTAGCTAAGATCAGGAAAAAATAGTGGAGTGTATGAGTAGCTTATTTCAAAATACTGTTTACAAGTTATAGATGAGAGAGTCTGTCCTAAGACAGTGCCTCTGTGACACGGTTGTGTTGTGCCATTTGTGCCATGCAACTTCATTATGATGTCCCCATAGTTAGTTCTTACTTTTGAAAAAGTGTCCTACTTAAAAACATGAGATTTCAGATGAATACATTGTTATGTTTCTTTATTAAGTAGGTTTATTCCAACATATATCTGAAATGATGAAAAATTTTTGTCTCAAGCTACTCTTCAGTCCTGTAGAAATTTTAGGTACGCTGATATTGGCCACATTTGTTAATATATTTTAAATGTTTTGGTAATTTGACTCAAAATTATGAAAGTATAGTACACTTTTTCACAACCATAATCAACAGGAATGCTAGTTTGTTTTTCCTCCTTGGACTCAACAAAGATTAAAAATACTGAATGGTTATTTTCAAGATGTCAAATATCATCGAATATATTATCGCTACTTGTGCTTTTCTCTTATTTGTGAAATTCAGCATTCTAAGTATGTGATGAGTTATTGACAAGTCTGATAGCAAGCACTTGAACTTTATTTGTGCCACTGAATCTGAGGTGATTTTGTGTCTTTACAGTTAGACGTGGAGAAGATTCTTTAAAATTATTTAAAAATGCCAAATCCTAGCAGATTTATTGAATATAATAGTATATAAGTAATGATTGGTTTTACAGAGCATGTGTATGAACTCTGACCTCTGTATTTGTTCAAGTGCCAAAACTCTGAATGGAAGGATGACTTTGTGTTTTTGTGGTACAGTGCAGAAAAAGAATCATAAATACCTGCACTGTGATATACAGTGAGACAGTGATTCTAAATTTTTCTTTAGCAAGAAAATATTTTCCAGGATGCTTGACATATATCTTCCTAATGAAAGTTTGCAGCTAGTATTATTGCCAGTAGCCTAGAACATTTCTTCTATAGTACGGTTGTACAAGCCTGAAACTTAGTATAAGACTTTAATGCTTTATTTTCTATTACTTAAAAGTAGTCACTGCTCTTGTAATTCGTATAGTCTCTGCATTATGTGAAGTGACTTTTCACCATGATATTCTTACTACTTGAAGTTTAAAAGAAATGTTGTATTGCTCTAGTAATGCATATTGTTAAAATAATACAGCTTTTTATATATAAGCAATAATGAAACCTTGTTTCAAGTAAGTGACGTAGTGTTTCAGAGGAAGAAAACAAAATCCAAACAGGAAAATTATTTTTTTAAGAACAGTGTCTTTATAAATCTGGAATGAAACTTCTTCCAGAAAGAACATTTAGGAAATGTAATTCAACTAATTACAGATAATTTAATATTGGAATTTATAACCAATAAATAGCTTTTTTTTCACCAATATATTTTATTTCATTGATACTTAACAAGTCCAATTCTATAGGTGGATTATGTTGATTATTTTCAGTACATTGAAGTACAGTCCACATGTTTCCTTTTTATGTATGTAAATGCAGTATTTGAGTGGCTGGTATAATAAGTATTTCTTCATGTCATCTATGTAAATCTTCATTTTACCAAAGTTTATTTCCTGTTTTTGTGTTTACTAAGAATCTTGATTGATTTTAAGGATTTCCCCTCCTACTTTTAAGTGTCTGTGTAAAGATAGCTTACATCTGGCGGTAAGAAGTTGTAAATGGCCACTGTTGGAGTGTGTTGTTAATTAAAATACAGCCTCAAGATAAATTAAATGTGAAAAGTACAGGATAGAATCAGTGAGAGGAGGCCACCATTAGTGTCAGAAGTAGGGGAGTATGTGTATTTGTATAGGTGAAAGGATTAATGAGAAATTGGTAACATTGTTTCTCTGTAGGAGAATTGGTGTCTGGGGCAACAGGCATCAAAAGAATCCTTTTGAATTTTGAGTCATGCTAATATGTTACTTACTAAAAATAAATAAACCATGTAGGCCTTTTTTCCACGAGACTGTGTTTGAAAATCTGTCACTTGTCTGAGATATTAATTTATTTAAATCTGTAGAAGTAATATTTCAAACTTGCAAGGAATAGAAAATTGATTTACAGTACTCTTAATAGGTGTTTTTTTAGTTGAATTACATAAGTGAATTGTAGCTTATGAGGACAGAGTAAAGCTATAATCTGTACTCATAGGTTATATTATTATTTATTATAAATTGTTATTGGTATTAACAACCACCCTTTGTAAAGGAACTAGCAGCTCCATTTGTTTATATACATTACTGCTAATTCTCAAGAACAGGTCTTTGAATTAGATTTTTTATTTCTTAGATGAGAAAATTGAGATTCAGAGAAGTTAAATTATTTGTCTGCAAACATACACCTCTGGGATTTAGATCTAAGTTTGCTTGTGTTTATATTATACCGTGCTGTCCTGACTTGTCAAGTGTAGGCATGCTTTTAATTATTTAAAAATAATTGAACCTGATTTGTATTACTGATTAAAAGATTTAAATGAAGTCTAATTTAATTGTTTAAACATTAAGCTTTACCTGTAATTAAAGGTTTGCTTGCATTTCAATATGCAAAATATTTTAAACTTTGAAGTTCACTGAAGTAAAATGCCCGTAAATCAGTCCACATATGCTTGCTTGTTCTTGTCCTGTATGGTACCTGTAGTTTTTTTCATATTGTAACTGCACTTTGCTAACATTTTCTGGGATTTTCATAGGGAATATTTAAATATGTGGCGTTAACAAATTGGTTTCATGAAAACTACTATTGTATAAATTTCCCTTAAGTATTTAAATGGATTTTTGTACCTGTTGTCGTTTTAAATTTTATATATTTGACTATTCTGTAAGGGAAGTCTTTTAATTTCTGTTGACCATGGTTTCTCAACCTTGGCACTGTTGACATGTGGGGCAGGTAATGACTTCTTTGTTGTGGGTGGTTCTCCTGTGCATTGTAGGATGTTTAGCACAATCGCTGACTAAGAGCTCTAGATGCCAATAGCAGAGGCAATCTTCCTCCCACCTCCCTACCATTTCCCTGCCATTGTGTCAACTAAAAATGTCTCCATACTTTGTCAAATGTTGAGAAGCACTGCTGTAGACAGAACTCTTTAGAAGAACATTTAAGACAGTTAACTATATAGAGTTTGTAGTATAATTTATCTAAAAGATGAATGGACAGTAACGGTACAAAAAAAAGTAATATAGCATGACTACTGCCCACTCCAGTACTCTTGGCTTGAAAATCCCATGGACAGAGAAGCCTGATAGACTACAGTCCATGGGATCGCAGAGAGTCGGAAACGACTGAGCGACTTCACTTTCACTTTCACTACTAGCTTTGAGTGTTCTGTTTTTAAGACTTTGCCCCTGATTTATCAATTATCTTTTTCTTTTAAACTTTTTCCTTTCTAGTTTAAAGACAAAGGTGAAATTTCCTGCTATAAACTAATGTAACTAGAATTTGAACAATTTTTTACGAATAGAAAAGCGATTTTTTACAGCTATGTAAGTTTTTAGTTCAGTGTAGCTTAGCCTTATGAGGTTCTGGGTTTGTTATTGACTGAGGTAAAAAAATTAAAAGCCTGTCCAAGTAATGCTCTTGGAGTGCATTTCTTTTTTTAATTTTTTAAAGGCTTTGATCTATCCATCAATCATCTGGGATTCCTTTGCAGATCATCCCTTTGTAAAGAATATGTTTTCTTATTTCTCAGTAAGTACGTTATCAGCATTTATTGAGGTTATTTGCAAACAACCCTGAAAGACTTACTTGGTTGGAGACAGATACAAATGATAGATGGAGAGAATCAGTGCTGTGGGAATTCTGAGGGTGTGTGTATGTAGGAAGAGAGGTTGTTGAGCTCGGTTCCAAAGGAAAGTTAAGACTGAATTTCAGGAGACAGTCTTAAAAGAATTACAGGAATACTGTGTAATTTATAAGTAAATGATCTCTTCTGTAGACTCCTGAATTGGAATTAGGGAGCAGGAGTTGTGGACAAAATTAAGCTAGAAGCATTTATATATTAATAACAAAGGTTGTACAGCTCTATTATACACAAACATGGTTATGGAGTTAGAACACATAAATTATCTTTGGAAGAAAACCACCTTTTTCAGATCAAAATAATAAATGGTAATATACAAAGCACATATGATAAAAGTGTGACCAACACCCAAAAGAAACAATGTTAATTATACCAGCATCATCAGAATCCCCACACCCACCCCTTTTCAGTCAGTTCCTGATTTTTAATAACACAGGTTAGCTTTGGATATGTTTGAGTAAAAGGATAGACATAAGAGCACATACTATATGATTTAATTTTAAAGATTTTTTCAAAGGCTGCCTTTCAAAGTCTTTGTTCGGAAAATACTAATACATTAACAGTGTCTAGAGAATGTGTTAAAATGCATTGAATGTTTTAGTTGAAAGAGACCTTAGATCTAGATGAAAAACCTCATCTGTAAGTTCAGGAAACTGAAGCCTAGATAGATTGATTGTTGCTCAGTGACACCTAGATCTGGTTAATGGTGAACTTCACCTGGGTTGTGTTTTTTTTTATAAGATTTTTGTTTTTTTTGGTTGTGAGTCTTTGTTACTCAGTGTGGGCTTTCTCTAGTTGCAGCGAGTTGGGGCTGCTCTCCCTTGTGGGGCCCAGGCTTCTCATTGCAGTGGCCTGTCTTGTTGAGGAGCACAGACTCCACGCACACAGGCTTCAGTAGTTACGGCACATGGGCACATTGCCCTGCAGCAGGTGGGATCTTCCCCAACTAGAGATCGAACCTGTGTACCCTGCATTGGCAGGCAGATACTTAGCCACTGTGCCACCAGGGAAGCCCCCTCGTCCAGGTTTTTTGCATACCAGTTTACTCCAGCTATTATATATGGTTGCTTTATGAGATGATATTTTTCATAAACAATACTATAAAAGTTGAATGCTGATATAACTGTATCATTACAACAATAGATGACATGTCATTCAATATTGAGAATTGCATTAATCTTTAAATATATTCTGCTTTTCTATCTTGGTGTGAGAACTTAAGTTTGCCAGGAGGCAGAGATACTTAGTTTCCCAAGCATAATGTAGCAAGTTTAGCTTAGTGATTAAGAGTGTGGGCTTTGGAATTTCAGTCCTGGCTTTTCAGCTTAATACCTACAGCACTGACCATTTCAGTTTTCTTCTCTCAAAATAGGAGATCAAGAGAGTCTTTTCAGTGCTTAGAGCAGTGCTAGGAATATTCAGTAAGTGGATACTTGTGAAGATGTCTGAATTAATTATATTTTCATATTCTGCTTATTGTTGTCCTTGGATCATAAAAATTTCCTTCAATGGTTCAGTGATAGCTCTATGTGAATGTGGCTCCAGAAAAGGCTGAAGGTGATGAGGGACTTTAGTGTTGATACTTCTGATAATGTTTCTTTGTGTGTAAATAACCTATGGGGACTGGTGGCTGAGGGGAATGCAAAAGTATTTTTGGACTTAGTTCTGAAAATGTTGGTTAGTCTTTCTTAAGGAGACAGTGGGATTATTTTGGATTTCTGCACATGACTCTGGTCTCCTTTAACTGGACCATGGAATCCAGATTGTAATCCTGTGGTGTGTAATTTTGAATTCCTTTGTAAAATCCCTATTTTAAAATTGGGTCTTGGAAGCTAGAAAGTGGTAGTCGCATACATCTGACATCAATGGTATGTTCTGCTATGTAATTCTGAAAAGGTAAGGCAAGTTCATTGAGTTCAAAACCCTTGCCATTTCCCTCCATTTAGTTCTTTTCTTTTACTGCAAATTTAAAATAATAACTACCTATAGTTGAATGCCTGCTATTGGGTATTTTATATCTGTGACAGCCTTATGAGATGGGTTGCTTCTATTACAGATTAGAAAGTTGTAGCTCTGAAGAAATTAACTTTCCACAGTGTCAAGTAGCTTGGTGCTGGTGGTGGTGGTTCAGTTGCTAAGAGGTGTCCAATTCTTTCTGACCCCGTGGACTGCAGCGCTCCAGGCTTTTTTGTCTAAGCAGAGGTTTAAAACCAGGTCTCTGACTCCATTTAACTTATTATGGTGGAAAGAATAATCATATGCTGCTTGCTTCCAATCCATTATTTTGAAGATGCTTTTAAAAATTACATTTTAGACTTAGAAGTTTAGAAATAATATATGAACCTTTATATCCATGGTCCAGATTTAATAGATCTTAATTCTCATACTAGCTTTAGCCCCTCCTCAACCCCCCAAGAAATAAAACCTACAGAGGAAGCTCACTTTCTAACTTTTTCTCTATTCTGTACTCTCCTTCTTGGAAGTAACTGTTATGCTAAAGTTGAGTATATCCCTCCCATACATATTTTTTACTACTGATAAACATAGTATTTTTGAGTGTAAGGTCACTTTTTAGTGTTTTAAAATTCTTTAGAAAAATTTCATTAGTTCAGTCGCTCAGTCGTGTCCGACTCTTTGTGACCCCATGAATCGCAGCACGCCAGGCCTCTCTGTCCCATCACCAACTCCCGGAGTTCACTCAGACTCACATCCATCGAGTCAGTGATGCCATCCAGCCCCCATCCTCTGTCGTCCTCTTCTCCTCCTGCCCCCAACCCCTCCCAGCATCAGAGTCTTGTCCAGTGAGTCAACTCTTCGCATGAGGTGGCCAAAGTACTGGAGTTTCAGCTTTAGCATCATTCCCTCCAAAGAAATCCCAGAGCTGATCTTCAGAATGGACTGGTTGGATCTCCTTGCAGTCCAAGGGACTCTCAAGAGTCTTCTCCAACACCACAGTTCAAAAGCATCAGTTCTTCGGCACTCAGCTTTCTTCACAGTCCAACTCTCACATCCATACATGACCACAGGAAAAACCATAGCCCCCCAACCCCTCCCAGCATCAGAGTCTTTTCCAGTGAGTCAACTCTTCGCATAAGGTGGCCAAAGTACTGGAGTTTCAGCTTTAGCATCATTCCCTCCAAAGAAATCCCAGAGCTGATCTTCAGAATGGACTGGTTGGATCTCCTTGCAGTCCAAGGGACCCTCAAGAGTCTTCTCCAACACCACAGTTCAAAAGCATCAGTTCTTCGGCACTCAGCTTTCTTCACAGTCCAACTCTCACATCCATACATGACCACAGGAAAAACCATAGCTCCCCAACCCCTCCCAGCATCAGAGTCTTTTCCAATGAGTCAACTCTTCGCATGAGGTGGCCAAAGTACTGGAGTTTCAGCTTTAGCATCATTCCCTCCAAAGAAATCCCAGAGCTGATCTTCAGAATGGACTGGTTGGATCTCCTTGCAGTCCAAGGGACCCTCAAGAGTCTTCTCCAACACCACAGTTCAAAAGCATCAGTTCTTCGGCACTCAGCTTTCTTCACAGTCCAACTCTCACATCCATACATGACCACAGGAAAAACCATAGCCTTGACTAGATGGATCTTTGTTCGCAAAGTAATGTTTCTGCTTTTGAATATGCTCTCTAGGTTGGTCATAACTTTTCTTCCAAGGAGGAAGCGTCTTTTAATTTCATGGCTGCAGTCACCATCTGCAGTGATTTTGGAGCCCAAAAAAATAAAGTCTGACACTGTTTCCACTGTTCCCCCATCTGTTTCCCATGAAGTGATGGGACCAAATGCCATGATCTTCGTTTTCTGAATGTTGAGCTTTAAGCCAACCTTTTCACTCTCCTCTTTCGCTTTCATCAAGAGGCTTTTTAGTTCCTCTTCACTTTCTGCCATAAGGGTGGTGTCATCTGCATATCTGAGTTTATTGCTATTTCTCCTGGCAATCTTGATTCCAGCTTGTGTTTCTTCCAGCCCAGCGTTTCTCATGATGTACCCTGCATATAAGTTAAATAAGCAGGGTGACAATATACAGCCTTGACATACTCCTTTTCCTATTTGGAACCAGTGTGTTGTTCCATGTCCAGTTCTAACTCTTGCTTCCTGACCTGCATATAGGTTTCTCAAGAGGCAGGTCAGGTGGTCTGGTATGCCCATCTCTTCAGAATTTTCCACAGTTTATTGTGATCCACACAGTCAAAGGCTTTGGTAGATGATTATAATATTCTGCATCTCCTGCAACTTTTCTTCTCAGCCTTATTTTTTAAGGTTTATCTGTGACAGTGCATAAATTGCTCTAGTTCTTCAATTTTAAAATGCAGTTGACCGATATGAGTTTGAACTGCATGAATCTACTTATATGTGGATTTTTTTCAATAGTAAATACTGTAGTCCACAATGATTCGCTGTTGGTTGAATGTGGAGATGTGGAGAAACTGTATATGGAGGGCCAACTATAAGTTATACTTTGATTTTTGTCTGAACAGAGATTTGGCATCCCTATCCCCCTTGTTGTTTAAAGGTCAACTGTATAGATTCATTCTCCTGTTGATGGCATATAGTTATAAAAAAGACACATTGAACATTATTATAAATGTTTGCTTGGGTATTTTTTAGGAAGTAGATTTGCAGGATCTGAGTGTATTTGCATCTTCTGCATGATTGGATATTGCATTATTGTTCTCCCAATGACTGTATCAGTTTATACTCCCTCTAGAAATGTGTAGGAATTCTAGTGGCCTGACATCTGCAAAATTTAGATTTTTGTTACTCTGATGGATATGAAATGGTAGCTTATTTTAATTTTCATTTCCTTTGTCAGTAGAGATATTAAGCATATTTCTGTGTCTATTGGCTGTGAGGCTTTCTTTTGTAAATTTAGTGTTTTCATTACTTACCCATTTTTAAGAATTTCTGTGGTTTGTATTTTTCTTACTGATTTGTAAGAATTATCTATAATTTTGTCTAATTCTATTATGTGGCTTAATTTCTAACTTTTGTCTTACTTTTTTTAATGCTCTTTTTAAAAACTGTGGTAAACACTCATATAAAACTTTGCACCTTGTGTATTTTTAAGTGGACAATTTCAGTGGTGTTAAGTACATTCACATTGTTGCACAATCAATACCACCATCTGTCTCCAAGACTCTGCATTTTGTAAAATTGAAACTGTGCCCATTAAACACTTAACTCCTTATTTCCCCCATGCCCAGCTCCTGTAGTCAGCGCTCTACTTTTTGTCTCTGTGAATTTGACTACTGTATTATGCATTATTTGTTTTACTGGCTTATTTCACTTAACGTTATCACATCTTTGATCTTACTGAGTTTACCTTTAAAGTAGTCACATTTGTCTGTTTTTTCCTATGTGGTGTGCTTTTTTTTTTTTTTTTTTGGATTGGCTAAAAAGTTCTTTTGGGTTTTCCCATAGCATCTTTTGGAATAATTCAAAGGAACATTTTGGCCAACCCAATATTTTGTTTAAGGAATATTTTCCTTCTTTGGTTATCATAAAGATACTCTCATGTATTTGGTTCTTAAAAGTTAATTCATTCTTTTTTGTCTTTGGTTGTGCTGGGTCTTCCTTCGTGGGCGCGGGCTTTCTCTAGTTGTGATGAACAGGGGCTTCTCTTGCTTATGGTGCTCAGGGTTCTCGTGGTGGTGGCTTTTCGTTGCAGAGCACAGGTTCTAGGGCGTGTGGGTTTTAGTAGTTGCTGCGTGCAGGTTCATTAGTTGTGGCTTGTGGGCCCTAGAGTCTGTGCATTGTGCACAGGCTTTAGTTGCCTGCGGCATGTGAAATCTTTCGGACCAGGGATTGAACCCGAGTCTCTGCCTTGGCAGGTGGATTCTTATGCTCTGTACCATTAGCGAAGTCCTAATTCTTTAACTTCTGTACTCCGGCTTCTTCAGTTTCTTGTCATATTGAAATTACTTTTTCAGGCATTACTAACATCTTCTAAGTTGTTAAATGCAGATACCTTTCTTCAGCATTTCCAGTTCTGTCTTATAGCTTTCCTCTTTCAGTTGCTCTGATACTAAATTTTGGTTTTTCTTTAACTTCTGTTAATACCCTTTATAAGTCTGATTTCATCTCTCATCCTCCGTATATCTCCTGAATCTTTGTTTCCTCTTTCGTGTTCTTTTTGTCAATTGTCTTAGATCAGGCTTTCTTAGATAAACTCTTTATATTAAAATAGTTTGCTAATTTACATTTAGTTCTCTGTCTTTAGTCTGTCCCAACTTTTAATTCAACTCCCCTGGTGCCGTGCTACTGGGTTATTTATTTACTTTTTAAAAATATTTTTTAGTCCTCGCCTTAAGGCACGTGGAATCTTAGTTCCCTACCACAAATCAAACCTGTGCCCCTTTGCATTGGAAACATGGAGGATAAACCTCT
Source organism: Oryx dammah (assembly GCF_014754425.2). Taxonomy (NCBI): domain Eukaryota; kingdom Metazoa; phylum Chordata; class Mammalia; order Artiodactyla; family Bovidae; genus Oryx; species Oryx dammah. The sequence goes on from NW_024070187.1 coordinate 58,307,347, forward strand.
GGACCACTGGGGAAGTCCCTGGATTTAATTTTTAAAACATGGTCTTGTTATTTTCTTATAGATTGTCTACCCCTTATTGCGTGAAGTCACAACCTTTTCTTTTCTAGCCTACCTTTCCTGACCTGCTTCCTGTCAAGTCTCAACTCAGCTTCATGCCTAAACATACCTCAGACCCTCACTCTCCCTCCAACCTTTAGCTAACTAAATTAATTGCTTGCTATTGAGTTGTCTGCATGGAATAAGCCTGTATCTTCTTTCTTTTGAAAAACTCATTCTAAAATGCCATTCCTAATAAGCTTTTCTTGAACGCAGATTACCTCTTTTTCCTAGTATCACTTTGTCAGGATCTTTTCAGAGCAGTTACTGTATTGTTAATGATTGTATATATGTCTTTCCGCTCCTGCTAGATCATTGAGCTCTTTGAGGGGTCTTATATTTTTCTCATCAGCAACCAGCATGGTGCCTGAATTGTAGTAAGCTTAGTAACATTTAAAGTATGCTCCAAATCTTCAAAAGATGTCTAATCTTTTAGAGCTGTTGCTTAAAGTGCTCTTTACCTAGGTTTAGAATGGATCTGTTTACTCTGTTCATTATTTTTAGCCTTTGTGTGATTATGAATTTTTCTAGTAATTACAAATGCAGGGCTAGCTAGCACGTGTAGTCTTTTTTCTCAAGTGACTGTGGGATGCTTTACTTTCAGGTTTCGTTGTTTTATGTCAACCATCCTGTTTGGGATTAGTGTGCTTAATTGTGGATTGTCTGAGACTGTTGATTTTCAAAAGTGATATAAAATATTTTGTGCTTCATTTTTCTTAAATTTTTCTGTAGTTCAGTTCAGTTGTTCAGTCATGTCCGACTCTTTGTGACCCCATGAATTGCAGCACGCCAGGCCTCCCTATCCATCGCCAACTCCCGGAGTTCTCTCAGACTCATGTCCATCGAGTCGGTGATGCCATCCAGCCATCTCATCCTCTGTCGTCCCCTTCTCCTCCTGCCCCCAATCCCTCCCAGCATCAGGGTCTTTTCCAATGAGTCAGCTCTTCTCATGAGGTGGCCAAAGTATTGGAGCTTCAGCTTTAGCATCAGTCCTTCCAATGAACACCCAGGACTGGTCTCCTTTAGGATGGACTGGTTGGATCTCCTTGCAATCCAAGGGACTCTCAAGAGTCTTCTCCAACACCACAGTTCAAAAGCATCAATTCTTTGGCGCTCAGCTTTCTTCACAGTCCAACTCTCACGTCCATACATGATCACTGGAAAAACCATAGCCTTGACTAGATGGACCTTTGTTGGCAAAGTAATGTCTTTGCTTTTGAATATGCTATCTAAGTTGGTCATAACTTTTCTTCCAAGGAGGAAGCGTCTTTTAATTTCATGGCTGCAGTCACCATCTGCAGTGATTTTCGAGTAGTTCCTTTATTTTTAAAATGTGTGTGTGTATAGTATACTACAGTTTATGCATTGGATATTTGGTTTATTTCCAGTTTCTTGCTGATGCATGTGTGCAAGAGTTTAGGGTATATGGGTATTTGGATGAAATTTTAAGTGGGTATGTCAGACTTTTTAAAAAATATCTCTTGGCTTGGTCATATTTTGATTATATCCTTAGGTGTTTACTTAGGTGCTTTGTCTCCATCTGCCCGATGAAACTGAGTGTGAGTCATTGAGGACAGAGACCTATCTTCCTGATTTTTCTGTTCTCCATTGCTTAACACATTGCCTGGTAAGCAAGAGGCATTTGTATTCGTGAATGAATTCAAGGATTTCTTAAGGTTCAGAAGCTAATCCCCAGTAATCTTTCATCCTACTTCTGGTACTAGGAAGAGTTGAATATGCTGATAAAGATGGCCTCCACTGAAGTTGAGTTTCTTTTGATAATGTAGTTAGGTTCTGAGTTGGAGTGATTACCAGGTCTAAGTCCAAAACTTGGAAACAAGATGGAGGGAAGGGAATCTTTTCTGCTTTTTTTTTTGTAGTTCTCCTTTGATGATCTCAGGGAGCATCTATTTAGTATTATATATGACATTGTCTGTACTTACTGTTTAAGCTTTTTTTGGTGCACTTCACAGCACACAGAACTTCCCTGACCAGGGATCAAACCTGTGTCCCCTGCAGTGGAAGCAGAGCATCTTAACCATTGGACCACTGGGGAAGTCTGATGGTTTAAACTCTTTAGTAATTCTACATTTTCTTCATTTATTCAACAAATATTTATTAAAAGTCACTTATGTTTGTTAATAAGATAGACATGGTCCATGCCCTTGTGGAGTACATTATGGTCCAGTAAGACAGTAAAACATTGAACAGGTAGTTGTGTGTGCTTGCTGAGTTTAAGGAGAGCTGTGAGGATGAGGTAACCTAAACTCAGGGGAAGAGTTCCTTGGAGATAACCCTTAAACTAATACTTGGGAAGATAAATTAAAATTAACTTAGTCATACATTAGGATGATCAACTCTTACATGCACATAGAAAGCTAATAGTCATTATATAGTGAAGAATGTAAACGATATAATTGCTTTTCTCTTTTAAATAAATAGTCAAATTCTTGTGAATGTAAAAGTAACAAACATTAAACTTTGATAAATATGGGAAACCATATTCAAGTAAAAATTATCTGTAATTTCACTCCTAGAGATAATTCTTTATTTTAAAGCAGTTTGTTTTGCTTATGAAATATTTCATATATATAGAAATACATCTTAATTTTGATATTCCTTTCATTTTATCTATGTATGTACATATGTATGTGTATTTTTAATTTGGTGTTGGGGGAAGCTTTGAATACAGTTCCCATGGGACTTTAAACCCAATCTGTAATTTTAAAAATCATTTGAAGCTGTTTTTCCCTATGAGACTGCAAGCTTCTCACAGGTAGGCATCATGTCTCATCCATCTTTGTATTATCAGTACCAAGAGCTCTTTAGAAGATACTTGAGGGCTCCCTCTATGCTAGGCACCATGATATGTGTTGGGGATATAACAATGAATGGGGCAAGTGAAGACAGACAAGTAAGTAATAAATGCAGTGCAGAGTAGTATAGTAATATTGTACAGCTATAATAATATTGATGAAAATAAAATTGATAAAATAATATTGATGAAATTAATTAGTTGGTTTTGATTGGGTGTTCAGAAAAGGCCTCTCCTAGAATTATAAACTTAAATTGAGATCTGAATGATAAAAGCATGTCTCTAGGGGAAGAACAGTCCAAATCAGAGGAAACTGTTAAAGTCTTTAAAGTTGGGAATGAATTTGCAATGTCTCAGCAGCCAAAAAGGTTGAGACTGGAGTATTGTGGGTAAGGGTGGAGAATGGTGTAGGATGAATTTGGAGATGTACACAGGACGCAGCAGCAGCAGCAGCAGCAGGAGCCAGATCACATACAACTTTATAAGCCCAGAGTAAGGAGTTTGGATTTTAAGTGACTCTGAAAGCCATTTGAGGATTTAAAGCAACAGACAGAATTTGTGTCTTTTTAAAAGATCATTTTGGCTGCTGTGGAGAATGAATTGACACTGAAGATGTGAGGAAAGGTTTAGTATTTAAAGGTTGAGTTTTGCTGGATATAACAAAAAGAAACAGTAGTAGTGATTTAAATAAATAGGAGGGGGAAGGCACACTGGAGGCTGAGGAAGATGAGAACTTTGTATTATTTTTGTTAGGTTTCAAGGCTAGAAAGTAACAAGCAGTTATGATGTGAATCTGGAGGTTAGAGCTGAAGAGAGATCAGGGCATCATAGGTATAGAGATGGTATAGTTTAAAACTTAGGCTGGATGACTTAACTCTAGTAGGAGAATTTGATTAGAAAGGGAGGGGTCTAGGACAAAGTCTGGACTTTGTCTTGGGTCCCTGGCATATGTTGAATTGATGAGAACCTACAAAGGAGAGTGTGATGTCATTGAGGCTAAGAGACGACGGAATTCCAAGAAGAGAGTGATCAACTTTGTAATGCTGCTGAATAGGGGAAATGACCATTGAGTTCGCAGTGTGATTGTTGGTGACCTTGAGTGGAGTATTTTCATTGGAACGGTGTGTGTGTCTTATCGCAGTGGATTGTGAGAGGAATGAGATGAGGAACTAATTGGCAACTATGGATGGTCAGCTTTTTGAAGGAGTTTTGCTTTGATAGGAAAGGAGGGAAGATAGGGAGCTGGAGAAGACCATGACTTCAGAGATCTTTAAAACAATTTTCTATTAGCTTATCAGAGTATGTTTGTATATTAATGAATGGGAAAAATTGATTATGCTAGAGTGAGGAGGAGTAATTGAAGGTGCAAAGTCCTGGAGAAGAACAGGGTGCGATGTTCCAAATATAAGTGGGAGGATTAATCTTTAATATGAGCAGAGATACTTAGGGCAATGTTAAGTTTCCACTTGGGATTTGTGGTTTTCACTTGAACAGGAGACTTACTAATGGTGATTGTCGCTTGCCCCTCCCCCAACAAAGGTGCTAGGGGTAGATGCAAGGAGGTTTTTTTATTTGTTTGTTTTTTAGTTAATTGGGAGAATGAGTTTAATTAGCATTGGGGCTTTCCCATATGAGTACACTAAAGGAAGGAAAGTATCGTTTGTCAAGAGTATTTGCAAAGGATTGATTATAATGAATGTCCAAGAAATCAAAACTGGTTAAGGAGGGAAGTGAGGACAGTAAAGATGATTGATAATGAGGGAGAGTGGTTTTGTTTTGATGAAGTGAGCTAATAGCTGGGTTTGGAGTATCAAAGTGAATTTATTTAATCCACAGAAGTTGGGAATCTGAGGAACTTGGAGAAGGTGCAGGTTTAGGTGATGGCAAATGCAAATACATGGGGAAACAGTGTCAGACTTTATTTTTTGGGGCTCCAAAATCACTGCAGATGGTGATTGCAGCCATGAAATTAAAAGACCCTTACTCCTTGGAAGGAAAGTTATGACCAACCTAGACAGCACATTAAAAAGCAGAGACATTACTTTGTCAACAAAGGTCTGTCTAGTCAAGGCTATGATTTTTCCAGTGGTCATGTATGGATGTGAGAGTTGGACTGTGAAGAAAGCTGAGTGCTGAAGAATTGATGCTTTTGAACTGTGGTGTTGGAGAGTCCCTTGGACTGCAAGGAGATCAGTCCTGGGCGTTCGTTGGAAGGACTGCTGTTGAACCTGAAACTCCCAATACTTTGGTCACCTGATGCGAAGAGTTGACTCATTGGAAAAGACACTGATGCTGGGAAAGATTGAGGGCAGGAGGAGAAGGGGACGACAGAGGATGAGATGGCTGGATGGCATCACTGACTCAATGGACATGAGTTTGGGTAGGCTCCAGGAGTTGGTGGTGGACGGGAAGGCCTGGTGTGCTGTGGTTCATGGGGTTGCAAAGAGTCAGACATGACTGAGGAACTGAACTGAAATGCCAAACGGCCAAATGGCTGTCTGAGGAGGCCTTACAAAGAGCTAAGGAAAAAAAGAAGAGAAGTGAAAGGCAAAAAGAAAAGGAAAAAGAGAAAAGGAAAGATATACCCATATGAATGCAGAGTTCCAAAGAAAAGGAAGGAGAGATGAGAGCCTTCTTCAGTGATCAATGCAAAGAAATAGAGGAAAACAACAGAATGGGAAAGACTAGAGATCTCTTCAAGAAAATTAGAGATACCAAGGGGACACTTCATGCAAAGATGGGCACAACAAAGGACAGAAACAGTATGGACCTAAAAGATACTAATGACCCAGATAGCCATGATCGTGTAATCACTCAGCTAGAGCCAGTGTGAAGTCAAGTGGGGCTTAGGAAGCATCGCTATGAACAAAGCTAGTGGAGGTGATGGAATTCCAGCTGAGCTGTTTCAAATCCTAAAAGATGGATGCTGTTAAAATGCTGCACTCAATATGCTAGGAAATTTGGACAGCTCAGCAGTGGCCACAGGACTGGAAAAGGTCAGTTTTCCTTCCAATCCCAAAGGCAATGCCAAAGAATGCTCAAACTACTGCACAATTGCACTCATTTCACATGCTAGCAAGTTCAGTTGCTCAGTCGTGTCCGACTTCAAAGTAGTGCTCAAAATTCTCCAAGCCAGGCTTCAACAGTATGTGAACCGAGAACGTCTAGATGTTCAAGCTGGATTTAGAAAAGGCAGAGGAACCAGAGATGAAATTGGCAACATCTGTTGAGTCATAGAAAAAGCAAGAGAATTACAGAAAAACAGCTACTACTGCTTCATTGACTACGCTAAAGCCTTTGACTGTGTGGATCACAACAAACTGTGGGAAATTCTTAAAGAGATGGGAATACCAGACCACCTTACTTGCCTCCTGAGAAACCTGTATGCGGCTCAAGAAGCAACAGTTAGAACCAGATATGGAACAATGGACTGATTCAAAATTGGCAAAGGAGTACATCAAGGCTGTATTATTTGTCACCCTGCTTATTTAACTTCTATGCAGAGTACATCGTGAGAAATGCTGTGCTGGATGAAGCAGAAGCTGGAATCGGGATTGCTGAGGGAGATACCAATAACCTCACATATGCAGATGACACCACCCTTATGACAGAAAGTGAAGAAGAACTAAATAAATAGCCTCTTGATGAAGGTGAAAGAGGAGAGTGAAAAAGTTGGCTTAAAACTCGACATTCAAAAAATGAAGATCATGACATCTGGTCCTGTCACTTCATGGCAAATAGATGGGGAAACAATGGAAACAGTGACAGACTTTGTTTTCTTGGGTTCCAAAATCACTGCAGATGGTGACTGCAGCTACAAAATTAAGACACTTGCTCCTTTAAAGAAAAGTTATGACAAACCTAGGCAGTGTTAAAAAGCAGAGACATTGCCGACAAAGGTCTGTCTAGTCAAAGCTATGGTTTTTCCTGTAGTCATGTATGGATGTGAGAGTTGGACCATAAAGAAGGCTGAATATAAAGAATTTACGCTTTTGAACTGTGGTGTTGGAGAAGATTCTTGAGAGTCCCTGTGACTACAAGATCAAACTGGTCGGTCCTAAATCAGTCCTGAATATTCACTGGAAGGACTGATGCTGAAGCTGAAACTACAATACTTTGGCCACGTTATGTAAAGAACCGACTTAAAGACTCTGATGCTCGAAAAGATTGAAGGTAAAGGGATGGCAGAGGATGAGATAATTGGATGGCTGAACAACAACAAAATGAAGGGTATGATTATGTGGAGATAAGAGCTTACAGTCTATCAGTATTTGGAATCCACTCAGTCCTAATCCTGTCTCCTTGCTCTTCAGTGAGAATTGAGAAGAAATGTACAAAGATGACAAAGCAGGCAGCAGTCTCTTTCAACTATAGATAGCTGTTGATATTAACATCCTTCTGTTTTTTAATCAAATCAGAATCTTAGTGTATATTTTTTTCCTGTTAATACATTTGTGTTTTTTCTTCAGGACCTGAAGTATTCTTTTTAAGTAGTGTTTAACTTGAGCATTAGAATTAAATAGTATTTATATATTTAATATTTAGTACTACCTAGTGAACCATCTTTTTTTGAACATTTATATGTTGTTTCTATTTTTTCCCACTGAAAGGAATATCTTTACATAATACTTCTGAGTTTATTTCCCTAAGATAGATTCCTGGAAAGAAATTACTAGATCATAGAATCTGAACTTATAACCAAGGTGCTTTCTAGAAAAGTTGTTGTAAATTTCTCTGGCACTGGCAGTGCATGAGGCAGCCCATTTCATCATATTCTCAACATTTAATGTGACCTTTTTTTATAAGTCAGAAAAGTTAACTGTCCAGTTTTATCTGTTTAACTTTTTTCCCCTTGGAAAAACATTGAGTTTACTTATATAAACATTTGACCGAGCCCTCGTTTATCCAGTCAACTTGAGCAAGTTCTGTGTACTAGACATTCTATGGACAAGTGGTGGGAAAAAAAATTTTTTTTAATTTTTATTTGACTTTTTATTAAAATTTTCAGTATGCTTCTGTCATCACTGCCTAGATTCAACAACTGTTAAAGGTGCTGTCATGAAGGTAATTTACTACTGAAAGACTACTGAAAGCTGAGCATGTAGCTCCTCTGAATGACATTCTTTTACATAACCACAGTATTATTATTCTACCTAGGAAAATTGTTAATTCCTTAGTATCTAATATTCATATTTTCCCATATCTCCCCAGTTACTTAAAAAATGTCTTCTGTAGTCTTTTTTTTTTTTTTCTCTTTTAGTAGGATCCACTTAAGGTTTACACATTACATATTGAGCCCTAGTAATGGCCTCTTGATGAAAGTGAAAGAGGAAAGTGAAAAAGTTGGCTTAAAGCTCAACATTCAGAAAACAAAGATCATGGCATTTGGTCCCATCACTTCCTGGGAAACAGATGGGGGAACAGTGGAAACAGTGTCAGACTTTATTTTTTTGGGCTCCAAAATCACTGCAGATGGTGACTGAAGCCATGAAATTAAAAGATGCTTACTCCTTGGAAGGAAAGTTATAACCAACCTAGATAGCATATTTAAAAGCAGAGATATTACTTTGCCATCAAAGGTCCGTCTAGTCAAGGCTATGGTTTTTCCAGTGGTCATGATGTATGGATGTGAGAGTTGGACTGTGAAGAAAGCTGAGTGCCAAAGAATTGGTGCTTTTGAACTGTGGTGTTGGAGAAGACTCTTGAGAATCCCTTAGACTGCAAGGAGATCCAACCAGTCCATCCTAAAGTAGATCAGTCCTGGGTGTTCATTGCAAGGACTGATGCTGAAGCTGAAACTCCAGTACTTTGGCCACCTCATGCGAAGAGTTGACTCATTGGAAAAGACCCTGATGCTGGGAGGGATTGAGGGCAAGAGGAGAAGGGGACAACAGAGGATGAGATGGCTGGATGGCATCACTGACTCGATGCACATGAGTTTGGGTAGACTCCGGGAGTTGATGATGGACAAGTAGGCCTGGCGTGCTGCGATTCATGGCGTTACAAAGAGTCGGATGCAACTGAACTGAACTGAATGGCAGTGAAAGCGCTGAGTTCTAGCCAGGGGATTCCCTGAATGTAGTTTTTAGTCTTTTAAACTTTATGATGGTTCTCCTGCAAATCCCTCCATTTTTAATCCTGGAGATTTCCTCATGGTGGTGTTTTAACTTGTATTTCTTATAAACTGGGAGTTACGGTATAAAGGTTTGACTAGATTATCACATTAAATATTTTTGTCAGGACTCGAATTGTAATGTGTAATTCATGTTGAATCATGTTAATATATATGTGTAATACCGGGCTTTCTCATTTTTAGTGGTTAGGTCACTTGGGTAATAACTTGATTAGGGTGGGAGCCACAAGATCTGTTTGTGAAGAGATAGTTTTATTCCTTTTACAGTTAGCAAGTAAACTGAAATGAGTCGATATGATATAATAGTCACCTCCAGTGGCAACAGAGGATTTTCTTCTCTTTTTAATCAGAGTGTGGATGTGTTAGCTGATGCTGCCCCAGGAAAATACTGTAGACTGGGTGGCATAAACAACAGAAGTTAATTTTCTCACAGTTCTAGAGGATAGGTACTTAAAGCTTTGAAAGTAATTTGAGATTGATGTCTGTTTGAAAATTCTTGTGGTTAAAATAAATTTTATGCAAAATAAATTTGTGTTTAATGTTATAAAAGAGTTTGTGTTTAAGTGGAAGGATTGCTGTAAGTGGTAGCAGTAGTGGCAGATATTCTCTTTTCCCTTTTTTAAAGAAAATGTAATTTTACCTCAACTTTAGATATATGTTCTTTTTCAGATTAAGAGTTGTATTTGTCAAGTTAAGGCATTTCCAGATACCTTTCTGATAAAAATTTTCATGGAACTATATTCTTGAATTCTTGGAGTAAAAACCCTCTTTCTTGGTCATAGTAAACGTTGTTGTTCAGTTGCTCAGTCGTATCCAGCTCTTTGCGACCCCGTGGACTGCAGCATAGTGAACAGTACTTTAAATTTGTTATGGTATGTTAACCAAGAGTTTGTTGAGAATTGTGTATCTTTTTATGGCTTCCCTGGTGGCTCAGATGGTAAAGAATCTGCCTGCAGTGCGGAGATACAGGTTAGATCCTTGAGTCAGGAAGAGTCCCTGGAGAAGGGCATGGCAGTCCACTCCAGTATTCTTGCCTGGAGAATTCCATGGACAGAGGAGCCTGGTGGGCTATATAGTCCATGGGTTTACAAAGAGTTGGACATGACCAAGTGACTAACACACAAGTGAGACTAGCGAATATTTGTTCAGAATTATGCTGGCTAAGTTTGGGGGATCAAAACTATTATTTGTCCTATAAAATGTATTTGTAACCATTCTATCTCTTTTCTTTTTTTTTTTTGAAACTGAGATTTTTGGTTGGTTTTTTTTTTTTTTTTTTGTAAAGTGGGATGTATGTTTGAGGACCAAATGGCTTTTTAGAATGTGGCTGCTAAATTTTTGTCAGTTGAGGCTTTAAAAAGTCTCTTATTTAAAATGTACTAGATTTCATTTATTAATTATGGTCTGTTTTTAATATGTGGTAAACACAGGATATGGTTTAGCTTTTTTTTTGCTTTATCTCTTTTTTTTTTGTTTCCTTTCTTTCTCCTGCCTTTAGTTCACATATTCTCTATTTTATCAGTTGAGCCTATGACTTTTGGTTTTATTTTATTGAGTCACGGTTTCATTGTTTTTCTTTATTTTTGGTTGGTTCAGTTCTCTTTTTAAATTTTTTTACGGTCAGTAGTTTGAACCCTTTAAACTTTCTTTTTAAATGATACAGAAGTTTGGAAGTTTAAAAAAAAGTTGTTTTTTATGGCTACAGGATTTCATTATTAAAAATTTTCAATTATGGAAATATAGAGTAAAAGTTCTTGTTACCCATCCATTCTTTCCTTCCTTCCCTCTCTTTCAGAGGGAATCTTTAACAACTTTTTCTATGTGTTTACATATTCAGAAAACATAGGAACTTCTAGTTTGTCAACTGAAAGAAAAAGCACAGCCTAAAAGTTGAGAATTCTGTTTTATTTGGTGGGTTTTTTGAGGATTTAAGCATGGAAGACTCTAGGATTGGTCTAAGGAACTGACTCGAAGTAAGGGAGGATCCAGGGCTTATAGGAGTTTTGCAGATAGTCAGAACATGAAACGATTACTATCAATTAAAGAAAACTAGACATCTCAAGCACTTCTCTATGTATGGGAAGATGTGAGAGTCTGGACTAAATGAAATCATTCCGTTGTTATGTACCTTAACTATCTAGGGGCTTCCTTGGTGGCTCAGACAGGAAAGAGTGCCTGCACTGCAGGAGACCCGAGTTCGATTCCTGGGTCAGGAAGATCCCCTGGAGAAGGAACCGGCAACCCACTCTAGTGTTCTTGCCTAGAAAAATCCCATGGACGGTGGAGCTTGGCGGGCTACAGACCATGAAGTTGCAGAGAGTCTGACACGACTGAGCGGCTGACACTTTCACTTTAACCATCTAGGGCCTGTATCCTGCTTTTTCCATCCTGTATTTATTATTTATGAAAGTTCCTGAACTTTTATAAATACAGACAAGAGTACAGACAACATTAGAAGTATTTTAGGGCTTCGCTGGTGGCTTAGTGGTAAAGAATCTGCCTGCCAATGCAGGAGACTCAGGTTCGATACCTAGGTCGAGAAGATTCCCTGGAGAAGGAAATGGCAACCCACTCCAGTGTTCTTGCTTGGGAAACACCATGGACAGAGGAACCTGGCCGGTTACAGTCCATGTGGGTGGGGTAGCAAAAGAGCTGGAGAACAACTTAGTGACTAAACAACAGCAGCAATATATTTGATGAGTTTTTTAAAATTAGTTTACCTTCAAGGAAATGTTGAGGTCTATGATTAAAATTATATTTATTTACTTTTTGTATTTCTGCTTGTTTTTTTGATGCTAGCCAAATAAATATTACAGTATTTTTGATGTGCTTGTTGTTTCTCATTGCTTTTTAGATGATAGGTAATGACTGCTGGGTTTTGTTCTTAATATATATAGTGACACATTTGAAATTTCTAGTTGTTTAGATATGTTAATATCTTATTTATCATTTAATATTCTAGTATTCTTGTCTCTCAGACTTTGTATTTGAAGCCTATTGTGTCTGCAGATATGGTAATTGATAGTTTCAGGTCCTTCAGGTCTTGGAAATACTTTAGTGACCCAGGGAAAATTTTCACCTTGCATTTTCTTTATTCAGGAATTTTAAAGCATATGTAGGTTATCTTTTTAGCCTCGTGTATAAATGTCTTCCATATTCTTAGCTTATGTTAATATCTTTTTTGTTTTAATATATTTAAAAACATTTTCTTACACAGAAGTACCAGTATTACTTCTAACAAATTATCCAAAACATCCTGATATCATGTAATGTCCATATTCAGATTTCTTCAGTTGTCTCAAAAACATGCAAAGACTCTTTTTCATTTTTGCTATCTTTTTAGTTTTTATTCCGCAGATTTTTGTAGTTGGTAATCACAGTTCTGCTTCTGTTTTTTTTTCTTTACATTTCACGAACACTTTTGAATGTTTATTTAGTATTCATTTTTTTAATTTAAAGACTTTTAAAAAATAGCAGTCTTAGGGTCACACAGAACAGAAACATACAGAGATTTCACATAAACCTCCTGCCTCCACATGTGCATAGCCTCCCTTATTATCAACATCCCCCACCAACATGTATGTACATTTGTTATAATGGATGAATCTACATCGATACATCATATCACCCAAAGTTCATAGTTTACCTTTGGGTTCACTGTTAGTGGTGTTTACTGTTTGGACAAATGTATAATGACATGTATTTATCATTATAGTATCATATAGTATATTTTCACTGCCCTAAAAATCCTCTTGTGCTCTGCCTATTCATTCCTCCCTCTCCCCAGAATCATACCAGCCATTGATTTTTCAACTGTCTCCATATGTTTGATTTTCCAAAATGTTAAAGAGTTGGGATTTTACAATATATAGCCTTTTCAGATTGGCTTGTTTCAGTTTTTAAGTTTTTGTGTGTTTTAAGTTTTCTCCATATCTCCTTATGGCTTGATAACGATTTTAATTGCTGTATAATGTCTTACTGTCTGGTTGTAATACTTACTCATTCAGTTGCTAAAGGACATCTCATTGGCTTCCACATATTGGCAATCATGAATAAACCTGCTATAAACATCTGCTTACAGGTTTTTGTGTGGACATAAGTTTTCAGATCCTTTTGGTAAATACCAAGTAGTCTTATTGCCAGATCATATGTTAAGACTATGTTTAGTTTTTTGACAAACTGCCAAACTGTTTTCAGAGTATCTGCATAATTTTGTATTCCTGCTAGCAGTGGATGAGAGTACCTGTTGCTCCACAAGCCTTGTTAGCATTTGCTCTTGTCAGTGTGTTGGATGTGGGCCATTCTAATAAGTGTATAGTGATATCCCATTTTAGTTTGCATTTCCCTGTGACTTGACTGGCATGTCTTTTTGTATGCTTGTCATCTATGTGTCATCTTTGCTGAGATGTCTGTTTAGGTCTTTGGTCCATTAAAAAAAATTTTTTTAATTGAGGTATAGGTGTTCTTTGTGTATTTGGGATAACAGTCCTTTTAGTCAGTTCAGTCGCTCAGTTGTGTCTGCCTCTGCGACCCCATGAACTGCAGCTCTCCAGGCTTCCCTGTCCATCACCAACTCCCAGAGCTTGCTCAAACAGTCCTTTTTACCAGATACTTTTTGTGCAGATATTGTCTCCCAGTCTAGTCTTCACTCCCTTGATCTTTTCTTATGCAGAAAAGTTTTAGTTTTTTACTTTAATGAAGTCTTCCTTCTCAGTTACTTCTTGCATGAATTGTGCCTTTGGTGTTGTATCTTAAAAAACCGAAGTCACTCCCATGGTTTTTAGGTTTTCTCCCATGTTATCTTTTTGGGAGCTTTTATATCTTTTATATCTTGCATTTATATTTGTGATCCCTTTTGAGTTAATTTTTATGTAGGATGTAAGGTCTGTGTCTAGGGTGCTTTGTTTTGTTTGTTTTGGCCACATGGCTTGCGGGATTTCAGTTCCCAGACCAGGGTTTGTACCCCAGTCTCAGCAGTGAAAGCCTGGAATCCTAACCTCTTAGCCACCAGAGAACTCCCTGTGTTTGTGTATCTTAATTGTTTCAGCATTGTTATTGAAGACTGCCTTTGCTCCATTGTATTGCCTTTGCTCTTTTGTCAAAGATCAGTTGAGTATATTTACATTGGTCTATTTCAGGGTTATTCTGTTCTGTTGATTTATTTGTTAATTCTTTGGTCAATACTACATTGTCTTGAGGTCTGAAGCTTTATAGTAAGTCTTGAAATTGAGTAGTATTAGTCCTTCACTTTTGGGTTTTTTTTTAAAATATCATTCAGCAGAGTTTTGTAGTTTTCCTCATACAGTTCTTTTTCATATTTTGTTAGTTTTATATGTATTTATTTTTATTTATTTTTGGTGTTAATATAAGTGGTATTATGTTTTTAATTTCACATTCTGTTTGTTCACTCCCCATATATAGGATAGCTGTTGACTTTTGTATGTTAACCTTGTGTCCTGCAACTTTGCTATCATCACTAACTTGATCTGGGAATTATTTTGTCATTTCTTTCAGATTTCCTGCATAGATGATGATTTCACCCACAAACAATGTATTTTTTCCTTCCCAATATGTACACTATTTATTGTCTTGTTGCACTGGATTGAGCTTCAAGGATGATGCTGACAAATGATGAGACGGCATATCCTGATCCTAGTTGAGTTTCTCACCAAATCAGTATGATGTTAGCTGTAGGTTTTTTGTAGATGTTGTTTATCAAGTTGAGAAAGTTCCACTCTGTTTTTTACTTATTGAGAGTTTTTATTGTGAATGAGTGTTGAATTTTATCAGGTGATTTTCCTGCAGCTTTTGATATGGTCATCTCGTTTTTCTTTTTTAGCCTGTTAAATGGGATGGGTTACACTAACTGATTTTTGAGTGTTGAACCAGGCTTGTATACCTGGATTAAGTCTCACTTGGTTGTGTATAATTATTTTTATATATTGTTGGAGTCAGTTTGTTAATATTTTGCTGACAAATTTTACATCCCTGTTCTTGAGAGATGCTGGTCTGTAGTTTTCCTTTTGTTTGTGTCTGTCTCCTTTTAGTATTAGGGTAATGCTGGCCTCACAGAATGAATTAGGAATGGTCCTTTTACCACTAGTCTGTGAAAGAGATTGTAGAAAATCTCTTCCTTAAATGTTTGGTAGAATTCATCATTGACACATCTGGGGCTGGCATTGTTTGTTTTGAAAAATTATTAATTCAGCCTTCTTAATCTATATAGTCCTATTCAGAGTGTCTACTTGTCTTTGCGAGTTTTAACAGATTGTCTTTTAGGGAATCAATCCATTACATCTAGGTTATCAAATGTGTGAGCATAGTTATTTGTAATACTCTTTTATTCCTTTGATGTCCATGGGATTAGTAGAGGTGGCTTCTTTCATTTCTGATATATAATAATTTGTGTCTTGTCTTTTGCTGTTTTTTAACCTGTGTAGAGACCTATCTCCAGTACTCTTGCCTGGAAAATCCCACGGACGGAGGAGCCTAGTAGGCTACAGTCCATGGGGTCACTAAGAGTCGGACACAACTGAGCAACTTCACTTTCACTTTTCCCTTTCCTGCATTGGAGAAGGCAGTGGCAACCCACTCCAGTGTTCTTGCCTAGAGAATCCCAGGGACGTGGGAGCCTGGTGGGCTGCCATCTATGGGGTAGCACAGAGTCGGACACGATTGCAGCAACTTAGTAGCAGCTGGGCAGCAGAGACCTATCAATTTACTTGATTTTTCAAAGGACCTGCTTTTGATTTGGTTGGTTTTCCTTTGTTTGTGTTCTCAGTTTCATTGATTTCTGCTCTAATTTTTAAATTGTTTTTTCTTTTGCATACTTTGTATTTAATTTTCTTTTTTTAGTTCCATAAGGTAGAATCTTAGATTACTGATTTTTATTTTTTTTCTTTTCTAATATATGCATTCAGTGTAACATTTGCTCTAAGCACTACTTCACCAAATCCCACAAGTTTTGTTGTATTTTTGTTTTCAAATTTCAAAATATTCTAAAATTTCTCTTAGTTTGTCTTATTTCACCCATGTATTATTTAGAACTCTGTTTAGTATTCTGAGGTTTTCTTGCTGTCTTTCTGTCATTGATTTCTAGTTTATTCCTATTGTGTTCTGAAAGCAATTTTTGTATAGTTTCTGTTCTTTTGAATTTGTAAAGTTTATTTTATGGCACCAGATATGTCTACGTGGTGAATAATCTATGTGACCTTGAGAAGAGTGTGAATCTTGCTCTTTGTTGGATGAAACAGTCTATAGATATCAATTATAACATATCAATTTGATTGTTGGTGTTGATTAGTTCAACTCTGTTTTTGTTTTTCTGCCTGCTGAATCTGTCAGATACTGATGTTGGAATGTTGAAGTCTCTGGCTATAACACTGGACTCATCTATTTTTCCCTGTAGTTCTATTGCTCTTGCCTCAGATATTTTGAAATTTTCTTGGGCTCATACAGTTCAAGTTTTTTATTTTTATTTTTTTGCCACACCTTGAGTTTTACAGAATCTTAGTTCCCTGACCAGATTTCAAACCTGGGGTCTGGCAGTGAATACACCAAGTCCTAACCAGTGTGCTACCAGAAAATTTCCCAGTTTAAGTATTTTTAACATTATCTTGGATAATTGACCTGTTTATCATTATGTGATGTTCCCCTTGCTTTGAATTTATCTGAAATTAAAATGACTACAGCTTTCTTTGTTTAGTGTTAACATAGTATACTTTTCTCCATCCTTTTATTTTTTTTTTCCCCAAAATTGTGATAAAATACACACGAAAGTTACTATCTTAACCATTCACATTGCTGCGTATCCAGTCTTCAAAATATTTTCATGTAGTGAAACTGAAACTCTGCACCCAGTGGACAATAACTCCTTTTTCCTCTCTGTCCCTAACCTGGGCAATTGCTATTTTACTTTCTGACTCTAAATCATACAATATTTATCTTTCTTTGATGGATTTCACTCAGCATGATGTCCTCAAGGTGCATCCATGCTGTAGCACGTGTCAGATTTCCTTCCCTTTTTAGAGCTGGATAATATTCCATTGTATGTACAGAGCACATTATCTATTCATCTGCCAATGGACAGGTAGCTTCTCCCTTTTGGTTTTTTGAATAATGCTGCCATGAACAAGAGTGTGCAAATTTTCTTATTTGAGACCCTGTCTCATTTCTCATGAGTACATACCCAAAAGTGGAATTGCTGGATCACATGGTAATTTTGTTTTCAATTTTTTGATGAACCATACTGTTTTCCATTGTGGCTGCACCATTTTATATTCCTACCAGCAGTGCTCAGGGCTCCAATTTCTCCAAATCCTTGCCAACTCTTGTTATTTCCATTTTTTTTCATAGTAGCCATCTCAGTGGATGTGAAGTGGTATCTTGTGGTTTTGATTTGCATTTTCCTAATGGTAGTACGTAGTGATGTTGAGCCTCTTTTTGTTTGCTTGATGACCATTTGTATATTGTGTGGAGAAATAATCTGTTTGAGTTCTTTGCCCATTTTTAAAATAGGTGGTTTGTTTTTGGTTGTTGAGTTCAAGAGCTCTTTATGTATTTTGGATACTAACAACTTGTCATTTGTATGATTTGCAAATATTTTCTCCCATTCCATAGTTTGCCTTTTTTACTCTTGATTTGATTGTATCCTTTGATACACAGAAGTTTTTCATCTTGATGTAATCCATTTTATTTTTACTTCTGTTGTCTGTGTTTTGGTGTCATTCAAGAGGTCATTGACAATTCTGTGTTACAAAGCTTTTCTTTTGTGTTTTGTTTTTTGACTTTCAGTTTTTTTCTTCCCTTTATTGCTATTGTATCTGTGTTTTTGTATTTAAAGTGAGATTTTTACGGACAATGTAAAGTTGAATCTTTTTTTATCCACTTCAGTAGTATATGTATTACTATTCATTGATTCAATTCGATTAGTGCCTACCATATTTTTTAAATGGTTTTCTGTTCCTTGCCTTTTTCTTTCACCTTCTATTCTTTTCTGCCTTATCTTGCTTTAATTGATTATTTCATATGATTCTGGCTTTTTTCTTCTTAGCATAGCAACTATGCTTTTTTAAAAAAGCTTTTCTAGTGGTTACCCTTGAATGTGCCATATACACTTACTTAAAAGTGCTCTCCAGGAAAATCCCTGGTGGTCCAGTGATTAGGACTCCATGCTTCCACTGCCAGGGTCCTGGGTTCCATCCCTGGTGGGGAACTTAAGATCCCAGAAGCTGTGTGGCGTAGCCAAAAAAAAGTGCTCTTCCAAATAACATAACATTACTTCATAGGTAGTACATGTTTTATCTTCATTTATAATGCCATTCCTTTCTTCATATACATTTAAAGTTTCTGATCTATATCATTACCCTTCTTTCTGAAAAATTTCTTGTAATGTTTCTTACAAAGCAGGTCTGCTGGCAACAGATTCCCTCAATTTTTTGTTTGTCTGAAATGTCTTTATTTTTTATTTCTGAGGGATAATTTTATTGTATATTAAAATCTAGGTTTGTGGGACTTTTTTCCTTTTTAAAATTTATTTTTAATTGAAGGACAATTGCTTCACAATATTGTGTTGGCTTCCCCATAGATCAACGTGAGCCAGTCATAAGTATACATACGTCCCCTGCCCTTGAACTGGCCTCCCACCTCCCACCCCTTCCCACCTCTAAGTTGTTACAAAGCCCTAGTTTGACTTTCCTAAGTCATAAAGCAAACGCTCATGAGTTGTCCGTTTTGCATATGGAAGTGTGTATGCCTCTATGTTGTTGTCTTCATTCCTCCCGCCCTCTTTTCCTCCCCACCCCTCCTGTATCCCTAACTCTGCTTTCTGTGCTGCCTCTCCACTGCTGCCCCATACATAGGTTCATCGGTGCCATCTTTCTAGATTCCCTGTATATGATATTTGTGGGGTTTTTCCCTCTATCTTACTTCAGTCTGTGCAATAGGCTCTAGGTTCATCCACCTCATTAGAACTGACTTAAAATGTGTTTTTTTTTTTATGACTAATATTCCATTGTACGTATACAGCAGTTTCTTTATCCATTCATCTGTTGACGGACATCTAGGTTGCTTCCATGTCCTAGCTGTTACCCTAGTACTGCAGTGAACACGGGTACGTGTGCCTTTCTGGATTTTGGCTTCCTCAAGGTATATGCCTGGTGGTGGGCTTGGTGGGTCATATGGTAGTTCTGCTCCCAGTTTTTGAGGAATCTACATGCTGTCTTCCATGGTGGCTGCCTCAATTTACATGTCCACCAACAGTGTAAGAGGGTTCCCTTTTCTCCACACCCTCTCCAGCCTTTATTGTTGGTGAATTTTTTGATGACGGACATTCTGACCAGGGTGAGGTAAGAATATCTCATTGTAGTTTTGATTTGCATTTCTCTGAGTGATGAGCGATGTTGAGTATCTTTTCATGTGTCTATTAGCCATGTGTATGTCTTCTTTGGAGAAATATCTGTTTAGGTCTTTTGCCTGATTTTTGATTGGGTTGTTTGCTTATCTAGTATTGAGTTGTATGAGCTGCTTGTATAATTTGGAAATTAATCCTTTGTCAGTTGTTTCATTTGCTATTATTTTCTCCCAGTCTGAGGGTTGTCTTTTCACCTTGTTTATAGCTTGCTTTGCTATGCAAAAGCTTTTGTGTTTTATTCTGTCCCACTTGTTTATTTTTGTTTTTATTTCCAGTACTCTGTTAGGTGGATCATAGAGGATCTTGCTGTGGTTTATGTCATTGAGTGTTCTGCCTATGTTTTCTCTAAGAGGTCTATAGTTTCTGGTCTTACATTTAGGTCTTTAGTCCATTTTGAGTTTATCTTTGTGTATGGTGTTAGGAAGTGTTCTGGTTTCATTCTTTTACATGTAACTGTTCAGTTCTCCCAGCACCACTTATTGAAGAGCCTATCGTTTCCCCATCAGATATTCTTGCCTCCTTTATCAAAGATAAGGTACCCGTAAGTGAATGGGTTTATCTCGGGGCTTTCTCTCTTGTTCCATTGGTCTGTATTTCTGTTTTTGTGCCAACACCATACTGCTTGGATGACTATAGCTTTGTAGTACAGTCTGAAGTTAGGAAAGTTGATTCCTCCAGTTCCATTCTTCTTTCTCAAGATTTCCTTGGCTATTTGGGGTCTTTTGTGTTTCCATACGAATTGTGAAATTTTTCATTCTGGTTCTGTGAAAAAATGCTGTTGGTAGTTTGATAGGAATTGCATTAAATCTGTAGGTTACATTTGGTAGTATAGTCATGTTTACAGTATTGATTCTTCCTACCCAGGAACATGGAATATCTCCACCTGTTAAAGTTATCTTTGATTTCTTTCATCAGTGTCTTATAGTTTTCTGTATACAGCACTTTTGTCTCATTAGGTAGGTTTATTCCTAGGTATTTTGTTCATTTTGTTGTGATGGTAAATGGGATTGATTCCTTAATTTTCTCTTTCTGATTTTTTATTGTTAATGTATAGAAATGCAAGTGCTTTCTGTGTATTGATTTTGTAACCTGTGACTTTTCCTAAAGTCACTGATTAGCTCTGTAATAAATTTGTGATAGTATCTTTAGGGTGTTCTATGTATAGTATCATGTTATCTGCGTACAGTGAGAATTTTACTTGTTCTTTTCCAATGTGGATTCCTTTTAATTCTTTTTCTTCTCTGATTGCCATAGCTAGGACTTCCAAATCTATGTTGAATAATAGTGGTGAGAGTCAACACCCTTGTCTTGTTCCTGATCTTAGAGGGAATGCTTTTAGTTTTTCACTGTTGAGAATAATGTTTGCTTGATGTGGGTATGTTGTATAGGGCCTTTATTATGTTGAGGTAGGTTTCTTCTATGCCCATTTTTTGAAGAGTTTTTATCATAAATGGGTGCTGAATTTTAGGGGGCTTTTTTTTAACATTTGAAATATATCAGTGTTTTCATGTAGTTTTCATGAATTCTAAAGAGAAGTCTAATGTAAAGCAGTCCTCTGTAGGCAAGGTGCCTTTTTTCCTTTCGATTCTTTCAAGAGGTTTTCTTTGTTTTGATTTTCTTCAGTTTGAATGTTATTCTTGCCTTGGAAATCCCATGGACAGAGGAGCCTGGTGGGCTACAGTCCATGGGGTCTCAAAGAGTTGGACACGACTTAGCAACTGAACAACAACAACAATACACTTTGGTATTGATTTTGGGGAGATTTAGCTTGGTTTGAACTCTGTTTCCTGAATCTGTGATTTGGTATCTGTCATTAATTTAGGGGAATTCTCAGTTGTTATTGCTTCAAATATTTATTCTTTTCTTCTCCATCTGGTATTCCCATGACTCTTATTTCAGTTTTGGAGATTTATTGACATTTCTTCTAGCTCACTGATTCTTTCTCCATGTTTAGGTACTAACGAGTTTATCAAAAGCATTTTTTTATTGGTTAGACAATGTTTTTGATTTCTAGCATTTACTTTTGATCCTTAGAGTTTCCATCTGTCTCTTTACATTATCTATCTGTTTTGGATGTTGTCAGCTCTTTTCTCAGAGAAGGCAATGGCAACCCACTCCAGTACTCTTGCCTGGAAAATACCATGGACGGAGGAGCCTGCTAGGCTGCAGTCCATGGGGTTGCTGAGGGTTGGACATGACTGAGTGACTTCCCTTTCACTTTTCACTTTCCTGCAGTGGAGAAGGAAATGGCAACCCACTCCAGTGTTCTTGCCTGGGGAATCCCAGGGACAGGGGAGCCTGGGGGCTGCCGTCTGTGGGGTCGCACAGAGTCGGACACGACTGAAGTAACTTAGCAGCAGCAGCTCTTTCTCTTAGAGCACTTAGCATGTTAGTCATAGTTTTAAATTTCAAGTCTAATTCCCACACTTCGGCCATATCTGAGTCTGGTTCTGATGCCTGCTCAGCCTTTTTAAACTGTGTTTTTTGTGTTTTAGTATACCTTGTAATTTTCTTCTTGAAAGTGAGGTACATGTATCTGATAAAAGGAACTGTGTAAGTAGGCCTTTAGTCTGAGCTTTTATGTTTATCTGGCTAGCAATTAGGCTGTATTTACTATCTGTAGTAGCTATAGGTGTCAGGCTAGAGGCGGCTGGAGGATATTGCCCCTCTCTCAGATGGGTTGGATCTGTTAAAACCCCAGTTGATGTTGGCAAAATAGTTTCTCTTGAGGAGGGCAGGCCTTGTTAGGAAGAACCGAATACTCTGGGTTTATTTTTAAATGAGAAAAATGGCTTCTTTCTCCCTTCCCTTGCCAGAATCTTGAAAGGAGTTTTCTCTGATCTTCTCTCAGAAAACCGTATAGGAATCTTGGAGGTAAAACTTCAAAAAAGTGTCTTCTGGAAGTTTTTCACTCTCAAACTTAGCCCCACTGTGCCTCCAGCAATGTCAACTATAATTTAGGTTTTCATTCTTTGGTAATGGTTCAAGCAGAGATGCTTGTGATCTTTTGTTCTGGTTTGATTCTCTTTTTCTGCCCATTTGTCTCTGTTTTGGGGCCAGTGGTTGAGCCTGTAACTTCCAGTCTCTGGGTTTAAGATTAGTTGATTTTCAGTTTGGATATTTATTATTCTCATTGAGGATTCCACCCATTCTAGCCAATTCCACCTTCTTCGTTACATTACGTGTCGTCCTTATTTTTAATTTCTCAGCCCTCTACCGTAGCTATCCCACGAGCATTTAAACATACTGCCTAATGGCTGTGTTGTGAAGAAAATCAACCTTCTGCCCTCTTTCTCTGTCCAAACTGCTGCTTTGTTTCTCATTCCCCTCTTTATGGTCAGTGTTGGGAAGAGTTCTCTCTAATCATTGCCCTTCACTCCCTCACCTTTCATGTACGACCAGGTATAATGGGTGTTTTTATCTTTTCACTTTGCAAAAACCTTCCTGTTGCTGTCCATCAAGCTTTTAAAAGTGTCTGTAACAAAAGTTGTATCTGTGTGTCTAAAATAGTTTTCAAACAGCACCATAGCCTCTCATTTATCTCTGATTCATAGTTCTTTGTTTTCCTACCCTAAGGGATTCCTACCCCCCATTGCCAGTTTCTTGTGTGTGTTTTCAGAATTGTGTGTGTACATGTTTAGGGCTTTCACTGCAAAGAAAATAATGTTTGCTTATTTTTCTTTATGTAGTCTTAAGAGTGATGTATGTAAAATCTAAAGTCTCTTTGAATTTGTGTAAAATGAAAATTCTAAATGATAAAAACGATGTCATAGTGTAAATTTTTTTTTTTTAATTGGCAAACAGCAGGGCATCCTGTAATTGATGATAATGAAATAGAAAGTATATGCTGTGGCTCCTCCGTCACTTTTGGAACCAGGCTTTGCTGATTATTAGCTTTGTGTGATCTCTTTGTGTCTTAGTTTCCTTATTGATAGACACATGAAATTATTATAAGGATTAAATGAATTATTACATATAATTCAGGATACAATTTATAAGGTATAGTAGCTATTATTATTATTAGTCTCTCAGCAACGTTAGCTACTCTTTGAAACATTTTTCTTTCTTTGGTGCCAGTGATAACAGATGATCCTGAATTTTCCTCTTGCTCACCATATCATCAGCCCAGATCACTCTGAATTTTCAACTGTCTACTTGACATTTTGGATTTTTGTAGACATCTTTTTTCAACATGTCTAAAATGGAATTTTTTATTTTCTCTCTTCCTCTCTTTTATTTTCTCTTCTCTCTTTCCCTTTTTAATTTTCTCTCTGACCCCTCAATTTCATGTTTCCTTATCTTAGTTGTTTTACCATCCACTCAGTGGAAAATCAAAACCATAAGAGCGGTCCTTGTTTCCTTCCTTAAGATCATACACTTGCAGTATGTAATAGCTAAATCCTATATGTTTTATCTCCTGCCTCTCTTAATTCAGCTACTTCTCTTCATCTCAGTGAACTTTCTAATAATTCTCACTGGATTCCCAACCTTTTTCTGTGTGTCTACTTTAATCTCTCTCCAGGCATTTCCCTCCCAATACAGACAAGTTGTTTTAAAAGACTCAAACCTGTTTGTCATGCCACAAACACATTTTTCTCACTGTTCTTCATGACCCTGCATAATCTGGCTGTTGCCTACTTTTCCTTCCTCATTTCTGCTCCTTTTTTCCCCTGCTTTTTTATTCTGTGTATTTTAGTCACATTGGTGGCTTTTCAGTTCCTAAACATGCCAAGTCCTTCTTTGCCTCTGTTTTCTTTCTACAGGATGAACTTTCTGCCTAAAATGCTATCATTGGCCTTACCTAAATTAATCTTTAATGATGGTTTCCTCAGGGAATCTTCTTCATGACTCTCTTAGTATCCTACACTTCTTTTAAAAATTATATAATTTATTTTTTGACTGTGGATCGTGAAAATTGATAAACATCTTTTACTGTTGTGATTATGTAAAAAAAATTAAATTGCTGTGTAATACCTTAGAATGAAAATTTGTTTATGGCTTTAGGTTATGTTAGAGAACATGGCTGTTGATGCTTTTACCACCAGTACCTATTTGCTTTGCAGATAGTGGGTACTCAGTAAATATTCATGAAACTAGTAGGTTCAGAACCTTAATTATTCTGCATCTAGATTGTGTCAAGTGTGATGACAACAGTCCAGAAAGTAAAATTTTAATGGCATGCTGTTGTAATTGGAGAGGCTACTACTTCCTGGTTCTCTGGAGCCGCACTGTCCAATACGGCACCCACTAGCTATGTGTGACAATTTTTCCTTCAAAATAAAAAAAAAAAAGAACTATTTTGAATAATTCAGTGATTTTTAGTATATTCACAGGGTTGTGCAACTATTACCAGTATCTAATTCCAGAACATTCTCATCACCCCCAAAAGAATCATTACCCATTAATAGGTTCTTCTCATTTTTCCATCCTTCCCCAGAAACCAATATTTTACTTCCTATTTCTGTCAATCTGCCTGTCACCTGTGGCTTTGGAACACTTGAAGTATGGCTGTTCCAAATCGAAATGTTTTGTAATTGTAAATCAGACGCTGGATCTTGAAGACTTAGTAGTATAAAATGTGAAATGTCTCCGAAATTTTAATGACATGTTAAAATGATAATTTTTAATATGTTGGAAGTAAATATTAAAGTTAATTTCTCCTGTTTACTTTTACTCTTGTTAATGTGATTACTACAAAATTTAAAAATGGTTTATGGAACACTCTCATACCATACATAAAAATAAACTCAAAATGGCTTAAAGACTTAAATATAAGACACAATACTATAAAACTAGAAGAGAACATCGGTAAAACATTCTCTGACATAAATCATATCAGTGTTTTCTTAGGTCAGTCTCCCAAAGGCAAAAGAAGTAAGAGCAAAAATAAACAAGTGGGAACTGATCAAATTTATAAGGTTGCATAGCAAAGAAAACCATAAAGAAAGCAAAAAAACCACCTATGGACTACGAGAAAATATTTGCAAATGATGGAGCTGACAAGGGCTTAATTTCCAAAATATACAAACAGCTCACTAACAACAACAACAAAAACCCAGTTTTGAAAAATGGATAGAAAACCTCAAGTAGCCATTTCTGTAAAGAAAACATACAGATTACCAGTGGGCACATGGAATGGTCAGCATTGTTAATTATTAAGAGAAATACAAACCAAAACTACACTGAAGTATAACCTCACACCAGTTAGAACTGGCCATCATTTAAAAATCTACAAATTATAAGTTTGTAGGAGAGGGTGTGGAGAAAAAGGAACCCTCCCTTATATGACTAGTGTGAATGTGAATTGATGCAGCCACAATGGAAAACAGTATGGAGGTTCCTTAAAAAATTGAAAATGGAGATGCCATATTATCTAGCGATTCCATTCCTGGGCATGTATCCAGACAGAACTATCATACAAAAAGATCCATGCACCCCAGTGTTCGTAACAGCACTGTTGGGTTGGCCAGAAATTTGATTCGGTTTTGTGTAAGACGGCTTTAGTAGCTCTTAGTTGTCTTTAATTTGAAACATTTTAGATTGTATTGTGACAGTTGGCATATCAGTGTGCATTTTAAAAAAATCAAAATTGGTGAATTTTTGTGTAGCCATTTTAATATTGAGAATGGAAGAAAAAAGTAACATTTTCAATATATTGTGTTTTATTATTTCAAGAAAGGTAAAAATGCAACTGAAAGAAAAAAAGATTTGTTCAGTGTATGGAGAAGGTGCTGTGACTAATCAAACATGTCAAAAGTGGCGTGAAGATTCTGGCTGGAGATTTCTTGCTGGCCAATGCTCAGTGGTCAGGTAGAGCAGTTGAAGTTGATAGCAATCAAATCAAGGTATTAATTGAGAATAACCAACATTATGCCAGGCTGGAAAAAGCACCTGGAAGTTTTTGTTCAAAAAGATAAAAAGTTTTGGGAAGTTGGTGTTATGAAGCTGCCTGAAAAATGGTGGAAGGTAGTGAAACAAAAGGGTGAATGCGTTGTTCAATAAAGTTCTTAGTGAAGATGAAAAATGTCTTTTATTTTTACGTAAAAACTGAAGGAACTTTTTAGCCAACCCAGTATTTACAATAGGCAAGACCTGGAAGTGCCCTTGATGTCCATCAACAGATGAATGGATAAAAGAGATGTGAGATACATATATGTGTACATACACACACATGATGGAATACTACTCAGCCATTAAAAGAAACAGTGCCATTTGCAGCAACATGGATAGGCCTAGAGATAATCATACTAAATGAAGTCAGCGAAATATCATTTGATACCACTTACAGGTGGGACCTAAAAAAAAAAGTTACAAATACTGAATTCCCTAGTGGTCAAGTGGTTAGGACTCTATACTTTCATTGAGGAGACCCAAGTTCAATCCCTGATTGGGAAACTAAGACCCACAACATGCATGGCGTGGCCAGGAAAAAAAAGGCAAATAAACTTATTTACAAAATAAAAACAGACTTACAGACATTGTGTACAAACTTACAGTTATCAAAAGTGGGGGTGGATAAATTGAGAGTTTGGGATTAGTAGATGCAAGCTGCTGCATATAAAAAGATAAAACAAGGTCCTATCATTTAACACAGGTATATATATATATATATAACTATGTTAAATATCCTGTAATAAGCCACAATGGGACAGAATATGAAAAAGAATATATATGTATAGCTGGATGATTTTGCTGTATACCAGAAGCTAGCACAACATTGTAAACCAACTATATACCTCAATTTAAAAATATACAGTCACTGACAAAGAACTGGAAAAACCACATTTGTGGTTTATGTTCTATTTCTGTTGGACAGCCCTGGTCTAGAATTTGTTTTTTGTAAGTACCACTAATGCATCCCCACGGCCTCAATTTCCCATTTTTCTTAGTTTCTTAGTTTTTCTAGTCTCTCAGTTTTCATATCAGCCCTGCTTTGGAAATACGACATGTCCTAAGCTTCAGGTTTTTAATTGCTCAGAACGTAGAAATCTTTTTTCTTGAGCTCTGGAATAGTAGGGAAAACTTAAGTTATTTATATTAAATTATGAGAAATAATGGCAACTGTTAAATCTTTTAAGCCTCATTTCCAACAAATAAGGAAGCATTGAATTTTACATTTATTTACATGATGGTAATAAGCAGTGTTCCTGAATTTGGTAATTGTGTTTTGTCTAGGGAACGGACTAACTTTTTTAAATAGCATATGAGAATTATCAGTAACTT
Source organism: Oryx dammah (assembly GCF_014754425.2). NCBI lineage: Eukaryota > Metazoa > Chordata > Mammalia > Artiodactyla > Bovidae > Oryx > Oryx dammah. The sequence goes on from NW_024070187.1 coordinate 58,335,025, forward strand.
CAGGGGTCATTTAGAATTATATTTGCTTATCTGAAGTTTGGATTTAAATTGTATTTTAGAAAACTTTCCTCCAAATAAATAGAAGAGAGGCTAATGTGATAAATTATCCCTTTAAAGTACAGTTTCAAAGTTTTCTGCTACAGCATCATCATCAAAAGTCAACATACTGCAGTGTTAAGTGACTACTGTACATTTAAGCATTTAGTGTTTGGCTGGCATTATTAGTACTGTATTCATTAAATTCCCCCATGACTGTATATGGTAGGTCCTATTATGATCTGCAGTTGACTGAGGTTGAAACTGAGGTACAGAGTGGTTATTTAACTTGCTCAGAGTCAGGTAGCTAATGAGTTTTAAACAGGTTAAACAAAAGTAGCTTTATACTTTGTGCTTTTGTGATAAAAGATTTCAATTTTTAGTTTTTCACAGGAGAATGTAAGCTCCAAATGGGCAAGGGCTTGGTTTTGTTACTTAGTTGTTTCACTGACGTTTAAGATATAATATATAGTAGATCCTAGGAAGTATTTGAAAGAATTTTGTGATTTTGATGATGTCAGTTCGTCAAGAGACTTGGTTTTGAGAATCTACCAGAATTGCTTTAAATTCTGCACTGTTGCTTATTAGCAGTAATGTTCGTTCATATACCAGATTAACTTCAGTATTATGTACTGTTTTGCATACTTCATGCATGTTATATCAATAAAACAGTTTATTTAAAAATTGTTTATTAGGAGCTGTGGCTTCTTTTCATCTCTTTTCCTTCTATGTGTTGGAAATGTATTGGAGCCACAAGGAAACGTCAGAAAAATCAAGACAGCTAGAGGCTCCACTGTATGTTGAGATGAGTTAGGAGAAGAAAGTAGAGCAAAGCGCCTTCCAGCTGTCCTCAGAAAAAATGTGTAATGATAATAGCATTCTTTAAGGTTTTATCCAAAAGCCTCAGCCTCTCTGGTTATTTTGGTCATTAAAATTTAGAAACACGTAATTTTATTTTTAGAAATTACAGTTTCCATTCTTAGTTTGAAAACAGGCCTGTGAAATAAATTTTACAATACAGGGCTTGAAATCAAAGGTTTCTGTAATTAATATTTTTAGGGGAAGGGTATGTGTGCTACTTCTATCCAGGAAATTTTCATTTAATTCTGAAGTATATTCTCATTTTATAATAAAATTGAGAGTTAGATGGTAAGTGACTTACCTGAATTAACATCACAAGTAACTGGCAGAACTGGAAATTAACTCCTTTCTGTCTGAATCCAAAAGCTGTGATTTTTAAAAATATTGTCTGTCATTTTGCTAATTTCTTTCTCCCATATAGTTCTGAGTCTTAAAGTGGGATTTTAAATTAGTTTGTGTGGGCAGTGGTTTGGAGTTTTGGATTGTGAAATACTGGATGTTTGCATTAGAGTATGAATGTAATAAAGAATAATTGGCATCATATAAAAATTAAGCTGTGAAAAATCTTCATCTTTAACTTTCCATAAAAACCGACTCTAGAACAGAATACTTCTTTATAATGGGATTCATCATGGTGACATATTTTCTTGAGCTTTTGTAGTAAATTTTTATACACAAAGTTTTCTTTCCCTGGAGTGAAAAAAATAAGACCCGTTTTTCTCTGAGTTATAATTTGGGGGAAAATGAGGACAGAAATAAGGACAGAGCTATGACAATTAATAATTCTTTAGCATTTTACTGATCAGACAATTGGGGCAATTTGCAGGACAACTTTTCTAATTTGTTACTGCTTTCTACCCTCCCCCAGACTTTAGTGTAAGAGTGTCCTTTAGTATCCTGCGGTTTTAAGGTTATTTACTTCTTTGGGGGAAGCAGATATTGTGGGGTGCTATAGAGAACTTTGAAAGCATTCATGATTTGCAAGATCCATTTACTCTTTTGTTTTCCTTAGAAGTCTTAGGGGAGAAAAATAGATTCTGTAAGTTACACTCTTGGCTTCTTAAATTGATCAGTGAACATCTAATACCGCTGATTTTCATTTTAACATTCTTCATTCCTGTGCTTACTCAACAAAGTATTTTATGATTACTAAAGTTGTACATTTCGTCCTCTTCTGCAGATATTAAAGATGATAATGACTTTTTTTTTAGGGCATAGGAAGAAGTTCCCTATTATGCATATTTATAATTAAATCTAATTTGGGGGTAAAATTATCTTCAGAAAAATATGAAATACTTTAATCTCAAATGCAGAAATGGTTGTGAATCTAATTCTAGTTAAAATGCATAAACTAAGATTTTTAATCCTATATTCTTATTAAAAATAAGATAAAATTCACATAAAATCTTTAAAATTTGGGTTTTAAAGTTATATTTTTTTTGTACTTAACATTCGATACTAAATTGTTTAGAAAAAGTGAAAATGATGGTATCTTCTTTTGGGATGGTGGCAGTTAAGGACTTTAAAATAATGTTACATTTTTCCGTCCAGTAAGCAAGATTAAGAGGTATGTTCAAAAGCAAAAATTTTCTTTTGAAATCTTATGAGGCTCTCTTTTGTAAGAGTACATGTGTCACTTAGGTATAAAGTGTAAAGTACAAAGTAAGTTGTTGTTTAGTTGCTAAGTTGTAGCTGACTCTTTGCGACCCCAGGGATTGTAGCCCGTCAGGCTCCTCTGTCTATGAGATTTCCCAGGCAAGAACACTGGAGTGGGTTGCTGTTTCCTTCTCCAGGGACTCTTCCCGACCCAGGGACTGAACTTGGGTCTCCTGCTTGGCAGGTGGATTCTTTACCATATGGGAAGCCCCACAAAATAATTAAATGTAGATAAATATTTAAATCCTAACCAAAAAATGAAAACAAAACCTGTATTTTGAGGAATTATGGTTTTAAAAATTGAGAAAAGGGGAGGATTATTGTGATAGGTGAATAGACCAGTCAGATACAAAATCTAAGTAGAGAGCCCATTTGCAAGCAAGTACATGTGACCACTGAAGTGAATCCCACTGGAGGGTTTTCTGAATCACAATCATTATTTACTATGAGAATGGATTGTTAAAGATCATTGAGAGATTGAAGTGATAAGATTGATACAACAGTACTTTGAGAAATGTACAGAATATAGTAGATGTAGATAAATATAATATAAAAATCTGTTTTGAAAAGTAAGTAATTGCCACTGAAGTAAACTAAGCAAAAGAAGATTGAGGAAGGCATTGGAAGATTCTAGTGGGCATTTAGGCTTCAGGAAATTGTGTGGAAAGGGATTAACTAGACTCGGCTTTCATCATCCTGCTTGATGGTGTAATATTTTCAGTTAACCTACGCATCTAGAAATTTAAATGAGAGTGTATAGCCTAAATGAGTTATAATGACCCTGAATTTTCTGTTTATCTCTAACCCATGTAGCCCAGGGTATCAAATGGCAGTGTTCATCTATAGATGAATAGAATTATCACTTTGGATCTAATACACATGAATTTGGCAGGTATAAAATAGGTGTTAGCTAGTTTTCTCTAAACATTCCTATGATAAAGTCAACAGGACATTGTACTATTATTCAAAATGGCATAATGTCGTTAAAAACATTGAAGTTAAATTTTGTTAGTGTTTTTAAGTATTCTTCAGATTGGCTCGTTATGTTCTTGAAAATTACAGAATATTATTTTTACTAGAGTAGATAAGCTTATGAAAGAACGGGGTTCAAAAAGTTTTTATAGGTAATACTTTAATAAAAATAGGTTTTTTCCTTGCTGATATAACTAACATTTATTTTCTGTTTATTTTTAAGACGAGCAAAAATCAAATTAAAGTAGATCTTGTAGATGAGAATTTTACAGAATTAAGAGGAGAAATAGCAGGACCTCCAGACACACCATATGAAGGCAAGTACTTTTTTCTGTATCAAAATATTGTGCGTATTAGAACTTATCTGAAACACTAAATCAGAATAATCTTAAGCATTTATAAACTACATGGGAGGTAACTTCATTTGGCTTAAGGATATATATAGCAGTTTTTAAATAATAAATTTAGATACTTACCTAGACTGATTTTTCTTACTGAATCTTAGCTAACTTTTTTCTTTTCTCAAAACAGATTTAGTAGAGCTTAGCTACAGGTAATATTATGTTAGAATTTAACAGTGTAAAATTAAATTTACAACTAGCATGTTAAACTTTTAACTTACATGAACTCTCAGTTACCCTTCATATGGTATCTGTAACAAACTTTGTCTTAAATTTCTGACTTATGTTTATTTTTTAAAGCAAAGTTCCTCTTCCCTGTTTGTCATTTAGCGTGTAATTCACTCATATGTCTTTATACAGGCTGTATTCCAAATATTTAATTTTCTTTATTCAGGAAAGCTTTAAGTGATCATTTCAAGGCATATAGAAAAGAAAGGAGGCAGCTTTCCTGAACTCTGTTGACATACTAAGTCTTTATACTTTAGACCATGGAATTGGGGTGGTAAGATATAGAAGGAAGCTTTGTAAGCTTTTTATTCACTCATTAGGCAGATCTTCAGTAGTGAATATTATTATATATTTGAGTTTATATGGTATAGCCAAGATTCTTGCATATAATAGGCATTCACATATTTGATAGAAGTCATGTAATATTGTTTGTAGTAGTAGCATTTATTGAGTTCTTACTTATTTTGAGGTTTATGTGTCTTTTCTCATTCAGTCCTTAAAACATAATCTTACGAGGTAAGTACGGTTATCACTGTTTCATAGATGAAGAAACTTAAGCTCAAGAAAGTTAAGTAACTGTTTAAGTCATCTAAGCTGCACAGCTGGGATTTGAGTCCCTAACAGCCTTTGACTCTAAAGCCTTTTTTTCTAATCTCTTTCTGCTCTTGAATAAAACAGGGTTGATTGATTGTTGGAAGTGGCAATGATGTCTCTTTTGAATGTAGTGGTTCTATAATTCTGTAATAAACAATAACTTAAAGTTTTTCAGAAAAATTCAGTGTCCTAAACTATTTTTCTGTTTTCATTTGAATTTTTAAAGGCCCTAAAATATCCTTAGCACATTCTACCAAATCTGAAATGATTTTATTTTTTGTTTTATAGTTCATATGAGCCATTTCTAGACTTACTTAATTTTTTATAGTACCTACCTCATATATGCCACGCCTCATCTGGAGTCTTTCATGAATGACTATTCATGAAGTCCTTTTGGCAATTGTTAGTTGGAGAAGAGATCTTGAGTTATCTTGTAAAAATCAAGTTCGTCCTTAGTAGCATATGTTATTTATGATATACTAGCTTCTTCTGAAGGCGTACATTATAAATATTCTTGAGTTACTTTTTTTTAGGTTGTTTAGATGTGTTCTTAAAAGATAGTAGGGCATTATCACCCTGCAGCTCTTCCAGTAAATTGATATTTATAAACAAGAGAGCTCCTGAACTAGACAGTTACCTTCTTAGCAACTCTTAATGAAGGTACATGAAGTTTTTAAAAATAGGACAATACACACTTGCAGGATGATTAAGTTATAACTATACCACATTCATTAGTTAGAAACAAGCTTGATCATTTTTAAGTGCTTATTTCTTCTGCTGCTGCCACTGAGACATTAATGTTTTATAACAGTTTTAATATGCTTCTTGGATATATATTTGAAGTAGATTAATTTAAATTGTAGTCTTATAAAACTATGAAGAGAAGTTCATTTTGTTTAAGAAAAGCATCATTTGAGGGCATTAGCTTAGATACTTTTTTTTGCAACATGAGTGGAATAAAATATTTTGATAATGTGTATCTCAGTGCTCTTGATAAATTTTGAGGTTTTTTTTTTTTTTTCTAATCTCAATAGCTAAGGCAAAAGTTTACATGGGAATGTTAAATTGTTAATAGCCATCATTAAGAAATCAGGCAGCTATTTTATGTAGTGTAGAAAGTAATCAGATTGAGTTAAAATGACCATGTTATTGAATATGTTACCTCAATTTTCTTCTTTTGCCTTAAGGGCTCAGTGGCAAACGAACAATTCAGTTCTTGAGCCTTTCTCCCTAAGAGCTGTTTTAAATTTTCAGAGTCATTCTTGATGTTTTAAAAAAAAATCTCACTGCTACCCCAGCTTCCCTTTGGACTAAGTTAAATTTAAAGATTATAGATGTTTAATACTAAAAGCTATTCTTCAAGAAGTAAATATTTTATAGTAAAAGCTGTTATGATAGTAATGTAGTTATTGAATATTATAAAGCTTTCTTAGTTGTGTTGTTCTGGTATATATCAAATAATGTTGTGGTTAATGCTGTATTGATTATATATTGAAGTTGTCAAATAATGCAAGACAGAGCATACTAACAGCATATGGAGTAGAAATAGGATTTGGGGGACTCTAGGGTCTGGAAAATCCCATGGACGGAGGAGCATCGTAGGCTGCAGTCCATGGGGTCGCTAAGTCGGACACGACTGAGCGACTTCACTTTAACTTCTCACTTTCATGCATTGGAGAAGGAAATGGCAACCTACTCCAGTGTTCTTGCCTGGAGAATCCCAGGGACGGGGGAGCCTGGTGGGCTGCCGTCTATGGGGTCGCACAGAGTCCGACACGATTGAAGCGACTTAGCAGCAGCAGCAGGGTCCAGCATTATTTCTATAGTATTTCAGGGCTCTCATACTGCTCCTAAGAGATTGTTTTGGACATTCAAGAAGGAAAAACCTTATATGAAAGGTTATAGAGACAGTAATCTGAAATTTAATGGAAAAAAGTAAAGTTCATAGGAGGGAAAAAGAAGACTGTACATATTACTCAGGCCAAATTTATTATACCTACATTTGAAGCTACCATTTATAACTCTGAACATAAAATTATCTCTGTATACACAAAAATTTCCTGAGGTCCTCTTCTCTTGGCTCTTTTTCTTTTATTTCTTTTTTGGCTTCTTTACTTCCTGTTTCACTGCTGTCACATTCTCTGTGCTTCAGGCATCTAGTTCTACTTGTATACCAGTCATTCTGAGATTCTATTAAAAAGAATAAGCAAGAAAAGAAGAATTGGAACCAGAAAGGGCGAAGAAAGTGGTACCAAGTGAATTACTCTTGTCATTCTCAGATCCGCATTCATTTATTCCTAACAGTGAAAGAAGTGAAGGATATACTGAGGATTGAGTGTATAGAATTTTGAAATTGATAGTGTTCCTAGTGCACAGTTACTATTTGTATTTTATTACTTTTTATTATGGAAAATTTCAGATACATACAAAAATAGTATAATGAAACTTCCATGTACTCATCAGCCAGCGTTAATAATTATCAATTCATGGCCAGTCTTTGATCTAATTCGCTTGATTATTTTGAAGCAAATTCAAGACATAGTTTTATATATAACTATTTCACTGGCACAGTTTTGTTTGTTGTATTTTGGAATGGTAAATACTCTATGTTAATGGAACATAAAATTTTAGAATTAGAAGTTTCTTTAGAGTTAGGGCTCAAATCCAGTCTGAAGTCCAGTGCAAGACTCCCCTGCTTCAGAGTTTCCTGAGGGGCAGTTATCCTCCCTTTTAATATCTTAGTATGGAAAGCTAGATAAACTTTAAAAAAAAAAATACCCTGTTAGCTGCTAGTTGCTCAAGATAACTTCATACCAGTATGTTGCCTACTGTGTATATATTACTGGTTAGAACAATCTTTTTGTAAAATCTTGCATTTTATATACCTATTTAGAGGAAGAGAGTAGGTTTTTGTCTTCGTGCCTACCTCTTGTCTTATTGTTGAATTTTGATTTTTAAATTTTAACAAGAGGTATTGGCATTTTATGTCCAAAATAAAAGTTTGGGACAGTTTAACACTTGAGAGAACCAGCTCGATATAGATTTTCTTTCAGTTTATGGTATAATCTGTGTATCTTTATTCTCTGTACCTTCTGTGCCTTTATACTTCCCTACCTTCCTTCCTTTTTCCTTTCCATTTTTTTGTCTTATTTAGCAGCTTTTATCAGTGTGGACTAAAGGAAGCAAAAGCAGATAGAACCTGTACTCCGTAACTGTTCCAGTGAAGTCTTTGGCGTTGGATTGTCTATAGATTTAATGTATTCATCCATCTCTAGTCTGATTATTCACTGATAAGCTAATATCAGTTGTATAAAGTGGGTATTCTGTATGCTTTAAGTGACCTTTAAATTAAAAACTAGTAATATTTTGTCTGTTTCCGTTTTGGGTTTCAGCTTTAAAGTGAATCTGTTGTAATTGAATATAAAATAGTATATGTTTTGAAAAGTTCTATCACTGTATTTGGCTTCACATATTTGAGGCAAGCAACATTCTTAACTTTCTCTTTTCCCCATTTTTTAGGAGGAAGATATCAACTAGAGATTAAAATACCAGAAACATATCCATTTAATCCCCCTAAGGTATTGTAAGCCCATTTTTATGCATGAACTATATTTCTTGGTTCATTTAATTAATATATACTTTAGTATTTATTAAAATTACAGATTTTGTGTGTGTGTGTATTTGCTGTGTAAGTTTGGTGTGGACAAGGTTTCAGGTAATGGCAAACAGTTTGCTTCTGGAATTAGAATGAAAAGCAAGCTTACTTACAGACAGCTAGTAATATATTTAGACAGGAAAAAGATCTATATCTGACAATGGCTTATATTCTAGGTCTGGACAAACTTGCAGTGTCCCAAATTTAGAGAATCTTAAACAAATTTTTATTTGCCTCAAAGAAATATATATATATGTCTATTTTTTAAGGGAATAGTGTATTCTGGATTTATTCAACATTTATTTGAATGCTTTGTGCCAGTATAGCAATAAATAAAGCTTTTACTGTCCTTGCTGTCATAGAGCTCATGTTCTAGTGGGACAAAAAAAGTGAACAAATCACTGCAATTGTGATAAATGTTAAAAGAGGAAACAATAACCTAGGATTGTGTATAACAAATGGAACTAACCTAAACTTACATTTTGACGGAACTGCTTCCTTTCCGTCTTTCCTTTTACTGTCATCACCATTTTAGTTTAGGCTTTCAGCCTTGTTACTTCCCCTGTTTTGCCTTTTACTTAATCCCCATTTCATTTTTGCCACTCCTGTTTATTCTTTTAATGCTGTAGTGTAAATCTTCCTAAAGTGAATTTTTGATCATGTTTCGTTTCTTCTCTTTCCTTGTTAATAGTCTAAACTCCTTATAGTGATGGGCATTTAAAATCTCCTGTAACATGCCTCTGTGGTCTTTTCCACTTTCACCCACAAAATCGGTTTCATTTTCCAGCCTAGATTATTTGCTGTTTGTATAATGCTTATTCTTTCACACTTTCCTGTCATTTTCACTTGAATCATTATCCCTGTCATTGACAATGCTAGTTTTCTTTTGAGGTCTGGGTAAAGTATCACTTTCTCCATTAAGCTGTGCCTGTCAAAATGTTTCTCCCTTTACTCTCAATAGCATTTTATATAATTTATATAGGACTAACACAGTTATAGTATGAATTAATGTATTATTTGGGGATATGTATCTCTTACTAGCTTTTGTGTTCCTGAGGTCAAAGACCATGTCTTAATACACCTTTGTATTTTCTCTGATTCCTAAAAGTACAGTGTCCCTTGAGCATATATATATTAGTCTTTCCAGAATTCATTCACTCAACCTACTGGTTGTCCCCTGTTTAAGAATAGACAGGGTAATGGAAGTTCCAGGGTAAAGTTGTGTCACCTACCATTGTAAGGTGCCTGTTTCTCTGTTATTTATGTTCATCTATTTTCTGATAAACCTGATTGATTTTTTAAATTGTGGTAAGTAAACATAAAACTTACTACCTTAACCAATGTTACATGTACAGTTTAGTGGCATTAAACAGATTCAGTTTGTTTTGCATCTATCACTACCATCCATCTTCAGAACCTTTTTTCATCTACTAAATAATAACTCCCTGTTTCCTCATGCTGGTAACCAGTTATACTTTATGAATTTTGGTCTCCTCTAGGTACCTCATTTAAGTGGAATCACTCAGTTTGTATTCTTTTATACCTGGTTTATTTCACTTAATGTCTTTAAGGCTCATCTAAGTTATAATTTGTATTGGAACTTCTTTCTTTTTTAAGGCTTAATAGTATTCCATAAACTGCATTTTATTTATCCATTGATGGGTGTTTTGGTTGTTCCTACCTTTCAAGCCTGGTTGATTTTTTTTTTTCCCCCTCCTGTTATAAAATAGTTTGTATTTGTTGTAGAAATTTGAATGGTGATGTATTTCTTTAAAAAGAACATCTTTTCAGTATGACCACTTAGAGGTGACCACTATTAAACTTTCATTTTATATCTGTGACATAATATTCATCCTCATCTTAGTTACCCTCTACTAGGTAATCTTGATTGTCAATATTATCATTAAAATAAAATAAGTAGTATTCTCTTTAGTTTATATTAATTGTAGAATACTATAAATTTAAGAAAAGATTTTTATATGTTTTGAGATAAGGATGACCTCCAAGCCTAAACAATAATTTTTCTAATGGAAACGAGGGAAGAAAGAAAAGATCTGAAGAGAGACTGCTTTCAAACACTATATTTTTACTATTAAGTTAAAAAAAAACACCAACTATATTTTTACTATTAAGATGTCACTTGCATTGTGCTAAGAATTTTATATGCCTTCCTAAGATAGTCTTAATGAATGAGGGAACTGAGGGTTAGAGGTCCAATAGAAACTAGATTTGTAAGGCACACTGTGCTCTACTTCCTTGATCCTAATGAGGAAGGGGTAAGGGCTGAATCTCTGAACAGTGAATGTGGATCTACCAAGAACAAGAATAATCACCCATCGTTCAGATCTTACAGCATTTGACAGACTTTTTGATCTTAGGCAAGTTGTCTAAGGTGTTTCCTCATTTGTAAAATCCTTTCGAAGGAGTAGTCCATTTAAAAAATAGTATTTCAATTATGCTATGAAACTTTTTTTAAACATTTTTAATATTTCTCAAATCAGGGTATATCTTTTAGTGGATGAGATAATTTAATTGGCCCAGTTTTTTTCTTTCTCATGGTATATAAAATAATGGTGTATTGAGTACTTGATGGTGCCTGTGGTTCAGTAAAATACAGTAAAATGCTGTAAATATTAAACAGCATTATTTTTAACTGAAAAACATGATGGTTAGATGCAATGAGGTAGGTGGCAGTGCCTTAACCATATGCATGTTGTCAGGCTCCAGAGCCTCTTCTGTCTTTATCAAGGGGAGTGCTAACCTTTCCTTTCATACAACACATACCAGTTCTAGATATCTACTCAATAGAAATGAAAATGTGTCCATACAACAACTTGTACACAAGTGTTCATACCAGCACTAATTTGTAACTGCCAAAAAGTGGAAGCTCTCTAAATGTCCATCAACTTAATGGAAAAATTAAATGTGGTGTGTTTACCGCATCTGTTTATAATGATGAACGTGCTGATATGTTCTATAAAATAGATGAACTTTGAAAACATCATCCTAAATGAAAAAGCCAGGCATAAAAAGCCACACATTGTATAATGTTGTTTACATGAACATTAGAAGAGGAAAATCATAGAGAAAAAAGGTAATTTGTTGGTTGCTTATGGCTGGAGGAGTATGAAGGAATGGGGAGTGACTCCTGGTGGTTACATAATTCTTTTTGAGGTGTTGAAATGGTCAAAAATTATATTTTGGTGGCAGTTGCACAACTCTGAATATACTTACCACCAAGAAGTTGTGCATTTTAAATGAGGATGGATTATTGTCTCAATAAAAGTGTTTATTTCCCTCTGTTGTTTTCATTCAGTCGCTAAGTCATGTCTAACTCTGCAACCCCATGGACTGCAGCATGCCAGGGTTTCCTGTCCTTCACTATCTCCTGGAGTTTGGAGTTTGCTCAAACTCAGGTCAATTGAGTTGATGATGCCATCCAACCATCTCATCCTCTGCTGTCCTCTTCTCCTGCCCTCAATCTTTCTGAGTGTCAGGGTCTTTTCCATGAGTCAGTTCTTTGCATCAGGTGGCCAAATATTGGAGCTTCAGCTTCAGCATCAGTCCTTCTGATGCATATTCAGTATTGAGTTTCCTTTAGGATTAACGGATTTGTTCTCCATGCTGTCCAAGAGACTCTGAAGAGTCTTCTCCAGCACCACAATTCAAAAACATTGATTCTTCAGCACTCAGCCTTCTTTATAGGTCCAGCTCTCACATCCATGCATGATTACTGGAAAAATCATAGCTTTGACTATATGGATATGGACCTTTATTGGCAAAGTATTCTCTCTGCTTTTTGATATGCTGTCTAGGCTTGTCCTAGCTTTTCTTCCAAGGAGCAAGAATCTTTTAATTTCATGGCTGCAGTCAACATCTGCAGTGATTTTAGAGCTCACAAAGATAAAATCCGCCACTATTTTCCCCCCTTTCCACATCTGTTTACATCAAGTGATGGGACCAGATGCCATGATCTTAGTTTTTTGAATGCTGAGTTTTAAGCCAGCTTTCTCACTGTCCTCTTTCACCCTCATTAAGGTGCTTTTCAGTTCCTTTTTGCTTTCTGCCAGTAGAGTTGAATTATCTGCATATCTGAGGTTGTTGATATGTGTCTTCTGGCAGTCTTGATTCCAGCTTGATTCATCAAGTCCGGCATTTTGCATGATGTGCTTTGCATGAAAGTTAAATAAGCAGGGTGGCAATCTAAAGCGTTGACAAACTCCTTTCCCAATTTTGAACCAGTCCATTGTTCCATGTGCGGTTCTGCTGCTGCTTGAGCTGCATATAGGTTTCTTGGGAGGCAGGTAATGTGGTTTGATATTCCCATGTCTTTAAGAATTTTCCACAGTTTGTTGTGATCCAAAAAGTCAAAAGGCTTTAGCATAGTCAGTTAAGCAGAGATAGGTGTTTTTCTGGAATTCCCTTTCTCTGTGATCCAACAGATGCTGGCAATTTGATCTTCAGTTACTCTGCCTTTTCTAAATCCAGCTTGTGCATCTGGAAGTTCTTAGTTCATGTATTGCTGAAGCCTAGCTTGAAGGATTTTGAGAATTACCTTGCTAGCATGTGAAAGGAGTCTAGTTGTACAGTAGTTTGAACATTCTTTGGCATTGCCTTTCTTTGGGATTGGAATGAAAATTGATCTTTTCCAGTCCTGTGGCCATTGCTGAGTTTTCCAAATTTGCTGGTATTGAGTGCAGCACTTTAATAGCATCATCTTTTCACATTTGAAATAGTTGAGCTGGAATTTCATTACCTGCGCTAGCTTTGTTCATAGTAACGCTTCCTAAGGCCCAATTGACTTCACGCTTCAGGATGTCTGGCTATAGGTGAGTGACCATAGTGTTTTTCTAGGTCATTAAGACCTTTTTTGTGTAGTTCTGTGTATTCTTGCCACCTTTTTTTAATCTCTTCTGCTTGTTAGGTCCTTGTCGTTTTTGTCCTTTATTATTGTGCCTATATTTGCATGAAATGTTCCCTTGGTAAGTTTCTTGAAGGGAGCTCTAGTCTTTCCCATTCTGTTGTTTCATATATTTCTTTGCATTGTTCAGTTAAGAATCTCTTTTTGCCATTCTCTGAAACTCTGCATTCAGTTGAGTATGTCTTTCTCTTTCTCCTTTGCCTTTCACTTCTCTTCTTTTCTCAGCTATTTGTAAGGCCTCCTCAGACAACTACTTTGTTTTTTTGCCTTTCTTTTTCTTTGGGATGGTTTTAGTCACGCCTCCTGAACAGTATTACAAACTTCCGTCCATAGTTCTTCAGGCCTTCTGTCTACAGATCTAATTCTTCGAATCTATTTGTCACTTCCATTGTGTAATCATAAGAGATTTGATTTAGATCATACCTGAATGGCCTAGTGGCTTCCCTATGTTCTTCAATTTAAATCTGAATTTTGCAATAAGGAGCTCATGATCTGAGCCACATTCAGCTCCAGGGATTGTTTTTTGCTAACTGTGTAGAGCTTCTCCATCTTTGACTGCAAAGAATATAATCAATCTGATTTTGGTATTGACCATCTGGTGATGTCCATGTAAGTGTATAAATATAAATCCAGAGTGATGTCATAGTCCTAGCTCTGTTTTAGGCACTTGATACATTATTTCATTTAGTCTTTGAAATCACTATTTTAACCCTTCCTCTTTCCACTAGTTTTAGAAAAATTAGAAAAATAGACTAAAAACATAAGAACTGAGATCTGTCTGATGTTTTTGCTACTGTTAATAGCTCATGTTGTTTTTCAGGCCACTACTGTCTTAATTCCAGTCATTCCATATTGAGGTAGCATCAAGATTTAGAAAAGTGTTCCTTCAGTCAGCCCAGATTTGCTTTCCTTTGACTTCAACCAGTTAGTTGTAGTTGGAATTTAGTATCATTTTAAACATGGTCCTCCTCTAATTTATGGTATTAAGCTTTTGCAGTAAATGCTAATTAATGTATGATAAATACATTTTGGATAGTTCCTATATTAAACTTGAATTTTTACTGCTTGGTAAATATAATGGAAAGAGTGGGGAATAATTGTGTAAATGTCTTGCATAATTATGTTCACATGTTTAATATGTAGCCTCAGGTTTCTTTTTCTTTTTTTTTTTAATAATCATCTTATGTGTCTTGGACGCTTGCCAAACTGTAAAAATAATTTATTTTTGGTTGTGCTGGGTCTTTGTTGCCTTGCAAGGCCTTTCTCTAGTTGGTGAGAGGGGGCTTCTCACTGGGGTGGCGTCTCTTGTGGAGCTCAGGCTTCAGTAGTTGTGGCACACAAGCTCAGTAGGTTTAGCATGTGGCGCTTGGTAGCTGCTGCTTGTGGGCTTATTTGCTCCAGGCATGTGGAATCTTCCTGGACCAGGGATTGAACCTGTGTCCACTGCATTAGTAGGTAGGTTCTTATCCTCTGCGCCACCAAGCAAGCCCCTCAGATTTAATTTTAAACTTTATGAGGTTAAAGTATTGAAGTTTAACTGTTAAATTCTCAATGCTGTGCAGCTAAAATTGCACCAGATTGAAAGCTTACATTGATTTATTTTAACATGGTCACAGAGAATTTTCTGCTCATTTTTTTTTTTTGCAATAAACTATTGACCTCAAGAGTAGAAGGTTTACTTCTGGACAGAGAAGATAAATCTTTGAGTCAGCTGAATATAGTGTAGAAGGAATTTGATTCAATGCATACTTAAAAGTAAATTGTAATATATACTCTATTAATGAAAAACTCATTAAATTAGGAAAACTAGCTCAGTGATTTATCCAGCTGATTGTTGGAGATTAGATTGTGAATTTTCTTCTTTATCCTTGGTGTTACAAATATACTCTTATATAAAAATGAGTTTAAATACCAATGGTAATAACCTTTAGTGAGTCTTCTCTTCTGCATATGCATATTTAAAATAGCATTTTCTTTTGTACAAGTTAGTTAAAGCAGGTTTAATATTGTAACTTCCATGAGTTCCAAGCTTGAAACTGGAAATTCCTGATGGAAATAGAGTTCATATCTGCCATGAGGTAGAAGGTGAAATTTTTGTTGAATTAAAGAGTGTAAAAATAATAGGATACATCCTGTAGTAGGAGATAAGATTACTGATAATGGTGCACTAATATAGAGAATGAAGAATAGTCCCTCCCCTTCCTTCACTTCAGTCTGGTCACATTATGTACATGGTATTAAGATTTTTGTTTCTAAATTCTTTAAGAGCTCCTCAGAATTAATGATTGTTACCAAGTTACCCAGATGGTGCTATTGGTTTCCTTTGTGAGAATAAGGAAGCTTGACTTGTTATCTGTATAAGTATTTCAGTACTATTTGTTTTTGTTGCTGTTGAGTCCTTTCATTCATGCCAGACTCTTTGCAGCCCCATGGACTGTACCATGTCACGCTTCCCTGTCCTTCACTATCTCCTGGAGTTTGCTCAGACTCATGCCCATTGAGTTGGTGATGCCATCCAACCATCTTCTGTTGCCCTCTTCTCCTCCTGCCCTCAATCTTTCCCAGCATCAGGCTCTTTGCACCAGATGATCAAAGTGTTGGAGCTTCAGCATCAGTTCTTTCAATGAATATTCAGGACTAATTTCCTTTAGGATTGACTGGTTTGATCTCCTTGCTGTCTGGGGCACTCTTGAAAGTCTTCTCTAGCACCACAATTCAAAGCCATCAATCAGTTCTTCAGCGCTTAGCCTTCAGCAGATAGTCCAGCTCTCCCGTTCCTACATGACTGCTGGAAAAGCGATAGCTTTGATTATACAGATCTTTGTCAGAAAAATAATGTCTTTGCTTTTTAATACGCTGTCTAGGTTTGTCATAGCTTTTCTTCCAAGGAACAAGAGTCTTAATTTTGTGGCTGCAGACACAGGGAGCTCTGCCTGGTGCTCTGTAAAGACCTAGAGGGATGGGTGGGGTGGGAGGGAGGGTGAGTCAAGAGGGCGAGGATATGTGTATACTTATGGCTGATTCGTGTCGTTGTATAGCAGAAATCAACACAGCGTTGTAAAGCAATTATCCTCCAATTAAAAAAAAAAAAGTGTGGAAGACCACACAAAGAACTACTTACAGGACAGTTATATCTGTACTAGTAGATAATGGAGTGACTTTGAAAATTATTCTATTCTCTTTGTTATTATCTCCAAATTCAGAGTTACTTGTTCCTAATTGTAGATTGTAGTACAAGGAAATAAAGTTTAATAATTTCACATATTAATAATAATATGCATATTAGTTTATGTAGAGTCTACTGAGAATCGTGTACTGAAGATTCTTTAAAAAGCAGTATACAATCCACACATCCTTAGATCATTAGCCTAAATCATAAACCTTTTGACATCTTCAGTAGTAGATGTTTAAAATTCTGTTTTCCTTGGGACTTCCCTAGTAGTCCAATGCTTAAGACTCCAAGCTCCCACTGCATGGGGCACAGGTTTGTTCCCTGGTTAGGGGAACTAAGATCCTGCATGCCTTGTGGGTGTGGCCAAAAAGGAGAAGAATTTTTCTTTTTTTCCTATCTTGTTGAAAATATTGAAATTCAAAATACTTTGCTGTCCTTGTGTCACTGAAATTGTGGCTTATTGTTATATCATTATAAAGCTTTGAACTCAAATGGTAAAAATTATGATGTGAATATCATGGTTATATCTGTTACCAGAAGTGTTTTTTACACATGAGCCCTATATGCCTGTCTTATTTGATCTTCACTATATTTGAGAAGGATAATGCTTAGCCTTTTAATAACAAGTTTGTTGTAATATTAATTGTATATTTATTCAGTGTGAGGCACTTCAGATGCTTGGAGTGCTCTACTAAGCAAATAGACACCATGCATTTTAGGGAAGACTAGACAAATGTGGGAGAGATTATAGTATGATCAGTACTGTGAAATAGAAGAGTGCAGGGTGCTATGGGATCAGGTCGGGGAGAGTGGTTATGGAAGTTGAAACTTGGAGAATCAGTATGAGTTAGCCAGAAGAGGATTTTAAGGTGTGTTATTGGAAGAAATGTATGAAGGCCCTGAGGCAAATAAGACTTATTGAGCACTTGCTTTGAATGTGGGGTGATAGTGAGGTTTGAGAGGTAGGCTAGAGCCAGTTTAAGAGTGCGGGCTTACATAAAGGAAATGAGAAGTCCTTAAGGAGCCTTAAGTGAGTGGTGTCATGAATCTGGTTTGTTTTAAAGCGCTCTCTGGTTTCATTGTAGAAAATAGATTAGAGGGAACAACCTGAAAACAGTAAAGTCAGTAAACTGTTGAGTAAGCCAGGAGCATAATGATAGTCTCCTTTAAGGAAATGGTGTTCTGTGGATGGAAAGAAGTAGGTATCAGTGAAAGCAGTAAGTGTAATTTTTTAAGAATTATAAAAGAACTAGGAGTGGAAAGTCTCCATTATTTTTAGGTATTTTGAAGTCATTGGTGACTTAAAGTGCTTTTTCAGATGGTAAATAGGTTAGTGAGTTTGTGGGGAATTAGGGACAGATAGCATAGACAAGGAGAAGGAAATGGCACCCCACTCCAGTATTCTTGCCTGGAGAATCCTGTGGACAGAGGAGCCTGGTGGGCTGCTGTCCATGAGGTCGCACAGAGTCGGATACAACTGAAGCGAGTTAGCATGCATATATGCATTGGAGAAAGAAATGGCAGCCCACTCCAGTATTCTTGCCTGGAGAATCCTGTGGACAGAGGAGCCTGGTGGGCTGCTATCTGTGGGGTCACACAGAGTCGGACACGACTGAAGTGATTTAGCAGCAGCAGCATAGACAAATCACAAGAAGCAGAAACAAATATTTTAGCTACTTTCTATTTATAGCTTAGATTTGGAGCATACATTGATGAATTAATTGTTGTAAGGTACTTTTAGTTTGGCTTGTAGTAATCTATTAAGTGTTAAAGAATTTTGACTTAGGTGACTGTCATATACATGTCAAATAAAACCCTCCTTCATCTTCTCCTATTCCTCCTCCAGAAGCTTAATAAGTAAGAGCTGATGAACCTAATTTCATTTCAGAGTTAGCGTTTTCACTTGCTGATTTCTTGCTCTTTCATGCTAAGACAAACAGGTACATTTAGAATCTGAGATTAGATTGTGTGAGTTTGTATTTTCTATTGCTAGCTAGTTATTTGATATTGAATAAATTTCTTAGAAGCCTCAATGCCTGGCAAATAATAGTAGACCTTTAAGTATTACATTTTTCTAAAGTATTTGAGGGAAAAGTGCTACAGAAAAATCAGAAGCAATCTTGCCATCACTTACTACATTTGTTTTCCCGTACTGATTTTGCTTTTTCCTTCAAACCTATTCTACACCCTTTGTCACACTAAAAAAATCATCATTTGCTATCTATATTGACTTTATGTACTACCAAAATAGATCTTAATTCATGTTAAATTTCTCATAACATCTAACACTATGCTAGGTAAGTTATAAACACCTTAGTTATAGTTAATTGGTGGGTTTCTTTGAGCATTTATTAAAAAGAATGTACGTCATTGACAGCATTCAACTTACTGAATGCTTTATCTTCTACACCCATCCCTTGACCTAGGCAAAATGATGTAATGTTAAGTATGGGCTTTTTTAAAAAAAAAAAACTTGAGGATTTCTTTTTTTTGAAGTTTTACTTAAATTATGTGGTTGGTTTTTTTCCTGTTATTTAAAAACTCAAATGTGCTTTATATTCTAGGTCCGGTTTATCACTAAAATATGGCATCCTAATATTAGTTCCGTCACAGGGGCTATTTGTTTGGATATCCTGAAAGATCAATGGTAAGAGATTTTGAATTCATGTTCAAGCCTCATATGATTCTAAGTCTGTTAGAGTGTTAAATATGTACTTGGCCTCAAAGCATAAGCATATTATACTTTCTCTTATTTGGGAAGTAATTTTAAAACTTACTGAAATCTCTCAAGTACATTAGAGAAAATACGTTATAATTAAAATTGGAATCTGTATTTAAATAGTGATTTATTAGGAAATGCAAGATGCTAACTTGACATCTTGAAAAGTCTTGGATTTTGTTTGTTGTTTGGGTAATTTTCATTTTTTGCTATCTTTGGAAGATTTTTATGAGAGACAAAATTGAAGTATTGATGTAATCAGCTCTGACTTGGGTGGAGTGTAGGCACCAAAGTGTTATAAGTTGTGCTAATTGAACACGATTAAGGTTCTAAGATTCTATGAAGTACCACCTCTATAGGTGGTGTCTTCATTTGTACAGTGCTTTCACATATTTTGTCTGATTTCCTAGCAGCATTGTGTTTAACCATTAGGTTAAAATTGTGGCTCTGCCATTTACTTACTTGTGTGGTCTTAAGTAAATTACCTGGTCTTTATGCCTTTATTTCCTTATCTGAAAAAAAAATGAGGTTACTATCTGTTTCATAGGGCTATTGAGAAGCTTAAATGAGTTGTTTTATGTGTTTCTCTTAGAGTAAAGCCTGGGAATACAGATTGAAAAATTCAGACAAGAGATAAAAAGTCATTGGAGTGGAAGAAAACAAGTTATGTGTTTGATTTGTCAAGAAAGGGAAAGAATGGGAGCTGAATAAGATAGAACAGGAATGACAACATTTAGCATATGGGTCAGTTGGTATATTTAGAAACTGGATAAACAGACAAGAGTTGCTGGTTTTGTTTTTCCATTCTGATAGCACATCTGAGTAAAGCCTCTTCCTCAGTAGATCATCTCTTGAGATCCAGTTCCTTGATCTGTGTTTCCATACTCTTAAACATTGAACATTATGGAACAGACCTAACTATTTTCTGTGATTCTTTTGATTTGTGACTTTATAATTTGTTGAATTTCTATGCCTCCATGTTTTTATCTTTAAAGTCATCTCAAAGGTCCCTTGTAGCTCTTATTGTTCAGTGATATTAATGAAAATTTGCAATGTTAGAGACATTGTCTTTTTTTTCCAGTTGGTTGCCAGGACATCATTTCTTCTGTTTTCTCCTTCCTTTTCCCACTCTCACACTCAACTAGTTCCTCCCTGATCTCCTGAGCTTTTGCACATGATAATACCTCAGGGCTAAGTCATGGCCTCTGCTTCTTTCCATCTATACTCACTTTCTTGGTGAGCTCATCTGATTTCATAACTTCAGCGTTTATATACTAGCAACTCACAAGTTTATCTTTTCTGAACTCCAGGCATAGCACCTATACTTGACTATGTAATAGACATCTCAAACTTAAAACATGTTGAAACTGAACTGTTGATAATATTTCCCCAACCCCAAACTTATTTCTGCTCCATCTTAAGTTTTGGCAGCAACATCCTTAGAGTTGCTAAGGCCAGACCTCACCGTGATGCTTCTTTCTTTCTTTGGTATCCTTATACTCCACCTGCAAATCCTGTTATTGAAACCAATAGTGTTTTATTAGTAGTCTGTTACTACTACCCTGGTCCAAGTTGCATTGCCTCTTGCCTGGATGATTGCAGTAGCCTGTCCCTCTGCTTTTAACTTCAGTCAGGCTATTCTTAGCAGACAGAATAAAACCTCTGCCTCTCTGAAAACAAAACTCCACCCTAAAATTTTTCACTGTCTTCTCTTTTTGCTGAGTTAGCCAGCATTACTACCACTTCTGATTATCTTCTTATAAATAGTTGAAAGATTATGGTGTATATAGAGACAGAAAACTTGAATTTTTGTATCAGATCACTATTGTCAGCTATTCTCATTTTCTAAGGCAGGTCAAATAGCTGTATTTGGTCTTTTTTCATATCTATATCGTTCAGATAATAGGTATCAGAGACATCAGATAAAATAGGTGAGATTGGATATCCATGGGTTTACTGGCCCTCCCCCTGTCCCACCAGCTTTGTTGAGGTAATAGACCTTCAGTGTATTTTTTTAAATGTCAATTTTTAGGCTAATTTGGAATCATTATGTTCGAAAACAGTTTGTTAATCTAAATCTTTTATTAGTACATGTGGATGGTGATTTACCTTTAATATTTGATGGCTTATATGTTAGTATGGTTTATTTCTTTACTTCATAACATAACCCTACATGCAAACTATTTTCTAATGTTTTTCCCCTGACACCTCTTATGACTAAAGGTGTCTGTTTACTGGGGAAGAAAATGACAACACATAAAAGTAGCACTCATTGATACTGCTCTTTCAAAAGACATGAACAGGCAGAGAATATTTGGATGGTTGATAAGTTGTGCTCAGCACTATTAGTCATCAGGGAATTGCAAATTAAAATCATAGTTAGATACCACTGTAGTGGTGGTGGTTTAGTTACTAAGTCACATCTGACTCTTTGCAAGCCCTGGCTTCTCTGTCCACGGGATTTTCCAGGCAAGAATACTGGAGTGAATTACCATTTCCTCCAGAGGAACTTCCAGACCCAGGGATCGAACCCAGGTCTCCTGTGCTGCAGACGATCTCCTGCATTGCAGGTAGATTCTTGATGGACTGAGCCACCAAGGAAACCCATGATGCCACTACACACTTGTAAATGGTTCTCAGGCGTTGCTACTAATAATGTGGTTCAGACACTCAACCAGCTGTTCCTGCCAAAGCATATACCTTCAATATGGCATAACAGTTCTAATCCTCAGTATTATATGTCAGAGAAATCTGAGAGAAATGAGTGCATATGTCCACCAGAAGACTTGTTCAAGAATATTCATAGGAGATTTATTCAAACTGCAAGTAACCCAAATGTCTATAAGCAAGAGAATGGCTATATAATGGATTAATTGTACACTGAGACGCTACATAGCAGTAAGAAAAAAAGTCATGTTCACGTTGACACAGTAACATGAATGATTCTCATAGACATGTTCAGTGACAAAAGCTAGACTCAAAGAAATACATACTCTGTGATTTCATTTTATGAAATTCAAGATGAGTCAAAACTAATTTTGGGTAATAGAAACTATGACAGCAGTGGGGATAGGTAAGGGTCGTGAATAAGAGGGTCAAGAGGGAGGCTTTTTGAGTGCTGGAAGTACTCTATATTTTTATCTAGATGGTGATTGCTATGAATATATACATATATAAAAATTCATCTAGCTGTCCGGCAGTTTACTCTTAGTATACCTTAACAAAAAATTATAACAAAAAAAAACTGCCATTCTCTTTAAGTAGATGCTCTTTAGGTAGCATTCAGTGTTTTGAATGAAAATAGATTTATTTATTGATGGTCTTCTGAAGATCCTTAACAGACAAGCTAGTCTATAATACAAACAATTCAATGCTTTTTATTGTATATATTAAAGGCCCCACCTAGTCCGTATGATGAAGAAGGCAATGCAACCCACTCCAGTACTCTTGCCTGGAAAATCCCATGGATGGAGGAGCCTGGTAGGCTGTAGTCCATGAGGTCGCGACAAGTTGCCACGACTGAGCGACTTCACTTTCACTTTTCACTTTCATGCGTTGGAGAAGGAAATGGCAACCCACTCCAGTGTTCTGCCTGGAGAATCCCAGGGACGGGGGAGCCTGGTGAGCTGCCATCTATGGGGGTCACACAGAGTCGGACATGACTGAAGCGACTTAGCAGCAGCAGCAGCAGCAGTCCATATGAATGAATATTTAATTAGCCATTATTAACTGTGCTTATTCAAGTTTGAGATCTGAGCAAAGTTAATTTACTGAAGATAGTTTATAAGATACTCACTCATCAGTCATCAGTTCAGTTGCTCAGTGTGTCTGACTCTCTTCGACCCCATGGACTGCAGCACACCAGGCTTCCCTGTCCATCACCAGTTCCCAAAGCTTGCTCAAACTCATGTCCATCGAGTTAGTGATGCCATTCAACCATCTCATCCTCTGTTGTCCCCTACTTCTGCCTTCAGTCTTTCCCAGCATCTGGTCTTTTGCAGTGAATCAGTTCTTTGCATCAGGTGACCAAAGTATTGGAGTTTCGGCTCACTTATATCCGCTGATTAAAATTAGCTAACACATTTTGAAATTTCATACTCCTTCTTGGCTGTTAGGATTTCTTACACATTATATGCTAAAAATCTCAAAGTTATCAGTACTATGAATTTATTTATTTATTTATTTATTTTTAGTAGTATGAATTTAATCAGTACTTTGTGAAAAGAAAAATAAATGAAAACTAAAGATTGTATTTTTACTTGTATTTTTTTCACATTACCAAGTTTAGATTCAAAATTTCATGTAGAGCAGTCAGAAAATGTACACATATCTTTATACCATCAAAGATGTTACAGTTTCTATTGTATTTAGGGCCAGAAGAATAAGTTTTGTTTTAATGTTAATTTTATTGCAACTAATTTTGAAAAAATTGTTGTTTACATTGATTTTGTGTTCAACTTTTAAGAACTTTGCATTTAAATTTCTTTTTAAACCAATTAATTCTTAATGGTTTATGAATACCTCTCCAACATTTATTATGAAAGTTTTCAAGCATACAGGAGACTTAGGACTTTTCTCATCGAGATTGTTATGAATTAAACCCAGTTACAACTCTAGATTTTCCTTCAGTTTTCAGAACAAACTGTCCCTTTGCATTCCCACCAACAGTGTACAGGATTCCAATTGCTCCACATCCTTGCCAACAAATGTTATTTTCTATTTTTTAATAGTAAGCCAGCCAAATGGATGTAAGGTAGTGTGTGAGGTTTATTTTTGTTGTTGTTAACAAGTTGTAGGAGTTCTTTTATATATATATATATATATATATATATATATATAATTCTTACATAGTTGTATATATAGTTCTTGTATATAATTCCCTTGTCAGATGTATGATTTTGTAAACATTTTCTCCCCATTGTGTAAGTTGTCTTTCACTATTGATTATACTCACTGCATAGGAAGGTTTATTTTAAAACTTTTTTTTCTTTACATAGGAGTTCTTAATTTTGATATAGTTGTAGCCGGTTTTTCTGCCTTTTATTCTGTTAACTGTGCTTTTGCTTGTCCTTTGATGTGCTGGAAATCATGGCATGCTGCACTGTCATGGAGCTTTTACCCTACGTTTCACCTTCAAAGAGTTTTATAATCAGTTTTAGTCTTAGGAATTCCCTGGCAGTCCACTAGTTAGAACTCAGTGTTTTTACTGCAGGGTGTGGGGTTTGATCCCCGGTTGGGGAATTAAGATCCCACAAGCCAGGCACAGTAGCCAAAAATAGTTTTAGGTTTAGGACTTTGATCCATTTTGAACTGATTTTTTTCTCTTTTTTTTTTCTGACTTTTCAAAAATTGAAGAATGGTTAACATGTTGTTAGTTTCACATGTGAAAGTGATTCAGTTGTACATACATATTCTTTTTCTGATTCTTTTCCATTGTAGATCATTACAAGATATTGAGCATAGTTCTCTGTGTTTTTCTATAGGATACAAGGCAAGGTAGGGGTTTTTAAAACACAAGTTTTAAAAACTTTATTGAAGTTTAATTGACCTTAAACTACACACATTAAAAATATACAGTTTGATAAGTTTAGACACATATACATCCATGAAGCTGTCACAAATCAAGATAGTGAACATAATCAACATACTCCAGAGTTTTCTAGTGGGTTCCTTTGTAATTGCTTCTTCCAGACTTCTGCTCTCCCACCTCCCAGCAACCACTTATCTGCTATCACTGTAGATTAGTTTGCATTTTATGGAATTTAAGATAAAGGACAGTTCCAACAGCATTTAGATAAAAAACTATTTGTATTATAATTTTTCTCTAATAGATAAAGTTTAGTCGTATGTTTGTGACACTGATTTTATTTTAGTTTAGAACAGCCTTTCTCAATTAGCTTTAAGTTGTATGCACTGGAGCAGTATTTCTCAGAAATTAACTTACATCAGAATCACTTGGAGTATCTGTTAAACCACCCAAGAGGTTCTGATTCAGTAGATCTGGGATGAGGCTAAGAATTTTCATTTCTTACAAGTTCCCAGGTGATACTGATGGTACTGTTTGAAGAACTGTATGAGACACAGTTCATCAAGAAATTTGTTGCTGATAATAAATTAACTTTCCTAAGCATAAGATGGTACTATTTAGATAACCATTCTTAGGGAAATCGAGACAATACTTAATTTTCTCTCTTCTTTTATTAAAATGGGGAACCCAGTTGAAAAAGACTGGTTTGGAATTATCTGGTTCAGACTTTATTTTGGGGAGCTCCAGAATCACTGCAGATGGTGATTGCAGACATGAAATTAAAAGACGCTTACTCCTTGGAAGGAAAGTTATGACCAACCTAGATAGCATATTCAAAAGCAGAGATATTACTTTGCCAACAAAAGTCCGTCTAGTCAAGGCTATGGTTTTTCCAGACATATGTGGATGTGAGAGTTGGACAGGGAAGAAAGCTGAGCACAGAAGAATTGATGCTTTTGAACTGTGTTGGAGAAGACTCTTGAGAGTCCCTTGGACTGCAAGGAGATTGAACCAGTCCATCCTAAAGGAGATCAGTCCTGGATGTTCATTGGAGGGACTGATGTTGAAGCTGAAACTCCAATACTTTGGCCACCTCATGCGAAGAGTTGACTCATTGGAAAAGACCCTAATGCTGGGAAGGATTCAGGGCAGGAGGAGAAGGGGACGACAGAGGTTGAGATGGCTGGATGGCATCACCGACTCGATGGACATGGACTTGGGTAGACTCCGGGAATTGGTGATGGACAGGGAGGCCTGGCGTGCTGCGATTCATGGGGTTGCAAAGAGTCGGACACGACTGAGCGACTGGACTGAACTGAACATGTGGTGAAAATGGACATGTTGTTTAATAATCTTCTACATTTAAAATAGTTCACTATTATGTTATTTCACTGTTGTATCATAAATATTTTTATAGTAACTGGTCAAATAATTTTTTAACAGAAATGCTCAGAATCCTTACTGGTTAGGTAGGCAGCATTTTCTAGATAAATATTTGCTTTATAAACATTTAGAAGCATGAATATTAAGCAAAACGCTTTCTTTTTTTCAGAATGTTATGGAGTGACTTATTTTCTTTCATTATTCATTTAAAATTTTTTATTGTAGTTGCTAAGTTACAGGTGTACAGTATAGTGATTTTCAAGTTTTAAAGGTTGTATTCCATTTGTAGTTATAAAATATTGGCTATGTTACTGTTGAGTGCTTAGTTGTGCCCGATGCTTTGCAACCCCATGGACTTTAGCCTGCCAGGCTCCTCTGTCCGTGGAATTTGTTGTACGATATATCCATGCAGCTTATTTTATACTTAATAATTTGTACTTCTTACATCCCTGGGCTTCCCTGGTGGCTCAGATGATCAAGTATCGTGCAGTGCAGGAGACCCAGGTGTAATCCTGGGGTCAGGAAGATACCCTGGAGAAGGGTATGACTACTAATTCCAGTATTCTTGCCTGGAGAATTCCATGGACAGAGGAGCCTACTGGGCTACAGTATATGGGGTCACAAAGAGTCAGACACAACTGAATAACTAACCCTAACACATCCCTACTCCTCTATTGCCCCTCCCTTCTCCTCTCTCCCACTGCTAACCACTAGTTTTTACTTTTTTGTTATAGGCACTATTTGTTTTATTTTTTAGATTACACATTTAAATGTTATTATATTTTTTGTGTGTGACATATCACTTAAGCATAATGCCCTCCAAGTAATTTTATACTTTCTTGAAAGTAAAGGATATTTGCTTGATGGTATCTTGTTTTAAGAGTTACACAGAAAGGAAGTTTCACATGTTACTTTGTCACTTTAAGTTTATGTCTAGAGAAATGGATAGAAAGTTAAGTCAGTAGATAAAGCTGACCAGAATATTGGCAACAGTAATGGGGGCAGGGGGGAAGCTAAGGCAATTTGAGTTATCTTAAGAAATGGAAAGATTTACTTGTTTTAAAATACATATATTTGTATATTTTATATATATATATTGTTTTTAAAAATATATATGTATGGTAGGCAGATATATAATTATACATTTCTAAGACTTAATTATATGATGGAGATAAAAATCTTTTTTAGCTCCAGTAGTTTCCATATTTATTCAGAAAACATCTACTTTGTCATGCAAACTGTTTTCAACTGGGGTATCTTCCGGTTTTGAACTTTAGGGCGGCAGCAATGACTCTGCGCACGGTATTGTTGTCGTTACAAGCTCTGCTGGCAGCTGCAGAACCGGATGACCCACAAGATGCAGTGGTGGCAAATCAGGTAAGATGGTTACTTTTGAAAGACTTCCTCACCTAGTGGTTTGCAGTGTTAGGACATAAGCATATGTCTATTGAAAGTAAATCTGGAAATGGTTTCCTTTCTTGCTGTGAGATTATTATATTACATATAATAGTGAAAACCTAATTTAGTGATTTTTTTTTAACATAGTAGTTTAATTGGGTGTATTAAATAAACCCAGTACAGTCAGTTGCTTTTTCCTAATATATTGTGCCATTTTTAAGAATTACACAGTGAACACCCATTTATCTGCCTACTGTCTTGATTCTGTGATTAACATTTTACTTCATGTGTGTGTCCATTTGTCTTTTAATTCAGTGATGATCTTTCCCTGATGATACTGTTAATCAGCTCCAGCTGTGGCACTGAAGTAGCATGGTGAAAGTTATCTAGGACCTTGTAGTTGCCAAATGGAATAAATATTTTTCAGTTCTGATCTTTGATTTCCAAGGCAGAGGTTAGCAAATTACAACCAGACTGGCTGTTTTTGTAAATAACGTTTTATTGGAACACCCCCATTTGTTTACAGCAGAAGGTGGCAGAATTGAATAATTATGACAGGGACCACATGGTCTGAAAGCCTGAATAATTATTATAAGAAAGGTTGCCAGCTCCTACTCTAAACCATTAGGATTTATTGAGCCTTCTAGGGTTTTTTTTTTTTAACCCAGAAGTTTTTTTCATCTCTTGACTTCTCTTCCTATCTTTGTAGTTGTGGTTGTTCCCTCTTAGTTCCTACCATTACTCCCTCACCCCACCTTTTTTTGGCCATGTTGCCTGCCCTCTAAAATCTTAGTTCCCCAACCAGGAATGGAACCCTCACCCTTGCAGTGGAAGTGTGGAGTCCTAATCATTGAGCTGCAAGGGAATTCCCTCTCCTCCCTTTTAAATATACTTCCTCAGTTCTTACTACATCCTTTCTTTGACTTTCTATTTTATACTCTCATTTGGATGATCATATCCACACTGATGTTGTCACCTGTATGTTGATAACAGTAGTCAGGCTTGACCTTTCTCCTAAACCCAAAAACCTGTTTGGAACCAGAGAGCTCTATATGAATATCCCATGGGTACCTTAGTACAACATTGCCATAACTGAAGGCAGATTCTTAAACCCTGTGAACCTGTCCATCCTTCTATAGACAGCTTGTTTATATATCCAAGTCACAGATATGGAGTACTTCTCTGTGTCTCCTTTTCTCTCATATCTCAATATCTCTGTCATAATACTTCTCTAACTGCTTTAGTTCACATATTTAAAAATTCTCATTTGACTGCTCTGATGGAATTTCCTACCTCAGCTTCTTCTTTTTACCTTCTACACTGATAGCAGTTAGCTTTATAAAGTTCAAATCCTATTTCATTTTACTATTAAAAACCTATTAATACCTCTACTGTCACCTGCTTGGTAAATCCAAATTATTTAGTTTGAAAAGTTCCTCCATGATTTGAACTATCTCCTAAATTCTTCAGTTCACTCAGTCTTGTCCGACTCTTTGCGACCCCATGAACAGCAGCTCGCCAGGCCTCCCTGTCCATCAGTAACTCCCAAGAGTCCACCCAAACCCATGTCCATGGAGTCGATGATGCCATCCAACCATCTCATCCTCTGTTGTCCCCTTCTCCTCCTTTCCCAGGATCAGGGTCTTTTCCAATGAGTCAGCTCTTCACATCAGGTGACCAAAGTATTGGAGTTTCAGCTTTAGCATCCTTCCTTTCAGTGAACACCCAGGACTGATCTCCTTTAGGATGGACTGGTTGGATCTCCTTGCAGTCCAAGGGACTCTCAAGAGTCTTCTCCAACACCACAGTTCTAAATTCTTACTATTCCTCAAACTCACACTATTCAAGATTACCATTATTCCTACATGTCATTTCACCCAGTCTGTCATGCCTCCTGCCTAAGAAAACTTTTCCTTACAAACTTCTTCCTTTCCTTTGAAAAACTGTTCACTCCTTAATTTATGTATATTCTTGTTAATATGTCCTACTATTATTTGCTGTAGAGTGCTTAGAATTATGGTTTAACATGTTATATATGTCCTATTGATTTCAGTTTTGATAGAAGCATGGCTTGGGCCTCAGCTTTGATTTCCTGTTGAGTTCTGAGCCTCAGAGGTTAAGATTGAACTCAGTTTTCTTTTGACTCTGTTGGGTCGTCTCACTTATTTCCTTGTTAATAATGGTAGAAACTAGATTTATTATTTTAATGTATAGAAATATGCAGTGTGTATAAAACATCTTAAGAAATAG
Source organism: Oryx dammah (assembly GCF_014754425.2). Classification (NCBI taxonomy): domain Eukaryota; kingdom Metazoa; phylum Chordata; class Mammalia; order Artiodactyla; family Bovidae; genus Oryx; species Oryx dammah. The sequence continues at coordinate 58,364,798 of NW_024070187.1, forward strand.
TAAAGTGAATTTAATATTTTAAATTTATAATTTGCTTTATTAAGTAATGGTAGTCTCAGAATACTTGAGAATAAATTTACCTCTTTCAATGCATATGAAGAATCTTACATTTTAAAAAGTGCTCTGTCGTGAGTTCATAATCATCTTAAAACATGTGCTATAAGTTAGGACTGCACATGGGGTTTCCTTAAATCACTACAGTAATACAACTCTTAACAAAACAGCCAACTCTCTTTGTATTCTAGCCCAAGCTGTGATTCATACAAAAATTGGTCACATTTATTAGTTACTGTCCACTTAATTTTAGAAGCTAGTCATTCTGTTTATCTCTGTAATGTTTCCCACTGCACGATGATTAGAGGCATCTCTAATAACTCCGTTTAGTGTTAGTTTTCTACTACTTTTTTGAAATTGGAGATTAAAGTTGATAAATACTATATCTTTGTTTTTCTTTCATCAGTGCAACTTGTGAATTGCAAGTTCACGTTAAACAGTCTTTTCTTCAGTGACATAGTTTGTTTGCTGTGGAAAGTGAATCAGTCACATTTAAAAAATCTAATCTACATTTATTTAGAAAAATCAGGTTTTTAGGCAGTTAAGAGATGCGTTCCTATTTTGAATACTATAACTGCATTATCATATCAAACAATTTTTCCCCCATATAGTACAAACAAAATCCTGAAATGTTCAAACAGACAGCTCGACTTTGGGCACATGTGTATGCTGGAGCACCAGTTTCTAGTCCAGAGTACACCAAAAAAATAGAAAACCTATGTGCTATGGGCTTTGATAGGGTAAGTACATAAAGGCATGTTGATTTTTATTTATTTGTTAAATTATTGTTGCAAATCCTTGGCTGACAAAAGTGGTTCAGCAAACTTTGTTATTAAAACTAGTGATTTTTTTTTTAACTTTGGCTGGTTCCAGTCATTGATTTTTTTATTTTAAAAAATAATTTTACTTATTTATTTTTGGCTGTGCTGGGTCTTCATTGCTGCTTGGGCTTTTACTCTAGTTACGGCGAGCTGGGGCCACTCTCTAGTTGTGGCATGCAGGCTGCTTATTGTGATGGCTTCTCTTGTTGCGCCACATGTCGTTGTGACTCCTGGGTTGTAGAGCACAGGTTCAGTAGTGGTGGCACGTGGGCTCAGTTGCTTCACTGCATGTGGGATCTTCCCCAACCAGGAATCAAACCTGTGTCTTCTGCATTGGCAGGTGGGTTCTTTACTTCTGAGCCACCAAAGAAGCTCTAGCCATTGGTTTTAGAGTTTTTAATGCACTACAAGTGCAAGGTAACTTAAAAATGAAAAAAGAAGGTGTGGTTTCTTTATATAAAGACAGTGAGTGATACAGTATTTTAAAAATATTTCCTTGAGATTTTATTTTGTCCCCTTTTCTTTTCTACAGAATGCGGTAATAGTGGCCTTGTCTTCAAAATCATGGGATGTAGAGACTGCAACAGAATTGCTTCTGAGTAACTGAAACATAAAGAGAGATGCTGATATAGTCAAGCTTGCCCCTTCTTGGAGGAGCATCAACATCTGTTATTTTTAGGATTCTGCATAGATTTCTTTTAAACTGGCATTCTTGCCTAATGATGTTATCTAGGCACCATTGGAGACTGAAAAAAATCCCTGCTCTGTAAATAAAGCTAATTAAACGTCTGTGTAAATTTAAAAAGGGGAAATACTTTAATTTTTTTCTTACTTAATAGTGTAAAAATTCTTTTGAGCTAAGCTAAAACCATGGAAAAAACATGCTACTTTAGTGTTTAGCAGTATACCAAGACTAGCAAGAGTTTGCTTCAGGATTTCGTTGAATAATTAAGATAATATTTTGAGTGTATCAGGGCCATTCAAATTGTTGGTGTTGCATCACAGCTACCTTAACTGTTTTTAACATGGATCCTCTGTGCCTGTGAATTTACTTGCATGCTTGTACTTGACTTCTTAGGATGGGTAGCTGAAAAGACCACCATTTTAAGCATTTGAGAATTCTTCAATACGAGATTTATCCAGAAATGAAGATGGTGACCTAGTCAGAGCCTTTTTTGTCCTTATCAACAGACTGGGACAACATATCTGTTTTTCCCCTCTTTCCACACACAGCTAATATTCTAATATTAAATTTCTTTATATTTGGTGGGGAAATGTGCTGAAGGACAGTATGCCTTGCTCCATTTTAGGTCATCCATTTGGAATGTTTTGTCACAATTCTCCACTCTTAAAACTTTCCTATATAAGTAAATAATACTGTAAAAATGGAGCTGCCAATTTTCTTTTCTTTTTTTTTTTTTTTTGTAAAAACAGTAAATACTTGATGTTGCAGTATTCCCAGATTAAATGAAAAGAACCCAGCTTAATTTTTCAGTGAATTTAACGTCTTTCGATTTTTAAACTGATGGAATTTTTCTTTGAGAACTTGCAAGGATGAAATCAACTGTTTGCAGGTTTTTTAGCCTGATTTTTGGCTTTATAGAGATTGCTTGCACTTCCCCCTATTAACACATGAAAGCTGTGTTGGTGTTTTACTGTACATACTTCAGATGCACATAGGAATAGAAGTGTGTTATAAATCTAGCTTTCTTTATGATGTTTCTGATAATATGAGAATTGAAAACTTTACCTTCTCTTGTACATAGTCAGACTTTCTATACGTATTAAAGTTACACTTCACTCTAAGTTTAAAGTTTGAAAATTATTAGTTTTGCAAGCTCTAACACTAATGTGAACATTTTATGAAGGGTGAAATGGATTTGTGTAGGCAGTTCTATACATAGAAACACAGTTCTTATTAAATATTCAGGACCAATGCAAAAATAACAAAAATGTAATGAAATCTGAATGAATTAAAGTAAGGCTGTATATGGAAAGTCATTATAAAAGGTTTTTGCTTTCTTCAAGTGTTATTTATCCTAAATTATAATGGTTAAGTGTATGGAAAATAGTTTTGAACAGTAAATTCAGCATAATTTCATTTGACTTCTCAATAATCTTAGAAGCAATAAAAAGAACCATTAAATATATTGTAATGTTAAGATGTGAAGGTTCTTCCAGAAACTTGTAAGGCTTTCCTAATCAGTAGTAAAACTCTTGTAGTTGATTTTATTGCATACTAAACACAAGTTGCTGTTTTTTCCCCTTTGTTTGCCTAAGTATAAATTTCTTTATACAATCACCTTCTTTAATTGTAATTTAGTTACTTTCTAAAGATGCCAAAGGAAACAAGATTTTCTTTATTTATTTTAAATAGCTAAAACCATGTACTTTTCTTTATATTTTGAGGTAAGGTTGGAATTGTCTGAAAATGTGGACAGTTTTTGTTCCATCGTTGTTTAGAATTAATTTTTTTTTTTTTAGTGGAGGGTGGCTTGGTAATGTTAGTAATATTTGCATTATTTTAAATATCAAACACCTCTACCCAGTTTACTATTTGCCTGTATTATCAGGGTATATTTAATTGTCCTGTGGTTTGACAAATGAGAGAGAACTCAGAAGTTACTAAGGATCAAGCATTGTATACTTTGCTCTTGGCGGCAGCTGTAACTTGCCTATGACTTTTATGCACATTAGCCTCTTAGGGTATACTCATCTAACTGCAATTCAACATCCCCAGTGACCAGGAAATGGAAAACTACAATATTTGGTATGAGAGGTTCTCCATAATGGATCTTCATTTCAAAAATTTACCTCATTTACATTTAATGTGATTATCTGTTTTCTGGTACATTTCCCACTATCACCTTCTTATGGGGTTTTTGTTTTTTTCCTATTTTCTACAGGTAGATTTATTTCCCCAAACATAAAAATAAAGGCAGTTGCTTTTTTCTCTTGTCTTATGTATGTTTAGAAAAAGAACAGTAAAAGTGCAGGTCTAGGGAAAGTATACCCTGTTGGAAATTATTTTTATAATTCTCAGTGGTTTGTGATTTGTTAGTTGTAAAGGCTTCAAAAATTATAGTTAAATGTATGTGTAGTTTTATCCCATCTGGGCAGACAGTTTGCTACAAGTCACTGATACTCAAATAGTCTTCTGTGATGATCAGGTCTATTTCCTGAGTGTGTGTCTGACTTTTAAAAGAACAAATAATTAGTTGTGTTAGTATTTCAGTACAGACTGAATGAATAAGTAGCAGTTTGTGATCCAGATAAGTATACGGTAAGGTATATAAATATTTGAGGAACTTGGTACTAAATTAGATAGATGCTCCATGCTGGCTCTCCCAAATGTTTGGAATTGTGGCTGTGATTTTACATAAACACATAATGCATTCGAGTATATGTATGTGTGTTTATATTCTGACCATTTTGCTTTTGAGAAGCATTTTCTGTGAAATGAAAAGCTGTTTGTTTTTTTTTTTTCTTTTTTGGGGGAAGTGTTTCACATTTGTGATTGCTGATAGTGCATAAAACTATGCAAAATAATTTTAAAGTATGAGAAAGAATTGGCAGATAAAGTACATATTGCTTATTTATGCAGTACAGAATGCAGCATGTTGTGTTACTGCTGCTTAACAAGTTTATCAGTGTGAAAAAGCAGTTCTTAGCTCTAAGTGTATGCCTGATTGGAGCTTTTAAAACTCTGCAATAGGGGTGTAATAATGTGTCCACAATCCTTGTTAGTAACACAGGAAACAGAAGCTTTGTTTGTTTTGTTTTTGTTTTAGAGATATATTTGGGCATGGGACAGTTGGAGCCATGTATACTTTCTTGTACATAGATGGAAACAGTGTTTGGATAGGAAAGAGGAAGATGTTTACAGTTAACTTTATTTCATGGATTTTTACAAAATAATGTATGAATCACTTTTTTTCTTGTACAAACCATTGATTTTGAAAATTTGCATTTCCATTCTTTTAGTACTAGTTAAAAATAAATGCTCAAATCAGCTGTTTACTATCACTGGGGAAGAAGTTAACTTGAAATATTTACTGATAAATAGCCTTTTCTTAAAGTATGACTTTTCTGCCTTGTCTGCATACTATGTCACATGTTCTATTTGCACTGTTGCAATATGGGTCAAAAATCTTGTGGCATAGGGCTAGGGAAATGTCAGTATCTCACTTGTCCCATTTGTTCTGTTACTGTTCTGTTGGACTGATCTACCCTCATAAACCTGTGATCATCACCTAAATGTTAAGTTGTGAATGTGTCACCTTTTGCTTGGTTATTCCAACCAGGCATTGAATATATATGTATATGTATATATTCAATGCTGCTGTATATAATCAAATGTGGCACAGTTTATCAGTTTGGTCCTGCGGGTGAATGGATTCAAAAATCATTTGCACTGTGCTGTTAAAATGATCCTTGTGTGCTTGCTGTTACCTACTTTTTACAGGCATCGTAATAAAAGCTAGACTATTTCTTTGGGGGGAAAGAGACTTATTTAATGTAATTTAAAGACTTTTCCAATAGAAAATGGAATACTATTGAAAATAATATCTATTTTTTAGCTTTCAGCAATTGATGGTGCTTTGTTGTGGTGTCTGCTGGAAGTCTACTGCCATTATAGGGATACTCATTAACCTCACCAAGAAAGAATCTTGCTTGTTAGCTTCTCTAGATCTCTATTCTAAACAATCTGTTAGTGATGATAAATTCTATAGGAGGATCTATTCTGAGCCGTTAACTTCCTGTAAGGGGATAATGGGTGGGTTACCAGAAAGACCATTGAAGCAGGGTGGGCTGGGGGTGGAGGGCTGGGTATTTGTCTTGAGAATTAAAAACTACGAAACACTTTTGTACACAACTGATTTTTTAAAAAAATAAACACATTTTTAAAGATGTTGAATTTTTTTCCCCCTTTACTGGGAATTCTTAAAAATAAATGCATGTGTGTTTTCCCCTGAAAATGGTTTATATCTTCTTTCTGGGTACTCAGCAATGGACAGGCAATTAAGCCTCCACATTACTTTAAATAAGAAAAGGAACCAGGTGGATAGTTTTACTAGACAGCTTTATAGTAATGAGTGTATGTTGATAGTGCAGTAAATTATATTTGTCCTTTGAATTGGAGTTAATTTCAATTGATTAAAAGTGAATTGGAGTTAATTGATTAATTTATTTGAAAATATAACATTATTTGGCTAGATTCTGATTCAGAAATTTAGAATAATCTAGAGGTAGTTGATACTGAAAGTAGTAATTTTAATTTTCATATAAGCACAAAAATCTTTCTGAAACGGGTGCCTGTTACAATGGAAAGGACTGAATTGTTTCAGAAGTGGGTTATTCTGTTTGTGGATTACTCCTGCCTCTTGATACTCATCATTAGAAGAGGCTATATTGTTAGGATTTGTATTAATTATTTCAGATGACAAACTGATTGTTACTTTGTGTCTCTAGGACATTTATAACCAGCTTTCAGCAGGCCTATGAGTTACTATAGCCTGGAGATGGAATTGCTTCTCACTGGAGTAGCAGGATGAAGGGCTAAGGATGGTGCAAGCTATATCTTTATGTAGTCAAGGAAGACAAATGGAATTCAAGACCACTCATGATATTCCCTAGAACAGGATGGTCAAATCTAAAGGATGGTAAACACTTGGTATGTGCTTTGTTTCATTCATCAAAGAATTAACATGAATTCTCTAAAATTTTCTGAGAGTATGTCCTGTAGTAATATACCGTCTACTCAGATATTTATGTTGTAAAATTCATTTCCCATCATTTAATTTCAGTAAAAATACATTAAAGCACAACATTATAATTTTACTTATCTATTATAGTAAATTACTTTTTGATAGGATATTGACCAAAGTCAAGAAGGCCAAGCTGTTTTAAAATCAGTTAACGATACTTGATGGTTGTAGAATCTTTTTTCGAGAACACAGATAAAACAGGGTAAACACTAAAAAACTGGGCAAAATTTCAGAAACCCAAGTATTTTTTATTTCTTGCTGAGTTAATATACTTAGTACTTTGTTTCTTCCTTACAGTATATAGAGAATATACCTAATTTTTATTTAAGGGCAACAGATAGTGCCTTTTGTTTTACATAGCTAACGTTCTGATTATTGTATTTAATCCTTGGCTCCATTTTTAATATGTGAACTGTATATTCCTTTGCTCTATATGTTCATTATTTGTATTATAGTGGTTAATCCTGAGGAATAGGATTAATGACATACCATTGGTGTCTCCTAGCCATATTCGTAGGATTGCAGAATTTTAAGGACAGGGAGACCTGTCAGTCTCCTTTTTAGAAATAGATCAAAAGTAAGTAGGATACCCAGTGAAAGTGAAAGTCGCTCAGTCATGTCCAACTCTTTGTGACCCCATGGACAGTGCATGGAATTCTCCAGGCCAGAATACTGGAGTGGGTAGCCTTTCCCTTTCCCAAAGGATCTTCCCAACCCAGGGATTGAACCCAGGTCTCCCACACTACAGGTGGATTCTTTACCAGCTGAGCCACAAAGGAAGCCCAAGAATACTGGAGTGGGTAGCCTATCCTTTTTCCCGCAGATCTTCCCAACCCAGGTATCAAACCAGGATCTCCGGCATTGCAAGCAGATTCTTTACCAACTGAGCTATCAGGGAAACTAGTCATAGGTTATTTTGGGGGGAAATCCCCTAATACTGTTATTTACATTTGCCTACTAAAACCTGGTAGGTCTTTGAGACCTGAAATGTTATTCTTGTTTTCTTTAAAAATAGGAAATGTGGAGGGATCATTTGCAAGCATGAATGAAAAGGAAAAAGAGTTCAGGTGAGAGGTCTTCAAGGAAAGTATATACAAACCAGTTCTCGTGGTGAGAATTGAATAGCATGTTTTGATGAACTAGGTTCAACTGTAGAGTAGAGTATCCTACTAAATTTGCTTTACATGCACAAAATACTTTTCTGATATTTAGAAGAATAGAATAAATACCATTGTTTTTGGTTTATGGGACCCATAGAAAATGATGATCTAAATAGCAAAGTTTAATTGGCCCTAAAAGTCATTGTATTCCATTACAGATAACTTTAGTTCTTAATTTCATAATGTCATATTTCTGTGTATGTGAGAAGAGGTAGTTTCTCTTGGTTTAACCTTAAGATGTCATGTATAACCTGGAGGTAAAATTAAAGGGCAAAGTTTTAATAAACATTCAGGAGAATCATCTGCTGAGGTGATTATTAGAGGGTTGATTTTCTCCATTAAAATTTTTTTTCAAATAAGAAAGAGGTATTTTTGAAAATTTGTAGTAGCAGAGAATCCTCAGTGTATAATGTATGATCCTTTTCCTACCTCTACTACTAGTCCATATAGACAATAGCTTCTAAATTCCTCTGCTTAGGATTTTTTCTTTTAAGTTAATTACCTCCAGGTGACTAAACAATATGCTTACTCCTCTTTTAACTCTAGGTCTTATTTATAACAAACAGTAAGTTAATTATATTTCTGTAGCATCAGTTATAACTAGTATCTCTTTACTCTCTATATCCCTAATCTTTATCTTCATTTAGTAATGGAATTTATATTGAGGGAGGGCTGTTGAATGCACAAAAGCATTGAGAAAGTAGTGTGATTTTAGGGGCAGGGAATGTACAGGTAAGGATTTACTCACTGAAACTGCTTTGGAAATGAGGTAGAGGTAAGATTCAAAAGTAAACTGAAAGGCAAACTGATAGCTAGATTGGGGTATTTATTAAAAGATGAAGAGATGGGGAGAGTTGATGAAAGAAAGGCAAGATGTAGTAAAAGATCAAGGTTGTGAACCTCTGGAAGGGAGGGTAGGAAGGGAAAAGAATGCCTGTGTGGGAAGACATATGTAGGAAGTTTAGGCAAAGACCTTGGCCCTAAATGGTAATCTTTAATCTGTTCAAGTTACATTCTAGCCCCAGCCCTTTCAGCTCAATTCAGTAGGGTGGTGATACTCTCTTCACTGGTTCTTGAGTAAGCTGCTCTTCCCAAGGTTACCTCCTTACGCTGTTTATTCCTTTCTATAGGTCTAGAGGGTTTTTGACACTATCCCTTTTTATAAAATTATTCATACTTTTATTTCCTTTTCCTACTCCATTTCCTATTACATTTACAAAATGCTGCTTCCTGAATAGTTCGCACCTTTTCTTTATTCATTAACTCTATTTGGGTCTGGCCTTCATCATAATACTTAATTTGGTCTTAAAATCCTATTGCTCTTCACTTCCAATTAGATACAAAAAAATGAGGTCTTGACTTGCCTGGAAATGATAAGAAATTTGTCTGAGAACTTGGGTTTTCTATATACATATTTCTTATTTTAGACTCCAAAAAGTTTAAACCCTGCATCCTAGAATTAAGTATTTGGGGATATTCTCTCCTTGCTGTATGGTTTTACACAGGTTAATGCTCTATGATTGTCAGTGTTTGACTTTAAAACTGATAATCACAGTTTTTAAAAAATTCCTTGGCAATCCAGTGATTAGGATGTGGTGCTTTCACTTTTGGGGCCTGAGTTCAGTCCTTGGTTGCAGAACGAAGATACTACAAGCCACATGGGTGAAGCCAAAATTAAAAAAATTTCTTTGTGTAATTATTTTAAATAGCTATAAATAAGTCATTGAGTTGGGCTACCATATTTTACATATTGGTTACCCTATTAGCTGTGTGGATAGTTTACCACTTTTATCTATTACAAATTATGCTGCCTGGACTTTGATTTAACACAATGGATACCACAAATGCTTTAGTACTAGCTGCCGCCTCAACAGAACTCCACTGAAATGACATATTTCTGAAGGTATAAATCTGTGGAGCCAGAGAATGGAAGCTGGACAGTGGACCAAGGAGTAGAAACTGATTTCAGTATAGTAGAGGAAGTGTAAACCTAATTAACTACAGAAGGAATGGTTATTTAGAAGCAAGCTGATTCGCTCCTTAAAATTCAAAACAGCCTAGAAATGGGCGGGGGGGGGGGAATTGCTGCTGAATGTGGCGATCAGATTTTAAGCTGGAAATAGGGGTGATTGAAAGTCTAATTCTATGCAGTTAGGTAGCTAGTTTACCTTTTACTGTGGAATGAAAATTGGTGTTTTGTGAATTTGAAACAAGTCTTCAAACAGATAACCAGACATGAATTGAAAATGAAGATAAATTAAAATTCTGTCTATTTGGATGGCATAGTCATAGTTTCTAGAATAGTAACAGTTAGGTCTCAGGGGAAAAGAGGGAGGGTCAGGTCTCAGGGGAAAAGAGGGAGGGTCATTTTCTATAGAAACTCAGTGGTCCTAGACAAAATACCTGGAAAGAGATCTGGGCATTTGAAGATTTTCCAATGAAAGTGAATTTTAGAATATGAATAAACTAAAAAAGCAGATTTTTGAAGATTGACCCAGCACTAATAAAAACCAAGACAATCAATATAGAGATGAAAACCTGAAAATGAATGTTTTCAAAGATAAATTGTATCCATGAAAAAGCTATAAAATGCCTTAGAAAATCGATTTTGTAAAATAAAAGTCAATATATTTAAAACAAGTTTAAGGATTATGAAAAAGAATAAAAATACAAAAAGATGGATTAAAAAAAAAATCACTCCAGAAGGTCTAACATCTAACAAATTTCTTAAAGCAAATTATCAAAGTAATTAAGAACAGTTGACACACTATGCCACTTTGAGAGCACTTAGCAAAATGAATCCAGTGAATGGAAGAAGATCCACGATAAGACATGTTTTGTTTCAGAACATAAGACGAGATGAGCAAGTCCAAAAAAATGGGATTGGAATGTGGAAATTGGGCCCCTAAAATGAATTGGGAATAAGAATGGCATCAAGTTTCTCATCAGTGAAAGGGAAAGCGATGCTTCTCTAAGTTCCGAGTGAAAATTATTTTTAACAGTTCTATTTCAAGCTGAGGTGTCAAGTGTAGAATGCTTTCATATATTCAAGGTGTCAAGAACTTTTTGTCTTCCATTGCCCCTTTCTTGGTAAGTACCTGAATGATACACTCCACCAAAATGGAGAAGTAAGCCTTGCAAAAGAAAGGCGAGGTACATCAGCTAATTATTTCTGGAATGAAGAGAAGTCCAGCATGCCAGCTGTGTTGCAGCCTTGAACATCCATTTTAGTACCGACAGAACTAGAAGGATGAAACAATGGGGGGAAAGATTAATAAAATGAAATTGAGGAACTGATAGATGATCTGATGGTAGCTAATAAACTAGTCATAGTACGCTTAATCACAGTCTCGGTGCCTCACTCTTAACCATATGCTAAAGCTAAGATAAAAAGTTTGAGAAATGACAACATAAAAGAAAGTGGTGGAAACAATGTAAGGAACAGAAGAGTAGTTTAAAGGTCTAGTTAAGATGACCTTGAAGAATTCTTTGGATCCATATGATACAAGTTGCTGTGAAAAAAGAATCTTTAAGAAATAAGAGCTTTAAAAAAAATGACCATTAAGTTAGAGGAAATTCTTTCAAATTTATTTCTGCCCTGACAGGATTTAAGGGAGATCCAGAGTAATGCCTTGTAATACTTATAAGACCACTATGACCTGTCACACACTTTATCACCACAACCTAAGGGACCCATCCCAAGAAGGAAGGTATAATCATAACTAAATATAACTTCTAGAGATTTTTCAAAACTAATTTCAAAAAACAAAAAAAAAAAAAACAAAAAAAAAAAAAAACAAAAAAAAAAAATTAATTTCATCATGCCTTCATCTGTTTTTATCTTCCTCTTCTTTTTCAAAGACTCAAAGGTTATTTGACAGCACATAGATTTTAACCCTAAGAAACTTATTTCCTAATCTGACTCAGTCTTACTAATTGGCCCTTCTCCACATCCTTCCACCATGCCTAATTCTTGGAATTGCCATAATGAAATTGAAGCTTTACTCCAGGAGGCCACTTTCCCTGAGTCTTCTCAGCTGGTGGTGGTGGTGGTGGTGATGATGGTGGTTTAGTTGCTAAGTCGTGTCTCACTCTTGTAGCCACCCGGGCTCCTCTGTCCATGGGATTTCTCAGGCAAGAAGACTGGAGTGGGTTGCCATTTCTTTCTCCAGGGGTTCTTCCCAACGCAGAGATTGAGTCTCCTGCATTGCAGGCGGGGTCTTGACTGCTGAGCCACCGGGGAAGTTCCCCAGCCCCCACCACCACCGATCGGTCCTGTACTTTTTTATGTTGACAATAGTGTAATCTATGATTAAGGACAGTTTTACTTCATTTTCAACCTGTTAAATGTGATGTTGAGTATTGGTGGTGACGGAGGCCATCCTTGAGTTGTTCCCAGTTATAGGGAGAAAGCCTTTAGCCTCTAACCACTATGTTAACTGTAGATTTTTTACAAATGTTCTTTGTTAATTTAGAAAAGTTTCCTTCTAACCTTAATGGATGTTGAATTTTGTCATATTCTACATTTATTAAGATGATCAGGTCACTTTTCATAGTCTGTTTAAATGATGATTAATTTTCAAATATTGAACCAGCTTTGCATTTTTGAAATGAACCCCAGTTGGTCATGATGTATTATTATTTTTATATGATGCTGAATTCAGTTTGCTAATATGTTGTTGAGAATTTTTCATCTATGATCATAAGGGATATTGGTTTGTATTTTTCTTATTATGTCTTTGGTTTTGTTATTAGTGGCCTCATAAAATGAAAATGTTTCCTTTTTTTCCATTTTCTTGAAGACATTGTGTAAATTTAGTATTTTTCCTTAAATATTTCTACTGTTTTTCTGTTTTCACTTTCATTAATTTTCCTTTAGTCTTTATTGTTCTTCCTGTTTGCTTTAGATTTAATGTCCTCTTTTAGGGTAGAAGTGTAAGTTCCTGTTTTAGAGCTTTCTTTTTTTTCTTACATAAGCACTTAATACTTATATTACAAAAAAGTATAAAGTATTCCTTTAGGTGCATCTCACAAATTTCATCCTTTCGGTGCATCTCACAAATTTCATCCTTTCGGTGCATCTCACAAATTTCACTGTTATATTTTCATTTTTTCCAGACTAAATTATTTTTTGAATTCTCTTGAGACTTCTGTTTGATTCAAGAGTTACCTAGATAGTAGGTGTTTGGGAGTTTTGCAGATATTTGTGCTGTTGATTCCTAGTTTAATTCTATTAGAATCTGATAACATTGTTTCAGATTTTCTATTATTAAGTTTATTAAGATTTGATCTATAGTGTGGAACATATGGTCTATATTGGTGAGTGGTTACATGTGTACTTGAAAACAAGTGTAACTTGACATCATTGAGTAGAATATTCTGAATGTCAGTTAATCAAGGTAGTTAATAGTGTTGCTCTGGTAATCAGTGTCCTTATTAATTTCCTGCCTACTTGTATTATCAATCAATTACTGAGAGGAATGTTGATGTCTCCAACTATATTTATGGACATAATATATTTTTCTTTTCATATCTATTATTTTTGCCTCATGTATTTTGAAGCTCACTTGTTTTAGGTGCATTCACATTTAGTGTTGTGGTATCTTGGGGAATTGACCTCTGTTATTTTCTAGTGTTCCTCCTTATCTCTGATAGTATTTGTAGTTTTGAAACTTTATATGAAATTAATATGAACACTCAAGCTTTCTTCTGGATAATGTTTGCATCGTATATCTTTATCCCTTTACTTAAAAACATATTTTTTTATTTTTTTATTTGGTTGTGCTGGGTCTTAGTTGTTGCATACCGGACCTTTGTTGTGGTGTGTGGGATCTAGTTCCCTGACCAGGGATCGAACGCAGAGCCCCTGCCCTGGGAGGGAGGAATCCTAGCCACTGGACCCCCAGGGAAGTCCCTGTCCCTTTACTTTTAATATATTTTTTTAAGTAGATTTCTTATCACTAGCATATATGCAGTTTGATCTTTTAAATCCACTCTGACAGTCCCTTTTTAATTGGTGTGTTCCAGTCATTTACATCTAAAGTGATCATTTATGTAGTTGATTTAAAATCTTCAGTAACTATTCTTTTGATCCTGCTGCAGGCATCTTCATTCCCCCATGAGGGATTGAATCCATGCCAGCTTGGAGTCAACCACTGGACCACCAGGGAAATGCCTTCAGTAACTATTTTTGATTCCACATTCCATATTCCTGCAGGTGAAACTGATACACTGATAACAAGTTTGTTGAAATCTAAACAATCCAGTTTAGATTTCATGAACCATCTGTATAACCATCCCCTTATTGTTTGCTTGCATTATCTCATCTCTGACTAATCAGCTCCTACATATATCTGCATGGCTATTTTTACCTGGAGAAAGACACAGTTGTGCTGATTGTTCTCACAGTCAACTGATAACCACTTTTTTGAAGTGGGTCTTTACCGCTTAACTGCTGCTGCTGCTAAGTCACAGCAGTCGTGTCCAACTCTGTGTGACCCGATAGACAACAGCCCACCAGGCTCCCCCGTCCCTGGGATTCTCCAGGCAAGAACATTGGAGTAGGTTGCCATTTCCTTCTCCAATGCATGAAAGTGAAAAGTGAAAGTGAAGTCGCTCCGTCGTGTCCGACTCCATGGACTGCAGCCTACCAGGCTCCTCCGTCCATGGGATTTTCCAGGCAAGAGTACTGGAGTGGGGTGCCGTTGCCTTCTCCTAGAATCTTGTATCTCTCTGATCATTTCAATCTTCCACTCTCTGAGGTGACTTTTGCAGTACTTAGTCAATACTTGGCTCAAATTTCCAACAGCTTCTAATGGCTCATAACTAATCAACTAATTTTTGTATTATTGAGAGAGAGAAGCCAGGAGCATTACATCTTTTCATTATCAAATATATCTGCCTACCTGCCTCTGGATGAAGCACAAGCTGGAATCAAGATTGCCGGAAGAAATATCAATAACCTCAGATATGCAGATGACACCACCCTTATGGCAGAAGGTGAAGAAGAACTAAAGAGGCTCTTGGTGAAAGTGAAAGAGGAGAAGGAAAAAGTTGGCTTAAAGCTCAACATTCAGAAAACAAAGATCATGGCATCTGGTCCCATCACTTCATGGCAAATAGATGGGGAAGCAATGGAAACACTGGCTGATTTTATGTTTTGGGGCTCCAGAATCACTGCAGATGGTGACTGCAGCCATGAAATTAAAAGATGCTTGCTCCTTGGAAGAAAAGTTATGAACAACCTAGACAGCATATTAAAAAGCAGAGACATTACTTGGCCAACACAGGTCCGTCTAGTCTAGGCTATAGTTTTCCCAGTAGTCATGCATGGCTGTGAGAGTTGGACTATAAAGAAAGCTGAATGCCAAAGAATTGATGCTTTGAACTGGGGTGTTGGAGAAGACTAGAGAGTCCCTTGGACTGCAAGGAGATCCACCCAGTCCATCCTAAAGAAGATCAGTCCTCAAGATTTCATTGGAAGAACTGAGGCTGAAGCTGAAACTCCAATACTTTGGCCACCTGATGTGAAGAACTGACTCATTGGAAAAGACCCTGATGCTGGGAAAGATTGAGGGCAGGAGTAGAAGGGGACAACAGAGGATGAGATGGTTGGATGGCATCACTGACGCCATGGACATGAGTTTGAGTAAACTCTGGGCTGGGAGGCCTGGTGTGCTGCAGTTCATGGAGTCACAAAGAGTCGGACACAACTGAGTGACTGAACTGAACTGAAACTGCCTCTGGTGTTACAAACACTCTGTCTTCCCTCTAGTCTATTTAAGGACTTTACTCACGTCTTGCTCCTGAATTATTAATTTCTCTGTCTCTTTTCTTTTACTTCAGTTTACACACTTCCTCTTATATCTCTATCTTAAAGAGAAAAAGGAAATCTTTTAGGCTCCATACCCCATCCAGTCTAGGAATTGAACTCATGCATGCATCTCACCTCCTTGCTTTTAACCATTATGTAGGGCATTTCAAACTTACGGTTAAGAAACAATCCTGGGGGCTTCCCTGCTGGTCCAGTGGTTAGGAGTCCGCCTTGCAATGCAGGGGACACTGGTTCGATTCCCGGTTCAGGAAGATCCCACATGCCACAGGGCAACTAAGCACTGCAACGAAGATCCAGCACAGCCACCAAAATAAATAAATAAATCTTTAAAAAAAAAAAAAAAAAGAAACAATCCTGGGAATTCCCTTGTGGTTCAGTGGTTAGGACTCCATGCTTCCACTGCAGGGGACTTAGGTTAGATGCCTGGTTGGGGAACTAAGGTGTAGCCAAAACAAGCAAGCAAACAAACAAATGAAAAAAAACAGTCCTGTTCCCTCTCCATTACCTCCCAAATCTGCTGCTTCCTTTTTCTTTCTTTACGGGGTTTAATGGTAGATCATTAATTCAGTTGCTCAAGTAAAAACTTCCCAAATCATCCTTTACTCCTTTTTTCCACTTAATGGCCCATGTTCATTAACAGCTCTTACTAGCTCGACCTTTAAATATATTCTGGTTTTGATTTCCACTTATTGCTGCCTGCCACTTACCTAACCAAGCCAGTATCACATATAAAGTAGTGCTTAACCTGTTCACAATGGCTAAATTTAGAATAACACCCATGTTCCTTACCATGTCCATAATGTGACTTTACCACCCCATCTGCTCCTGACTGTTCCTCCAAGGAAATCACTTTCTCTCTCTTGCTCATTCTACAGTAGATTTACTAGCCTCTTGGTATTTATCAGACACACCAGGCTTCTTGCAACCTGTATAGCCTGTTCTCTCTGCTTGGAATTGTTGTTGTTTAGTCACTCAGTCGTGTCCGACTCTTTCGACTCTGTGACCCCATGGACTGCAGTACACCAGCTTCCCTATCCTTCACTGTCTCCCAGAGTTTGCTCAAATTCACGTCCATTGAGTCAACGATGCTTGGAATACTTTCTCCCAGATCCTTACATGTCTTGCATAATCATTTCATTTACATTACTGTTCAAATGTGAGGCCTTCCCTGGATCCTTCTACCTAAAACAGCTTTTACTTCCATTCATATCTCCTCCTGACTGCCTAATTTTTCTTATGGTACATTATGGCACTATTAACCACTTTTCAATTTTGTCCAACCTAAGGGTTAGGATTATCTCACATATTACTTTATCTCTAGTTGCCAGAACATTGCCTGGGATGTAGAAGAATATAGTAGGTTAGTCATCAGTAAATACTTGTTGAGTGAGTGAATGAATGAATAGAAACGTAATAGAGGATGTGTCAATGGAAAAAACAAAACCAAAATGGAGAAGATAGAAGCAAAAATACGAGGAATGGACCAAACCAGATGTTTCAACAACTGATCCCAGAAAGAGAATAAAGTCCACCAAGAGAATAGAGAAACGAGGGGTTCCATTACCAAAGAAATAGTACAAGAAAATTAGTAGAGCTGAGGGACACAAATTTCCAGGTTGAAAGATACAGTAGCTTAGTGTAATCAAAAAAAAAACATATCTTTGTCAGACTTTGGAGCACTGGGCAGAAGAAAGGATCCTAAAAGCTCCTCGAAAGAGAAAAGGATCAATAGCATCACATTTCTTTAAAATTACACTATTTTCAAGGAGTTAGTGGAGGAGTTTTTAACCACTGATAAAAACTTTTCATCTAAATTTTCATTTAGTTGTCAGTCATTTCTTCAGTTCAGTCACTCAGTTGGGTCCGACTCTTTGCGACCCCATGAATTGCAGCACGCCAGGCCTCCCTGTCCATCACCAACTCCGGAGTTCACTCAGACTCACGTCCATCGAGTCCGTGATGCCATCCAGCCATCTCATCCTCAGTCGTCCCCTTCACCACCTGCCCCCAATCCCTCCTAGCATCAGGGTCTTTTCCAATCAAT
This sequence comes from Oryx dammah, assembly GCF_014754425.2. NCBI lineage: Eukaryota > Metazoa > Chordata > Mammalia > Artiodactyla > Bovidae > Oryx > Oryx dammah. The sequence goes on from NW_024070187.1 coordinate 58,382,479, forward strand.
CAACTCTTCGCATAAGGTGGCCAGAGTACTGGAGTTTCAGCTTTAGCATCATTCCTTCCCAAGAAATCCCAGGGCTGATCTCCTTCAGAATGGACTGGTTGGATCTCCTTGCAGTCCAAGGGACTCTCAAGAGTCTTCTCCAACACCACAGTTCAAAAGCATCAATTCTTCGGCGCTCAGCCTTGTTCACAGTCCAAGTCTCACATCCATACATGACCACAGGAAAAACCATAGCCTTGACTAGACGGACCTTAGTCGGCAAAGTAATGTCTCTGCTTTTGAATATGCTATCTAGGTTGGTCATAACTTTTCTTCCAAGGAGTAGGCGTCTTTTAATTTCATGGCTGCAATCACCATCTGCAGTGATTTGTCATTTCTTAGGCTGGAATAAAACTGTTTTTGAAACAAAAACTTAGAATTTTACTTATATGCACCATTTTTAGAAGTTGGTTGTAGGACTTCTCTGGTGATGCAGTGGTTAAGAATCTGCCTGCCAATTCAGAGGACACAGGTTTGATCCCTGGTCTGGAAAGATTCCATATGCTGCAGGGCAAATCAGCCTAGTGTGCTGCAGCTGCTGAGCCTGCACTCTAGCGCCCATTTTCCGCAAGAGAAGCAACCCCAGAGAGAAGCCTGCAAACTGCTGAGCCCACACACTACAGCCTGTGCTCCACAGCGCACGCTCCACAAGAGAAACTACTCCAGAGAGAAGCCGGCAAACCCACACACTGTACTAGAATTCTCCACATGCAGCAACAAAGACCCAGCATGCCCAAAAATAAATGAAATTTTGAAATGTATAATATATGTTTTAAAAAGAAAGTTACTTGTAGAAAAGCTTTAGCAAATTGGAGTATATCATGAAATAAAGATACCTGGGGTCAAAGAAGCTGAATCTAATCCAGAAGAGTAATACAGGAAAGACCCATGATGACAGCACACACAAAAAACTATTGGAGCAGGAAAAGGTTTTGGGAGGGAGGACTCTTAGAAGAAAAGACATGATAAAATACTAAGATATGGAGACATTGCCTTATAACCATGTTTATTGTTTCCATGTGAGTGGGTCCCCATGGTGTACAGTTTCACATGGATGGAGCAACTGCAAAAGCACAGGAGAAAGATAAATGTATAAAACCCACAGTAATAGGAATAGCTAACATTTTCTGGCTATATACTAAGTACTAACAATTGTTCTACATACTTATACATGTACTAACTCCTTTAATTTTATCACAGCCCTGTAGGTCCTGTGCTCATTTTGCACATGAAGAAATGGCAGAGGGATAAAATAAATAGCTTGCTCAAAGTTAATATAACTAAGAACTGCCTTATTCAGAGTTTGAACTCCAGTATGGCTGCAGAGCTGCGTTACTGTTAACTAATAATCCTTTCAAGAGGAGAAATATAGCAATTCAGCTATACAGCTTGGTACTTCATGAACATCTGCAAGGCAATAAACACTGATAATCGATTTAACCAAATGCAATGATAAATCTGAGTTGTAAGACGAGGGGTGGTGCTTCTTTTGTGTGTGCTAAGTTGCAAAGTCATGTCCAACTTTTTGTGACCCTATGGACTGAAGCCTGCCAGGCTCTTCTGTCCATGGGATTTGCCAGGCAAGAATATTGGAGTGGGTTGCCACTTCCTCCTCCAGGGGATCTTCCTGACCCCAGACTGAACCTGCATCTCCTCTCTTGGCAGCCTGGTTCCTTACTACAAGCACCCTCTGGGAAGCCCCAAGCAAAATGTCAGATTTTCATCTCAGAGCAGATTGTAGATATATCCAGAACTAAGAAACAGTATTCAAAGTACATTATTTTAAAATATGATGGCCAGTGACTGAAAAAATGGTTGAGAAAGCTTATCTATAAAAAGGAGAATCAGAGACTGAAAAGGCTGGGCAGAAGACTATTATTTTCACTATAAGTCTTGTTTCTTTGACTGTCATTTTTTTTTTCTTTTCATAAAATGTTTATATTAAAAGAGCTTCCATTTTCACTGTATAGCAATGTTTCTCCAAGTACACATTTCTGTCACTGTGCATTTAAAATTAATATTGCTTCTTTTGGATATGATTCGCTTCCACTTCCACAAATTGAAATATTTTCCTCCAAGTCTGCCCCCAAATGCTACCACCCCAGATCTCTGAAAGGATTCCATAAATGTTCCAGTACTTGTCCACATTCTACCTTACTTCCTTGTTAGTTGTTTCCCCAGTTGATTGTAAACTCCTTTTTGTTGTTGTTGGTCTCACTGCATTGCCTGCAAGATCTTATTTCCCTTGTGTATGTTCAGTCACTCAGTCGCATTTGACTCTTTGCGACCCCATGGACCGTAGCCTGGCAGGCCCCTGTCTCTATGGGTTTTTCAGGCAAATACTGGAGTGGGTTGCCATTTCCTCTCCAGGGGATCTTCCTGACCCAAGGATCAAATCTGCATCTCCTGTGTCTCCTGCATTGCAGGTGAATTCTTTACTGCTGAGCCACTTGGGAAGCCCTACCGGGAATTGAACCTGGGGCCACAGCAGTGAAAGTGCTGAGTCATAACCACTGGACTGCCAGGGAATTCCCTGTAAACTCCCCCCCTTTTTTTAAAGTTGTAAACTCCTTAGATACAGTCTTGTTACTCTCATGACCTAAACTAGGTACTTAATAAATGTCAGATGAATTGAATTATGTGTGTACTGAAGAAAAGTATCAAAAAGGGCACACGAAATGGGAACCAGAGGAACCAGAGATTAAATGGTCAACATCCACTGGGTCATAGAAAAAGCAAGAGAGTTCCAGAAAAACATCTACTTCTGCTTTATTTATTACACCAAAGCCTTTGACTGTAGATCACAATAAACTGGAAAATTCTTCAAGAGAATTTTGGGAATACTAGACCGCCTTACCTGCCTCCTGAGAAATCTGTACACAGGTCAAGAAGCAACAGAACCAGACATGGAACAACAGACTGGTTCCAAATTGGGAAAGGAGTATGTCAAGGCTGTATATTGTCATCCTGCTTATTTCACTTCTATGCAGAGTACATCATGTGAAATGCTGGGCTGGATGAAACACAAGCTGGAATCAGGATTGCCAGGAGGAATATCAATAACCTCAGATATGCAGATGACACCACCCTTATGGCAGAAAGTGAAGGAAGAACTAAAGAGCCTCTTGATGAAAGCGAAAGAAGAGAGTGAAAAAGTTGGCTTAAAGTTCAACATTCAGAAAACAAAGATCATGGCATCCGATCCCGTCACTTCTTGGCAAATAGATGGGGAAACAATGAAAACAGTGAGAAACTTTATTTTGGGGGGCTCCAGAATCACTGCAGATGGTGACTGCAGCCATGAAATTAAAAGATGCTTGCTCCTTGGAAGAAAAGTTATGAACAACCTAGACAGCATATTAAAAAGCAGAGACATTACTGACAAAGGTCCATTTAGTCAAAGCTATGGTTTTTCCAGTAGTCATGTATGGGTGTGAGAGTTGGAATATAAAGAAAGCTGAGCACCAAAGAATTGATGCTTTTGAACTGTGGTGTTGGAGAAGACTCTTGAGAGTCCCTTGGAGTGCAAAGAGATCCAACCAGGACATCCTAAAGGAAATCAGTCCTGAAGATTCACTGGAAGGACTGTTGCTGAAGCTGAAACACCAATACTTGGGCCACCTGATGCAAAAAACGGACTCTTTGGAAAGGACTCTGATGCTGGGAAAGATTGAAGGCAGGAGGAGAACAGTGACAACAGAGGATGAGATGATTGTATGGCATCATTGACTTGATGGACATGAGTTTGAGCAAGCTCTGGGAGTTGGTGATGGACAGGGAATCCCGGCGTGCTGCAGTCCATGGAGTCGCAAAGATCGGACATGACTGAGCGACTGACCTGAATGGGACTAAGGAGGCATCACCAGCAACATTAATGGCATCAGAAAGATGGAACTGATCTGAGCTGGTTGGTTCATAGGGAAAATATTTTCTGCATTTTCCTAGTTGTTTTCTTCCAGTCTGAGCAGTTTTGATCACATGATAGGATTAACAGCTAGTCTAGAAGTTACAGTGGTGAGCTGAAACTTGAGAAGTTGGGCTATTGAAAGTAATTACCCTGTAGAATCAGGTGAGCCTTCTTTCTAAGGATAAACTCCTACCCAGACTCTTTTTGTGACCAAAAGAGAAATGCCATAGGGAGAGAGGAATTGAAGATGTTAGGGAGAGGGAAGATAATTATCTTTTGCTGGGAAGAGAAATCAAGAAATACATGGTTGTTATTTAGTTGCTAGGTCGTCTGTGACCCTTTGTGACTCTGGTCTGTAGCCCGCCAAGCTCCTCTGTCCATGGAATTTCCCAGGCAGGAATATTGGAGTGGGTTACCACTTCCTTCTCCAGAGGATCTTCCCGACCCAGGGATCGAACTCCCATCTCCTGGATCTCTCATGTTGGTGAGCAAATTCTTTACTGCTGAGCCACCAGGGAAGCCTAGAGTGTTCAGTTCAGTTCAGTCACTCAGTCTTGTCCGACTCTTTGCGACCCCATGAATCGCAGCACACCAGGCCTCCCTGTCCATCACCAACTCCCGGAGTTCACTCAGATTCACGTCCATTGAGTCAGTGATGCCATCCAGCCATCTCATCCTCTGTCGTCCCCTTCTCCTCCTGCCCCCAATCCCTCCCAGCATCAAAATCTTTTCTGATGAGTCAACTCTTCACATGAGGTGGCCAAAGTACTGGAGTTTCAGCTTTAGCATCATTCCTTCCCAAGAAATCCCAGGGCTGATCTCCTTCAGAATGGACTGGTTGGATCTCCTTGCAGTCCAAGGGACTCTCAAGAGTCTTCTCCAACACCACAGTTCAAAAACATCAATTCTTGGTGCTCTGCCTTCTTCACAGTCCAAGTCTCACATCCATACATGACCACAGGAAAAACCATAGCCTTGACTAGACGGACCTTAGTCGGCAAAGTAATGTCTTTGCTTTTGAATATGCTATCTAGGTTAGTCATAACTTTTCTTCCAAGGAGTAAGCATCTTTTAATTTCATGGCTGCAGTCACCATCTGCAGTGATTTTGGAGCCCAGAAAAATAAAGTCTGACACTATTTCCACTGTTTCCCCATCTATTTCCCATGAAGTGATGGGACCGGATGCCATGATCTTCGTTTTCTGAATGTTGAGCTTTAAGCCAACTTTTTCACTCTCCTCTTTCACTTTCATCAAGAGGCTTGTTAGTTCCTCTTCACTTTCTGCCATAAGGGTGGTGTCATCTGCATATCTGAAGTTATTGATATTTCTCCTGGCAATCTTGATTCCAGCTTGTTTCTCATGATGTACTCTGCATATAAGTTAAATAAGCAGGGTGACAATATACAGCCTTGACATACTCCTTTTCCTATTTTCAACCAGTCTGTTGTTCCATGTCCAGTTCTAACTCTTGCTTCCTGACCTGCATACAGATTTCTCAAGAGGCAGGTCAGGTGGTCTGGTATTCCCATCTCTCTCAGAATTTTCCACAGTTTATTGTGATCCACACAGTCAAAGGCTTTGGCATAGTCAATAAAGCAGAAATAGATGTTTTCCTGGAACTCTCTTGCTTTTTCCATGATCCACCGGATGTTGGCAGTTTGACAGAATGCGGTCCACTGGAGAAGGGAATGGCAAACCACTTCATTATTCTTGCCTTGAGAACCCCATGAACAGTATGAAAAGGCAAAATGATAGGATACTGAAAGAAGAACTCCCCAGGTCAGTAGGTGCCCAATATGCTACTGGAGATCCGTGGAGAAATAACTCTAGAAAGAATGAAGGGATGGAACAAAGCAAAAACAATACCCAGCTGTGGATGTGACTGGTGATAGAAGCAAGGTCCGATGCTGTAAAGAGCAATATTGCATAGGAACCGGGAATGTCAGGTCCATGAATCAAGGCAAATTGGAAGTGGTCAAAAGAGATGGCAAGAGTGAACGTCGACATTCTAGGAATCAGCGAACTAAAATGGACTGGAATGGGTGAATTTAACTCAGATGACCATTATATCTACTCCTGCGGGCAGGAATCCCTCAGAAGAAATGGAGTAGCCATCATGGTCAACAAAAGCATCCGAAATGCAGTACCTGGATGCAGTCTCAAAAACGACAGAATGATCTCTGTTCGTCTCCAAGGCAAACCATTCAATATCACAGTAATCCAAGTCTATGCCCCAACCAGTAACACTGAAGAAGCTGAAGTTGAACGGTTCTATGTAGACCTACAAGACCTTTTAGAACTAACACCCAAAAAAGATGTCCTTTTCATTATAGGGGACTGGAATGCAAAAGTAGGAAGTCAAGAAACAGGAGTAATTTGCCTGGAGTAACAGGCAATTTTGGCCTTGGAATGCAGAATGAAGCAGGGCAAAAACTAATAGAGTTTTGCTAAGAAAATGCACTGGTCATAGCAAACACCCTCTTTGAACAACACAAGAGAAGACTACACATGGACATCACCAGATGGTCAACACCGAAATCAGATTGATTATTTTCTTTGCAGCCAAAGATGGAGAGGCTCTATACAGTCAACAAAAACAAGACCAGGAGCTGACTGTGGCTCAGATCATGAACTCCTTATTGCCAAATTCAGACTTAAATTGAAGAAAGTAGAGAAAACCACTAGACCATTCAGGTATGACCTAAATCAAATCCCTTATGATTATACAGTGGAAGTGAGAAATAGATTTAAGGGCCTAGATCTGATAGATAGAGTGCCTGATGAACTATGGAATGAGGTTTGTGACATTGTAGAGGAGACAGGGATCAAGACCATCCCCATGGAAAAGAAATGCCAAAAAGCAAAATGGCTGTCTGGGGAGGCCTTACAAATAGCTGTGAAAAGAAGAGAAGTGAAAAGCAAAGGAGAAAAGGAAAGATATAAGCATCTCAATGCAGAATTCCAAAGCCTAGAGTGTAGATGGCTGTAAATAGATCCTATAGGAAGTACGTAGAGCCATAGAGATCTTCAGGCAATCTTTCTTGCTTTTACTGATGAGAAACTCACATTGAGATGTGACTTGCCTAAGCGTCATGTATGCATTCAGAGAAAGCAATGGCACGCCACTCAAGTACTCTTGTCTGGAAAATCCCATGGATGGAGGAGCCTGGTAGGCTGCAGTCCATGGGGTTGCTGAGAGTTGGACATGACTGAGTGACTTCACTTTCACTTTTCACTTTCATGCGTTGGAGAAGGCAATGGCAACCCACTCCAGTATTCTTGCCTGGAGAATCCCAGGGACGGGGGAGCCTGGTGGGCTGCTGTCTCTGGGGTTGCACAGAGTCGTACACGACTGAAGCGACTTAGCAGCAGCAGCAGCATGTATACATTGTTAATCAGGTAGCTGGAATTCAGACTATCTCGAAATCCATGTTCTTCACATCTTCCAACCTAGTCTGAAATATCCTGTCTCCCTGCTAATTAAATCCCTTTTAAACTAAATGTCACTTTTCTGAATCTTTTCCTCTTAAAGTTCTCTGAAGTCCCTCTCTTTCAGACACAATAAATTTTTTCCAGACTCTAACTTCTTTGTGTAAAGGTTTATTATAGCAGGCCTATAATCATACTGTATTAGCAGAGTTTGTTTTCATGTCAGTCTTTTACTCCCTAAGGGTTGGAGCTGCATCTTTTTTACCTGTAACCCCAGCACAGAGACTGGCAGAGTACTAATGCTCAGTAAAAAGGCAATGCCAAAGAATGCTCAACTACCGCACAATTTCACCCATCTCACATGCTAGTAAAGTAACGCTCAAAATTCTCCAAGGCAGGCTTCAACAGTACGTGAACTGTGAACTTCCAGATGTTCAAGCTGGATTTAGAAAAGGCAGAGGAACCAGAGATCAAATTGCCCACATCCGATGGATCATCAAAAAAGAGAGTTCCAGAAAAACATCTATCTCTGCTTTCTTGACTATGCCAAAGCCTTTGACTGTGTGGATCACCACCAACTGGAAAATTCTGAAAGAGATGGGAATACCAGACCACCTGACCTGCCTCTTGAGAAACATGTATGCAGGTCAGGCAGCAACAGTTAGAACTGGACATGGAACAACAGACTGGTTCCAAATAGGAAAAGGAGTACATCAAGGCTGTATATTGTCACCCTGCTTATTTAACTTATATGCAGAGTACATCATGAGAATCGCTGGGCTGGAAGAAGCACAAGCTGGAATCAAGATTGCTAGGAGAAATATCAGTAACTTCAGATATGCAGATGACACCATCCTTATGGCAGAAAGTGAAGAAGAACTAAAGGGCCTCTTGATGAAAGTGAAAGAGGAGAGTGAAAAAGTTGGCTTAAAACTCAACATTCAGAAAACGAAGATCATGGCATCTGGTCCCATCACTTCATGGGAAATAGATGGGAAAACAGTGGAAACACTGGCTGACTTTATTTTGGGGGGCTCCAGAATCACTGCAGATGGTGACTGCAGCCATGAAATTAAAAGATGCTTACTCCTTGGAAGAAAAGTTATGAACAACATAGATAGCATATTCAAAAGCAGAGACATTACTTTGCCAACAAAGTTTCATCTAGTTTAGGCTATGGTTTTTCCAGTAGTCATGTATGAATGCAAGAGTTGGACTATAAAGAAAGCTGAGCGCCAAAGAATTGATGCTTTTGAACTGTGGTGTTGGAGAAGACTCTTAAGAGTCAGGAGATCCAATCAGTCCATCCTAAAGGAAATCGGTCTTGAGGATTCATTGGAAGGAGTGAGGCTGAAGCTGAAAGTCCAGTACTTTGGCCACCTGATGTGAAGAACTGACTCATTGGAAGAGACCCTGATGCTGGGAAAGATTGAGGGCAGGAGTAGAAGGGGATGACAGAGGATGAGATGGCTGGTTGCCATCACTGACTCGATGAAGTTTGAATAAATTCCGGGAGTTGGTGATGGACAGAGAGGCCGGATGTGCTTCAGTCCATGGGGTCACAAAGAGTTGGACAGGACTGAGCAACTGAACTGAATGCTCAGTTTTCAGATGGAAATTATGAACCATTTTGACCTGTGGAAATGGTCCCTAAGGTGCTATTTATATGCCATGCCAAACATATGCATGCAGGTTATGTTTGTGGACACAATTTTGAAAATAAGAGGCATCTAAATAGCCATTAGAAGTCTCAGCTTAAAAGCCCTTCAGTACTTTGGTGATTTTAGGTCTGAGTGCTCAGATTCTAGGCCACTACGAAAATCAGGCAAAGCATTATTCTAAGAAATGATTTAGAAAAAAGGGGAAAGTGGATTGAGTGTAAAATAGCTCTGTTCAAAAGGCCCTGTGTTATGTTCGTTTGTTTTTCTTTATAATTAATTCATTTATTTTTGACTGTGGTGGGTCTTGGTTGCTGCACGTGGGCCTTCTGTAGTCGTGATGAGCAGGGCTACTCTGTGTTCTTCTCTTTGTGGTGGTTTCTCTTGCTGTGGTTCATGAGCTTATTTGCCCCATGGCATATGAACTTTTCCCACAGGGATTGAACCTGTGTCTCCTTCACTGGCAGGCAGATTCTTAACCTTTGGACCACTAGTGAAGTCCTATATTTTTCTTGTAAAGGTCTGTTTCTGTTCTAGCTACTTCCCATACTCCTCTTCATTTATCCCTTGACAAATATCAGAATAGATTTGAGGCAAGTTTTAAAAGCAAGTAGAATAAATTAATGGTAAAATAATTATATTATGGTCAAGAAGAGAATAGAGTCAAGAGCAAAGACTCTCGAGTCCCTTAGACAGTGAAGAGATCAAACCAGTCAATCCTAAAGGAAATTAACCCTGAATATACATTGGAAGGACTGGTGCTGAAGCTGAACCTCCAATACTTTGGCCACCTGATGCAAAGAGCCAGCTCATTGGAAAAGATCCGGATGCTAGGAAAGATTGAGGGCAGCAGAAGAAGAGGGTGACAGGATGAGATGGTTGGATGGCATCACCGATGCAATGGACATGAACTTGGGCATACTCCAGGAGACAGTGAGAGACAGGGAAGCCTGGCGTGCTGCAGTTTATGGAGTAACAAAGAGTTGGACACAACTGAGCAACTGAACAATAACAACTTATTTACCTATTATAATAATGTAGAGGAATCATTCCAATAACTACTGTTCCTTTTTTATTTTTTATCAATAACATACCCAATCTATTCAGCACCTGCATTGGATCAGTTTTTAACTCCCTTTATGCTACAGAGGAATCAATGATTTGCTGGAATCATTGAAATAATAATAAAATACAGTGAAATTCTTCTTTTATTGAACTTCATGTATGTAAAATTATTTAAAATCTCAGTGCAAATGAGGAAAAGTAAATAGTTTTAATTTATATTAATATATTTTTTGAGAAAGAGGAAAACCATATTAGAATGCTATACAATGAATATTGCAATTTTTGAATCTTCTCTAAATTTAGTAATATTCTCAAAGTTGATCTTTCTATATTAATGTTCAAAAAGATTATACTCAGATTTTCATTTATCCTTACTATACAGTCCATGGAATTCTCCAGGTGAGAATACAGGAGTGGGTAGACATTCCCTTTTCCGGGGGATCTTCCCAACCCGGGGATTGAACTCAGGTCTCCCACATTGCAGAGGGATTCTTTACCAGCTGAGCCACAAGGGAAGCCAAGAATACTGGAGTGGGTAGCCTATCCCTTCTCCAGGGGATCTTCCTGACCCAGGAATCGAGTCAGGGTCTCCTGCATCACAGGCAGATTCTTTACCAACTGAGATATCAGGGAAGCCCATATTAATGTTCAAAAAAGATTTTACTCATTTTTATTTATCCTTACTCATAGTTGAATAAAGAACTTTTTGTTTTAATTTTGAAAAGTATTGCATGAAGCAATAGATTACCAGTTATAGGAAAAGTATTTAAGGATAGTGTCAAAAATTAAAGTCCCATATCACAGAATATTCCAGAAATTGCAATGCTGTCAACATTTTGCTTTTAAGGATTGATTCTAGCAACTTGAATAGAAAAAAACCTGAACACAAAAATTCCAAATTGTAGAGTGGCAAGTTTGCTGTGATTGAAGTTTACTTTCTTAATTTCATTATTTTAAATCCAGGTGCTTTAAGCTTCTGCCTTCTGCTTAGAATGCAGAAAGGCATAAAGAGGTTGATTCCCACTCTAATAAGAAAAGGCAGATAATCCACAAAGTCATAACTTTTCTTGAACCCATCAGAGAACTGAAGTAACCCAGTTCAGTTCCGTCACTCAGTCGTGTCCAACTCTGCGACATGAATCGCAGCACGCTGTCCATCACCAACTCCCGGAGTCCACCCAAACCCGTGTCTATCGAGTCTGTGATGCCATCCAGCCATCTCATCCTCTGTCGTCCCCTTCTCCTGCCTTCAGTCTTTTTTAGCATCAGAGTCTTTTCCAATGAGTCAGCTCTTGGCATCAGGTGGCCAAAGTACTGGAGTTTCAGCCTCAACATCAGTCCTGCCAATGAAAACCCAGGACTGATCCTTTAGGATGGACTGGTTGGATTTCCTTGCAGTCCAAAGGACTCTCAAGAGTCTTCTCCAACACCACGGCTCAGAAGCATCAATTCTTTGGCGCTCAGCTTTCTTCACAGTCCAACTCTCACATCCATACATGACCACTGGAAAAACCATAGCCTTGACTAGACGGACCTTTGTTTGGCCAAGTAATGTTCCTGCTTTTTAATATGCTCTCTAGGTTGGTCATAACTTTCCTTCCAAGAAGTAAGCGTCTTTTGATTGCATTGCTGCAATCACCATCTGCAGTGATTTTGGAGCCCAGAAAAATGAAGTCTGACACTGTTTCCACTGTTTCCCCATCTATCTGCCATGAAGTGATGGGACCTGATGCCATGATCTTAGCTTGCTGAATGTTGAGCTTTAAGCCAACATTTTCACTCTCCTCTTTCATCAAGAGGCTCTTCAGTTCTTCTTCACTTTCTTCCATAATGGTGGTGTCATCTGCATATCTGAGGTTATTGATATTTCTCCCGGCAATCTTGATTCCAGCTTGTGCTTCCTTCAGCCCCGTGTTTCTCATGATGTACTCTGCATATAAGTTAAATAAGCAGGGTGACAGTATACAGCCTTGACGTACTCCTTTTCCTATTTGGAACCAGTCTGTTGTTCCATGTCTAGTTCTAACTGTTGCTGCCTGACCTGCATACATGTTTCTCAAGAGGCAGGTCAGGTAGTCTGGTATTCCCATCTCTTTCAGAATTTTCCACAGTTTATTGTGATCCACACAAAGGCTTTGGCATAGTCAATAAAGCAGAAATAGATGTTTTTCTGGAACTCTCTTTCTTTTTCCGTGATCCAGAGGATGTTGGCAATTTTATCTCTGGTTCCTCTGCCTTTTCTAAAACCAGCTTGAACATGTGGAAGTTCACTGTTCAGGTATTGCTGAAGCCTGGCTTGGAGAATTTTGAGCATTACTTTTCTAGCATGTGAGGTGAGTGCAATTGTGCAGTAGTTTGAACATTCTTTGGCATTGCCCTTCTTTGGGATTGGAATGAAAACTGACCTTTTCCAGTCCTGTGGCCACTGCTGAGTTTTCCAAATTTGCTGCCGTATTGAGTGCAGCACTTTCACAGCATCATCTTTCAGGATTTGAAATAGCTCAACTGGAATTCCATCACCTCCACTAGCTTTGTTCATAGTGATGCTTTCTAAGGCCCACTAGCTTTACATTCCAGGATGTCTGGCTCCAGGTGTCTGGTGATCACACCATCGAGATTATCTGGGTTATTTAGATCTTTTTTGTATAGTTCTTCTGTGTATTCTTGCCACCTCTTCTTATATCTTCTGCTTCTGTTAGGTCCCTACCATTTCTGTCCTTTTCCATCTTTGCATGAAATGTTCCCTTGGTATCTCTAATTTTCTTGAAGAGATCTCTAGTCTTTCCCATTCTGTTGTTTTCCTCTATTTCTTTGCATTGATCGTTGAGGAAGGCTTTCTTATCTCTCCTTGCTATTCTTTGGAACTCTGCATTCAAATGGGTATATCTTTCCTCTTCTCTTTTGCTTTCCACTTCGCTTCTTTTCACAGCTATTTGTAAGGCCTCCTCAGACAGCCATTTTGCTTTTTTGCATTTCTTATTCTTGGGGATGGTCTTGATTCCTGTCTACTGTAGAATGTCATGAACCTCCATCCATAGTTCATCAGGCACTCTGTCAACCAGATCTAGTCCCTTAAATCTATTTCTTATTTCCACTGTATAGTCATAAGGAATTTGATTTAGGTCATACCTGAATGGTCTAGTGGTTTTCTCCACTTTCTTCAGTTTCAGTCTTAATTTGGCAATAAGGAGTTCATGATCCAAGCCAACCCAGTGGCCTAAAATTTAAAGACCGGTGCCTGAGACACACAGGGGAAGTCATGCCTACATGCAGGTGCTTCTACGTGGTCCTCTATCAGCACTCACAAGGAACACCCAATGCTAGTGGAGAACTGAGATGAAACTCTTGGTAGTGCAGGCTTGGGGGAGGTGAGAAACTGCTGCTATGGAAAAAAAACCAAGCCCTGCCCAGGTTCATCTCTGCTAGGTAAGAAAAGCAGTATCTGCTTGAGAAGGAGAGCAGCCTTTCACCCCAGACTACAAGTGAAGATCAAATGAAGCTGGAGAAAGAAAAAGAAAAATCCTTGTCCCATGGGGAAGAGGAAGAAAACCATCCTGGAACCAGGCCATTGGAGTCTCCTACTGCTGAGATGGGATCAGGGTCATTGAGGAAGCCCCATCCCTTAAATGTTTTACTGCCAGCCGACCCGTTTCTGGTGAGGCTTCTTCCTGGACTGTAGACAGCCACCTTCCTACTCTGTCCTACATGGCCTTTCCTCAGAGTGCAGGTGGGGAGAGAGTGTAGAAGTTCTTCAGTTTCTCATAACGACACTAATTCTATTGCATCAGCTGTCCACCCTTTTTTAACCTTAATTAACCTTAATGACCTAATTTAACCTTAATTAACTCCTGAAAGCCCTCTTTCCAAATACAGCCATATTGTGGGTTAGGGCTTCAGTGTAAGAATGTTGGTGGGGGCGGGGAGGGGGACTCAGTTCTGTCCACAACAGATAATCTGATGGACTATTTACTATGGTATTCATAATAAGGTACCATCCCTTCATACCTGCTGGAGTTTCACTGCTTTCTGCCCTTACTGGGCCCAGGAGCTAATATCCAGATTACCCCCCCATTTTCCTGAGGGTCTGCTGCCAGCAACTACTTCCAGTACAGATTTATTAGTAAGAAATCAACTCTAGCTTATTCAAGAAGAAAAGAAATTTGTTAGTGAGGACTCTCTGGGAGGACCAGAAAATTCAACTCAGAGGCTCTAGAGCCAGAAGCAATGCCCAAAATATAGAACTGGTCCTGTGAAGGTCCAACCTCCACTGCCAATGCCTGGGAACCCAGCCTGCCTGCAGCACTGATACCACTAGGTGTGAATGTTGGACACTGCTGTCCCCCACTTCCAGGGTGGAGTGGCCCCTGTTCTGTGGTGTCACAGTCTACATCTCAAAGTAGGTGTAGGTGTTTGGTTGACAGCATCCAGGTCTTAGGAAGACTGGGAAAGTTGTGTTGGTGTTCATAGCATCTGTAGAGGGAAATGGCTTTGTCTCATGGAGTGTCAGTTCGGGGGGTGTTCCCCAAATCCCAAAAGGGCATTCAGAATACTGACTGTCCAAAAACTGATGATAAAGTTTTACTTGCAGATATGGCCTCTTTGGAGTTTAACTATATGGGAATGTGAGGAAACTTTCTACCTGGCTAAAAAAAGACTAACAGAAGTGGGGTGGTTGGCTCAGAGCCTGGAAAACAGATTCAGCAAGCAAGAGCAGAAGTATCTGAGTATCTTTGATCACTGCCTGAGGATGTTCTGGTGGGCTGCCAATCTGTTGAATGGTGGCTATAGCTGTGAGCAGGTGAGAACTCATTATGGCCAGGCATTCTGTGAGGTGTTTCCCATATTTTACCCTCATGACTGAAGCACTTATTATTTTACAGGTGAGAAACTTGAGTTGTGAAAGGTTGTATAAGATTTCCAAAATCTCACAGTGCCAGGTGTAATTAGGATTCTGCAGGCAACTGCAGCTTTTGGAAGGTGATATGGAGATGACCCAGTGGACTCTTCCTGTAGAGTCTATACTTCCCAGACCTCATTCAGCTCAGCTTCCCACAGACTTCCCAAGCAGAGAGGAGGAACTGATAAGTCACTGTGAACATGCTGGTCTTTGGTTTACACATGGTCCTTTGTGTCTGGTTAATAAGGCCAGTCCCACGGAAAAACTTTTTCCTGACACCACTCCCTCCCCCCAGAGGAGGACAAGACTAACCCAGCGAGTAACCCTCTGAAAAGTGGGCTCACTGGTGGGAAGATGGTGTGCCTATATAATCAATTATTGTTAACAATGGTGCTTTTGACATAATGTGGATTCAATAATTTGTTTCTTAAGTAGATGCAGTTTTGTATAGGTAGACTTACTTTTTTTGAGATGTCTCATTTATCTGAAACTTTAAGGTACAAATTACATAAAACACCCCTCCTTAAATGTTTAATTAATTCAGTGATTTTCAGTCAATTTACTGACCCATGTTACTATCACTATGATCCAGTTTTGGAGCATTTCCATCACTTCAGTAAGATCCCCTGAGCCAATTTACAGTTAATGGTTGCTCTCAGCCTTAGTCCCAGGCAATCACTAATCTACTTTCCATCTCTGTCGGTTTGCCCTCTCTGGATAGTTCATATAAATGGAAGCATACAATATGTACTTCTCTGCATATGGCCACTTCCACTTTGCAGAATGTTTCTGAGCTTCATCTGTGTTGTAGCTTGATCAGTATTTCCTTCCTTTTTATTTCTTGAAGTGAAGTGAAAGTTGCTCAGTTGTGTCTCTTTGTGACCCTCTCTGGAATTCTCCAGGCCAGAATACTGGAGTGAGTAGCCTTTCCCTTCTCCAGGGGATCTTCCCAACCCAGGGATCAAACCCTGGTCTCCCGCATTGCAGGTGAATTCTTTACCAGCTGAGCGACAAGGGAAGCCCTTTTATTGCTTAGTAGTATTCTATTGTATATATGTATTTTGTTTATATATTTGTTATATATGGATAGGTCATATTTTGTTCATGCATTCACTAGTTGATGGATTCTTGTTTAATTTTACCTTGATTTCCTTAGATTATTGTTTGCATACACGGAGGCAACAGAAAACAACAGATGGTATCAGCCCAACTTCTGCCTACCATCTTGGGTTCCTTATCGTTTTTCCTGCTCTCATATCACACTCACCATCAAGTCCTAGGAAGGTTGTCGGCCTCTCAGAAAGCTGGTTGGAAAGGTTTAAACAGGAAGCACTGAGTTGTGCAGTCAGACTATGTGGATTTAAACTTCCTCCTTTTTACTGAGACTTGGGCTTATGGTTTTAAACACATCTCTGAGCTTCCCTGATAGCTCAGTTGGTAAAGAATCCACCTGCAGTGCAGGAGATCCCAGTTCGATTCGTGGGTCAGCAAGATCCGCTGGAGAAGGGATGGTACCCACTCCAGTATTCTGGCCTGGAGAATTCCATGGACTGTATAGTCAGTGGAGTCGCGAAGAGTCAGACATGAGTGAGCGGCCTTTGCCTCACTGAGCTTCGATGGCGTGTGTGAGTGGACATGAATGTAGCAGTTGTGGGATCATTGCGACGATGAGATGCGCCAGCGCATGTCAAGTGCAAACCTCTTGGTAAGGTAGTAGTTTTATTAGCTTTGGGTGCAGGACTAAAGGTTAGGCAGAACAAACAGCCTCTTCTCTGTTTCACTTGCTTTGAGTTAAAACAGAGCCAGGACAGACTAGGCAATCAAGGACCAGCACACTCTGATCTGATGGTGAGGGTGGGAAAGGTTTTAGCTGGCCAATCTCCAAGGTGACTGACCGAATCTTTCCCCATGAAAGGAAGGGGCCCTGTGGAATAAGGAAAATGAAAAGCATCTCAGTGATGCTGAGCTGTATGAGGCCCAAGGAAGCAACTCTTAATTTGAATTCCTAAGTAGGAAAATATTCTGGCCTTCCTTACCTAATCATCCTGTTCCAACTCAAATGAAGGCCTGTGTGTCAGACTCTAATCCTGCAGCATGGGACCCCTACACAGCCTTTAGAATTCCCCAACTGGGCTTCTCTTGAGGCACATGGCCTTCTGAGTATCCAGGAGAGATGGTAAGGCCTCCCAGGCCTGCTGGACTTTGCAGTTATTTTAAGGCACATTATCATCCTCACCTGTTTCCTGCCACGTGATTGATAATGTGAGATACTCAACCCACGCCCTCAAGGGTTCCTGCCTGAATTCACAGAGCAAAAGTGTCTTTGTGTCTGATAAATGTGTGCCGTCATGATTCAGCTTTTCTAAGGGGATGAGAAGCTGCTTGCAATGCCAGCCCTCTCTGAGCTTCTCTGGTCAACTATTATTGTTAAAAAATATTCATTATAAAAACTATTCATTATAAGCAGGGATATTAAACTGAAAGGGAACACAGTGAGAAATGTGTCTAATCTGTTTATTCCTACTTTCACAACTCTGTTCTCCCCAAAGCCAAATGGTGGTGAAGGCCATGGGTTTGTACAGTGGCTTTCTTCCTTTTTAGAAACGCTATTGAAGTATAGTTGATTTACAATATTGTGTTAATTTTGCTGTACAAAGAGTGATTCACACTCTTTTCCATGATGTTTTATCACAGGATGTTGGATATATTTCCTGTTATACAGTAGGACCTTGTTGTTTATCTGTAATAATAATTTGCATCTGCTAATCCCAGACTCCTTATCCTTTCCCCCCCAACTCCCCTCCCCTTGGCAACCACAAGTTTTTTCTCTATTTTTGTGGGTGGGTCTGTTTCATAGATATGTTCATTTGGGCCATATTTTAGATTCCACATATAGGTGATATCATGTGGTATTTCTCTTTCTCTTTATGACTTACTTTACATGGTATATAGTCTCTAGGTCCATCCGTGTTGCTGCAGGTAGCATTGTTTTGTTCGTTATAGCTGAGTGATACTCCATTGTGTGTTTGCCGCGTCTTATTCATCCTTCCATCTGTTGACGCACATTTAGGCTGTCTCCATGTCCTGCTACTGTGAAGAGTGTTGCTGTGAGCACAGGAGTGCATGTATCTTTTCAAATTAGAGTTTTCTTCTGAAATATGCCCTGGAGTGGGATTGCTGGATCATATGTTAACTCCAGTTTAAGTTTTTTTAGGAACAACCACACTGTTCTCTGTAATGGCTGCACCAATTTACATTCCTACCCACAGTATAGCAGAGTTCCCTTTTCTTCACACCTTCTTCAGCATTAATAAATTCGTAGACTTTGTAATGATGGCCATTCTGCCTGGTGTGAAGTGATATTGTAGTTTTGATTTGCATTTCTCTAATAATTTGCTATGTTGGGCATATTTTCATGTGCCCATTGGTATCTTTGGATATATATATCTCCTTTAGATAAACATCTATTTAGGTCTTCAGCCCATTTTTCAGTTGGGTTGTTTGTTTCTTTTGTGTTAATGAGTTGTGTGAGCAGTTTGCATATTTTGGAAATTAATCCCTTGTCAGTTGCATCATTTGCAAATGTTTTCTCCCAGCCCATAGGTTGTCTTTTCATTTTGTTTATGGTCTCCATTGCTGTGCAAAAGCTTGTAAGTTTGATTCGATCCTATTCATTTATTTTTGCTTTTATTTCTATTGCTTTGGCTGGGCTAAGAAAATGCTGGTATGATTTATGTCAGAGAAATTTTTTTCATTAGTGTTTTGCTGTGCTAGGCCTCTATTGCTGCATGCAGGCCTTCTCTAGTTGCAGCAAGTAGAAACTAGTTTGGGTGTGTGGGCCTCTTGTTGCACAGCATGAGCTCTAGGGTAGGTGGTCTTCAGGAGTTGCAGCCTGTGGGCTCAGTAGTTATGGCACATGGGCTTAGTTGATCCATGGCATGTGGGATCTTAGTTTCTGGACCAAGAATCAAATCTGTGTTCCCTGCATTGGCAGGTAGATTCTTAACCACTGGACCACCAAGCAAGAACCATAGAATGTTTTGCCTATGTTTTATGGTGTCATATCTTATATTTAAGTCTCTAAGCCATTTTGAACTTATTTTTGTGTATAATGTGAGGGCTGTATTCTAACTTCATTGATTTGTATGCAACTGTCCAACCTTCCCGACTACACTTGCTGAAGAGACTGTCTTTTCCGTGTTGTATATTCTTGCTTCCTTTGTGGAAGATTGATTGGCCATAGTGTGTGGGTCTATTTCTGGGCTCTGTTCTGTTGTTCTATATGTCTGGTTTTGTAGAATACCATGTTGTTTTGAGTAATGTAGATTTGTAGTGTTGTTTCAAGCCTAGGAAGTTTGTGCCTCCTGCTTTGTTGTTTTTCTTCAGGATTGCTTTGGCAATTATGGGCTTTTATGGTTCCATATAAATTTTAGGATTAGTTTTTTCAGTCCTGTGAAAAATATCATGGGTAATTTGATATGAAACACATTAGATCTGTAGATTGCTTTCAGTGGGATGGCCATTTTAACAAGATTAATTCTTCCAGTCCAAGAGCATGGGCTATCTTTCTGTATCTTTGAATCATCTTCAGTTTCCTTATTAATGTTTGTAGTTCTCAGCATGGAAGTCTTTTAGCTACTTGGTGAGGTTTATTCCTTTTACTTTTTGTATGTGATTTTAAAAGGGATTATTTGTTCACATTCCCTTTCTGATATTCCATTGCTTGTGTAAAGAAATGTAACCAATTTTTGTATGTTAATCTTATATCCTATTACCTTGCTGAATTTGTTGATCAGTTCTAGGAGTTTTTATGTGGAGTCTTTGGAGTTTTCTATATATACTATGTCATCTGTATCGAATGACAATTTTACCTCTTCCCTACCAATCTGAATACCTTTTATTTCTTTTTCTTGCCTGATTGCTTTGTGGCTTTCTTTTTTTCCACTTAATTTTTATGGAATGCTTGTAATTTCCTTCATTCTTCCATAGGAAATGTAAAATTTAGGTAGCTCTGATCTTCAAAACATGATGCCAGAATTATCAGTAAGAGAGAAAATACACATTAGTGAAAATCAGGCCTTTGGACACACTTCATTGCCATTTATGTTACCATTGTGATAAAAAAGTGGAATTAGCAGGAGGCTGGAATTGATGTAATAGACTTCTGGAAAGAGGCAGGCTCTGCTGCACATAATTCTAAGCTTCCCTTGGCAGGCCAAGCTTCCAAATGGTCAGTTGGAAGCTTAGGCCAATTCTATGTACAGCAATTAAAAGAACCTCCTTGTAAAATGTTCACAAGTAAGGTAGTTTTAAGGGTATCAGCCTTCTATCTTTCAGCTCTTAACCTGAGGTGGGTACGAAGGGGCAGGTTACTTTTGTCTCTGCAGCTGATCTTTCTCTTGGAATGTACATGCCACTGCAGGCAGGTAAAGCCAGCTGGTGAAACTGCCAAGGCTTTTCTGGGAGGGAAAGGGTTTCAGGAGATTTCCGGGGTTTGGGATAGGTGGCATTGGGGTGATCTCTTCTGGAAAAGGTTCAGAATAAAACTGGGTCTTTGAAGGGCTGCTGCCCGGGTCCCCATCAAAATATGTTTCTTGGAGCTAAATTCCTAGTTTATCCAAAGAAGCCACAGTATTTGTGCTTTACATGGGGGTGCATTCAGGATGGCAGGCAACCATGGTTTGGGGGCTGGGATCAGGTGCTCCAGGCTTCCCAGGTGGCGCTAGTGAAGAATCCGCCTGCCAACGCAGGAGATGCAAGAGATGTGGATTTGATCCCAGGTTGGGAAGATGCCCTGGAGTCAGAAATGGCAACCCACTCCAGTATTCTTGCCTGGAGAATCCCATGGACAGAGGATTCTGGTTGGTTATAGTCTGACATACAGTCAGATACAACTGAGTGACTTAACATGCACACCAGGTGCTCCAGAGTCTGAATAGAGCAGTGTTTTGCCCAAGGGAAGTGCTCAGGTGATGAAACAGCCATCTCATCTGCCCCAGTCCACTTTTATGCTTACTTCCTCCCATTTTTATGCTTACTTCCTCCCAGGCCACCCTGAATCTGGAGAGCCGACTCCTGCATCAGGTTCACGGTTCTCAGAATAGCACTGCTCTAGAAAAGGTGAGGATTTTCTGCTTCTACTGCCTCCATGAGGTCTCACGTCCAGGCATGAGTCACCTGGACAGCCACGTGTGCCCGTGTTGTGCTATTAGCTTTATATTGCTAGTCCTCCTAAGGCTTCTTAGTGTTTTTAATGCAGCCCCCACCACTGAGCTGTCTGTACAGAATGGTTATCTTCAACCCTTACTTTTTTTTTTTGTGGCTTCCACAGATCTGAACTTTGCACTAAGGTGCACCTGTGTATAACTGACCTCCAGGTGATTGCTTTACAAGCTTCTGGAAGAATGGATACAGTGTTGTTTCTTAGAGGGATGCATGGTCTTTGCTAGAGAAAGGAGTAACTAGAGAATGAAGGGGAGGAAAGTGCCTCAAGTTGGAATCAGCATTGATTACAAAATGTTGAGAAATACCCCCAAAATTCAGGTCCTGATCACCCGTTTGCCTGACTCATGTTCCTGTCGGACTCTGAAATAAGCACAAGTGAAGGATATTGTTACTCTTAAATGGAAATGAAAGATTGGAGCTCTGGTTTACAGACGTCTGATTATACTCATTTCCACTGTAGCTGGCTTGTAGCAAACTTTTAGCTTCTTGTAGGCAAAGCTATCATTATTTAGGCAGGTTGCAAAGATTCTTGCCAGACTGCTGGAGACTTGGTCACTAGTGGTTTCTACTGACCGTTATTTATGTGAATGAAAAGTATCCAAGTATGGAATAACAACCCCACTGAGGGTCAAGGACAGAAACCAGTCATGATAGCTTCTCTTACTTCTCATTCGGTTCACCTCTTATTCCACATACATGTATGTAATCTGCTTGTTCTCTATGAATTAGTTTTTGAGGTAAGTGTGCATGTTCAGAATTTGCAATAAAAAGGTATATCAACGGGTTAAATGGAAGGCCACTTTTAAGTTCTTAAAAGACAATTTCTAAAGTTTCCTAGATGCTCATAAGAATTCATCCCGTTATATTCTCCCTCAGTCACTGTAAGCCATGTAGTCAGAAGTTTGAAGGTGGCCTTTGATTCCTTATAGGGATGTGCAAGGTCCAGAATCTAAACAGGAAATATGCAAAGACATTTTATCAGCTTGTGACATACCAAGAGGGTACATGAATATTCAGGGTTCCACACTACTATATAATGCTGCATTTCTTGGTTTTATTTGAAACAATGCATATTTTTAGCATTTTAATGGTAGGATTTTACACTTGTCATTTACACAAATTACAAGGTTCTCTTCAAGTCTTTAAAAAATTTTTTTAAAAATTCAGCCCATGTGCAGCACAAGAATATGCAAAACTACTTTACATTATACACACTTTTTATCAAAGGAGATACAAAATTCTGGCTTGTAGTTTTAGACAAATACAAGAAGCTTCAAACTAGACACAAAGGGTTAACATTAATTCTCAAATATAAGTCTGCACTTTGTGTTGTATTTCTCTGAGATGTGAATACCAAATTCCTAAGAGATTTTACTTTTTCCTTTTTCAAAGGAAAATGACAAATTTCCCCTAAACAAGTCCCTCCCCATCAGCTCAATCCTACTCTCCCATCCCTTAGTGCCAGACACTTGCTTCATATTAAAAAAATCCAACGTGGGCCATTTACATTTTGTATGTGGACCAGATCCTTTTAGCTAACTCCTCTCCTGCAAAAATCTAAGCAGCCATAACTGATGGGAATGGCTGCTACACTGTGTTAAATATGACTTCACGCTAGGTAATCTAGTCAGCTATGATGCTGGATGATTAGTTAAAAGGAGATGAGAGAGGCGGCCTCTACTAGTGTGCTTTTTATTGGTGGCAAATTGGTGGCCTTAAGAATCAAGCTGTCTGATGCTAAGAGAACTTCAAAAGCTAAACAGAACATGCCCACTGCTGGCTTGAGGGACTTCTCTGATGCTTATGCATAGATATTCTTTTTCAGCATGTTGGAGGCAATATTTTATCTTATCTTTCTAAAGGATTATGAAGAGGCAATAAGGAAGAGTAGAACTTTTTCTGCCCTTTTAAAAGGTAATTATCTGGTATCCACTGTTCCCTAGCCATCATCCAATACCTAAATGAGTGTATATGCGTATTTAACAGAATTATCCATCTTTCAGTCAGTATACAGCCAACTCTTGATTACCTATGAGAACATTAAGTGACATTTACTACCAACAAATTTTACATTGAACATTATCATCCTTTTTGGACAGAGGTCATGTTCACTCTTTACATCTCATGTAGACTACAGCCTGTCAAGACCAAGTTATCACACAAACGTTTATGTCCTCAAACCCACGCTAGGTGTGTGCAAGGACACTGAGCACATTCAGATAGAGCTTTGGGGAAAGGGCTTCAGTGGAGAGTGGGGGACAGGTGAGAAAGGACCAAACTCGAGTTCCTCCTGAATTAGCTCTTATGGTATGCTTTGTTATTTTAATTTTATGATTAATTACATGATTTTATGCAAAATCTAAAACCTGAGGCATAGTCACTATTTTGTATAGATAATGGAGAGTTGACTGTAATCATGTTGTTTATAACTTTAGCCCTTTCACATAAAAACTGCACAGGAAAACATAATGTGATAAAAAGATTAAAAAAGACTACCATATGACATCTAGAAGCATTTATTTTATGCAAAAAACTTAAATATGAATATGTGTACACAAAAAGTGCACACATCACCTATGTCAAGAAACAATATATTGATGCAATAGTTGTCTTCAAAAATAAACATAAAAACGGAGCCCAGACCGGCAGACAAAGCAAAACACTTATTTCCCAACAGCACAATGCTGAAATTGATAGCAATCCTAAGCACCTCCCACTTTCCTTACAAAGCTGCCAAAGTCCAACTATTTAAAAAGAATTGACTTTTTTTTACATCAATAATAAAAATCTGGTGACAAACATTATAAAACCAAATGCTGGACAGTTTTTACTCCTTTAAAATTTCAAATATTCCAACATAATCACAGGAGTAAAAACCACTTTAAAATGATATGCTTTATGAAACAGACAATATGTACATTTATTGAAAATTATATTAAACTAAAATGGAGGGGAAATCAAAATATGAAGTGATATGAAATCAATAATAATTTTAATTATTTTCTCACTCTGATAAAAATCAGAAAGCAACATTTATAAAATTGCCACCACATCACTTTTCATAGCAGGGAACTGAAATCTGTACATCTCATTTTGCAGAAAAGTAGGCAGGCAGAAAGAATTATACATAAAAGTTTCCAAAAGGAAAAAAAAAGACATATTTAATCTGATTTCTCTTCTTCTAAAAAATTAATTCAGTAGACTTCTATTTTTTTTCTTGTGTAACACGGGAAATTCCTGGCTCTAAAACTGATGAATTTTCATTGTCAGTGTAAGGACATCCTGTTACTTTCTTTAAAATAAAGACTGCAGCATGGAAATTAATGGTGTATTATGCCGTTAAACTCCAGATATGCAGGAACTGGAACCAAGTGTTAAGCAATTTGCTTAATTATTGACTTTTCCTAAGAAAAGTCTGGGGGGAGGGTGGAAAAGAGTTGCTTTTAGCCTCTCTCTCAAGAGTTTCTGCTGTACATTTCCATCAAAGGAGTTGTGGTCATGTGAAAAAAAGGAAGTAATAGCTTTTTTTTCAGTTTTCAAGGCAGAAAGTGTGTTCTGAAGTTAGCTTCATTTTCTGTTCAAGGTCATTCTGAATCCAAGTTTTTGCAGAAGCTAGAGCCTGCTTCTGTTTGGCCTTCATTTTCTCCCTTTGCAAATAAATTTTCTTTTTACCTTGGGGATAGGAGAAAGCAATGTTAGTAAGATAAAAACAGGAAAACAAACCATACATAGATTTTTTCTATAGTTATTATCTAAAATCTGAAAAATTCTTTCATTTTTCACATGAGACTTCACTTGATTTAGGAATCTTTCCCTAAACTATATAAAAACAAAATACCAATTAAGAAGTTTTTATAAGCATTGCTACCCAATGCCCAATTTGCTTATTACTACAATAAAACACTAAAAGCTATTTGAAATAATTTTTAATTAATACTTCCAAAATTATATAGTAAAAAAATTATTAGATAACTATGGCAAAATGAATTTAAAAAGCAATAAAAGTTCTGTTCTTTAGTTTACTAAAAAAGGAGGAAAATTTAGCTTAATTCTGCTATGAATAATCCCCCATTGATTCTATGTCCCGAAAAGGGAGGGAAAATTAAGACCCCTGGAAAGATGAAGTAGTGGGATAGGGTCTCTTCTTTTCCCTTCAACTCCTCTCTGGGACGAGAAAGAAGCCGTTTAAGGGGTGAGGGAGTGGTAGGTGGGGAAAACTGAGCATGCTGGAGTTCGGGTCTGTGTGAGGTTATTTGTTCAATTTAGGGGCAAAGTACTAGTAGTTACCTAGCCTACGTAATTCCACATTTGGGGGTGGGGTGGAAAAGTCATGGCTTGCAGGATCTCAGTTCCTGGACCAGGGACTGAACCTGGGCAAAGGCAGCGAAAAACCAGGAATCCTAATCACTAGGCTGCCAGGAAACTCCTTATCATTCCACATTTTTAATCAGCCATTAAGACTGTGTCTCCCTGATGATTCCAAACTTGGGAAAGAAAGATAAGGGGGATATTTACTTATATTCCCAAATCCCAATGTTACATATACCTTTTATAAAGATAACAATGCTAACAACAACAAAAAGTAATTAAGATTCTCATAGAGTATTAATGTTATAATAGAATTTAATAATATGATATCAAAGAATCCTCTACAAGCTGCCTGCTGCACCTTCAGGAAGCTTCCCTTTAATAACTCTGAGTCCTCAGTATCTTTCTGTCTGCTCTCACAGACTTTTAAACGATCCAGGTCACTAGAACAATTTCCTGGACTTGATTCTATGTCCCAAAGTGAAGTGCCATCACTTCCGAGCACTTGGCTTCTGAAAGATTTCATATTATTTTGATAAAAATTCACTTCAATTTTATAATATTGAAGAATATTTATATTAAACTAATATATGGTTGTTTAATACATAAGGAAACATACTTAGGGGATACTTCTAAAATATAAATTTGTGATGTGAGGAAACCTTCTCAATATACAAATGAGCACAGGAAATAGTAAATTCTTTGCTTAATAAAATAAAAATTCCAAGATTCTTGGACACTCTAATACTAAGCATACTACACAAAACACATTAATCCAACACTGCTGTTATCCTATTTGATAAGTTCCTTAAATTCAGTCTTCCCATATGTCCCAAGTTTAAGGATTGTATCTCCATGGCTGTTTATTGATATTTTCTTTTTCAGGGAAGAATTTGGTCTTAAAGGTAAATAAAACATACTCAACAATCAGCCCACCTATAAAAACACATTTTCAGTGCAAAACGTTTCGGACTGTTTGCCATTTGGATAACAGTTTAAAAACAAAGGGAAAACAAGTGAACTAATAACTGAAAAGATGGTGAATCCTCCGTTCTCAAACTCAGGAGGCCAACATTAAGTGACCAGTTGTACAGATACTATTTCCCAACTATAGTATACAAATAGCTGAGTTTTATAAACCTACAGAGTAAATTCAACGAATTTTCTCTAAAGAAGGAACAATTTCAAATGCAGCTCAAAATATAAACAGGAACATTTGTTGGAACACACACATGGAAGCTGATGGAATACATTTATTGCAAAAATCCAAAGGGGTCTAAAAAATCCTACAGGTAAGTTTACAAGTCAAAATCCTGAATTAATAAATGAATTATATAAGTAGAAATCTTACTAAAAATTATTATTTACTCAATGTTGTCAATGAGAGGACCTAACAAGAGGAATTCTAGAGGGGTGTGTACTTGCTGCACTGTGTAAGTGACAGCTGTGGTATGTAAATGGCTGCAGAGGCTACCACTTAAGGGTCCTGTGTTATAGGGCTGGATTAATGGGGTTACAAAGCATCTAGACTGTGGCTGAAATATACTTGGGCCTCAAACACGGTTTTCATTAATTAGTTAATAATAAAGTTTAAATAATCATAAAATATGGTAAGAGTATAAATACCAAGTAATAAAACTGGGCAAGTTTTCTGGAGGTGATGCTAGTAGTACCCAGTGTAGACTGCCTGCCTACCTTGAGGAGATCTGACACTCAGATCTAAAAGGAGAGATGGCGTATAGGAGGCAGGGTAATGCCCGGAAAGGCTCTTTTCAGATGTTAATCTAAAGGCAGCTGTGACCAGAGCAGGAACGGACCATACCATCAGTGAAGTGAGAAATTACGTACGTAAAATGTGTGAAGAGTAATGCAAGGTCAAGAAAAAGACTGACGAAGTAGCGTCTGGAGTTAAGATACTAGGGTCAGATAGGCCCAAGGATGCCTGGCCTTGCTCTCAAAGGCTTACATTCAAGCTTAAAATCTGGGGGCAAGTTAAATTAGTTTTAGCGCAGTGATCCAGACCCAGATCTGATTCCACAATGCAAGGACCCTAGGCTACACTTCAAGTTGCCAGGGCAGTAGTAAGTGACATGATCCTACCACTGTGGGTTCATCCTTAGCTCAGAAATGCAGTGCTTGATGGCTGTCAGCACTGGCAACCCTGTCTCTTTATTAACTACATGGTCGAAAGGGTACTGATAATCTTAACAGGCTGATTCAAGGTGTTTGTATTAGCTCTGTATTCTGAATTGTTCAGTCATGTGGCTTTAACTTGTATCTGATTCTCACTGGGTCTCAGGAAAATACAGGTGAGATGTCAAATCAGAAAATACAGGTAAGATGTCAAATCAATCGCAGGTAATTTTTGCAGTTAATGAAAAGTATGTTTAGAAACTTATAGGAAGGTGAAAGCTAGAGTTTCCCATGAAATAAAAAATAAAATCGGCACCTTCAGAATTTTGACCAGTGTTTTCTCAAGCTGAAGGATAGAACAATAGCTGAGTCACAAGGAACTTTTGTTTTAGTGTGTCTATTCCTATTACTTGGTGGTGGTGGTGGTTTAGTTGCTAAAGTGACTCTTTGTGACTCCACAAACTGCAGTCCATCAGGCTTCCCTGTCCTTTACCATCTCCCGAAGCTTGCTCAAACACATGTCCATCGAGTCGGTGATGCCTTCTAACCATCTCATCCTCTGTCACCCCAATTTCCTTCCTACCCTCAATCTTTTACAGCATCAGGGTCTTTCCAATGAGTTAGCTCTGAGTATCAGGTGACCAAAGTATTGGAGCTCAGCTTCAGCATCCATCCTTCCAATGAATATTCAGGGTGGATTTCCTTTAGGATGGACTGGTTTGATCTCCTTGGTGTCCAAGGGACTCTCAAGCATCTTCTCTGTGTTACACCACAGTTTGAAAGCATCAATTATTCGATGCTGGCTCAGTGTTCTTTATGGAGCAACTCTCACATCCACACATGACTACTGGAAAAATCACAGCTTTGACTATATGGACCTTTGTTGGCATGGTGATGTCTGCTTTTTAATATAGTGTTTGTCATAGCGTTTCTGCCAAGGAGAAAGTGTCTCTGAATTTTGTGGTTTCAGTCACTGTCTGCAGTGATTTTGAAGCCCAAGAAAATAGTCTGTCACTGTTTCCACTTTCCCTCCTCTATTTGCCATGAAGTGCTACACATTAAAACATCTCCTTTTTACACATTAAGAGGAGAAACAAGTAACAGTGGTGAATGTTCATGGTTTAGAGGAGAAATATAACCAACTGCAGCTGTCACTATTAACACTATGCAGTGTTAATAAGGGACATGACCAGGATTCAAAACCCCTGCTCTGTGTAGCACCAGCCAGGTGGCCTGGGAAAGTAACTGTTACAGGTCTAACCTCCTTATTTCTAACATACAGTTGGTGCTTGCTTTATAAAGATGGTTGCCTTAAATAGACATTTAACAACCTTTCCCTATTACCACAATTATTTCTACCAATATACCAGAACCCCCACACATTATTCCGCCTACTATCCCTTCAATGCTCTCCTAGTGTTACGTGCTTCATTTAAGTTTGGCACTTTCAAGAACATCTGATCTCTCCCTTGGTTTTCTCCCTCTCTAAAGCTGAAATGCCGGGGCTTTTCTCTGCATGAATTCTGAAATAGGTTTAAAAGATGACTATAGTTTTTGTCTGACTTAAACTATGATTATTTTAACCAGCTTCTTATGTAATAATTTTAAAAATTAACTGTACTCAAACACTTTCCACTCTATGGAACAAAGTTTCACATATATAAACTATATTAGTTATAAAGTCTTTTCAAAGTATCCTCTATTAAACTAGTTTTGTACGCATGTATAGTACTCATAGAATTAAGACTAAATTTTACCTTAATAGGACAATATAATATGGACTCCAGAGTGACAATGCCTGGTTTTAATCCTTCCTCTACTTTGCTTATTCATGTAAGCAAAGGGAACAAAAGCTGCAGGGACTCTCTATTCTTGGATTTCTTCCTCTTTATAAACTAGGGATACTGATAGTACTTACCCATGTAGCGATGTTTTAAGCACTTAATAGCTTAACAAAGAGTTTAGAATTGAGCCTGACTAATCATAAGCACTGTATTAGTGTTAACTATCATCAGTCTTATGTAAGAATTTTTTAAGTGAAACAAAATATGTAACATAAAATTTACAATTGTAATCACTTATGTACACAGTTCAGTGTGCATTAAGTACATTTACACTGTTGTACAATCACTGCCATTTATCTCTATTAGGCTGATACAAAAGTAACTGTGGTTTCAGACTGTGAATTTTAAATCATTATAACTAGGTTCAAACACATCTTTATTAATCAAAATAGGAACCAACACATTTTTTCCCAACTAACATATTTTTGTCAACAAGAAATAAGTTTGTTTATTCCTGTAGCATAAAAATTCGTGCTTCAGGATTCAACAAACTCTTGGAAAACATTTTCTGCCTCCTGTTGGCTGTGGTAGCATTTTCCTTGCAGAAAACTGTTGAGATGCTTAAAGATGTGGTAGTCAGCTAGTGAGAGGTCAGGTGAATATGGTGAATGAGGCAAAACTTCACAGCCCAATCTGTTCAACTTTTTAAGTGTTGGTTTTACGATGTGTGGTTGAGAACTGTCATGGAATAGAACTGGCCTACTAATACTGGCTGCAGGTGTTGCAGTTTTGTTGAGCACACTTCTCAGATGTAAGGGCTTTGCCAGTGTTCAGAAAGCTGACCACCAGCAGCAGACCACCAGACAGTGACCAGGACCTTGTTTTGTGCAAGTCTGGTTTGGGAAGTGCTTTTGGAGCTTCTTCTTGGTCCAACCATTGAGCTGGTCGTCACCAGTTGTCATAAAATCCACTTTTTTGTTGCCTGTCACAATAACCTGAGAAATGGTTCCTCCTTGTTGCACAGAGTAAGAGAAGATGACATTTCAAAATGACTACTTTTGATTTGCAGTTAGCTCATGAGCCACCCACTTATCGAGCCTTTTCACCTTTCCAGTTTGCTTCAAGTGCCAAACAACCGTAGAATGGTTGATGGCGAGTTCTTCTGCAACTTCTTGTGTAGCTGCAAGAGGACCAGCTACAATGATTGCTTTCAATTAGTCATTGTCGACTTCTGATGCCCTGCCACTATGCTCCTCATCTTCAAGGCTGCTGTCTCCTTTGCAAAACTTCTTGAACCACCGTTGCACTGTATGTTCATTAGCAGTTCCTGGGCCAAGTGCATTGTTGACTTGTGAGTTGTCTCCGCTGCTTTACGACTCATTTTGAACTTAAAACTGTTTGAATTTGCTTTTTGTCTAACATCATTTCTACAGTCTACAATAAATGTCATTAGCAAAAAAAAGCAAGAAAGGCACATTAAAATGATGTAAAACATAAATACATTTATTTAAGAATGTATATGAATATCAAAGAGCGGAGTTCAATAACACAAACCCGCAATTACTTTTGTACAACCTAATAAAGAATATTAGGATTAATATTTTAATAGAATATTTTCATCCTCCCAAACTGAAACTCTGTATCTATTAACAGTAATGCCAGCCCCCCACCCTCACCCCTGGCAACCACCTCATTCTACCTCTATGAATTTGACTACTCTAGTATCTCATGTAAGTGGAATCATACACTGTTTGTCCTTTTGGGTCTGGCTTATTTCACTTAGCATAATGAATGTCTTTAAGGTTCATCCATATTGTAGCACGAGTCAGAATTTCACTGCTTTATGTAGTAATACAAATAATTCTTATGTTTTTATCAGTCAATAGACCTAAAGTGAAAGTTTCTCTGCTCTCTTCTGGAATTAATAAGCTGGGGAAGTATATTCTTTGAGGGCAAGAATCTATCTATTTTGAATACTTATGTGTTGCCAACACCCAGCACAATGCTGGCAGTCTAATCCATCTGTATTTGTTAGAAGAACAAATGAGAAGTTTAAAGAGCTATACTCATGTGCCTATAATGTATTTATTTCTATGCAAGAGGATATT
The DNA here is from genome assembly GCF_014754425.2 of Oryx dammah. Lineage (NCBI taxonomy): Eukaryota > Metazoa > Chordata > Mammalia > Artiodactyla > Bovidae > Oryx > Oryx dammah. Next base: position 58,414,034 of record NW_024070187.1, read on the forward strand.
GTGAGTAATATAGAGTTTCTGGAGTAATTAGGTTTCCAAACAAAAGTCATAATCCTAGAACTTAAGGGAAGAGTTGTAGATTAGATTAAGAAAGAATGGAAAAGACAAAAGGAAGCTTGGCAGAAAGTTTCAGAATGTCCTTCCATGTTTTGTTAGCCATGCATTAATAGTCAATAAATCAATCAGAAGTTTCTAAGATATGTGCACAGTATCTATTCTACTGAAGTACTATGGTACTGAAGTACTATCACGAACACCTATCATCAAAGAATTTTGTATAGTGTGTAACACATTGCCCAACCGATCTACTAACTGGCATACTTAAGACTTCTAAGGTATCTTTTCACTCTTAAAAGAGATATTTTAAGATTTTTCAGAAGGCCCAAAGCCATTTAAAATCAAGAGCAGTTTCTGGCATGTAAGCCATTTTTGTTGGGTTTGTTTAATACTTTGGGGGCATATGGTGTAACTAAAAGCAGAGCAATGGGTTTTACAATGCTCAATTTCAGAGACAAGGTTGGTTGCTACTGAAAATATTTTCAGGGTTCAAGTTAAGTGCCTGGATATTTTGGTTAGATGGGAAAAGGACGATTAGTGACAGATAAGATCAGGTGGCTCAGATGGCCTGGGGTGATATCAGTAGTATTTTATGTGGGTGAGGAAGGGCCAGAATTCTAGAAACCCTTTAGAGAATTCTGGCTATCTCTTCCAATGAAATTTCTTCAGTTTTTGCATAACTAAAAATATATTAAGGGGTAAAGCAACTAGAATTCAAAACAGTGGTTAATTACTGAGCATTTATTCTACACAAGGCATTTTGTTGAGTGCTTTCTATTTAATGATCCATTTAATTCTTACAACAATCCTTTGAGGAAGGTATTATCATATTGTCTTACTGATGAAGAAAAGGAGGCCAAGGTTAAGTATGTTGTTCCAGGTCAAAGGTCCAGGTTTGAGGAGAAAATAATAAAATTTGTCCCCAATATTGGCTTTCTACTTTTAGTACATAAAACTGGAAGTGAACAGAAGAAACTCCTATTACTTAGTCAGATTTGGGCCTGGATCAGCTGCCATTAGATGCTGAAAAGGTACTTAAGAGACATTTAAAATGTAACAAATCTAATAACCCCAAACTTCAGAATTTCATAAATGTTAATTTAAAACCCAACCCAAACATGATCAAAGACGAGCAGCTGTGAGGTTATTTCTCATTGGGAAGGGTAGGGGAGAGAAGTAAGTTGTTGACTTATATTAAAGTTTACTGTAACAAGTGGAATTAAAGCACAAGATATACTTGTTCATGTATCATGACATCTATTTACTCCATTCTGGGACTTCTGCATCAAAAAAGTAGCTGTTTATATTTAGTAAACCCCAGGCAACTATGTGAAGAAGACCAAGATAATAATATCCTTGCTAATAAATAGAAATATCAAAATACCATATCCTAATTTAGGAGATCTCTCTTCAAATTGTTGTCCTGAAGTTTATGAGCTAAAAACAAATGCCATCATAACTTACTCAGGAAAACCAGGGGGCAGTTTTCACTCCCAAATGGCTAGGTATTTGGGTGTGATGCCTGGCAACTAGGAATAAAACAAAATGTCTAAACTCAAAGTTCAGAAGGAATGGAGTACGTTACCTTTGCAAGTCAATCTGTCTCTCTGTCGGCGCTGCCTTTTTGGCTGTGTCTTGCAGTTTGGGTGCTTTGGCATTACCTGCTTCCAGACCTCCAGGGCTCTCCTGACTGACTGCAGCTCTCTTTCTTCCCTTACTAAGAGGTTTATTTATATCATCATTTTTGGTTGCATTGCCCTGAGATTCAGATTTGGGTCGACGTCCTCTCCTGGGTTTTGAAGGGGCAGGTGGTCCTGATTCATCTGCTTTCTCATCTGTTTTTTGTTGGATATTCTCTGCACCAGCTGCTGTTACTGTTCTTTTCTTTCCTCGGTCACTGCTGATGTTGCCCTGGGCAGACTGATCAGAATTAATCTCCTAGAAGAGCAGAAAACAATTTTATGAACAGAAATTCCTTAAATATCACTGATCTGACTAGAAGAAGCATTCTGCAAGTATTTTAGGAGTTGGGATTTCAGGGTTTCTAACTCACTGCTTATATCCCATGAGGAATGTAAATTCCTTAAGGGTAAGGACTGAACACTATACCTAACCATAGTGCATGGCAAATATTATACTCAGTAAATATGTATTAAATGGCACAGGCAGTTACACAAGAAAACCTACTCAGCTGTTCTTTCATACTCATTTTAAATAAAAACGTCCTTTTTATTGCTAGTATGTTCTTAATGTTACCACTTTTCAAAAGCAGGGAGGATGTTTTCAAAATTCAATGTTATTTTCTTTCTCTATGATGCATCTAACCATAATAATCTTCATAGTTCTGTAACAGAAAGTTCTTTAATATCTCACTTCACTCATTCATTCAAACTTTTGTCTCTTCTTATTGAATCGGTCATTAACCTATTTTTTTCTGAACATTCTCTTTTTTTTCCTCTTTCTAGTTTGGCATACATATTGTCATCTAAGATCTTTAAGCTAATAAAATTCGATTTTAGTTTAACAGACATAACGGACATTAGGACGAATAATAGTTTTCAGGATGAAAGTGACCTTTATATGAATGAAATTTAGGAATCAACTATAATAATTTGAATTGATTCAAGGGAAACAAAGGACCACTATCATCATTCAAAAAATGAAGACTATATCTTTTCAGTTAATTAACTTTCATTTCCCCTCAAAATGTTTTCAGAATGACCAGGAAATACATATAAATCTTTCATGTTTCAAGATAATTTACTTAAATGAAAACTCATGAAAATAGTATCTTAAGTTAGAAAATCCAAAAAAATCAGTGTTTCATGTTGAGGATTAAAACATTAAAGTTTATCTTAAGAGAACAGATAATACATGAAGGAAAAAGAGTAAGGTGGTCCACACAGGGTAAACTGTTAAACAGTATACAATGGATTAGAGCAGAGATATGCAAAGTCACCTGGTGAAAGATAGTGATTCCTGGGCAAAATAAAAAGGCCAATAAAGATGACTAAGTATGGTTAAACCTGAAGTAGAAACCATTCACTCAACTTGGTGTCTATTACATGTAGTGGCTGCTGTGCATAGATTGGGGAACAAAACTGATACTGTGCTGGTCCTCAACAGATAAGCATAATAGATGATTAATCTTTTTTAAAGAGTAAACAAACATTTAAGTACAGATTACCCTAAGTGCTGAAGAGATTAAAGAAAGGGGCATTCAGGAAAAAAATAAATAAATAAAAGGAAAATATCAATTTGATTATTCTGGGGAATAACAGTATCAGAGCAAGGCTTACCATGTGGAAAGTAAAGTGTTCTAGACAGATGCAAGAGGCAACATGAAACACCCAAAGAAGGAAAGAGCTTGGAAGATTTAAGTAACTTGAAGTGACGTGAGACTGGTATTAAGGCAGGAGAAGCAAGCGTGGGCTAGATCATGAATGCTTTATGGGACCTTTAAGAAATCTGATTTTATTTTAAGTGCTAATAAAAGTTGTTGTTGTATAGTTGCTAAGTTGTGTCCTACTCTTTTGTGACCCCATGGACTGTATGTAGCCCACCAGGGTCCTCTGTCCATAATAAAAGTCACTGATGGACTTTAAGCAGAGGGCAAACATAATCCAAATTATATTTTTAAAAAGATCATGCTGGGTGCTATATTTGGTGACTAGATCAGAAGGGAGCAAGAGTGTTAACAAGAAGGTATAACTACTACAGCATCAGAAGTTCAGTTACTGAGTTCCCTGGTGGCCTAGGTTTAATCTCTAGTTAGTGAAGTTCCCACAAGCTGTTGCAGCATGGCCAGAAAAAAAAAGAACAGAGATAATTTTAAAAAGGGCAAATACGAACAAGCAATTCACATAAGAGTACATCCAAATGGGTCAACAAAAATAAATCTAAAATTAAAACAACAGTGGGGTATTAGTTTTGATACTCTAAATGGAAGAAGATTCAAAAGAACTATAAAACCTGCCGATGGTGGATATGTAGAGAAAAAAGTACCCGCTTAGTAGAAATGTCAGGTGTTCTAACTTTCTGAGAAAACAATATAGAAACATCTAAAATCTCTAGTATTTTACTACTTGACCCAGCAATCCCACCGCTAGAAAAAAATCACCAGTAAGTTTAATGCAACATTGTTTGCACTGACAAAGAAGGGGGAAAGGATTTATTTGTATACATGTAAGAAAATGATAACTCTGGAGAGAAAAAATTGAACACACAAGACAAGGCTGTTTAATAGGGGAAAAAAGACTGTATTAAAAGTCATGTACATGATCATGTTTACATATTTATGAACATTATGTATATGTGCCTATGTATAACAAACTCATGCAAAAACCAAATGAAGAGGCATGAAGGCACAGTCATGCCTACAGTCAGCTACAGGCATGAAGAAAAAGACTCTAAAGCGCAACACTGGCAGTACTGCTTGCCTGCATCCATGGAATGTTAGTACCTTACTTCTTCTAACCACCTCCCTTATTCATTCTTCATATTACAATTTGATTTCTCTCACAGAGTGAATAATAGAAAATATTCTGATCTGTAAACATGCATATCCAATTTGTTGGATAGTTTTTATTTATATAACTAATTAACTGGTTTACACATCAACCTCTTTGAGAAACTGGTTAGCAAGAAACACTCCCTTAGATCATATCTTTTTTTAATATACTAGCAACACAGTGTTTTGAGCCTGTAAGACTGAGGACCAGATCCTGGAAAGAAATGATCATATCAATTTATGGGAGATCTGACTGGGAAGCTATCAGGCTTTTGCCAAAACACGACATGTCTCTTTAGGCAACACTGAATTGTTAAAACATTCTTTGGAAGTATGAAAAACTTAAAACAGGGTTTGGAACAAAACAATATAATATTACAAGTCAAAGTCACATTTTGACCCCTCAAAAATGAGAATTTAAATATCCAATTTATCTTTTATACAATTTTATTGCAAAGGTTGGGAAGGTTATAGATAGCTGTTTATACTATGTAAACATTTGCATACCTGTACTACCTCTTAATACACATGACAAGCATGTTTAACTAAGTATCTGTAACAATATGCATTTCTGAATCGAAGCATATTTATGCAATATTAAAATCTATAAAAAGATCCCACAATACCTAAATCTATTGGCTTCTGAATTCTAAGACATTTGAGAGGTTCCCTGAATCTACTGACATAGTGAAGTCCAGCTAGCAAAGAGCTTGAGTATGGACAGTGAGAGACTGACCAAAAAATGAACCTTATCAGGACTTCCCTGGTGGTCCAGTGGTTAAAAACCTACCTTCCACTGCAGGGGATGCAGGTTTGATCCCCGGTCAGGGAACCAAGATCCAACATACCGCAGGGTGACTAAGCTTGCATGCCTCAACTAAGACTCAATGTAGCCAAATAAATAAATATATGTAAAAAAATAAGAACCCCTATCTGTTCAGTTTGAGTTCAGACAAGTTTTGATAGGAAAAGTTCAGCTATTGTGGAATGACTGTATAGTCCTATATTTTATGTACCTGAGGGTAATTCCTAAAACATCTTATAAATACCATAAATATATGGTGTGTAAAAAAAGTATGTCAAAAATATGATTCTACAGAAAAAAAAATATTACTATTCTTATACTATTCCAACTCAGGAAAGTTATCCTCCTTCCAATGTTACATTCCTTTCTATCCTGCTGAAAATTTAAGAATATTGGGAGCTATAGATAAAAGATCCACCATCAAAGAAAGAATGCAGCTGTTAAATAGATAAAAACTCAAACATTAAGGCTAGCTCATAAGTTTAACTTAAACAAGAAGTGTTGATCTCTGGCAGGAGTCAATGAAGTATTGAAAACAAGATCTCAAAACCCCTCAGTTCCTATTCTTTCAAGGTACTGGGAAAAGTAGTGTGGTAGAAAGACACCATTATGGGTGACCACACAAGCTCTGGTGAAATGAAGAAAGTGAACATAGAATCATTTCTGGAGAGAGAAAGCACAGTAAGCACAGGTATACACACATGTATAGTATGTAGTATACATTAATGTACTGACTGTGGGCTTTTCACTCCTTCATGAAACTGTAGTAAGAATCTCCATGGGAGAAACTCATTAAATTGAAAATTTTACCTTATTCTTTACTGGGTCAATATTCTTTACTGGTGTGACAGAAATAATTCTTACAGGGTTCTCCTCGTTTTCACTAACACCAGTTTCTGCTGCCTCTGAACTCTGTTCCCTGTTGAAGAGAAACACACCAAAACTTCTTTATTTGACCACATGAATACAAGGGTTACTCTCTCACTATACCAATAAGAAAACAGGAGGCTTAGACTGGCTTAGAAGGATGGCCAAGTTAGCAAGCCTCATATCTGTGGCTACAGCCTATTGCCCTATTATACCAAGTTACTGATTTCCATTTAACCTTACTAATGTAAGAAAGAAATGACTGCCTAAAATCACCTGATAGATTAGTTTTCAAGAAACAAACAACATAAGTATTCTATAAGCCTATCTGCTGGGGGTGGAAAACCAAGCAAAAGTACAGCAGATTAAGACTATCGCTTTCTTCAGTCTGTGCCCTTAATTAGCTCTAAGAGAGGGGGCTGCTAGAAAGGGCCACAGGAAAGGTGTTTGACGCCCACCATCCATGTAAACCACAGATGTCCCACGTTAATATTTTTATATCTTTGGATCCTACTGCTAAAAATGTGTTTAAAACACTACCGGTTGAATTTATTCTTAAAATATCATGAAACAGAATAAAATCTTTAAAAGCCTCATTATTCAGTGTTTGTAAGAGTAGGGTCAGGTGGAAATTTTTATGCAGTAGCTAAGACAGTAAACACCTGACATGTTAAACATGGAATCTTTAATAATAAGTGGAAAATGTTATTAACAATGTTATGTTTATTCATGTTATACTAAATCTCTTGAGTTAAAAAGCATGTAAATAAATTTGTTTAAAGAGTTATATTTTCAGTTTTCCTAAGTGTTAAATTTGCACATATACCCACACACTTCCAAGTAAATTAGTTTTACAACAAATTCTTTTTTTTTTAACCTTTTTATACATTCAGAATGCTAAATGGTTTCCCAGTATGTCATACACACTCAATCACCATCATTAATTATACTAAAACTCAGCACTATGTTTTTTACTAAGATGCTCCCTAAAGACCATTTTTGTTATGTGCTTTAAGAAAAGGAACTGAAAGATGAATCTAGTAGTGAGTGATCGTAACAAGAACAACTGAAGAAAAAAATTGCCTTGGTCGATTTCCGGTGGAAGGGTTCAGCTCTGAATTTACATTAATATTGCTTCCGGTCTCAGTTCCAGTGCTTCTAACATATGGTTTCCTTCCCGTTGCTGACAAAGGCTTGTTTACAGCACCTAGTACTCCAGCAGGTTTTGGCTAGAAATTACATATACGCATGTTATTTTATACCTTACTAAAAGGAATACATATTAATTTATACACATGTAAGGGATTACTGTTTTGCTTAAGCCCAGGAACTGCTGTTAAAACAGTTGTTATTGGCAAGTTAAATCCTAAATTTATTAGAAATGATAATTCTGTAATACTATGTCTGAACATAAATTGAAGTCAGAAGTATTATTCTTTTAAAAATAACTATGCAGAAAAAAAACTATGCAATAATTATTCTTTATTGTTCAATTAAAATAAAAAGTGCCCCTAAAACACAGTGAAATACATAATGAGTAAGGCATAGTAAAATGCCTTACAGATAAAAACTATTGAGTGTATATAGTTTTAACAGTTTAGATACTTTATCAAATACTAAATTTCCTTTTTCCTTTTGCTCTTTTAGATGTCATATTACCTTTATAGGATATAAACTAACTTATTAATACTTTAAAATTATTTCTTTTCTTTTTCTTAAGTTAAGTCGCTCAGTCGTGTCCGATTCTTTGCGATCCCATGGACTGTAGCCCACCAGGCTCCTCCATCCATGGGATTTTCCAGGCAAGAATACTGGAGTGGGTTGCCATTTCCTTCTCCAGAGGATCTTCCTGACCCAGAGATTGAACCCAGGTCTCCCGCATCAGAGGCAGACGCTTTAACCTCTTTATTATATGATTTCTCAGGGAAATTTGCATTGTGAATTCTAAATAACTTGAACCCTATCCGTACTGATGAGGACACATGGTTTTAACTAAAAAATGGTTCATGGCAGAAAAAAGTCCAAGAGAACAAATGCTTTAGATGCTACAATCCACAACATGATTTCTAAGAATCAGGAACTATAAAATTTGAGGGACGTTTAAGGTTAGCAGTAATATGGACAGGAGATAAAGATCCCCCCATTATCTAGTATATAATACCTTTCCTGTTAACAGAAGTACTCTTGTCTCTTCTGAAATATAACTCTTGTCATTACAGAAGTCCTATCAAAAAAAAAAGTGAACATGCATATTTTTATTGTTCATAAAAGACTCTTCAGACATTATGCCTTACAGTAACAGGTTCATTTATGCTATGAAACCTATCAAATCATCAAAGCTATTTCATGAACCATACTATAAGTTTAGTTTTAAAATTAAATCAATTGACACACAAGACTTAGTCAAATTTAGAGATAAATTATGCAAATTACTTTGCTTTTGTCTGTGCCACATGGCTTGTAGGATCTTGGTTCCCTGACCAGTTACTGAATCCAGGATATCGGCAGTGAAAGTACGGAATCCTAACCACTGGATCACCAAGGAATTCCCTTAAATCACATTTAAAATAAAACACACTTCTACTATTACAGTTTCCAGTTTACTCAATGAACTGTGTTCACCTACGCTTTATTATAAAATTTAGTTCTTTTTTTGGCTGTGTCACACATGTGGGATCTTTCCCATCAGGGGTTGAACACAGGCCCCCTGCAATGGACGTGTAGACTCTAACCACTGCACTACCAGGGAATTTACTTCTGTGCTCCCAAAGCACCCAAAATGGTACTATGCATCAGGCACTTAATACTCACTAAAAGAACCCCACACAGGATCTCAAGAAAACTGTTTTTGTTTGGTTGCTAAGTTGTGTCCGACTCTTTTGCAAATCCATGGACAGTAGCTCTCCCACGTTCCTCTGTATATAGGACTTCCCAGGCAAAAATACTGAAGTGGATTGCCATTTCCTTCTCCAGGGGGTCTTCCTAGTCCAAGGATCAAACTCCCTTCTCCTGCATTGGCAGTGGATTCTTTACCACTGAGCCAGCAGGGAACCCTCAAGAATATTATCCTTACTGAAACAAAAAAAATCTTTTACTTTAATTAAAAATATTTTGTTTCTTAGAACCATACACAGACTGTGCAAATCATAAAGGTAAATACACCATCACAATCTAATAAAGTCAATCATCATGTTCTTGGGCAGCAGCAATATTAACTAGTTAATAAATGAATTTAAACCAAACGTGGACACTGATGATACTTTCTTAAAAGTTATATCTATTCAAAACTTAAAGAGTTCAATCTGATCATGTGGTACCTCTCTCTATTAATTACCCTGGGAATAGCACGAATAAACCACAACAAGTTACAGAAGCAAAATGATCTATTATCATCCGGATGTTCATCATTTCTAAGTAATCACCTTAAAAATTATTTTTTCTTTTACTAAGCTGACCTTCACACTAGTGTCATAGAAAAGAACAAAATGGCTTAAATGTGCCTATGAAGAAATCACACTTCCGATATGCACTCTAGGCAAGCCTGTATTCTTCTTTTCTTCCTCACAAAGGCTTTTATGCAGCCAAAATAAATGTTACATCAAGATATACTATAATATCACTAAGCTCATGATCTTAATACCCTAATTTTCTTGTGTTTGAACTTACACCATATTAAAAGCAGTATATTAGAAAAGGAAATGAAGAAAGATGCTCATTGAAAATGGAAACTCTAAAGTATTATGAAGGCTAAAAACATTCTTCATATCAAAACAAAAATCAATTAGAATAAGATACAGTAACAAACAGCGACTTGAATTCTTGATGACAGGACTATTACTGTATGTAAATTCTATACAGGTACTATTCTAGTCATAATAGCCTGGGTCAGCGATAAAGTAAATTTAAATTCAAGAGCTCATGTAGGAGTATTTATAAAGACCAGTAAATTCAATTAGAAGGCAAGTAACTTTGCAATCTTTATTATTCCTATTAAAACCAGGCATAAATTCTGAGTACTAGATTAAAGAAAATTGGATACAAATTTTTGTTGAAAATTTTAAATGCCATATTTTTTCCATTAAAAATATTAATTTTTTTTAAAAAACCAAACAACAGGAAAGTTAAAACTTCAAAATATCACCTTAAAGTGGATAATAAATAAAATGCAATCTGTTAAAAAAAAAAAAAAGTCTTAAAATCCAAATTAGCTGGAAAAATTTAAAGAACTATTAGTTCACTGAAAAATTTACTTACATGGAAAACTTCATTTGTTGCTAGCAGAATAAATGTACTATGTATTAATAATAATATAATTATTATTGTTCAGTCGCTAAGTCAGGTCCTACTCTTTTGCAGCCCCATGGACTGCCTGCTAGGCTCCTCTGTGCATGAGATTTCCCAGGCAAGAATATTGAACTGGGTTGCTATTTCCTTCTCCAGGAGGTCTTCCCAACACAGGGATAGAACCCACGTCTCCTGCATTGGCAGGTGGATTCGTTACCAATGAGCCACCTGGGAAGCCCCATTATTAACGATACCACTAATTAACGCTTTCTTTTGACTAACTTTTATAGACCTAGGCATACTAGTAATAGATAACAGGTATTACCATCATTTGCATTTTAGAGATGAAGAAATTGAAGCTTAGAAGAGTTAACCTGAGTGTGTGTTCAGTGGTTTAGCTGTGTGTGACTCTCTGTGACCCCACAGACTGTAGCCAGGCTCCTCTGTCCATGGGATTTTCCCAGCAAGAATCCTGGAGTGGGTTGCCATTTCCTCCTGCAGGGGATCTTCCTGACCCAGGCATCAAACCCGTACTTCCTGCATCGCAGGCAGATCCTTTACCACTGAGCCACTGGCGAAGCCTGTTAACTTCGAATTCAGGTCTGTCAATTGCGAAGACCAATTCCATTCATACTGACACTTTATTTCATATATAGATGTATATAATTTACACTCTACCAAACATTTTTATTTCTTGTCTGAAAAAATACTAACAGTGTTTTAATAGGATGAGATGAAAACAATTTAAGAAATTTGAAAATTCCTCTTACATATTAGAAATATCCAGAAGGAATAGCTCACATAGGAACACCACCACCAAGCTTGATTTGTATTCTCTACTCTGTAAGGTGAGAATGATATTTTTCAGGCTTTGGAAGACAGTCTCCCCTTTCTTGATAAACTCACAGAGGTATATATATATATTTTACTTTGTAGTCAAGACAGTCTAGTATTTGCCACCAGGATGACAGTAACAAATTTAAATGAGTTCAGTTTGTTAGAAAAATGAAGAGAATAAAGTTACCTTTTCAGGTTGTGTAAAAAATTTCACTGGCAGGACTGGATCCTTTGGTGACTCTGCATTGCACAAAGCACTTTTACTATTTATCACGCACAGGGCCACATCACACACTGTATAAAGTTTCTAGGGAGGAAACAAATCACGTAACTTTCGGGAGTGCAAAATAAGCACAGGTACCAATTCTACCCAACATGTAACATGGAATCGACCCAGTAATATGGGACTACTGTTTACTCCTTGAACACTCTGCATGCTGTCTCTGGCACTTCTGATGTAGACTCCTAGTAACAAGGACAAAAAAGTCCCCTTCCTTTTACTTGAACATGAATGCCAAGTATGCATTAAAAACAACAAACCAAACCAAAGGAAACATACAAGAAGACTATCTACTGGTCTGTAACACTTACTTACTAGTTCTTAAGACAGCATAGTTATAAATTTCACTAGTTCTTATGCCCATGCTCTGTACGTATTTTAATATCTTTTTCAGAGTAATAAACATTCTTCAAAAAATAGACTTCAATGTAATGAAAGAAAAAGTACATATATTTATAAACTATAAGTATGTATTTTTATAAGCATTCTCTAATCTATTATACAATAGGAAAAACAAGTGGGACAAGGGTCACATTGCTTTTTCCCTGTAATTTCTTAATAGTCACTGGCCTAATATATATCTTACTTCATTTGTCTTGGATTCATCTGGAGACTGGGTATCTTTTGTTAGCTTGATATTCTCTGCCATCTTTTTCATAAAGGCATGGCTATTATTTTCATTTTTTGTCATTAAAACTTCAAGCATGAACCAGAGGCACCTAAATGAAACATATTCACTTAGTAAAGAGACTAATTGCAGGTTCTTTTGCTGAGTGGATTAAATAATTTACTGGGAAGTTCTGTTGTTCGAGTATACAAAGAGTAAAACGCTAATGATTAATAAAATATTCAATTAAAATAGGATATAACATCACAAATAACAAACATGAACATATAGCTTAATATGAGAAAGCCTGACAGTTTCATGAGGCATACACATGAAGAGTCATTCTATAGGTATTTAATAAACATTTAGATGATATACTGTGTATTAATATCCAGCAATCATGAGCAAACCAGCAGACAGCACAGTCTTGCCATTTTGACCATTTGTAAGCTATTTATCCTATGATCTAGGGCTCATATGTAATTCTACCGTGACATAACTCTGAATTTCATGTGTTATGAGACTGGTGTGCATATAACCGGTAATTCAGCGAAACAGTCACATTTCAAGTCATTTTTCTGTTTTCCGCTTGTTATTTTATACTTATTTAATACATAAAGTGTCTGGTGACACCTGAATTTCTAAGTAAAAGTGAATCCCAAATTGGGATGAAGATTAGAATCATCTGAGGAACTTACACTGCCAAATCTAGAATAAAAATCTATTTTTAAGTTCCCATGATGATTTTTTAGGCAACCACCATGGACTTACTGTTTTACTCCATCAAGAGGAGAAGAAAATCACTTGAAGATAATCTGTGTGTACTTCTTTGCCTATAGTATATATATAAGTTTTAAGAGACTACTGTAAAGGAAAATTTAGCACTAGGTTAATGGAGTTTGCTTTTAGTAGACCTGTCTTGCAATAAATATTAAACTCAGTCCTTCAGGCAGAAATGAAAGAACACTAAACAGTCACTTGAAACCATAAGAAATAAAAAAACCACTGGTGAAGATAACATAGCTAAAATATAAGGCCAGCATTACTGAGATTCTGATTTGTAACTCCTTTTTAAACATATGATTTAAAAAGCATATGCAGGGAATTCCCTGGTGGATCAATGGTAAAGAATCTGCCTGCCAATGAAGGAGACGAGGGTTTGATTCCTGATCCAGGGAGATCCTATATACTGCAAAGCAACTAAGTCCTTGTATCCCAACTGTTAAGCTTGTGTGCCAGAGCCCAGGAACCACAAATACTGAGCCCATGTGCTACGACTACTGAAGCCCATGGCCTCAGAGCCTGTGCTCCGCAAAGAGAAGGCACCACCGTAAGAAACCTGAGCACTGCAACTAGAGAGTAGACTCCACTCTCTACAAGAGAAAAGCCTGCCAGCAACAAAGACCCAGCACAGCCAAAAATAAGGAAATAAACCACATGCATGAAAATAATCACATATATGTGAAAGGAAACTATATAAAAATATAATTTGTATCAATTACAATATAAAGGGAATGAAATAGAGATGTATAAGAGCAGAGAAGGACATGGCAACCCACTTCAGTACTCTTGCCTGGAAAATCCAATGGATGAAGGAGCCTGGTATGCTATAGTCCATGGGGTTGCAAAGACTTGGACACAATGGAGCAATTTCACATTTCACAAGAGCAGAGTATCTCTACACTAGTGAAACTAAGTTGCTATTATTGAAAATAGGTTGTTACAACTTTAAGATGTTAAGAGTAATTATTAAGAAAATAACTAAAAAATATATTCAAAAGAATAAAAAAAGTTTCCTACAAAAAACAACTACAGCTGACCCTTGAATAACACAGGAGTTAAGGGTGCTGACCCTTCACACAGTAACTTGCATTTAACTTAGTCTTGGCCCACTGTATAATCGGTTCCTCTGTATATGAAGTCTGTCTGTATCTCTGGGTCCACCAGCTGTGGATCTTGAAGCACTATAGTATTTATTATTGAAAAAAATCTGCATGTAAGTGAACCTGCACAGTTCAAACCTATTCATACTGTAAAGTTCAACTGTAAATACAAAAATGAGAGGCAGTAATGGAGCAATTAAATAACAAAAAATATGTAAGACACAGAAAAAACTAATAGTTATGTGGCAGAAGTAACTTCTTCCTTATCAGTAATTACTTTAAATGAAAATAGATTAAATCTCCCAATTAAAAAGCAGACAAGCAGAGTAGATTAAGGGAGAAAAAAGATCCATATATATCTTGTCTACAAGAGACTCATTTCAGATACAAAAACACAAAGTAATTGAAAGTTAAAGGATGGGGAGAAAATACATTTCATACAAACAGTAACCAAAAGAGAGCTGGTAGCTATTTTATAATTAGACAAACTGGATTGCAAAAGACCCAGAAGGACTGTATTGAAGAGGATATGACTTATAAACACAAACCTTACAACAGAGCCCCAAAACCTATGAAGCAAAAATTGACAGAAGTAAAGGGAGAAACACATATTCCACAATAAGAGATTGCAATACCCTATTTTAAATAATGGATTGAAAAAACAGAGAGGAGACCAAAGAGAAAATAGAGAACTTGAACAACACTATAAATCAATCAGATGTATCAGACATAGATGGAATACTCCAACTAACAATAGCAGAACACACAGTTTCCTCAGGTGAACTTGGAATATTCTCTAGGACAGACCACAAGTCTTAACAGGCCTCGACAGCAAGCCACAAGTCTTAAAACATATCTTTTCTGACCAGAACAGCATGAAACTAAAAGTCAGTAACAGAAGGAAAACAGGGAAAATCGGAAAACTCACACATATATGGAAATTAAACCATACTCTCTCTCTTTTTTTTGGGGGGGGGGGCATGTAGCTTGCAAAATCTTAGTTCCCTGACCAGGGACTGAACCTGGGCCCTTTGCTATTAAGGCGTGGATCTGACCACTAAACGGTCAGGGAATTCCCAAACCACACTCTTAAAACAATCAATGGCTCAAAGAAGAAATCACAAGAAGAATTAGAAAATATCTTAAGACAAATAAAAACACAACATACCATACTTATAGGATTCAGCACTGGTAGTGCTGAAAGGGGAATTTATATCTAATAATACCATATATTAAAAAAAAGTCTTAATGAATAACTAACTGTATGCTTTAAGAAACTGTACACCTTAACTAGAAAAAGAAGTTAACACTTCAAACTACACAGTAACTTGAAATGTTTAAAAATATTCAAAAGCACTGCACACTAGGCAGAATCAAAAAGTATGTGCCAGTGATTTCAGTTCTAACTCGAATGACTTCAGTGCTCTTCCCACACCATTACTGCCTCTCTTAGGTCTAACCTTTTTCCACATGATGGCCTTGCAACTGAAACAGGGCTCAAAGTTTCCTTAACACAGACCTAGTGTTCTAGGCAAACATATATTTTTTCGCTTTATCAAAGTGCTTTCTGGAAAATCCCAAAATAAAAGTTATTAAAAAAAAAAAAAGAATTTGCAAATAAAATATATTTATAAAATAAACAGAAATCAGAATTAGAAGACATTTTAGGAATTACCTATTTCATATCCTGTATTTTATGGATAAGGCAACTGAAACAGAGAAGCTCAGAGAAGTAAAGCTTTTACTGACATAGCTGGGACTAGAACCTATGTCTCCTTAAAGAGCTACAGGAGGCACAAATAAATGTTGATTACCACATGACTTAGCGACTGAGCAACAACCACCACCACCTCAAATAAGATTAGAACTAAAAGGTGTCATGTCCCATATAAAAAAACCATAGTAATTTAAATACAAGCTGAAGGAACCAATTTAAAGGTACAAAGCAAAAGCATAGCAATGGCAAAGTAAATACTGCTTTAAAGTTTCTTGGAGGTCATTTGTAGGTAATTCTAGGCCATCATGTACTTGTTTACTCACCATGCATCAATATACAAAGTTCTATTTTACATAAAAACACTGAAGTATTTTGCATTTGTTTACTTGCCTGTCTTTCCACCAGAGACAAATCTCTCTGTGACTGGTGTAACATATCTAATTTTGTATTACCATAGTCCTGCCACAGAGTATCTTTTATGTGTGTGTATACTTTTGAGGCATCTTTTGAGGCTGAAAGTGTAGCTTTACAGAGAGAAATTTTCCCTACATGGCTTTCACATGGGTTTCTAAATGACCAAACTGACATAACTGAAGCCCAATTTAATACAAACAGTAAAAATAACACAAAAACCAAGTCAATCTATTTCAAAGACTCAGCTAAAGCTAACTGCAAACAGCAGCAACCAACCAACCAACCAAATATAACTTATTAGACAGAAACAATTTTGTAAGACGAAACTTAAAATTTACAATAAAAGAAAACCATAAAAAATTTTATTCTAATGGGGACAGTAACAAAAAAATTAAGCCTTTTTTAAAAAGTAAAAATATTTTAAAAAATTCTTTAAAAATCAACATGACTTACTCTTTAATATCACGAAGCTGATCAACATCTTGTGATCTTGTAAAATCTGGATCATGAGCTAGCAGGTGAATCATATATGGAACTACATACTCAGGCAACAGTGATAATAATTTCTCTAGAGTGAAAACATTATTATTAACAATAGTAATAATAGCTTTTATAAAAATCTCTCCCTAATTTAATGTTCTAACCACTTCAGTTAACATTTTTCCCTCAGTTATTTCTAAATTAGAGGCAACATATCATCTGGATGATACTGAAATACTTTTTTCAATTTTGAAAGCTACTAAAGACAAAGGATAATTTAAGATTGAGTCCCTGGCAAAGTTAGGGACTTTACTCTCCAACATCAGAGCAAAGTGTTCAAATCAAGCCACGCTGCTCATCCTGTAAGATAAAATACAGTTCTTCCTTATATGCATTATAAACAGGACTCAGAAACTAAAATCTTAGATTTTACAAACATCTTAACTGCAACAGCAACATTCTATAAAAGTCCCAGTGCTATACACTGTTGGCTTGGCCATTTTATGGAAAAATGTGAATGAACTTACTGGCCAACCCAATATAACAGAAATGTAAGAAATAAAACCCTCCACAAATGGATACATTGACAAGATATATTTGCACACTGAGCACTTTGAAAGTTACTTACCAGTAGCCATGGGGTTCTGTTTAATGTACTCCCTGCGTATACTGATATTTTTCAGTAAACACTGTCGTGCGTGTGCTCTTCTCTCCTTCACAGGATCTTTGGCACACAAGGCAAAGATGGCCATATACTCCAATGGGAGCAATAACTTCACAAGTGCCTTGTGTAGCTTCTGAGCAAATATCTGCCTTACTTGATAGCACTCATCCTACAGCAGCACAAAACCAAAACTACTTAAAAATATTAGTACTTTTAAAATCATTAACAAAAACCCCTAGTTTTTTAAAAACTGGCAAACATTTACAAAAGAAACACTTTAAGCATTTTTAATGTCTTCATTTTAAAAAAAGATATAATTATACTAAGGAAGTAAAAATTGTGGGGAGATAACTGGTTAGAATAGTAATAATAGCAATCCCTTCTGTGCATATATCCACAGAGTAAATGGATACTTAATTTGTATTAAGTATATAATCGTATTAATAAATTTAATGTTGAAGGCCAAGTAAATGACAAAATAAGATGGTTACTTACATTAATAACAAGTGCACAGAGCTGAAATTGTTCTGGGGTTATAATTTCATGGTAACAAGGTTCCTGAGCAAGCTTCATTATGGCACTACCAGCAGCTAATCGCAAGCGAGACATATCAGATTTACTATAAACAAACAAGAAAGAAAGAAACATTTCCTATAACCATTATCATTCATAAAGTGCTCTGATCCCTTTTTGACTGTTAAGGTCTTTAGCATAATTTACACTTAAATTGACATAATGTACAAGTATGGGAAAGATCCTTTGAGTCCTTGAACTGAACACAGGGAAGAGGCTCAAATCATTGTGACTATCTGATATTACATTTATCTGCCTTCATTAAAAAATTTTTGTTTACTTATTTTATTTGGGTATAGCTGATTTATTATATTAAATTCAGATGTACAACATAGCGATTCAAAATTTTTATAGATTATACTCCACTTACAGTTATAAAATCTTGGCTATATTTTCCATGTTGTACAATATATCCTTGCAGCTTATTTTATATGTAGTAGTTTGTATCTTTTAATCCCCTACCTTGCTTCTCCCCACTCCCATCTCCCCAGTGGTAACCACTAGTTTGTTTTCTGTATCTGTGAATCTCTGTTATATTCACTAGTTTTAATTTTTAGATTCCACATGTAAGTGATAACATACAATATTATCTTTGACTTATTTCACTAAGCATAATACTCTCTAGGCCCATTCATGTTGTATCAAATAGCAAAATTTCATTCTTTTTAATGGCTGCCTTCATTTTTAGTTACATTTTAGCTTAGATCCTCTACTATAACTAAGGAACTCTGCTTTCATTTACAATAGCACCAACTGCAACACTAGCGAGAACCATTTACCCTAGGAACTGTATTTCTCAATGTAAGAGGCATTCACATATATCAAAGAAAACTTGATACTAAAAACTGAGAAATTAAAATTCACTTATCGTTTAAAGTCTATTTACCACAATTTTAAATGCAATACGTATTTTACATAGGGGCTTCTCTGGTGGCTAAGATGGTGAAGAATCTGCCTGCAATGCAGGAGACCTGAGTTTGATCTATGGGTTGGGATGATCTCATGGAGGAGGGCATGGTAACCCACTGCAGTATTCTTGCCTGGAGAATCCCCATGAACAGAGGAGCCTGGTGGGCTACAGTTCATGGTGTTGCAAGGAGTCGGACACAACTGAGCAACTAAGCACACACACACATTTTACAGACATAATAGAAATCAATCTCAAGCCTAGATACGTCTGATGAAACGGAAGGGCTATGAATTAGGAAGTGATTTGTACCCTAAAGGAGGTGGCATCAGACAAATATCTAAAAGGAAAGAATATGGAGGTGAGAGCCAGTGTCTCTCAGGTACTAGTCTCTGAGGCAGACTTTCCTTTCCAACAGGAAGTTTTCTAAGGGAATCTAGAAGCCCAGGAATCCCCACTCCCCACCCAGTCAACTTAAACTACCTAAATAGTAAAATGTGACACTGATGTAGTGAAAGAACAATCTTCTTACTTCAACTGCTAAATGGAACATAACATAGCTTTGATATTTTAAAGACTCCAAAATATGTGGAAAGCTGCCTTAAATCCACAAAGGACTATTATTTATCATACAAGAGGAGAAAACATGGCACTCTTGGACCACATGACCATCAAAGTGAGCACTGGTAACAATGAAGGACTCTCAAATGGTTTCTGAGGCAAATGATTCAGGAATTTAAAAAATTACTAATGCTACTATCTAGGTACATTACTCTGGAAGATGGGGAAACTGAGGCTTGGAAAATTGACTCATGCAAGTTTATACAACTAGTAAATGGAACAGGAAATTGAGTAAGTTTCTGATTCCAGAGTCCAAGCTAAACTATGGGATACATGCTGCTGCTAAGTCGGTTCCGTCGCATCCAGCTCTTAGCGACCCCATGGACTGCAGCCCACCAGGCTCCTCCGTCTCTGGGATTTTCCAGGCAAGAACACTGGAGTGGGTTGCCATTTCCTTCTCCAAAGCATGAAAGTGAAAAGTGAAAGTTTAGTTGCTCAGTTGTGTCCGACTCTTAGCGACCCCATGGACTGCAGCCCACCAGGCTCCTCCGTCCATGGGGTTTTCCAGGCAAGAGTACTGGAGTGGGCTGCCATTGCCTTCTCTGATGGGATAATGTTTAATTAAGATCTGCCTAATATTTCATAATATGCATGTTCCACAACTGACCATTCTCCTATGTTTTGCAATTAAAAAAAAAAAAAAACACTGGAAAGAACATGTTAGTATGTATATTTTTATATGATTCTTTAAATTTCATGAACATAAAAATAAAGCCAAAGAATAATATTAATATTTTTAAGGACGCAGAAACAAAATGCCAAACTGTGCTGCCAAGACTATGCCCATTTATATTCACAGTAGTATTGAGGGAAACCGTTTTCCCTGATCCCATAGAGTAATGATTGCTTAAAAATTTCTTTTTGATGATTTGATAGATAAGAGGTTCCACTTAAGTTAAAATTGTATTTATTGTACTTAGTGATGTTAAACATTTTTTTTAAAGATAAACTGGCAATATATAATCTTCATCTTTACTGGGGATCCTGCCTATTTATCACTGATTTGTAAGAGCTCATCATTAAGCCTTTGCGACACACTGTACATGGTTTCCCCAAATTTAAAACTTGCTGTCCCTCCTCTTCAATCTGTTCATGCAAAGCTACTCTTGGCTTATGATAAAAGTGATTTTTGATTGTTTTCTCCAGTTTATCAAAGCATTCAGTATCTCTACTGAATGTAATTGTGCATTTCCTATCTCCTCCAATAGAATGAATATTCCTTAGAGGAAGAAATTATTGTATGTTTAAAAGGTTTGGCAGTACCTGGCATAATAGTGTTCAATAAATACTGAAAGCATAAATGAATAGTTAAGTCTATCCTCTAACACAAATTTTAAAGAATGCATCACAAGTAGAATTTTTCAGTTATTTCACATGAAAACCAATAAATGAAAAATTTCACTTTTATTTTCATCTTAAAAGGTACAGAAAGAAGAAATGGTGATTTCACAGATTTGAAGACTGAACATGTGTAGAAATGGAAACAAAATTTTTCTTGGCATTTGCAAACCCTTGTATAGTCTTCTGCAAACCACCAAGAGGCTGCAACTCTTTCTTTGAATCTACACTGAAATTTTTGTTCCTTTCATGGCACCAAAACACTATACTTGTTCAACCACTATACTTACAGGGTAAGTTGCTTAAAGGCAGGAACTGAATTTTATCTGTTTTTACAGCAATGCTTTTTATAGTGTTTGGCAAATATTCAACAAATATTTGTTTAATTGATCCAAATGTTGACGCTAACTGTAACACTGCTATAATGATTATAACTACAAATTTACTGGAAAAAGGTTAGTCTTTAGAAATGAAAATACATCATTATTGAGATATAAACCTGAAGTAAGTACATAACTGAAACACAAAACATATAGTGCAATTACAACAGCTAATATTAAGTAAATAATTTTTATGTAAGCTCTACCAACATCTTGAAGCTAAAAAAAAATTGAAAGGAAGAAAAATCTCACCTGATCCTCTTCTGCTCTGTCAGGTCACCCTCACTAACCAACATTGCTGATAATAACCGAAGAGTTGAATTGGCAGATTTAGACTGGTTGTTTTTCATACCCAACAGCCATCTTACCAGAAGTTTAATTGCCTGTACCTATAAAATATTAACATGCTAAAAGAAGAAAGCAACTTAAAATTCCAATTAAAGGGAAGATTTATGTTAATTACATTAGTGAGATTACTTAACTGCCAGCAGACATGTTTTATTAAACAAGTCTGTAGGATAATAATGAGAACTAATACTTATTCTGTTTATGCCAGGTGCTTCCCCCAGATTTGTACATGTATTATTTTATTTAATCTACCAAACAACTCTGTGAGGGAGGGATTCTTATTTCTAATAAGGCAACCTAGAGTCGGCGACAACTGAAGCGACTTAGCAGCAGCAGCAAGGTAACCTAAGACACATTACTATGATGGCGTACCCAGGCTCTGGCTTCTGAATTCAGACTTTTCGCATCTGGACACTTGCTTTTCAAATCATTTAAAAATACTGATATATTTTTTAAAAATAACTAAACCACACAGATTGTAGTGGTTAAAAATAACTAGACAGACTTTAATATTTCTTATAGTACTGAAGAACTATTTTGATCAAAAAACCCAGGAGATTTTGTAATTATTTGTAGTCATAATTGCTTGGAGCCTTATACTCAAGACTATTATGAAATGTATGCAAGAACTAGCTAAAGAATGTAGATATCATTTACTACATTTATCGACAACCTGGAAAAAGGAACTGATGGAATAAATGATGCCTATGGAGCTATTCAAGGTGAGATAGATCATCAGATAAGATGATAAAGAAGTCTTGTTTTAAATCCCAAGACTACCACTTTATTTTTATTTCTTTTTTTCATATTATGGTTTTTATTTTTTAAATTTACTTTTTAATTGGAGTATAATTCCTTTACAATGTTATTTTCTGCTGTAAAACAACATGAATCAGCTGTAAATATAATATCCTCATCCTCTTAACCCTTCCTCCCATCGAGCCCCCACACCCCCCACAATCCCACCCTTTTAGGTTGTCTCCTTTTTCTATCAGTTATTGCTTTCTTTCCTGGGTCCTGGTACACAACAGACCTTGTATGTACCCTCCAAGAGTAGATATTCTGTTTCCCCCAGCCTGTGGAACTTTTGCAATCAAATACCACTGGCCTTCCAAGCCAGATTCTCTGGAGCGTTCTCCTACTGTTGCCAGACCACCAGGCTGGGAAGCCTGACGTGGGGCTCAGGGCTTTCACTCCTGTGGGAGAACTTCTGTGGTATAATTATTTTTCAGTTTGTGGATCATCCACCTTGTGGATATGAGATTTGATTTTATCGAATGTAGTCCCTCCTACCGTCTTGTGGTTTCTTCTTTATCTTTGTGTATAGGGTATTTTTTTTGGTATAACCTACATTTTTTTTTTAAAATCTTTATGGATGGTTGTTTGGCAGTTAGTTGTGATTCTGGTGTTTTTGTAAGAAGGAGCCATCTTGATGACAAGTCCTTTTTCTAATTCACATTATAATTTCTTCTTTGACTCATGATTTAATTATTAGATATTATGTATGAAAAATCATTTGTAGGAATCTGAAGATCATGATAAATGCATTTTCTTCCAGAGAATTGGTGTTTGCTTCTGTAAGAACCCTGAGGCCCTACCAGTCTCAACCAATTTACCCAAGTTCAAGCCTTGATCTAAGGTTATATTTCTTCAAGAACTTTGCATTTCTAGATCACCTTGACCTTGAGGGTGTATACCTTTGTTGGCCTTTATTTGGGTTCTGTCTTTTAGGAACTTTAAGACTGTCAAAAGGAAAGTTTTCATTTTCTGGAGTAAGACAATGATCTCAGGGAAAAAATGGATACTGTACACCCTACACCTCAAGTGTCTCATTGCTATTTTATTTTTTGACCCATTAATTCCTAAGTTATTCATGCCTCAATAGTTTAAACTTAATATTTTAATCTACCATTTTAGCTGTGTTCAGTGAAGGGTTGAACACAAATATATACACGCATATACACATATATATAATTATGTAAATGTGTGTGTGTATATATATACATGCTGCTGCAGCTGCTAAGTCACTTCAGTCATGTCCGACTCTGTGCAACCCCATAGACGGCAGCCCACGAGGCTCCTCTGTCCCTGGGATTCTCCAGGCAAGAACACTGGAGTGGGTTGCCATTTCCTTTTCCAAGGACTACCACTTTAAAAATTAGCTTTACTGAGGGATAATTTACATCTATCAAACGTTACCAATATGATGACAGTCATCTGTTTTTGCCAAATTAATATTCATATGCCTGTAGATAAAAAGTGGTAATGAGGCTAGACCTGAGGTGCTTCTGACATCAATATTCTATAATCTCTATGTAAAACAGCCTCACTGAAATCATTTCAGCAAGGCAGGAAGATCTACAAAACATGCTGACATGTATCTATATGTAACTAACTTTAAGGACAACTGCAATTTGAGAAACACACAACTTTTGGTTTAAAAATAAAGCACCTTATTTCAAATGCTTTTTAAGTGTTAGGTTTTTTTTTTTTTTTTAAGGATATCTATAAATGTTCATTATTTCAGCATAACAGTCATCAAGTTCTACTCAATTTTACCTTTGCTAGTACTTCAGGGGAAACCTCTTCATCTGGAGACCATAATTTTCCATTCTTCTCACCTGTTGACTACAGAAAATTGAATAAATTTAACTTTTAGAAAAAAATTAAAAATTTTTCTCATTAAGGTTTTCATGCTGAACAACACTGTGCTCTAGGAACCCCACAAGAAAGCCACCAAATAGGGTCTCGAAAAGAAGAACAAGGTTGGAAGGCTAAAACCTCCTGACTTTGAAACTTAACTTATAAATCTATAGTGATCAAGATAGCATGGGTGGTACTGACCTAAGTATGGACAGACCAATAGAATGAAGCAGAAACCCTCACATACATGCTCAGCTGATTTCAAACAAGTGTTAACACCAATTATTGGGAAAACAACAGCCTCCTCAGTTCCTCAATGGTGCTGGCAAAACTAGATATAGCCACAAGCAAAGGAATGAAGCTGGACTGTTATATCATATATAAAAATTAACTTTAACACTGGATCAAAGATCTTAAGAGTTACAACTAAAAAACTCTCACAAGAAGGTACAGGGGAAAATCTTTCTATTCTTGGATTCAGTATATAAATATTCAGAATATATAAAGAATTTTTACAACTCAACAACAACAAACAATTCAATTCAAAGTGGGCAAAAGATTCAATATTCAAAGATATATAAACAGCCAATAAGCACATGAAAAAAAAAAAATCACTAGCCATTAGGGACACAAACCAAGACCACAAGATACTACTTTGCAACTAGCAGGATGACTATGATTAAAAAACCAAGTAAAGAAAAAGTGTTGGCCAAGATGTGTAGAAAATGGAAGCTTTGTGTATGGCTGCTGGGAATGTAAAATGGTATAGACACTGTGGAAAAATGTTCAGCAGCCCCTCAACAAGTTTAGCATTGAATGGTCATATGATCCAGCAATTCCACTCCTAGGCATATATCCCGAAAATCAGGGACTCAAATGTTCATATTAGCATTATTCACAACAGTTAAAAGGTAGAAAACACCCAAGTATATATCAATAGATGAATAAACAAAATATAGGTTAAACATACAATGGAATATTATTGTGGCACAAAATGAAGTCTTGAAACCATTATATTGAGAGAAATAAGCCAAATGCAAAAGGATAAATGTTGTATGATAAGAAGTTATCTAGAATAAGCAAATTCTTTTTTTTTTTTTTTTTAGAATAAGCAAATTCATAAAGGAGGCAAGTAGAATAGATGTTACCAGAGGTTGGCAGGGAGGAGGTAATGGGGAGTTACTGGTTAATGGATGTAGCTTCTCTCCGAAATGATAAAGTTCTGAAAACAGGTAGTGGCAATGATTACACAACAATGTGGATGTATATTTTAGGTGGTGGCTTGGACCACAAATTTACTTGGCTTTCCTGTGTTACCCCTTGTGTATATGGGTATATACATATGTTTTCAAACTTATTTGTTTTTAATAAAACAAAAAACCAATAAGAACATCGGTCTATATAATGTAAGTGAACTGTACACGTAAATGGGGTAAAATGGCAAAGTTTGTATTATGTATATTTTACTACATACCAAAAACAGAACCATCTTAAAATAGAATTTATGAACAATCAAGCCACCATCTAAGAACTGTCAAATTTCACACTTGTTGCCAGCCTTGTCTATCAGTAGTATAAAGAACGATACGAAATTGCGAAATTGTGGAGTAGGAAATGAGACTGGCCATGCTCGTGCAGCCTTCACTACTGTATTCAAATGGAGGGAGGATAAAGAAGAAGGAGTGAACTGGTATTTTTTTTTTGAGTTTGAATACTGAGGGTTCTATTTTTTACTTCATGATTCATCTATCTCATGTTCTCAATTTTTCCTTAAAAATTCTCGTAATAGCTACATAGCAGGATGTCACTTTAAGTAATAAATAACAAATAAAAATCATACACAGAGAAAAGCAGACATGTTGTTTCTGTGACAAATAAAGATGTAAACAGTCTTAATCTTATGATTCTAAATTTAATGAGAAACTTACCCTGTCATTCATTAGTAGATCTTTAACAATAAAATTTGCTACTACAGATTTCATTGGGGAAGCGAACTGATCTGGTGCTAACATAGAAATGTGGCCCAATGAAACTAACGGAGTTATAAGTTGTTCTGGTACGTCAGCATTCAGACTCCTGCTGAGTGGCTATAAAAATAAAACAGTCAAAATTACTAGTTTGTTTTATAGATATTTAGACATTGTACAGAATCGTGTATGTTCCTCAGTCCTCCTGATTTTATTGTGCCCCCAAAAAATCTGTTCTAAAGAGATGATTAAAAGTAACTTCAGTCATATTACACACTTGATTCTTTATTTCACCTACTGAAATTTAATAAGATTGAAACAATGTAAAAAGAAAGGGAAAAGTAAAACCCACATAAAGTAAAAACAAGAAAATTCTTCCACAGTCAAACCAGTCTTATCTTTAAGTCAGTTATGTTGGTGGGTTTCTTGTCGTGTGGGAACATTTAAAATGACCATGGATCATAATATTTACGTCCACTGGCTTCTGTTCATGTTGTACTCAGTTTATGACAATAGGAATGCCTTTCTAGTAGTAGAATCAGGCAAAGGACCATACATAAGGAAAGGCAAACAAAACTAATTCTCAAGTAGGGTTGTCAGGTCCGTAACAGCTTCTCAAGCTAAATGGACCACTGAGCCAGTAAAGCAAAAATTAAGTAAAAGAATATAACACAAAATACATAAACCATCCTTCAGTGTGTAGTATCTGAACATATAGTCCAATCTAAAGGCTGGGAATTTCGAAAGTGCTGAATAAAACAGAGTCCCTGCTCCCATGGAACTTATATTTTAGAGTGGGACTAAAGAGCTTAAAAAAAAGTGACTTTTTAGCTTCATCAAAGCACAGAGAATAAAAATAAAAATCAACAAAAACACATCATATGTAATTATATATACCTCAAAAATCTGTGCAAGCTGGACTTCTTTATTTGTGAATATGGCATGTATACAGTGAACAGCCTGTTTTGCTTGGTGTGGA
The DNA here is from genome assembly GCF_014754425.2 of Oryx dammah. Lineage (NCBI taxonomy): Eukaryota > Metazoa > Chordata > Mammalia > Artiodactyla > Bovidae > Oryx > Oryx dammah. Next base: position 58,441,195 of record NW_024070187.1, read on the forward strand.
GTTCCTCTCTTTGCTTTCTGATGTAAAATGGGAATTAAGGTCCTGGAAAAAAAAAAATCATGGTTATTTTTAAAAAGCCCATAAACCACAAGTAGTTCTTTTGGTTGTCTCCTACTTCATCAGTAACTATTTGGAGGTACGTGCAAAGAAAGCTTCTCTTCTAAACTTCCTGATCTATAAAAAGATTTAAACCCCCTTTCCCTGTCCTCAAGTACAATATAAGAAATGCCTTATACATATGCCTATACGTATGCCTCTAGAATAAAAGGGCTACTCCAGAAAACAATTTTCTTTTTAATGCTACCTCATAAGTATGGAGAAGTAAACAAGCCACGTTTAATTTATAATCTAAAATTGCCCCATGCCAAATTTTCACATTTGTCTTCTAAGAAAATACTCCTAAATTTTCCACTTCCCTCTCACAATCCTCTTCAGTTGTTTTAGAGCAGCCATGGGGAAAAAAGTAGCAAAAGGCCAAGTTTCATTAAAAACAGGTAAGAACATACCAGTGAGAGAAAGTATACAAATAAAGTATGGCATGTTTCTACCAAAATACAAAAAATTGACATATACGTCAAATGGATAAGACAAAACATTCATATAAAATATACATCAAAATGTTAAGTGACTCTCTTCAAATCAAGTGCAATAGTGAAAAAGGGTCATACTATAACAGCGGTCCTCAGCCTTTCTGGCACAGGGGACCAGTCTGTGGAAGACAATTTGTACCATGGATAGGGAGGGGAATGGTTTGCCTTGGAGACGAACAGATCATTCTGTCGTTTTTGAGACTGCATCCAAGTACTGCATTTCAGACTCTTTTGTTGACCATGACGGCTACTCCATTTCTTCTGAGGGATTCCTGCCCGCAGGAGTAGATATAATGGTCATCTGAGTTAAATTCACCCATTCCAGTCCATTTTAGTTCTCTGATTCCTAGATTGTCGACGTTCACCCTTGCCATCTCGTTTGACCACTTCCAATTTGCCTTGATTCATGGACCTGACATTCCAGGTTCCTATGCAATATTGCTCTTTACAGCATCGGATCTTGCTTCTATCACCAGTCACATCCAGAACTGGGTATTGTTTTTGCTTTGGCTCCAACCCTTCATTCTTTCTGGAGTTATTTTGCCACTGATCTCCAGGAGCATATTGGGCACCTAATGACCTGGGGAGTTCCTCTTTTGGTATCCTATCATTTTGCCTTTTCATACTGTTCATGGGGTTCTCAAGGCAAGAATACTGAAGTGGCTTGCCATTCCCTTCTCCAGTGGACCACGCTCTGTCAGACCTCTCCACCATGACCCGCCCGTCTTGGGTTGCCCCGCAGGCATGGCTTGGTTTCACTGAGTTAGACAAGGCTGTGGTCCTAGTGTGATTAGATTGACTAGTTTTCTGTGAGTATGGTTTCAGTGTGTCTGCCCTCTGATGCCCTCTTGCAACACCTACCATCTTACTTGGGTTTCTCTCACCTTGGGTGTGGGGTATCTCTTCACGGCTGCTCCAGCAAAGCACATCCACTGCTCCTTACCTTGGATGAGGGGAATGCAAAAAAGCAAAACGGCTCTCTGGGGAGGCCTTACAAATAGCTGTGAAAAGAAGAGAAGCGAAAAGCAAAGAAGAAAAGGAAAGATATAAGCATCTGAATGCAGAGTTCCAAAGAATAGCAAGAAGAGATAAGAAAGCCTTCTTCAGCGATGAATGCAAAGAAATAGAGGAAAACAACAGAATGGGAAAGACTAGAGATCTCTTCAAGAAAATTGGAGATACCAAGGGAACATTTCATGCAAAGATGGGCTTGATAAAGGACAGAAATGGTCTGGACCTAACAGAAGCAGAAGAGGTGGCAAGAATACACAGAAGAACTGTACGAAAAAGATCTTCACAACCCAGATAATCATGATGGTGTGATCACTAATCTAGAGCCAGACATCCTGGAATGTGAAGTCAAGTGGGCCTTAGAAAGCATCACTACAAACAAAGCTAGTGGAGGTGATGGAATTCCAGTTGAACTGTTTCAAATCCTGAAAGATGATACTGTGAAAGTGCTGCACTCAATATGCCAGCAAATTTGGAAAACTCAGCAGTGGCCACAGGACTGGAAAAGGTCAGTTTTCATTCCAATCCCAAAGAAAGGCAATGCCAAAGAATGTTCAAACTACTGCACAATTGCACTCATCTCACATGCTAGTAAGTAATGCTCAAAATTCTCCAAGCCAGGCTTCAGCAATACCTGAACCGTGAACTCCCTGATGTTCAAGCTGGTTTTAGCAAAGGCAGAGGAACCAGAGATCAAATTGGCAACATCCGCTGGATCATGGAAAAAGCAAGAGAGTTCCAGAAAACATCAATTTCTGCTTTACTGACTATGCCAAAGCCTTTGACTGTGTGGATCACAATAAACTGTGGAAAATTCTGAGAGAGATGGGAATACCAGACCACCTAACCTGCCTCTTGAGAAATCTGTATGCAGGTCAGGAAGCAACAGTTAGAACTGGACATGGAACAACAGACTGGTTCCAAATAGGAAAAGGAGTACGTCAAGGCTGTATATTGTCACCCTGCTTATTTAACTTCTATGCAGGGCACATCATGAGAAATGCTGGGCTGGAAGAAACACAAGCTGGAATCAAGATTGCTAGGAGAAATATCAATAACCTCAGATATGCAGATGACACCACCCTTATGGCAGAAAGTGAAGAGGAACTAAAAAGCGTCTTGATGAAAGCAAAGAGGAGAGTGAAAAAGTTGGCTTAATGCTCAACATTCAGAAAACGAAGATCATGGCATCCGGTCCCATCACTTCATGGGAAATAGATGGGGAAAACAGTGGAAACAGTGTCAGACTTTATTTTTCTGGGCTCCAAAATCACTGCAGATGGTGACTGCAGCCATGAAATTAAAGACAGTTACTCCTTGGAAGAAAAGTTATGACCAACCTAGATAGTATATTCAAAAGCAGACACATTACTTTGCCGACTAAGGTCCATCTAGTCAAGGCTATGGTTTTTCCTGTGGTCATGTATGGATGTGAGAGTTGGACTGTGAAGAAGGCTGATCGCCGAAGAATTGATGCTTTTGAACTGTGGTGTTGGAGAAGACTCTTGAGAGTCCCTTGGACTGCAAGGAGATCCAACCAGTCCATTCTGAAGGAGATCAACCCTGGGATTTCTTTGGAAGGAATGATGCTAAAGCTGAAGCTCCAGTACTTTGGCCACCTCATGAGAAGAGCTGACTCATTGGAAAAGACTCTGATTCTGGGAGGGATTGGGGGCAGGAGAAGGGGACGACAGAGGATGAGATGGCTGGATGGCATCACGGACTCGATGGACGTGAGTCTGAGTGAACTCCGGGAGATGGTGATGGACAGGGAGGCCTGGCATGCTGCGATTCATGGGGTCGCAAAGAGTCGGACATGACTGAGCGACTGAACTGAACTGAGGGAGGGGAAGATGGTTTCAGGATGATTCTCAACAGAAGCATGCACATGTGCAGTTCACGGAAGGGTTCACGTTTCTGTGAGAATCTAAAGCTGCCGCTGATCTGACAGGAGGTAGAGCTCAGGTGGTAACACAAGCAGGTCTAAATACAGATGAAGCTTTGCTTGCTCCCCTGCTGCTCACCTCCTGCTGTGTACTGATCTATGGAATCAGTACTGATCTGTGGCCTGGCAGTTGGGGACCCTTGTCTTGTAATAATGGAAGGCTAGATATTAAGAGCAGTACTCTAAACCTTTATGCACCTCAATCAAAAAACTGGAACATACGCTAGTCAGTGTGAAGTCTACCTTGAAATTTATGAATGTGCCATATTTCTCTCCATACAGTTTAGAATAATGAAAAGGTTTTTCATGCACAAATATCAATATATTCCTTGACTGAGCACTGTTGAAGTCTTTCTTTCAAATTCATTTACCAATGTAATGGTTCTTATAAATAAGACCAGTTAGTAACAAAAGAAGATAAGAGTTTTGGGCAAACTGTCGTTAAATATATTAATTCCTCTTAGCCTAAAGAAAGGATGATGCATAGGTCAACTTTAACCTTTCTTCTTGTTTTTCTAGTGTGCTATAATCCAGTTACACCACCAGAGTTGTTACTGAGGTCTGCAGTGTTATACTTCTCTGGTTTCTCAATAATTCCCTCCTTCCTTCCCGATTAGACTTAAGAAAAGCTATAACAAACCTAGATAGCATATTAAAAAGCAGAGAAATCACTGCCGACAAAGGTCTGTATAGTCAAAGCTACGGTTTTTCCAGTAGTCATGTATGGATATGAGAGTTGGACCATAAAGAAGGTTGAATGCTGAAGAACTGATGCTTCTGAATTGTGGTGCTGCAGAAGACTCTTCCGCTGCAGAAGACTCTTCCAAGTCCCTTGGACAGAAGATCAAACCAGTCAATCCTGAAGGAAATCAACTCTGAATATTCACTGGAAGAACTGATGCTGAAGCTGAAGCTCCAATACTCTGACCACCTGATACGCAGAGCCGATTCATTGGAAAAGACCCTGATGCTGGGTAAGATTGAGGGCAGAAGGGGGTGACAGAGGATGAGATGGTTGGATGGCATCACTGACTCAGTGGACATGAGACCAACTCTGAGAGGTAATGAAGGACAGGGAAGCCTGGCGTGCTGCAGGTCACGGCGTCACAAAGCGTCAGACACCACTTAAGAACAAGTCTTAAGAACAGGAGCTTTTATTCCTCATGTCCAAAGTTGCCTCTTCTACTGTTCCTTCTGGGATAGAATTCCTTTAAGTACATCCTTCACCTTAAAAAAAGTATACATTTCCCCACTTTGTAAAACTCACAGCAACTTTAGCCCACTGTGCCAATCATTTTTTCTGTAATGTACAAAGATAAAAATTATCCTTCCTAGAGTATAAACTCCTTGACAGCAGGGACTGACAGTGGTAATCTTTTATGTTAGCCACTACAGTGCTGACAATGAAAAGGCTATACAGTAAATGTTGAATTATTTCTCAAATTAAACTATTAGCTCACAAATCTAATAAAAACTTAAGGAGTCATGAATTCTCTTATTCTATTAATATATCATGAGGAAAAATGGGTTTGATTTGAATTTACCTCAAACTATTGACATAAATACCTTGAACATCTGATTATAATAGCTATCAGCAATGTGCTCTTCCTCCAAAAGACATCACACTCTCAGCACAAATTCTGATCCTAAGGCAACCTCTTAAAGCTGCCAAAGTAAAAATACCAAAATATACTTCATTCTTATGAGGAGAGGGGAAGTACTCTAGAGAGATAAAAGAACCATGACCAACAACTAAGCAACTAATGAACATTTCATTAACCACCTTTGATTATACAATTCTTGAGTGAGATATGAAGGCAGTACCTACTGAATTTGGAGTTGGAGAAATATAAATAAATTAGAAAGATATATTAATCCTAAATTCTGTGGTAACTTTTGATAATTAATATTAATATTTAAAATAAAAATTTTAGGTTGTTCCTCTGCCCATATTCGAATGGTAGAGGAGGTAAGTCAGACAGAGAAAAGAGGAGAACAAAGGATACAGAAAAGCAGCTTCTAAATAAAAATCATCTTTCCTCCTCCATGTCTTCCTAAGGGAAACAATGACCCTAAGTTTCCCACACTTGGAAAACTCTTGCGTTTATCCTAAGAAAGAGCATACTCACGATCGTATTTGGGGTAGATCTGTTTCTATTTTGTGGCCTGTGTTTCTAAAAATCTGTATAGCAGCTTCTGCTACTTTGTCATCTTCCATTCTGAGGCACTGCAACAGGGACTCATATGTCTCTGCAGAGTGGAACGAGGTAGGATGTGTGAAAGACAGAACCTAAAGGAACAGATATAATGTTTTAAGTACAGACAATGGTTATAACCCATTAAAAGAACTGTTTTCTACTAGAAATAAAACTTCAATTATGAGCCGCACATGCTAGCAATACAATCAAGACTGTACCGTGTAGTCTCCCTTGAGGTAAGTTGTGGCAAACAGTTCTTGACCAACAGCCCTGGTCCCGTTTCCTTCCTTACCTCTTAGTCTATTCGGATACTGGGAATGTGGGGAATGTGGCTCCTTTTTCATGGGAGTGATAGATGGGAACAAAATGCTAACACTAGGCTTTATTTCACTGGCAAAAGATAACCTATAAGAAAATATTTTAAGTGAAATCCATCACAAAAAATTTACTCATAAATAGTTATTGGAAAATTTTAATCATGATTACAAACATAAACAATTGTTCCCTTTATTTATTAAGACATAAGTTCTAGGCTATCCTTAAGGAATTTCCAGCAAGTTAATGTGTCTACAAAGTTTACCTTCCATGAAGCAAAAACAATTTAGTCACCATGACACATGGAATAAAATAAAAGAAAAATAAAGAGGTGGGGAATGGAGTATGTAGCCCTCATTAACTTATTATATAAGCATTTTTAAAATTGATTATAAAGTGGAGAGAATATCTCATTTGGTAGGGTTCAGAGTGATAATATTTACTTATGAGGTTTTAAATATTCAGAGAAAAATGAGGATTTAAATTTGAAGAGCTGAATCAAACAACCTATTAAAAATGTTTGCCTTAAAGATGACTTCCCTCTGTTTAAAAAAAATTTCCACAATCTGGAACCAATCTTGTCTTCCATCACTCCTCAAAGCAATACTTCTAACTACTCAGGCCACATTCACAATCCCTAAAACATGCCCCAAATTATTCTCTTTGATGATGCTGTGCTCCCCCTCTAGATTAAATTATGGCTCTTACTAATTGTTCAATTCTCTGACCTCTTTGGCAACTGTTTACAAATTGTTTAAAAAAAAAAAAATCCCAATCAGATAATGATGTCTTATAGTAATTCCTGTGAGCAATCCTACTAACCAATATGCAGGTTATTTGAAAGGTAAGACTAAATCATTTAGCACATACTGTTATAAGCATAGCAGGCATGCACATGATGAATGAAACAGCAAAACTCCAAAAATTTATTTTATAATGTAAAATAATTACATTAGTATAATTCAGAAAACATGTCATTTTAATAAAATGTTGTATTACAAATTTTAATCTTCTGAATAACTTCCAGTGAAATAAAGCCTGACCCTTGCATATCTTTAAGGTAATTCATATTATAACTGCAGAATACATATGCAATCTAGAAAAATGGTACTGACAAGCCTAGTAAAGAACAGACTTGTCGACACAGCTGAGGAAGTTGAGGATGGGAGAAACTGAGAAAGTGGTATTGACAAATATACACTATCAGGTGTGAAACAGTCAGTGGGATGTTGCTAAATAACACAGGGAGCCCACTCAGCCAGGTGCTCTATGATGACCTAAAGGGGAGGGATGAGGAGAGGGGAGGAAGGCTCCCTCCTGAGCCTTTCTATATAATTATGACTGATTTGCACTGTTGTATAGCAGAAACCAACACAAAATAGTAAAGCAATTTTCCACCAATTAAAAAATTGAATAAAGAAAATATGACTGCAGAAAAGACAAACTGTTTCAAAAATACCTTAAGAAGTTCAAGTCCTGAACGAATAGCTGTATCTGGACTTACACCCTCCTCTTCATCATCTGCTGTCCCTTCTATTGATTTATTCATCAGTTTTACCAGTGCACTATTAAAATAAGACAATCTAAATTAGTAATACTACTAGATTAGTAACTGTATCTTAATTGCATTGTAGCAGACATATACAGACTCTATTAAACATCAGGTTAAATATTTTCTGGAAGAAAAAGTTATTTTGTGATTTTTTAAACTTCCCTCTCTACATGACAAATGAGCTTATTTTAGTTTATCCTCCCCATCCATGTATAAGAGTAATTCTAATGAAAAGCAACAAAACTGTCAAATGTACCAGAAATATGTATTTTTAAGTATAAGCAATATGGGGAAACAGTGGAAACAGTGTCAAGACTTTATTTTTGGGGGCTCCAAAATCACTGCAGATGGTGACTGCAGCCATGAAATTAAAGGATGCTTACTCCTTGGAAGAAAAGTTATGAACAACCTAGATAGCATATTCAAAAGCAGAGACATTACTTTGCCAACTAAGGTCTGTCTAGTCGAGGCTATGGTTTTTCCTGTGGTCATGTATGGATGTGAGAGTTGGACTGTGAAGAAAGCTGAGTGCCGAAGAATTGATGCTTTTGAACTGTGGTGTTGGAGAAGACTCTTGAGAGTCCCTTGGACTGCAAGGACATCCAACCAGTCCATTCTGAAGGAGATCAACCCTGGGATTTCTTTGGAAGGAATGATGCTAAAGCTGAAGCTCCAGTACTTTGGCCACCTCATGCGAAGAGTTGACTCATTGTAAAAGACTTTGATGCTGGGAGGGATTGGGGGCAGGTGGAGAAGGGGACGACAGAGGATGAGATGGGTGGGTGGCATCCCGGACTCGATGGACGTGAGTCTGAGTGAACTCCGGGAGTTGGTGATGGACAGGGAGGCCTGGCGTGCTGCGATTCATGGGGTCGCAAAGAGTCAGACACGACTGAGCGACTGAACTGAACTGAATGTAATATTCATATCCATAAATGGAGATCAGTTGTAATTTTAAGAAAAATGTTAGGATGGCAGTTGCTAAATGGACAAATAACTCACTCAAAACAAAAAGCAAATAGTAAACACATAAATGAGCAAAGGCATTAATCACATAATTAATTTACTGAATCACTAATTCCACTCCTAGAGATTTATAGCAAAGAAATTGAAAGCAATTCATGAGAAGCATTGTGGTCTCTCTATATATACACACACAGAATCAACAATTAAAAACTATTTAATGTTCAACATTATTAGTTTTTCAAATACAACTAACCACCACAAACCAGAAATTACCTCGTCAATAAGATACTGTTTTAAGTTAAAACAAACATGATCTTCATTCTTGAGATTTCATTTCCTCATTAGTGATGTCCCAGTACAGGCACATATTCAACAAACTTAGCTTTCACCCTACCTCAAAACAAACCCCCTTCCCCATTAGGTGTTTGTGTGCTCAGTTGTGTCCAATTTCCATTAGGAGTCACTCCTTATTCACCTCCAACTCCTTCAGCCCTAAGCATCCTCTGATTACTTTGTGCTGCTATATATATTTGCCTATTCTGAATACTTCATATAAATGGAGTTCTCAAGGTTCATCTTTCCCTGGGTCAGGAAGATCCTCTGGAGGAGGAAACAGAAACCCACTAGGGTGGGCTATACTCCATGGGGTCACAGAGAGTTGGACATGACTGAGCGCACGCACACACAAATGGTACCCCCATGCTTAACTTTTGGAGGACTGTCAAACTGCTTTCCAAAGCACCTCCAACATTTTACACCCATTAGCAAAACATGAAAGTTCCAATTTTTCTGCATTCTTCCCAACTCAACTTTTTGATCATAGCCATGCTAGTGGGTATAAATAAAGTGGTGAATCACTGTAGCGACTGTAGCGATATATACATGAAACAACTGTCATCACCACAAAAACCTACCTTACGCTTATTCTGTGGTTAATTCCCTTTTCCTACTCTGGCAATAACTGATCAACTTTCTGCCACTAGAATTTTACCTTTTATAAAATTTTATATATTTTCTGTCTGACAACTTCTACGTGACATAATGCTTTTGAGACTCCTCCATGTTGTTGCCTAGGACCAGTGTGAACCACTGAATGAACTTCCTCTCTACTGCTGGTAAGTATTTTGTTGTATAGATATACCACAGTTCAGTTCAGTTCAGTCGCTCAGTCATGTCCGACTCTTTGCGACCCCATGAATCGCAGCACGCCAGGCCTCCCTGTCCATCACCAACTCCCAGAGCTCACTCAGACTCACGTCCATCGAGTCAGTGATGCCATCCACCCATCTCATCCTCTGTCGTCCCCTTTTCCTCCTGCCCCCAATCCCTCCCAGCATCAAAGTCTTTTCCAATGAGTCAACTCTTTGCATGAGGAGGCCAAAGTACTGGAGCTTCAGCTTTAGCATCATTCCTTCCAAAGAACACCCAGGGCCGATCACCTTCAGAATGGACTGGTTGGATGTCCTTGCAGTCCAAGGGACTCTCAAGAGTCTTCTCCAACACCACAGTTCAAAAGCATCAATTCTTCAGCACAGTATTTTTATCCAATTACCAACTGATGGACTTTTGGGTATTTCCACTTTAAACACAAGTAGCGGTGGTGGTTTAGTTGCTAAGTCCTGTCTGACCCTGTGACCCCATGAACTGTAGCCTGCTAGGCTCCTCTGGTTGTGGAATTTCCCAGGAATGACTACTGGAGTGGGTTGCCATTTCCTTATCCAAGGGATCTTCCTGTCCCAGGGATCAAACCTGTGTTTTTTGCATTGCAGGTAGATTCTTTCACTGTTGAGCCACCAGGGAAACCCAAAGACATAATGACATCTTCCTTTCTTATACGCAAATGTCTAATATTGGGATTCCTGAGATGAGACAATGTTGAGATAATCTGATGCTAAAACAAACTGTTTTCAACATCACCAACACACTGTTAATTACGTATACATCAACAGTTTGTACAGTCAGCTTTAGAAAAAATGTTTTGATTTTTGGTTATGCTGCGTCCTTGTCGCTGCTCAGACTTTTCTCTAGTTGCAGAGTGCAGGGGTTACTCTCTAGTGGTGGTACACACCTTCTCATTGTGGTGGTTTCTCCTGTCGCAGAGTATGACCTCTAGGGCATCTGGGTTTCAGTAGTTGGGGCATGAGGGCTCACTATTCTACACTACCTAGGCTCTAGAACACAGGCTCAATAGTTGTGTGTCATATGGGCTTAGCTGCTCTGCAGCACGCGGGATCTTCCCAGAACAGGGATCAAACTCACGTCTCCTGCACTGACAGGCAGATTCTTAGCCGCCAGGAAGCCCCTGTATAGTCGGCATTTTAAATTTTAGTCAGTATCCCCGAGTTTACAAGTTGGTGATGCCATCCAGCCATCTCATCCTCTGTCATCCCCTTCTCCTCCTGCCCTCAATCTTTCCCAGCATCAGGGTCTTTTCAAATGAGTCAGCTCTTCGCATCAGGTAGCCAAAGTATTGGAGTTTCAGCTTCAGCATCAGTCCTTCCAATGAACACCCAGGACTGGTCTCCTTTAGGATGGACTGGTTGGATCTCCTTGTAGTTCAAGGGACTCTCAAGAGTCTTCTCCAACACCACAGTTCAAAAGCATCAATTCTTCAGTGCTCAGCTTCTTTATAGTCCAACTCTCACATCCATACATGACTACTGGAAAAACCATAGCCTTGACTAGATGGACTTTGTTGACAAAGTAACGTCTCTGCTTTTGAATATGCTGTCTAGGTTGGTCATAACTTTCCTTCCAAGGAGTAAGCATCTTTTAATTTCATGGCTGCAATCACTATCTGCAGTGATTTTGGAGCCCCCTAAAATAGTCTGACACTGTTTCCACTCTTTCCCCATCTATTTGCCATGAAGTGATGGGACTGAATGCCATGATGTTAGTTTTCTGAATGTTGAGCTTTAAGCCAACTTTTTCACTGTTGACATTATGTATTTTAAAAAAAATTATTTCCATTTTGAAAAAAATATTCTGATTTAAGCTATTAGAAGGAAATCCCATAAAACACATGAATTTATAAACAAAACTACAAATATTTGATAAAATTTATACGTGTATCTGACTACGCATAATTGTCAGTGCATGCATTTATTTAGTATGTGTTTACTGACTACCTATTGTGAACTGAGTCTTAGGGTCTATCTTGGAACTACAGTGTACAACAAGGCGGGTATAATTTGCTTTCATTACAGCATGTGTGGGATCACCATTATAAGTCAAAAAGTTGTATGAGGCAGATCCAAATCTTGAAGCCAGAACTATAATTCTTCTTTTTATGAAAGTAATTTTACTGATTTGTAAATAAGGGAAATCATACATACTCCATGTACTTCACAGAGTATGATGAAGCGAAAGATCATCACCAATCCAAATGCATGTTCAAAACCACTTGGGAAGTCTTCCATGTGTCCCTTTCTTTCCTGTCCTATAACAACTGCTGTAAATCCTTATCATTCTAACTCAGGTATCCTTTTTAAATTCTTCCACTGAGCAGACTACCTAACTTTTGACCTAAAGGAGAACAATGGAGCTTTTAGGGAAAACTGTAATTTTCCATACCCTATTTTCTAACTTCCTTTAATTTGTATCTATCATTTTTTAACACCATAGGGAAGATTTTCTTCTTATGGTCCATTTTTTTTTTTTACTGATGGTACTCCATCATACTTCTATTCCCCTTAACCTATCTTCAACCTCTTTTCTTTTAATATCTTAAAATTTTTATTTATTTATTTCGCTATACTGGGTCTTATCAATAGCTGTGGCATGTGGGATCATTAGTTACAGCATGTGAACTTTCAGTTGTGGCATACAAACTCGTAGTTTCAGCAGGTAGGATTTAGTTCCCCAACTAGAGATCAAACCAGGGCCCCTGCCTGGAGTCTTAGCCACTGGACTACCAGTAAAATACCACTTTGTACCCTTTAACGGTACTGAAATATTTAAAATCACTCCATTAAAAACAAGAAAAGGCCTGCATACAGATTTCTGAAGAGGCAGGTCAGGTGGTCTGGTATTCCCATCTCTTTCAGAATTTTCCACAATTTGTGGTGATCCACACAGTCAAAGGCTTTGGCATAGTCAATAAAGCAGAAATAGATGTTTTTTCTGGAATTCTCTTGCTTTATCAATGATCCAGCGGATGCTGGCAATTTGATTTCTGGTTCCTCTGCCTTTTGTAAAACCAGCATGAACATCTGGAAGCTCATGGTCTATGTACTGTTGAAGCCTGGCTTGGAGAATTTTGAGCATTACTTTACTAGTGTGTTAGATGAGTACAATTGTGTGGTAGTTTGAGCATTCTTTGGCATTGCCTTTCTTTCGGACTGGAATGAAAACTGACCTTTTCCAATCCTGTGGCCACTACTGAGTTTTCCAAATTTGCTGACATATTGAGTGCAGCACTTTCACGGTTTGAGATAACTCAACTGGAATTCCATCACCTCCACTAGCTTTGTTCGTAGTGATGCTTCCTAAGGCCCACTTGACTTCGCACTCTAGGATGTCTGGCTCTAGGTGAGTGATCACACCATCGTGGTAATCTGGATCGTTAAGTTCTTTTTTGTATAGTTCTTCTATGTATTCTTGCCACCTCTTATAAATACCATCTGCTTCTGTTAGGTCCATACCATTTCTGTCCTTTATCAAGCCCATCTTTGCATGAAATGTTCCCTTGGTATTTCTAACTTTCTTGAAGAGATATCTAGTCTTTCCCATTCTATTGTTTTCCTCTATTTCTTTGCACTGATCACCAAGGTAGGCTTTCATCTCTCCTTGCTATTCTTTGGAACTCTGCATTCAAATGGGTATATCTTTCCTTTCCTTCTTTGCTTTTCGCTTCGCTTCTTTTCACAGCTATTTTGTAAGGCCTCCTCAGACAGCCATTTTGCTTTTTTGCATTCTTTTTCCTGGGGATGGTCTTGATTCCTCTATCCTGTACAACGTCATAAACCTCCATCCACAGTTCATCAGGCACTCTTCCTATCAGATCTAGTCCCTTATTTCTCATTTCCACTGCATAATTATAAGGGATTTGATTCAGGTCATACCTGAATGGTCTAGTGGTTTTCCCTACTTTCTTCAATTTAAGTCTGAATTTGGCAATAAGGAGTTCATGATCTGAGCCACAGTCAGCTCCCAGTCTTGTTTTTGTTGACTATATAGAGCTTTTCCTTCTTTGGCAGCAAAGAATATAATCAATCTGATTTCGGTGTTGACCATCTGGTGATGTTCACGTGCAGAGTTTTCTCCTGTGTTGTTGGAAGAGGGTGTTTGCTATGAGCAGTGCAATCTCTTGGCAAAACTCTATTAGCCTTTGCCCTGCTTCATTCTGTACTCCAAGGCCAAATGTTCCTGTTACTCCAGGTGTTTCTTGACTTCCTACTTTTGCATTCCAGTCCCCTATGGTGAAAAGGACATCTTTTTTGGGTGTTACTTCTAGAAGGTCTTCTATAGAACCGTCCAGTTTCAGCTTCTTCCGCATTACTGTTCGTGGAATAGACTTGGATTCCTGTGATATTGAATGGTTTGCCTTGGCAACAAAGAAAGATCATTCTGTTGTTTTTGAGATTGCATCCAAGGACTGCATTTTGGAGTCTTTTGTTGACTATGCCCACAGTAGTAGATATAATGGTCATGTGAGTTAAATTCACCCACTCCAGTCCATTTTAGTTCACTGTTTCCTAAAATGTCGATGTTTAGTCTTGCCATCTCCTGTTTGACCACTTCCAATTTGCCTTGATTCATGGACCCAACATTTCAAGTTCCTATGCAATATTGCTTTTTACAGCACTGGACCATGCTTCCATCACCAGTCTCATCCACAACTGGGTGTTGGTTTGGTCTCTTCATTCTTCCTGGAGTTATTTCTCCACTGATCTCCAGTAGCACATTGGGCACCTACCGACCTGGGGACTTCCTCTTTCAGTGTCCTATTTTTTTGCCTTTTCATACTGTTCACGGGGTTCTCAAGGCAAGAATACTGAAGCGGTTTGCCATTCCCTTCTCCAGTGGACCAGATTTTGTCAGAACTTTCCACCATGACCTGTCCGTCTTGGGTGGCCCTACATGGCATGGCTTATAGTTTCATTGAGTTAGACAAGACTGTGGTCCATGTGATTAGATTGTTTAGTTTTCTGTGATTGTGGTTTTCAGTCTGTCTGCCCTCTGATGGAGGTTACTGTGATTTTGGTTTTTCAGTGGTTGTGGTTTTTAGTCTGGAAACTGGGTCTTGTTCTGATGGGCAGGGCCATGCTCAGTGAATCTTTAATCCAATTTTCTGTTGATGGGTGGAGCTGTGTTCCCTCCCTGCTAGCAACGGCACCCCACTCCAGTACTCCTGCCTGGAAAATCCCATGGATGGAGGAGCCTGGTGGGCTGCAGTCCATGGGGTCACTGAGGGTCAGACACAGCTGAGCGACTTCACTTTCACCTTTCACTTTCATGCACTGGAGAGGGAAATGGCAACCCACTCCAGTGTTCTTGCCTGGAGAATCCCAGGGACGGAGGAGCCTGGTGGGCTGCCGTCTATGGGGTCGCACAGAGTTGGACACGACTGAAGTGACTTAGCAGCAAAATTTGGTGGAGGTAATGAAGATAATGGTGACCTTCTTTAAAAGATCCCATGCGTGTTCTGCTGTAGTCCATGCCCTCAACCCTGCAGCAGACCACCACCAACCCATGCCTCCGCTGGAGACTCCTGGACACACAGGCAAGTCTGGGTCAGTCTCTTTTGGGGTCACTGCTCCTTTCTCCTGGATCCTGGTGCACAAGGTTCAGTTTGTGCCCTCCAAGAGTCTACTTCCCAGTCCTGTGTAAGTTCTGGCAGCTCTGTGGTGCGGTTAATGGCGACCTCCTCTAAGAGGGCTTATGCCATATGCAAGTCTGCTGCACCCAGAGCCTCTGTCCCTGTGGCAGTCCACTGCTGACCCGTACCTCCACAGGAAATGCTCAAACACAGTTCTGTGTCAGTCTCTGTGAGAGCCCTGAGTCCTGGTACACACAAGGTTTGTTTGAGCCCTCTGAGCGTCTCTGGTAGGAATGGGGTTTGATTCTAAATGCAAATTCACCCCTCCTACCATCTTGCTGGGGCTGCTCCTTTGCCCTTGGATATGGGGTATCTCTATTAAAAATTAATAGCAAAATACCTTTTGCTATTCACTTCAGTTCAGTCACTCAGTCGTGTCCAACTCTTTGAGACCCCATGAATCGCAGCACGCCAGGCCTCCCTGTCCATTAACTCCCGGAGTCCACTCAAACTCATGTCCATTGAGTCAGTGATGCCATCCAGCCATCTCATCCTTTATCGTCCCCTTCTCCTCCTGCCCCCGATCCCTCCCAGCATCAGCCCAGCTGTAAAAAATCACCATGTTTTTCTCAGAATGTTAGCTTTCATATTTGCTAATAAGATTAAAGGATAAGATCTTAGGTAAAAAACAAACATCACCATTACAGATTGAACTGAATACCCTAAATTCATATGTCGAAGTCCTAACCTCCAGGACACCTCAGAATGTGACTACTTGGAAACAGATGAGATTTTAATTATTTAATGAGATAATTAAGGTAAACAGAGGTCAGATGGGTGGGCCATAATCCCAAATGGCTGTTTTCTTATGTGAAGAGGAGGTCAGGACACAGACGCGTGAGGAGACCAAAGAGGAGGTTATCTGCATGCCATGGAGAGGCTCTAGGAGAAATCAAACTTGATCTTGGACTGCTACTCTCCAGAATGTGAGAATACAAATTTCTGTTGTTTAAGCCACACAGTCGGTGGTATTTTGCCATGGCAGCCCTAGCAAACTAATACGATTGGCATTTTAATACAACCAACAGTGAGTCAGGTTTCCCTGGTGGCTCAGAGGTTAAAGCATCTGCCTGCAATGCGGGAGACCTGGGTTTGATCCCTGGGTTGGGAAGATCCCCTGGAGAAGGCAATGGCAACCCACTCCAGTACTCTTGCCTGGAGAATCCCATGGAGGGAGGAACCTGGTAGGCTACAGTCCATGGGGTTGCAAAGAGTTGGACACAACTGAGTGACTTCACACACACCTTCACAGTGAGTCAGGTACTAGTAATGGCTAGAACCAGGTCTCCTAATTCAAAGAAAAGAGAATCAATAAATGCTAGTTAGTAACCCCAAATGGAAAGATTTATAACTGATGAGCTGGAAAAATGATTAGTACAAGGTAAAAGTATTCTCAGAAGTTTACAATTGAAAATCATTAGAAATAAGTGAAATGTATGAAATTATGTAAACAATTAATCAATGACAATAGATGTCAATGCTTGTGATGCTAGTCTGCTTATTTTTTACATATTATTACTAATTTTCACACTCATCCACAAGGAGATGTTATATCCATATTAAAGTTAAAAATAAAAACTAAATTAGAGCCAAAACTGGTAACACAGATGTGTTCTGAAAGCAGATTAGTCTAATGGCAATCTTGCGCTCCTTTCATATATTCTGTTTTCACATATCTCAAGTGAAGGGTTAAGAAAACTTAAAGGCTGATGATAGCTATAGATTTTCTTATGTTCTAGGTTTTCTTTAATGAGAACATAAAAGCTAAAAATAAACACAAAATTTCTTTTAAAAAAAAATTAAAAAAAAAAAAAAAGTAATGAAACAAACCAACGATCAGAAAAGGAGCCTGTCTTTCTTTCAACTTGAATGATACATGATATAGGTTCCCTGTATACCTTTTTAGGTCTCGTTGGGGACCCAGAATTTAAACTTACAACACTGTAGTTTCATATTATATTTATGAATGAATATAATTCCTAGTTTACCTGATGGCTTCTGAATCAATGTGCACAGGTGCAATTCTTTCCAACAGAAATTTGACCATCTCTAGAAAAGGATTTGTTGGCTGCTTAGGATTGGCAAGTTTCCGGGCTATTTCTCTCTATAGGAAGGAAAAGAATTTCACTGTAAGTATCATCCTTTCATGTTTTTCAAAATAAAAATGATCCTAGGCATTAAAAGCATTTAAGGATTCAATACCATCAGATGTAAAAAAAGAAAAAAAATTTTCTCTGCTTTATACCCTGACTAAAATGATATACTCATTAGGCAAGCACTAGAAAATCTAGATTGTAGAGGGAAAAAAGGGGGGTAACATGGTATGATTTATGCCTTTTGTCTCATATTTCTCCCATGAAATTACTACATAGTAGACAATCTTAAATGCTATATATTTTTATAACTGATATGCATTTATTTATTTAATGGCTGCACTAGGTCTTAGTTGCAGCATGCAGGATCTAGTTTCCTGACCAGGGATCAAACCTGGGCCTCTGCATACGGAGTGTAGAGTCTTAACTTCTGGACCACTAGGGAAGTCCCTTTAGTCTCTACTTTTGAAAAAATTAAAAATTTATACTGTCATGGGCATGTCTCAATGGTTTACTTCATAGTCTGAAAAAACTTTTCTTTCGGTCAACAATTTTTTTTTTAAAGAGGAGAAGACTTTTAAGTGTATAAAGTTTTTCAGTTCTGGAAGATCATAGTTGAGTTCAAAAATGGTGACATTATATCAAAGAGCTCCTGCAAGGGAAAAGATATTATTGCTGAAAGTTTCTAAAGAATATAAGGACTTAATGATTGTAAGAGACTGAATCATCCAAAGACAAGGTTAAATTTATAATGTGTTGGGTACTAGAGAAAGAAATTTACATTAATAACAAGGGTTTTCATTGATTATCTCTGATGAATAAGAGAAAATGTTAGTTGAGAAGATAAAGCACATTAAAAGTGCTTTCCAAACTATAAAGCAATGTAACAAATAATAGTCACTCTATTTATTAGTTTTTTCATGAAAAAAAAAAAAATTTAAGGCAATGTGTCCAAGGGGATAAAGGAAACAAATTTCTGTTGTACTTTCAGTGACTTAAAAAAAAGTAATTAATTAACTTGGCTTTGCTGGGTCTTAGCTGCAACACTTGGGATCTAGTTCCCTAACTAGGGAATGAACCCGGGCCCCCCTGCATTGGCAGCAAGGAGTCTTAGCCACTGGGTCACCTGGGAAGTCCCTCAGTGACACACTGACACAAATTAATTATGAAGGTCATATTAAATTAGATAGCATCCATGGTTGCTATTAGAGTGTAAAAATCCAAAAGACTGAGATTCAGAAGAAAATTTATTAGTCACTACGAAGTGCTTGATTTATTTTGCAAGTAGTAATTTACTCAGCAAAATTTCAGCATTTGAGAAAATAAATATTTTAGTCAGTGCTTAGGTCCTTATACACGTTGCTCTATACTACAGATAGACATTTAAAATTAATTTTGTATTATCTTTTGAAATCAGACTTACTTTGTGCAAGTCTTCACAAAGAGGGGATTTTCTCCCACTTGGTATAAAATTTACTTGCTTTAACATAAGACAAAGTTAGTGACTGTTCAAAAATCAAACTATATAGTCAGTATTAAAAAATGGAAGAACTAGGCATTAGAAAAGAATTATGGTATTACATATAAGTACAGGAAAAATAAAGGAAATGCTAACAGGAAAAAAGAGTAAATCACATTTAAGCACAGTGATAGTACTATATAAAATATACCAATGTATATAAATAATGATATATTTAAGTAACTCTTCAAACTACATGTAATATTTAGGTAATCTCTCATAACAATTATTTTTAAAAAGTATATCTGTCATAATCATAAGTGTAAGCTTATACTGGGGATAAGCAAGAAGCCAAATTAGTATGTGGCAAGTAGGCAGCAACAAACAAACAGTTTCTTTTACACGTTCAAAAAAAAAAGACTTTCCACATCTCTACTCTCCTGCTTCCTACCATCAATTCACCCTGAGATGTTTTCCTTGCATCTGTTTTGCATATACTTTCTGGATTTGGAAGCTCTTAGATATATCTGTTCTGACAAATAGCAGGAATCACGTTACTATCACTTTTCAAACTCAAGTCCTATTTTTCTCAGACCAAAAAGGACCACTTGATTATTCATTCTTAAGATTTGTAATTCTTGAGCAGTATTCAGTTTGTATGGGTTCTTGCAAACGATGAAATATATAGAAAGAACACTGTCATGGGTCTATTAAGATCTGGACTCTACCTGAAGCTCAGTCACTAGCTGTGAAACATTGCATGAGAAACTTCACCTCTTTAAAACGTAATCTTTATCTGTAAAATGAAGTGGTTAAACCAGTAATCTCTATGGTATTTTTCAAGCCATTTCATTCTATGATCCAATTATATTAGCAGATACCCAGCAGAACACAGTATTCTGGAACTGGAATTCTAAATACCAAAGAAGTAAATGAAACCTTTAAATATTCTCAGCAAACCATCCCGTTCAGAAGTGCAAAGACAAGGTTATTTTGGGCACTTGTGACATTCACATCCCTAGGCACAATGGAAGAATCCATTGCTCTCTTCCCTAAACTGGCTTCCTCCCACCTCTTCCTAATTACTACTCTTTTAAGATCCATTTAAAGACCCTATATGCCTACCAGACTGAGGGGAAAAAAAAAAAAAAAAATTCCATGCTCCCAAATGACTTTGTATATACATCTGTTTATAGTCCTTATCCCTAATCACATATTTAAATAATTATCTTTTTAGAGCAAAATTAGACACAAATAACTCAAATGATTTTCTTTCTCTTATTCATCTGTACAAGCATAGTGTTTGTCACATATGTGTAATACTGTATTGTGTTATGTGTAATACTGTCATATATGTGAAATAGAAATTTATTAATATTAGTTAGGATACCTATTATCCATATCTATCTATATCCTCTTAACAATCCTGTGAGGTTGCTAACATTTAGAGATGAAAAAAATGAGTCTCAAAAATACCAAACAACTTGCTCAAGGTCAAACCAGTAGTAAATGGTAAAGATGAAATTAGAAACTGTCTCATAAAACAGTAAATAAATGAATGAATTTTTCCTTGGGTATTATCAACAATTGGCTTTCTATAAAATAGTCTAAAAATAGAATGAAGACAAAAGCCTAAACAGGAATTACCTTGTTTATAAATGTATATATGGCAACTTAACTATTGCTGATATACTGACAAGGGTTTTTCCTGTGCTGATACATGGGAGAATACACACACACACACTAGAAAATTCTTATTTATCTAATAAATGTCTGCTAAATGCAAAGCATTTTATTTTGCTCAATTCCTAGGACGAATCTCCCTGGCTTACTTCTCTAGTGTTTTTCCTGGAATTTTGACAGGTAAAGAGAACTAAGTTGACCACAGATATACTCCTAGGTGATTCAGAGCTCATTTAATATTGTTACATTCACACAAATAAAATAATTTATGTAAAGCAGATTTTAATGAAATCTAAGTTTCTATAAGCAAAGCTAGAAGAACAAATACAGAAGTATAATTTACTAACCACACAAACATCTGCCTGTTTGCACGAACAGGTTGGACTGATTAACAACTCCAACTGAGACCGCAGTTTCTCATCATCACCGAGAACTTGGTTAAATTTTTTCACAAAATCTTGTGCTTTCCCAGGATCAGGCAAATTCTCTAGAAGATTAAAAGAGAATCAAGACTGCAAAAGAAAAACTACTAAACTAAAAACCAAGCTGTCTTAAAAAATACTGCTGTCGTACCAAAAGATAAGACTATATGGGTCTTAGAAATAAAATTATTAAGGGTTATTTTTTCTTACCAAATAAGTATTAAACTGATAGTTCCACTGGGTAAATTATTTGATGTCTGCTATATACCTACAGAGTGAATAAACATACTCACTTGCTATGGTCATCAGTTTTCCAAACATAGCAGAACAGTTAGCTTCTGACTGAAATTTAAAACAGAAACAAATGATGTCACACGTGCTAACAAAATTTCATTAAGAAAACCTACACTCAGTATTGTACATTTTCTTAAGCTAAAAAAATCCATCACAATATACCCAGTAGGAAATGGCATACCATATCTACAGCCTATGTAGATAACAAACAACCATGGAGTAACAACTATCAAACTAGCGCAAACAGAAGGAAAAGATATGCCAGCAGGAAGATATTTTAAAATTTTTGAAAGTTATATAACTTTCATAGGGAAATTATCTTGTCAGAAAACAGAACAGAAAATAATGAAAACAATTATCATATCAAAATTACTGTGAAACTATACACCAAAGAAAATTAACTAAAAATGTGTAAAGTAGAAAAAATTTCTTTCTGAATAGTTCTACTAGCTAATCTGTGGCCCATTAATTAATGTATCACCTTCCTTCCTACTGCCCTTTCCTCCATTACAAGAGTACTATTTTATTAATGAATCTGTATGATCCCATGGACTTCCCGCTTTTGTTAAAGTTTTGTTGGATCACAATCATGCCCATTCATTTATGAACTATCTGTGACTGTTTCTGCACCACAGAGGCAGAGTTAAGCAATTCGAGAGACTGTATGGTCATTTATCCAAAAAAAAAAAGACAACACTTGCGTTAGGCATCCATGGCCACTGAGAGGGTCTCTGTGCATGGTTCCCTGGCTAAGTACACCTACTCTAGCAAATATGTTTAGAAGCATTTATAAGAGATTATTTATGTTTCTTTTTTCAACCTTCAGAAAATGCTGGGCAGCATTTCTTTGTTAATTTGACTTTGGAATATTCAAAGGATTGATACCTGATTTGATACTGATGCTACAATAACAGACCAAAAGTCAAAGAGGAAAAAAATTTGACTTCCAATATAATTTTATATTGAGGTTTAATTCTAATTATTTGAAAACTGATAAACTATAAATTCTTAGTGTCAAAATACTTGATATACTAGAAAACACCATTTCTGTGCTCATGGTGAAAAATAAGATTTTTTTTTTATATTTATGTGAAATGCAAATTTATCTTGGATAACCACAGAAACTAACTGACATTTGGAAAATAAAACAGCTGAGATACTTTTGCTTGCTTCATTATACAGAAAAATTAACAATGACTAAAACTGTGAATTTAAACAAATCATGAACCTACTGTAGGCTGCTTGTGCAAATCCAACAGTTCTCGTACATGACTTCTAAGCATGTTCTGACACTTCCACATTTCATTGAGAGCTCTGTAAATAAAAGTTATAAGTATAAAAAATATACATAATGTAACAATACTGATAATTATTCAACTTTACTACTTTTCTCACTGCATGGTGTAGATACACCATTCTTCTACATCTACCTAAAATTTAAAGCTTCAGAAAATTTTCATATAAGGATTAAGATAGTTTGGTTTAAAATAGTAAACATAAGGCTTCTTATGAGAGAACGTATTTGAGAAGTTTTCAAGGATGAATAGGATCTTGCCAGGTAAACTGAGGGAATTCAAAGACATTCTAAGCAGAGGCTGCCAGAAAGTTCTGCTACAAACAGAGAGAAAAATGTCATTAAAGTACATGGCACACACAGGGACGTGAAAAAAATTTATAGGCTTGGAGCACAGAACATGAGTGGGGGAGCATAAGGAAGCTGGAAAGTAACCATAGAAAAGGATCAGATCATGAAAGGCCAGGCTAAGGAGGTATGCAGGAAATAGTGCACATGACTTCAAAAATGAATTTCTTAGAAATAATGTGGATTCAAAACATGCCAAATTTAAATTGAGTTTCTTTACTCTAGATTCTTTTCTCTCCGTGATAGCAGATTTTCTTCTCTTACAAACCCACTCTGTAATTCCGGGTGCTCAAAATTAGTTTATTTCTGAGTACTCTTTGCCAAATGTAAACAGACATCAAGACCCCTGGCCTGGAATTTACTATCTACAGTGAACGTTATGAACTACTTGCAAATCCTTAAAATGATGGCTTACGTATTCTAATAGGGTATGTTACTCTGTGGACTTTCTGCTGAAAACACAGAATCTCAATCCAATAATGAGGAAACACTGAATGAACCCAAACTGAGAGAACAGTCTATAAAATAACTGACCTATGCAACATTGTTCTGAAAACTGTCAAAGTTATAAAAGACAAAGACAAACTGGGAAATGGTTCCAAATTTAAAAAGACTAGAGACATGATAATTAGACATGCAACATATAATCCTAGAAAGGGAACAAAAATCCATACAGGACATTATTTGGACAACTGAGGAAATGTGAATACACATTGGATTATACGATATTTTATCAATATTAAACCTCCTGACTCTCATGAAAGCACTCTAGTTATATAAAAGAATATCCTTGTAATTAAGGAATACCTATGTATTAGATGTAAAGGAATGTAGTGTCTGCAAGTTACTATCTATGGATCAGAAAAAAATATGTATGTAAAGTACGCACAAATGATAAAGTAAATGGTCAAAAATTAGGAATTTCACTAAATGGGATTTTAAAAGTTGTGTTATTATTTTTGAAACTTTTCTGTTAATTTGAAATTATATGAAATTAAAGGTTATATATATAAATGTAAATGTAATAGCTGAGGTTCTTATTCAGGAGAATCAGAATTCTCAATGAGAGGAGTTACTTACTTTTTTAAAAGTTTTATTAAAGTGGAATGCCCACAGATTCTAAGTGGCCTGGGATAGTTAAGGTTTATGGTGGCTGGCTGAACAAAATTATTAATAGTGCCTTCTTTCAATCTCAAAAATAACCTGTTTTGACAATCAATCATACAGTTATTCTACACAGAAGTGATTTGGACATGTTCTCCTGACAAAGAACCAGTTCTTATTTCTTAGGCTTAGTATGGTAAACCTCCAATAAATGTGATTTAGATCCCAGTCAACAGGTGCACAAAAGACAATTTTGACATGGGGACTTCTCTAAATTCCTGAAACCATATTGCTCAGTTGCCAAATATACCTATACATATAGGAATATTTTTGCTTTTAACTTACTTGAATTTACATGATAAAAATTTTCTCTATAAATATTTATGAGGTTCTTGATTCAACTAGAAGAAGCAATAACCCTATCAACAGCCGTTAATTAGAAATGATTAAATAAATAATTGTATAAAGTATTCAAGAATCATTAAAAAAGTAACTTACTTGACAGCATTTGGATCCAAACTAGCATATAAATAGTACAAGCATTTCATTCTCTCTTCTGTTTCCAGGTTGTGGGGGACAAGATACTGAGCAAAGATTTTCTCTACCAATAGTCTATGAAGCAAACAAACAAAGAGAAAAAAAACCCCAAGTAACAAAATTATTGTTTTTCAGAAGCAAAAGCCATTTTACATTTTAACCTCATGCAAAGATACCATACCAATGGTGATACCGATGTGTGCAAATAAATGGAAAAGATCAGTATGTGATCAATGTTTTTCCTTGCAAGTATAGTTATTTTTAAATTTAGAGCTACAGTTGTTACTTGTGGCTTTACACTTTGTCAGCCTGAAACATCTGTTCTAAAAGGGTTATGTTATATATTATTCCTAAGCACAGGATGCTAAGCCTGTTCCACCTGTTAGTCATCATCAGTCTGGAGCTATCAGAAATTATTTAACATTACAAATGAAGCTATGATCAAGAATTACTAATCTTCAAAAAATGTATCAATTTCCTCTGATTACAGTCTGGCTCCTTTCCCATGTTGTCATTTTGTAAAATCAAGGTGATCTTCCTTCATCATCCTGAAAATCAGCTTCTCTCATACAGATCTGTCTTCATTGCACATTCTAAATTTCTTACCATATTTAAATATCCTTCTTGCTAAGCTTATATTTATTATTCAACATCACTAGAATAAGGATTCTTATAAGGATTGTAATTATCAAATTATTCTTATTTAATCCTTATTAAATATAAGGATTCTTCATTAGCCAATGAAATACATAATCAATAATGTCAAAGTAGTCAGTCTAACTCAATAAAACACTGTGAAGTATTTTGCAAAAAACAAAATTACTGTAATCCAATAGAGAATTATGAGTAACATTCAGAAAAGGAAAACAACATAAGTTCTCATCTCAAGAAAAGAATTTTCTATATATGGGGATGGAAGTTAGACTTACTAGGTGATCATCTGGCAATATATACAAATATAGAATCATTATGCTTATACCCTTGAAAGATAATGCTATACGTCAATTATGCCTAAAAAAACACAATTATTATGCTAACTGATAATTCTGACTATAGTCTTATTTAAACATGATATGTCTAAACATGCAGAAAGTGATTTCTGAACTTAGAAACTAAGTATTATGAAAAAAATCAAACAGAAACCATATTAAAAAATTAAAAACACTTATATATTCATCCATTTTACCAATATATGGAACTCACTTGTCATCGATGCTATTCTGATAATATATATGCAAAAGTTTGTCCTTTATCCAGCTGACTTTCTCTGCAGCTTCTTTTCCTGCTTCACCATGAAGACAGTATTTCTTATAAAGCTGAGCCAGACCCATCATAGCTTCTTTTCTTACTCGCCACTAGAAAATACAAAATTTACTAGATAAGCTAGATAACAAATTTTAGTATAATAACTGGCAAAAATTATGATTTTTTCCAATAGGTTGCACAGATTTAGGTGTGCACAGATTAGTACAATACTTATTTTCATAAAAGACAAATCACTTAAACAATAATTTTGATTATGTTTCTGTTTAGAAATCAGACTAGTTTCCAAATTATCCAGTGCAAATACTACTAGATCACCTATCAATTTTTTATTTTCTTCAAAGCCAAGCAACAATAAATCTTACAAAAAATCTTATTTGATTCTGTCTAAAAAAAATTTGGCCAAGTTTTAGGAGTGATTAAAAAATGAGAGAAAGTGTACAATTCAGTTTACAAACAAAAGCTGAATCATCTGGAATGTTCTATCCTAGTTGTATCTTTTGATATTAACTCAGAATAAGAAGAGCAAAATTGGGGTGGGAGGTTGGAGAGAGGTTCAAGAGGGAAGAGACATATGTATACCTATGGCTGATGCATGTTGATGTATGGCAGAAACCAAAATAATATTGCAAAGCAATTATCCTCCAATTAAAAAGAAAAAAGAGCAAAATTTGGTATCAACATCTTAGAATTATAAAGTTGGAAAGCACCT
This sequence comes from Oryx dammah, assembly GCF_014754425.2. Classification (NCBI taxonomy): domain Eukaryota; kingdom Metazoa; phylum Chordata; class Mammalia; order Artiodactyla; family Bovidae; genus Oryx; species Oryx dammah. Next base: position 58,467,801 of record NW_024070187.1, read on the forward strand.
TAGTGATAGTCTTAAGTGAATTTTATTACTTTGTAATCAAAAGGGCAAATCAATTACCTAGTCACACCCTAATCCATGAAAGACTCTGGGAGTTAAAGAGATTGGAGGGGTTTAAGAGGAGGGAAGAAAGGTGATCAGAGGAGGGTGGACAGAAAAGGAGATTATAAAAATCTAGAGTCAGAAAGACAAAAGAACAATATAATAATAACCACAAGGTACTTATCTCTAATAAATCAGAGTATACTTATCTTTGGTTTATTTAATACTTTCTTGAAATTTTTCTGGTATACTTTTCTCAATTTTAGATTATTTAGTAGGTGAAATGAAACTGTTCCCATATAGCAAGTAAAAGATGCCTTTCGACATTTCTAACATGAAACCAAAGAATGTAAGCAGATTTTAATTCATCCCCACTTTTTAGAGAAAACAAAATTTAGAAAGGCTATACTTTAGGTTATTTAATTCATTACACCAAAATAACAGTTCCTAAAACGTCCAGTAGGCGTTATTAAGACCATATCATACAGTCTCAGTTAGCAAGAATCATTTACTCAGCTCATCCTGAAATTATAAACAGATACTGACAGAAGTAGAAGTGAAATGTTTCTAAAAGGAAGAAGCAATAAAAATGGCAATACTTGAAATCTGGTTTAGGGGCTGGGGAGGTGGTAATTAACAACTAAGCAATAGGGAGTGTTACTTCATTTAAATTAATGCCAAGGGGAAAAAACTCCTCAGATGGAGAATTAATGACACAGCTCAACAAGTTAAATGGTGTTTATATATCTCTGCCTCCTATGACTATTTCAAAACAATTTAAAGAATGCATCTTGCTATATATTCTATAGCAAGATACTGCTTTTCTATCTTGAAATTATAGCTAAACTGCATTAGTTTCAGGATGGTAGGAGATTTTTAAAACTGTGCTTCAAATAAAATAACACACTTTTAAAGGCAACCTTTGTTCAGCCTGCCTTGCCTATATCTCTCTTATGGTTGACACTATTTCTTAGCAACTATTACTGTTCTTAGTACTACTTTTATCAACCCACATTTTAAATTGCATCCACATACAAGGAAATTACACAAAGAGTAATGACTAAACATCATTTTGACTCTAAGCTTAGCATAGCAATATGGAAACACCACTTTTACAGGAAGTATGATATTCCAAGATAGGTACTTCTGCAAATGCTAACTATTAAGGAACCAAATGGTGATGATCACTATTCTTCTGAAACTCATCGTGTAAATGAAAAAGTAAAACAAACCTTTAATTTTGCTGCTCGTTTTGTAAAGGTGAGCTAAAAAACCCATACTGAAGATATGAAAAGCTATAGAATCCAATGTATTCGTTTGTAAAAATAATGAAAAATTTGCCAGAAATATATAAATTCTGAGCTCTTTATATTTGGTTATTGTATTAATTTGACTTTCAAGATAACTTTAAATATAAAATGATTTCTATTGTATTTTGCTAACAATGTAAACACAGTAAATTAAAAAAGAATAAAATTCCTCAGGTTTTACCCGTTTGTCCAGTGTTCTTTCTCTTACAAAGCCAAGTAGCTGATCATTCACTAAGGCAAGGTCTCTTTTGGCAGCAGTTATTATAGTAACAATAACATCATGACGAATAGCTTCTTCTGGATCATGGGATCGAACTTTCAAATATTCTGAAACAAAAAAAATTAAGCTAAATGTAGCTATAATATTCATTATGTTCACAATAACAAAAAAAAAAAAAACCCTAATGCTTTTATGTCTATATACTGGAACAGTTGTAAAATGAGGTGTAAATTAAAATCATTTAATTTTTGAGGCGGCAATTACATAGTAACAAAATAAACTATATCATACTATTTGTTACTGAAGAGTTACATGTTAATAAATAATATATCAACTATTATGGAAAAGTCAAATCAATACCTGATTTGAAATCAAAGCAGCACCCGATTTATACAATACATATTAACAGACTAAAAAAAAAAATACAATAAAAGTTCTTATAGCATTGCACAATATAAAATAACATTCTATGACCTCTAAAAAAAATCCTAGATAATTATGATACGAACAAAGTTATTTCCTCTCCTTTGACAAACACTTTGTTTATTTTTGGAAAAATTGATAAAAATTTGGTAAAAAATTTGTTTATTTTTGTCTGTGCTGGGTCCTTGTTGCTGTGCAGGCTTTTCTCCAGTTGCCCACGCAGAGGCTACTCTCTAGTTGTGCAAGCAGAGGCTATTCTCCAGTTGCAGTGCTTGGTTATAATTGTGGTAGCTTCTCCTATTGTGGAGCATGAGCTACAGGGTCAAGGGCTTCAGCAGTTGCGGCACGTGGACTCAGCAGCTGTGGTTCCCAGGCTCTGGAGCACAGGCTGAGTAGTTGTGGCACAGAAGCTTAGCTGTTCTGTGGCATGCAGGATCTTCCCGGTCAGGGATCGACCCGTGTCTCCTGTATCGGCATGCAGATTCCTTACCAGTGAGCCATCAAGGCAGCCCGGTAAACAGTATTTTGATTGTGGTGGTTTAGTCACTAAGTTGAGTCAGACTCTTACAATCCCATGAACAGCAGCCTGCTAGGCTCCTCTGTCCATGGTATTTCCAAGAATACTGGAGTGCGTTGACATTTCCTACTCCAGGGGATCTTCCTGATCCAGGGATCAAACATGAGTCTCCTGTACTGCAGGCAGGTTCTTTACTGCTGAGACTCCTTATATTGAGCCTGAAGCCCAAGTATTTTGATAGAAGCAATTTATTTGTTACAACCAAATAAGTAGGTTTAAACGCTTTATTTCAAGTGAAGAATGAGAAATTCTACTAATCTATTTCAGAAGAAATCACTTATCTACTTATTTTAAGGCATGTTACTATACTTAATTATCACAGAGATATGATTTGTGGCCAAACTGGAACTCACAGGAAGAGTCTACTTCTTTAAACTATCATTTTAAAAAATTTCAAAAGATTACAATGTGAAGATTTCAAACTTAATTTTATTGTATAAACATGAAATCACTTACTAGTCCATGACTGTTAGAGATCTGAAACAGTGCCAGAGTGAAACCTATTCAGAAACCAAGTTAAAGTCAAAGGCCACATTTAAAATATATTTGTGTGATTGTGTTCATATTTCAATAGACCAGACACCTTCCTTACCTGTGAGATCCTTTGCTAAATCTGGGTGATTCATTAAACAGTGACTGGCAAATTTCACACTTTCTAATCTCACAGGAACATGAATGTCATTAAATCTATACAGAAAAAGATTGCTAAATATTAGTTGTAAGGCAAAATAACTATTTTCAAATAAGGTACATCAACAGTACATAAGGTACATAAACAGTACATAAATATCTATTAAAAAAACAATGGTTACTGATTAGAAAATATGCTGGTGATTAAAATGACAGTTACATCATTCTGAAAAGAATATGAATTAAAAAAATATATAATTTCACAACAATATTTTTTTACAACAGGATTTTCACCATGCTAAAATAAAACAGTATAAAACATCCCCCAACCCAAACTATGTATATTTAAGAGCCAAAAATTGTAGCTTAAAATTATGCCACAAAACAAAAAATAAATTTTCAAAATGCACAAAATCTATCTGAGAAAAGTTTACAGGAGAAAAATGCTAGAAGAATGTGAGGTAGAAAGCAAGGGGAGACCCAGAGATAAGTACACACAATACATGTGCCATACTGCCTCACAGCAAAAAAAAAGTTTCACGTGGCTGGAACCAACCTGTAATTGCCCTTTTTGCTGTTGCTGTTTAGTTGCTAAGTCATGAACAATTCTTTGCCACCCCACTGACTATAGTCCATCAGGCTCCTCTGTCCATGGGATATCGAGGTAAGAAGACTGGAACAGGTTGCCTTTTCTTCTTCAGGGGATCTTCCTGACCCAGTGCTTAACCCCGTATCTGCACTGGCAGGCAAATTCTTTACTGCTGAGCCACCAGTATTCAGTTCAGTTCAGTCACTCAGTACTGCCCAACTCTTTGTGACCCCATGAACCGCAGCATGCCAGGCCTCCCTATCTATCACCAACTCCCAGAGTTTACACAAACTCATGTCCATTGAGTCAGTGATGCCACCCAACCATCTCATCCTCTGTTGTCTCCTTCTCCTCCTGCCCTCAATCTCTCCCAGCATCAGGGTCTTTTCAAATAAGTCAGCTTTTCGCATCAGGTGGCCAAAGTATTGGAGTTTCAGCTTCAGCATCAGTCCTTCCAATGAACACCCATGACTGGTCTCCTTTAGGATGAACTGGTTGGATCTCCTTGCAGTCCAAGAGACTCTCAAGAGTCTTCTCCAACACCACACTTCAAAAGCATCAATTCTTCAGCACTCAGCTTTCTTTATAGTCCAACTCTCACTTCCATACATGACTACTGGAAAAACCATAGCCTTGACTAGACGGACCTTTGTTGGCCAAGTAATGTCTCTGCTTTTTAATATGCTGTCTAGGTTGGTCATAATTTTCCTTCCAAGGAGTAAGCATCTTTTAATTTCATGGCTGCAGTCATCATCTGCAGTGATTTTGGAGCACCCAAAAAATAAAGTCGGCCATTGTTTCCCCATCTATTTGCCATGAAGTGATGGGACCAGATGCCATGATGTTAGTTTTCTGAATGTTGAGACTTAAGCCAACTTTTCACTCTCCTCTTTCATCAAGAGGCTCTTTATTTTTTTTTTTTAATATTTCTTTATTTGGCTGAGCCAGGTCTTAGTTGCAGCATGTGGGATCTAGTTCCCTGACCAGGAACCGAACCCTGGTCCTCAGCATTAGGAGCATGGAGTCTTAGCCACTGGACCACCAGGGAAATCCCCAAGAGGCTTTTTAGCTCCTCTTCACTTTCTGCCATAAGGGTGGTGTCACCTGCGTATCTGAGGTTATTGATATTTCTCCCAGCAATCTTGATTCCAGCTTGTGTTTCTTCCAGCCCAGCGTTTCTCATGATGTACTCTACATATAAGTTAAATAAGCAGGGTGACAATATTCAGCCTTGACGTACTCCTTTTCCTATTTGGAACCAGTCTGCTGTTCCATGTCCAGTTCTGTTGCTTCCTGACCTGCATACATGTTTCTCAAGAGGCAGGTCAGGTGGTCTGGAATTCCCATCTCTTTCAGAATTTTCCAGTTTATTGTGATCCACACAGTCAAAGGCTTTGGCACAGTCAATGAAGCAGAAATAGATGTTTTTCTGGAACTCTCTTGCTTTTTCCATGATCCAGCAGATGTTGGCAATTTGATCTCTGGTTCCTCTGCCTTTTCTAAAACCAGCTTGAACATCTGGAAGTTCACGGTTCACATGTTCCTGAAGCCTGACTGGGAGAACTTTGAGCATTACTTTACTAGCGTGTGAGATGAGTGCAATTGTGCAGTAGTTGGAGGATTCTTTGGCATTGCCTTTCTTTGGGATTGGAATGAAAACTGACCTTTTCCAGTCCTGTGGCCACTGCTGAGTTTTCCAAATTTGCTGGCATATTGAGTGCAGCACTTTCACAGCATCATCTTTTAGGATTTGAAATAGCTCAACTGGAATTCCATCACCTCCACTAGCTTTGTTTGTAGTGATGCTTCCTAAAGCCCACTTGACCTCACATTCCAGGATGTCTGGCTCTAGGTGAGTGATCACAGCATCGTGATTATCTGGGTCGTGAAGATCTTTTCTGTGCGGTTCTTCTGTGTATTCTTGCCACCTCTTCTCAGTATCTTCTGCTTCTGTTAGGTCCATACCATTTCTGTCCTTTATTGAGCCCATCTTTCCATGATACCCATTCTATTGTTTTCCTGTATTTCTTTGCACTGATCACTGAGAAAGGCTCTCTTATCTCTCCTTTCTATTCTTTGGAACTCTGCATTCAAATGGGTGTATCTTTCCTTTTCTCCTTTGCTTTTTGCTTCTCTTATTTTCAGTTATTTGTAAGGCCTCCTCAGACAGCCATTTTGCTTTTCTTTTTCTTGGGGATGGTCTTGATCCCTGTCTCCTGTACAATGTCACAAACCTCCGTCCATAGTTCATCAGGCACTTTGCCTATCAGATCTAGTCCCTTAAATCTATTTCTCACTTCGACTATATAATCATAAGAGTTAGGGTTACAGCAAGAATTTAATAAGTATGAAACTCAGTATGTAAATTCAGAACTTCATATAAGGATAAGCTGAGTAACTGAAATTTTAAATTTATTGGGCAACTTAAAAATATTAACTATAAATAATGTGATTTTACTTACTTATTTTTTACCTTTTAATTTCCTCTACCCATTTTATTTTTTCCTCTCTCCACCTCCCTTTCTCTCTGGCAAGTGTTTGTTCTCCTTAACTGTCTTTGTTTTGTTATGAATGGTCATTTTTTTTTTTTTTTAGATTTCACATATAAGTGAAACCATACAGTATTTGTCCTTCTCTGTTTGACTTATTACCCTTAGCATAATTCTAAGTCCATCCATGTTGTCCCAAATGGGATTTCCTTCTTTATGGAGGAGTAAAATTCCACCATGCATGTATATACCACATCTAATTTATCCACTGATCTGTGTTTGGGCAGCTGGGTTGCTTTCCTGTCTTGGCTATTATAAGTAATGCCGGAGTAAACATGGAGCTAGTGCATCTATCTTTTCTAATTAGTGTTTCTGTTTTCTTCAGATAAATACCCAGGACTGTAATTGCTGGGTCACATGGCAGTGTCATTTTAAATTATCTGAGGAGCCTCCACACTGTTTCTGATCGTGGCGGCATCAGTTTCCATTGCTACCAACAGTGCACAATGGTTCCCTTTTCTCTACATCCCTGCCAACACTTGTTATTTGTAGTCGTTTTGATAACAGCCATTCTGACAGGTGTGAGGTGGTATCTCATTGCAGTTTTGATTTGCACTTCCTTGATGATTAGTGATGTTGAGCATCTTTTTAAAGAATATTTATTTACTTTTAATTGATTGATGATCACTTTACAACACTGGTTTGATTTCAGTCATACATCAACATGAATTAGCAAAGTATACAAATATCCCCTGATGTTGAGCATCTTTTCATATGTCATCTTTGGAAAAATGTGTATCAGATCCTCTCCCATTTTTAAAACAGGTTGCTTGCTTCTTTGATGTTGACTTGAATGAGGTATCTATATATTTTAGATATTAACAGCTTATCATGTATATTATTTGGAAATACCTTCTCCCATTCAGTAGAATTGTTCATCCTAGTTCTGTGAAAAAGGCCATTGGGATTTTGATAAGGATTGCAATGAATCTGTTGATTGCCTTTAACAATGTTAATTATTTCAATCCATAGACAAAGTATATCTTTCCAACTCTGTGTGTCATCTTTAGTTTGGTTTATCAGTATCTTACAGTTTTCCAAGTACAGTTCTTTTGCCTCCTCAGGTAGGTTTATTCTGAGGTATTCTATTCTCTATGATGTGGCTGTAAATGGGATTATTTTCTTAATTTTTCTGATAGTTCATTGTTAGTGTATTCAGATGCAAAGATTTCTGTTTATTGATTTTTGTATCCTACAACATACTCTAATTCATTGATGAATTCTAGTAGTTTTCTGGTGGCATCTTTAGGATTTTCTATGTAGTATTACTTGTCATCTGCAAATAGTGAGTTAGGACCTAACAGAGGCAGAAGATATTAAGAAGAGGTGGCAAGAATACACAGAAGAACTCTACAAAAATGGTCTTAATGACCAGGATAACCATGATGGTGTGGTGACTCACTTAGAGCCAGATATCCTGGAATGTGAAGTCTCAAGTGGCCATAGGAAGTATTGCTACAAATAAAGCTAGTGGAGGTGATGGAATTCCAGCTGAGCTCTTTAAAATCCTTAAAGATGATGTTAAAGTGCTGCACTCACTATGTCAGCAAATTTGGAAAACTCAGCAGTGGACACAGGACTGGAAAGGTCAGTTTTCACTCCAATCCCAGAGAAGGGCAGTGCCAAATAATGTTCAAACTACTGGACAGTTACACTCATTTTGCAGGCAAGTAAGGTTATGCTCATGGGGTTGCAAAGAGTTGGATACGACTGAGCAACTGAACTGAACTGACCTGAAAGTTATGCTCAAAATCCTTCAAGCCAGGTTTCAGTAGTACACTTCCAGATGTACAAGCTGGGTTTAGAAAAGTCAGGGGGATCAGAGATCAAACTGCCAACATTCACTGGATCATAGAAAAAGCAAGGGAATTCCAGAAAAACATCTATTTCTCCTTCATTGACTATATTAAAGCCTTGACTGTGTGGATCACAATCAACTGTGGAATATTCTTAAAGAGATGGAAATACCAGACCACCTTTCCTGACTCCTGAGAAACCTGTATGCAGGTCAAGAAGCAACACAACTGGACATGGATAAAGGGGTTGGTTTAAAATTGGGAAAGGACTATGATAAGGCTATATATTGTTACTCTATTTAACTTGTATGTGGAGTACATCATGTGAAATGCTGGGCAGGATGAAGCACAAGCTGGATCAAGATTACCAGAAGAAATATCAACAACCTCAGATATGCAGATGATTCCACTCTAATAGCAGACAGTGAAAAGGAACTAATGAGCCTCTTGATGAGGCGAGTGAAAAACCTGGCTTAAAACTTAGCATTCAAAAAATTAAGATCATGGTACCTGGTCCCATCACTTCATTGCAAAGAAGGGGAAAAAGTAGAATCAGTAACAGATTTTATTTCCCTGGGCTCCAAAACAGTGAAATTAACAGACGCAGCCATGAAATTAACAGACGCTTGCTCCCTAGAAGGACTTCCCTGGTGGCTCAGAGGTTAAAGTGTCTGCCTGGAATGCAGGAGACTAGGGTTTGATCCCTGGATCAGAAAGATCCCCTGGAGAAGGAAATGGCAACCCACTCCAATACTCTTGCCTGCAGAATCCCATGGAAGGATGAGCCTGGTAGGCTGCAGTCCGTGGGGTCGCAAACAGTCGGACATGACTGAGCGACTTTTGCTCCTTGGAAGAAAAGCTATGACAAACATAGACAGTGTATTAAAAAGCAAAGATCACTTTGCTGACAAAGGTCTGTATAGTCAAAGCTATGGTTTTTCCAGTAGTCAGGCATGGATGTGAGAGCTGGACCATAAAGAAGGAGTGCCAGAGAACTGATGCTTATGCTTTCTAACTGTATTGCCAGAGAAGACTCCTGAAAGTCCCCTGGACACCAAGGAGATCAAACCAATCTTAAAGGAAATAGTGCCTGAATATTCCACTGGAGGACTGAAGCTGCAGCTCCAATACTTTGGCCATGTGATGCAAAGACCTGACTCTGCTCAGACCCTGCTGCTGGGGAAGATTGAAGACCAAAGGAGAAGAAGGTGGCAGAAGATGAGAAGGTTAGAGAGCATCACCGACTCAGTGGGCATGAGTCTGAACAAACTCCAGAAGATAATGAAAGACAGGTAAGCCTGGCATGCTGCAATCCATGGGGTTGCAAAGAGTTGGACATGACTTAGTGACTAAACAACAATTATCACTGACACAATTTCATTACTGGTAATTGATTTGTACATATTTTCTGTTTCTTCCTGGTTCAGTCGTGGGAAACAATACATTTCTAGGAATTTGTTCATTTCTTCTAGGTTGTCTGCTTTGTTGACATATAATTGATCATAGATAAAAGTGAAAAGTGAAGTGAAGTCGCTCAGTCGTGTCCAACTCTTTGCGATCCCATGGAGTGTAGCCTACCAGGCTCCTCCATCCATGGGATTCTCCAGGCAAGTATACTGGAGTGGGTTGCCATTTCCTTCTCCTGATCATAGATAATGTGACTTTAAACATTGAAAACATTTGTATTTTTGAAGTGATCATTTAATAAACACCTAAATATCCATGGCTGCCTACTTCCTTATCCAGAGACAACTGTCATATATTTTAATAAAATATTTCATTTAGGATTTATAATTTTCTAACTGCCAGAGAAAAGTGAGACTATTACTATTCATGATCAAGTATCAAAACACTTATTATTAAATAATCAAGGGAAATAATCCAGTACAACAGATATGCTAAAAATACTTCTTTGTGTACATGAATAAGAGACCCATTACTAGGACACTAGTGAATGTGAAATTTTCAGTGTAAGAAGCCTCTTACTGTTGATTTAGTTCTTATAAGTTATGCAAGTGAAAAATGGAGTCTTGCATTTTTGTTTAAATGTTTTTCAAATATATTAATGTAAATCACAAGGACAGATACACTCGTCTATGTACTGACAAGCAGAACTGTTTCATTCCCTCTAAATTCCTATAAATTCAAGTTTAATTAATCAAATGGTCAGAATATATTCAAGACCTTCAAAACAGCCTGTTCTGAGCAAATAACTTAAAATATCATTATGTCAGTGTCTCCAATTTGTTATATACATGTAATTTATTTATTTGGCTACCTCAGGTCTTGGTGGCAGCATACAGGATCTTCATTGCATCAGGGGGGCTTAACTGCTCTGTGTCATACGGGATCTCAGTACCCTGCCCAGGGACTGAACCCGTGTCCCTTGTACTCTAAGGTGGATTCTTAACCACTGGACTACCACGGGAGTCTCTTATTTATTTTAGTATTTAACACAGCATTACTATAACAATTATTATAGTGAGTTTACTTTAAGAAAAATTTTGGAGCCCGTTTCTTGATTCAGTTGAATTAGACAATGATGAATTTCAAATGTTCTCTAGAATATTAATAATAAAAATTGACTTTTTAATCCATGTTTGAAGTAATGAAACATGTAAATGTAACACAAGAAAGCAATTTAATAAATTTCACAGATTTTCCAACCTTACCATCACGCTGAACAGAATACAATAATTCCAAGTTCTTTAGAAGGAACATTAAAAGCTTTGAGTAAAGAGCAGTGCTATTTTCCATTTCAAAATTAGACAATACTGAATTGTATAAAACACACATCTTGCTACCAGATAAGCTATGTATCTAAAGGATAAGCACCAGTAAATAAACTGAGTGAAATATGGCATGGACTGGACCATGATGTCTTCAGTCTCATGATTTATTTAAAAATTTTAAGACTCTGCAGATCTTCAAATGTTTATTCTAATGACATTATTTTAGCACACACAAGAAAGATTAAAATCTGTTATGTGGGTAAATAAAAGCTTTCTTCATAAAAAATTTCTCTTCAGTTTACTCTCCAAGAGAGACAGTAACATTGGTATTAGAAAAAAATATATCGAAGTTTGATATATGTGGTTTCAATCAGGTGTGCCATACTGACTAGCCTCCAAAACATGAGTCCACAGAATTGTATTCTCTTACCGTCCAAGAAAACACTGCCACAGAGGACGATTCTGTGTTGCTAAATCAGAATCTTTAGAACCAAACAATTTAGCTAAAAGTCGAACAACAGCTAATCGTTCTTCTCCATCATTGCTCTAAGGGAAAAAAGCAAATAAATAAAGCCTGAGAGTTATTCATCAGATTATAAAAAATAAATAAAATAGCCCCAAGAAGCTGCAATTTCACTATTTTTGCTTATAATGATGAAAACTTTAAAATATCGTATTCTCTCATTTACTATGTAGAAGTTAATTCCATGTTAGATCATCAGGTCCTTTGCTCTTATTTCATTCCCTCTCAACTGTTAATTTATGCCTGTTTCTCTGCTTGCTTGCAATCTGCACAGATGCTGTAGAAACATGAAGATAATGATTTAATTCTAGCATTCCCTAAGAGTCCTAGAAAAATTTCTGTGAATGGAAGACCTACAAATAATTTCTGCCCTACAATTTCATCTCCAACATCTGCCTTTTAAAAAGGCAGAAATTTATCTAATACAGAAAACATAAAAATCAATGGCCTTGGGTTATACATATTCTATCGAGAGACTATATAGAAATAACATTAACTAAGGTGCTAAATTTTTAAAAAAAGGGAATTGAGGAATCTATAAAAAAAATTCTTGTGCGCCTACTGCTAAAGTATGCCTATGAAAATATCAAATTGTATCAATGAAGAAGAGAGGGTACAAGATGAAGAGCAATTGAGGAACAACTGTGGTAGAGAAAAGCTCATAACCCATTTAAGGTACTACTACTCAAGTTCTAGCCAAACATGTTGTCAAATCATCTGATTTTTTTTTTTTTTAAGTAAATGTATAATCTGGAGTTTTCAACAAAGTCTGATTTTAAAATTTATTCATTTACTCAATGTTATCAACTTTTTAAAAAGAGAAAATTATTTGCATGACATTTTGAAATAAAATTTATCAAATAAAACATTTTTGGGAGGCCAGATTCAGCTCTTAACTTCTGATGTAAGTAAATGAACTTATGGAAGAATGGGGTATGGACAACCAATGTAGCTTAAACTTCATTCTGTTTACATTAAGTTTACACACTGAAGTCTAGTTCCTAATCCATTCCCACCATCTATTATAGCAGCCTTGTTTAACGATTAAAGAGGCTTGACTTTCATATATATAGACTATATATATAGACTGGGAGAAAATATTTTAATGCCTTTACACAGAAATAATTTGGTATGGAACCATTCTTAGACTGTTGTTGAAATAAACCCATTATTAAAAAACAAAACAAAACTTTGTTTTCTGTGTAACATTTTCCCTACAACAGTTTCTGAGAAACCTAGTAAAATGTCTTTCATATGTGAACAGCAAATTCTTGTCATAAAACAAAATGAACAAATCTCATACCTGTTTTAAGAGTTTGAAATCAGAGTTCAAATTCCAAATACATTTTAACTGTGTAAATGGACAAAATAATTCATCTTAAATTTTTCATAATAATTTATCTTATGTTTTTTATAACTTAAAAAATCAAAATTGTAGTGTTGGTCCTAAATATACCATAGTCTGATTTAAGGATTAAATAAAATACTGGATATTAAAAAAAAATCTTTCAAAAATTCCAGAATATCAAGCAAAATGTAAGATGTTCTTTTCTAAAGTTTAACAAGGAGAAAGGACTGAGTGTAGAGATTTTTGTATTTTTTGAGGCGTTATGAATTTGTTTAGTTGGCTATTTAAAAAACAACAGTAAAAAAAAAACTTCCAGATATGCTCAAGTCATCATGTAAAATTTTTGTCCTTGATTTATACTATGAAAGGGCCAAATAGTTAAAATCAAGATCCTTCGAGTACTGAGTCTGATATCATTTGATGTTCTAAAATATATACATATAATAATATGTATCATTTAATAACATTTTATACATTTTGGGGATAACTCCATTTTTCATATCTGTTATTTGTACCACTGTGTTTATCAGGCATTTAACAATTAAGTAAATTATAATTTTAATTGCAATGAAAAACTCTCTTATCACTGAGATGAGAGTCTCTGTTTTACTCGAATGATTAAAAAAAATGTATACCTTAACTAAATATAACTGAACTCACATTTTATTCTTTTACAGTTAAAGGAAAACAATATAACATATATGTTTCTCTCAAAAGTTAAAGAACTTAGAAATTATAGTCAGTCTTACCTTCAGTTTGAATTCAAGCTGCGGCATGACAGATAATAATAAATGGGGATCTATAGCAAAAAGTTCCTGAATCAGATCAAATACATGTTCTGACAAATCACTTACTGATGATCTTCCCAGCACCAGTACTTGATTGAAAAACTAAAGGAGATAGAAACAAAATATCCATTTCATTTAAAAACTTGGATTGGCTTTTTATAAATGTGTTAAAAGAAAACTAGATAATTAGGCATTCCATATACAAGTGAGGAAGATTAAAAAAGAACAGATGTTTCAATTACTAAGATATATAATAGGATAGTCACCAAAACAGAACAAATCTCCAAATATCATCAAATTATGACTGTTACATGAAAAATTTTAAAAGTAATTGAGTTGTTACCTTTCTTTCAAATTAGGATGACAATTCTAGGAATGAACTATTAAAAAAAAACAATTTAAATAGTTTATTTAATCCATTATAGAGGATTTCATAGAGAAATTTCTTTACAGCAGACAAAAAATTTTAAATGACTAAATCCTTTGGATTTTTAAGTTTGAGTAATTTCTTTACTGGGGCTTCCCAAGTAGCACAGTGGTAAAGAATTCACCTGCCAGTGCAGGAGACTCAAGAGACGTATGTTTGATCCCTGGGTTGGGAAGAACCCCTGAGGTAGGAAATGCCGCTCCAATACTCCTGCCTGGAAAATTCCATGGACAGAAGAACATGGCAGGCTATAGTCCATGAGGTCACAGAGTTGGACATGACTAACCAACTGAGCATATGTGCACACATACACATTTTTTCTATGAATTTAGCAATAAAGAGTAACTGAAGGTGGAGGATGAGTTGCTTTTTTCCCAAAAAATACCCAGAAAGAGACTTCGCTAGCAGGATAGTGATAAGAATCCGCCTGCCAAGGGTCACAGGTTCAACCCCTGGTCCAGGAAGATTCCACATGCTGTGGAGCAACTAAGCCTGTATGGCAAAATTACTGATCCTATGAGCCTTGACTGCTGATCCCGTGTACCCGAAAGCCTGTGCTCCACAACAAGAGAAGCCACTGCAACAGGAAGCCCACATACTACAGCCATGAGTTGAGCCCACTTGCTGCAACTAGAGAATACTTGGGAGAAGGCAACGGCAACCCACTCCAGTACTCTTGCCTAGAAAATCCCATGGACGGAGGAGCCTGGTAGGCTGCAGTCCATGGGGTCGCTACGAGTCAGACACGACAGCGACTTCACTTTCACTTTTCACTTTCATGCATTGGAGAAGGAAATGGCAACCCACTCCAGTGTTCTTGCCTGGAGAATCCCAGGGATGGCAGAGCCTGGTGGGCTGCCATCTATGGGGTCGCATAGAGTCGAACACGATGGAAGCGACTTAGCAGCAGCAGCAGAGAAAGCTTGAACATTGCAACAAAGACCCAGCGCAGCCAAAAAGAACCCCAGAAAGTCAAAAACATTTTAACTCAGAGGACAAAGAGAAGGAAAAAGTGATGATACAAAGGCTGATAATTTAAAAGCATTCTAGGAAGAAGAAACAAAGAGAATATAATATCAAAGCACAAATTAAAAGGTATCTCTACTCTTGCTAGCAAAATTAAATTAGAAAAAAACTTTTAAAATGTAAAAATGCTACAGAGGCAATTGTATGCAATTGATCTGAGCATGTTTTTGGTAGTATCATCAAATGATAAATTTCTTTTGAAAGACAACATATATTAAGAGTTAGAAAATATTGTGAAGAACTTGACAAGAATAAGGAAAAGAGTTTTAACAAAATATACAATGATACATACATAAATGAGTAATTCTGAAAGGATATATGAAAATCTATTGGTGATGGCTATTTTTGAGAAGTGAGAAAAAGATCTTTGAGACTGAAGAAAGACAAATTTCGCTGTATACACTTTTACAATACTTGAGAAAACTTTTTTAAACCATGCTTAAGTATTCAGTAAATTAAATACTACTAATAATTCATAACATTTAAATTAATATACTTAGACTTTTGTATGTAGAAAACAATTCAACAGTAAATAAATACTACATTCACAAAGACTGTACTAAAGAAAACACTGAAAAAAACCTAAATGCAAGGCAAGAGGGAAATGATTAGGTAAATTATATATGAATTCAAAGGAATACTTACAACCATTCTCGTCATAAATAAAAAGATGATGTAAAAAATGATGTCAAGATGTGGAAACATAAATGAACAATTCAAAGTTTTATATAAAGTGTGAAAAAAAAGGTAAGAATCTGAGCAATGTTCAATAATGAACTTGTTACATTAAGGCAGCACAATTCTAATTTTTTTTTCAGAATTACTTTATTGACTTTTTAGTAAAAACAAAACAAAACATAGTAAAAGTAGACAAAAGTAAAAAAACAACTTACTACTCTGTTTACTATTTAAGAGGGAAAGCCAAAAAGGTTCAAAAGAATGGTTTAGAGACATGAGGAAGGAACTATATAGACAAAGAGCCACAGAAAAAGATGCAGGGAGAAAGTGAAAAAGATCAGCATAGCCAGGAGATAAAAAGAAAAAATACAAAGAAGAAAGGGTGGGAATTGCAGACCTAACATCCTCTATCTTGTGCCATTTAAAAACAATGTCTATAAGCTTATAAAGTTATGCTGCATTTGGTTACATTTGGACATATCAGTTCTCTTATATATTTCTTCTAAATAGATGAAACTGTTTACAGGCTAAATAAGCCTTTATGTGAAGAGTTCTAATAAACTTGTACCTTTATGGATTAAGAACTACAAAATTACAGAAAAAAGATAGGCAGAAATACCTACATTGGCAATGCATGCTTCAATAGTCTGGACTGTCCTTTTCAATAGGACTTTTGCGAGGTCAAAGGACTGTTTATTTAAGTTCTGAAACACAAAAAATATGCAAAGTTACAAATGAATTAATGAATTTACAAGATAATACCACTAGAACATCAAAGTCTTCAAAGTTCAGAAAATATGAAGCAAAAAATGTAACTGAACCACATTCAAGGTTTTACCCAATAACCACTAGTCAAGAGGTCATAAATGTATAAGTTGCAAATAGCACAACCATGAATCAAAAACTAAAATACAAAGAAATAAAAAAAAACAGTAGGTAATTAGCCAAAAGCTCAACCCTATATTAAGTTTAGCTTTACTAAATCTAAGACTTTTAGGTTTTGTTAACTGGTGATGGACAGGGAGGCCAGGCATGCTGCAGTCCATGGGGTCATAAAAAGTCAGATACAACTGAGGGACTGAACTGAACCAATCTGAATTGGCAATCACACCCATTTATCCCTAACACACACACATTATCCTCAGTATTTCACTGTCTAATCAATGTCTGTTCTGAGGAAGAGTGGACCTGCGAAGTGCTTCAAGCAAAATTCTCAATCAGTTATATTTCTGAAATGCTAACTACTGCCTTCATTCCTCAAGATTCCCAAGGCATGGTAATAAATTAAAGGGTCTGAGCTGCCATCTTGCATCCCTGCGTGTGTGCGCCTAACCTCAACTGGTCCGCCCGAGACCACCTGAGCGCCAACTCTAGTCCCCGGCGCGGCCCCACTTCCGCTCCAACAAGATGAAAGAAACTATCATGAACAAGGAGAAACTCGCCAAACTGCAGGCACAAGTGCGCATTGGTGGGAAAGGAACTGCTCGCAGAAAGAAGAAGGTGGTTCATAGAACAGCCACAGCAGATGACAAAAAACATCAGTTCTCTTTAAAGAAGTTAGGGGTAAACAATATCTCTGGTACTGAAGAGGTGAATATGTTCACAAATCAAGGAACAGTGATCCACTTTAACAACCCTGAAGTTCAGGCATCTCTGGCAGCAAACACTTTCACCATTACAGGCCACGCTGAGACAAAGCAACTGACAGAAATGCTCCCCAGCATCTTAAACCAGCTTGGTGCCGACAGTCTCACCAGTTTAAGGAGACTGGCTGAAGCTATGCCCAAGTATCTGTGGATGGAAAAACACCACTTGCCACTGGAGAGGAGGAGGATGATGAAGTTCCAGATCTTGTGGAGAATTTTCTTGAGGCTTCCAAGAATGAAGCAAACTGAATTAAGTTAACTTCTGAAGAAAATAAATCTTGAAGAAGTTACTGGGAGCTGCTATTTTATGACTGCTTTTTAAAATTTTGTTTATGGATCTGACAAAATCTAGATCTCTAATATTTTTAAGCCTAAGCCCCTGGACACTGCAGCTCTTTTCAGTTTTTGCTTATATACAATTTATTCTTTCCAGCTAATGAAGCTGAAGAACCCTATGAATAAAGTTTGAGACAAAGATAAATAAAATTCTTTGCCTAGTATACGGTTTTATTTTTTATTTCATTGATATCAATTTGTACATAGAAGGCAAAATTGTTTATAGAAAGCTAATCATGGCATGTAATATGACTGATAATCATGAATGGGATCTGATTAAAGATTTAAAATGACAGTATAAAAATTAATTAATTAATTAAAGGGTCTGAGGAAGCCTGTGAAAAGATATATTTAATTTTTTAAAAGTTATTAAAAATGGAATCCTTGTGTTGAAAAGTACCTATTAACATCTCTATACTTTGCAGTTTTAGACCAGATTCATTCACCACCATCTTGCACTTATCTCCAAAAAAAGGCAAGGATATCCTATACCTTAGGTTAGTAGTCAGCAAAATTTTTATGCAAAGAGGCAGATGGTAGATATGTATTTTAGGCTTTATTGGCCAGCCATATAGTCACTGCTGCAACTACACACCTCTGGTTGTTGCAGCAGGAAAGCAACCATAGACACAATGAAAACAAATAAGCATGGTTGTGTTCCAATAAAACTTTATGTACATAAATAGGCAGTGGGCCAGATTTGGTCTACAAACCATAGCTTCCTGATACTTGCTCCAGGTTTTTATTCCATTTCCAAAAGAATAAGATTAGCTCAAAATTAAGGCAATCTTGGAGGAAACAAATAGGTGAGGGAGATTAACAGATACAAACCTCCACCTGCAAAATCAATGAGTCACAGATATGAAATGTACAGTGTGGGGAATACAATCAATAACTATGTAAATCTTTATATGCTGATACATTATAACTAGATTTAGATGATCATTTTATTTTATTTTTTTTTCATCCCCCCCCTTAGGTGATCATTTTAAACTGTAGAGAAATACTGTGTAACCACAACTAAGGAAGAGTTATGTAGATCAATTACACTTCAAAAACTAACTCATAAAAAAAGAGATCAGATTTGTAGTTAAGGCAGGGGGTGGGGAGGCAGAATTAGAAGGCAGTCAAAAGGTACTTCCAACTAAGAGGTAAGTACTAGTGATATAAACATGATAAATCTATTTAAAAACAGCTATATGTTATATGTGAATGAAATTCATTAAGAGAATAAATCCTAAAATTTATTTCATTTGCAAGAAAAAACTTTTTTCTGTTTCTTTAATTTTGTAGCTATGAGATAATGGATGTTCACTAAATGTTTCATGTTTAAATGAAATAAATGATTTCATACTGCAGATGGTGATTGCAGTCATGAAATTAAAAGACGCTTACTCCTTGGAAGGAAAGTTATGACCAACCTAGATAGCACACTCAAAAGCAGAGACATTACTTTGCCAACAAAGGTCCATCTAATCAAGGCTATGGTTTTTCCAGTGGTCATGTACGGATGTGAGAGTTGGACTGTGAAGAAAGCTGAGAGCTGAAGAATTGATGCTTTTGAATTATAGTGCTGGAGAAGACTCTTGCGAGTCCCTTGGACTACAAGATCCAACCAGTCCATCCCAAAGGAGACCAGTCCAGGGTGTTCATTGGAAGGACTGATACTGAAGCTGAAACTCCAATACTCTGGCCACCTGATGCGAAGAACTGACTCATTGGAAAAGACTCTGATGCTGGGAGGAATTGGAGGCAGGAGCAGAAGGGGACGACAGAGGATGAGATGGCTGGATGGCATCACTGACTCAATGGACAAGAGTTTGTGTGAACTCCGGGAGTTGGTGATGGACAGGGAGGCCTGGCGTGCTGCGATTCGTGGGGTTGCAAAGAGTCGGACATGACTGGGCGACTGAACTGAACTGAACTGAATGTAGGTAAACTTACACAGTGCTATATATCATTTATATCTTGATAAAACTGAGAAAACCTTTCTATTTCCTAAAAAGGCATAGTTCTACTCATTAAAAATACACTCTAACTAGAATACAAACACCAAATACACTATTTCTCATAAAGTTTTTCCTTTCTTATTTGCCTAACATATATAACCTCTTTGCCATACTCTCAAAATTTTGACCTATTACAGACTCATTTGAATTTTTAAAAAATGTAAATAATATATCAGTCAGGAAAAGAATTTATAATTGGTTGCATCTGATTGTGAATAGTATAATTAGACACTATTTATCAGACATCTGATGACAAGTCACTGAACAATTAGAGGAAAAGAGCAGGAAAGTAAGTACCAACAGTAGGACAGGCCTGAGTGCACATCAGTGGTGGACTTGGAGCAGGGGAAGCTAAGTCCTTCACTTTCTTAGGGAGAGCTAGCAGAAAGAAACAGAAAAAGGAAATGGAGAACAGACTGCTCTTAAACATCCTTTTCCCCTTAACATTAACCATATAGTTTCTGCTTTTGCTCAAATCATTTTCTGAAAGTGCCTAAGAAAAATGTAGGACATGGGTTCTAAGGAGAAATACCAATTCCTACACTCTGTATCTGTTCAGTTCAGTTCAGTTCAGTCGCTCAGTTGTGTCCGACTCTTTGCGACCCCATGAATCACAGCACGCCAGGCCTCCCTGTCCATCGCCAACTCCCGGAGTTCACTCAAACTCATGTCCATTGAGTCAGTGATGCCATCCAGCCATCTCATCCGCTGTCGTCCCCTTCTGCTCCTGTCCCCAATCCCTCCCAGCATCAGAGTCTTTTCTAAACAGTCAACTCTTCGCATGAGGTGGCCAAAGTATTGGAGTTTCAGCCTCAGTATCAGTCCTTCCAATGAACACCCTGGACTGGTCTCCTTTGGGATGGACTGGTTGGATCTCCTTGCAGTCCGAGGGACTTGCAAGAGTCTTCTCCAGCACCACAGTTCAAAAGCATCAATTCTTTGGCGCTCAGCTTTCTTCACAGTCCAACTCTCACATCCATACATGACCACTGGAAAAATCATAGCCTTGACTAGACGGACCTTTGTTGGCAAAGTAATATCTCTGCTTTTTAATATGCCATCTATTAGAAAGTAGTAAATACATTTTCTTTTCTAAAACAAAGAACCAAACCAAGACAGTACTTCAATCCCTTGCAATTCCTATACTAGATATGAGTGGTCAATCTGGAACATTTTTAATTTTCCAGAGAAGAGGCAGCACTTAACTAAGAGAAAATATGTCTTTTAAAGACAACAAGCTATAAGACTTATGTGTGTTACTTTAATTTACTTGGGACTGGAGAGTGATAGTGGGAATAATTACATGGGATTACAAATGGTGAAAAACAAGCTTTCATATGTGTAGTACTACCATTAAATATTAACCTTTAGTATCTTCATACTATACAGACCTTATGTGCAGGAATGAGGTTAATAAGAATGGAGTCCAATAATTCTTGAGTAACTCCATCACCTTCCATGATGATAGAACTCATCAAGTCTAACATGTGCATTTGTACCTTCTTATTGTGGCTATTGCTTTTAAGAAAAAAAAGAGAGAGAAAAAAAAAATTAGGCTTACCAAAGAAAATTAAACTTCCCAGTTTAAAGCAACTATCTCAAATGTAAAGGATTTTTCATTTGAGCAAACCACACCAATAATGGCAAAGAAATTTTGGCTGTTTCATATTTACTTTGCTCCTCTCGTGATTATTACTGAAACAGCTAAGAAATCACTGTTAACTATTTCATACATACAAAAATTTAATTAACCCCCATACACCTAGAATTCAAAGAATGGGTTAAATTCAATGAAACAAAAATGTCAATTTCAAAGAAGTCTTCACTTACATGCCCCTGGATTTTAAAAAATGATAAAATTTTAAGGAAACAAAAAATGTACAAGATAAAGAACGTAGATAGCTTTTCATCCTTTTCAATTTTAATAATTCCCCCCCAAAAGGACAGAACTATAAACACAAAGAAGGCCTATGTAAACACTTGTGTATCTTTGCCACTAGAAGTTTTAGTTCAACAATACTGAAAATCCAAAGTCTCATGTAAAATGCTACCAGAACTCATGACTTAAGATTCTGAAAAAGTCATTCTGCTGTCTCTCAAGGAATTTCAAACAAACAAATGAAAAATCAACAAGGTATAAAGCCAGAATCAGTTTTAGTCCTGCTTCCTTAGCTAGTGCAGAGTCAAGGGCAGGCCTTCTCAATAAATTTGTCTAGTGCTGATATAAACTTACCCAAAAAGACTGGCTACAAAATTGTTGTTAAGTCAAGAGAGCATCTAGGCTTCTCCCTCTCTGACTGCATCTTAACTAAAGACTTGACCTGTTCGTTTTCACATTTATCAGAATATACATGCAAAGACAAATCAAGAAAATGATGTAACTTAGTTGTACTACTATAGACAAAGGGAAGTTTAAATTAAGACTAACCTAAATGTTATTATCATTTATGTATCTCTTATCTGTAATGTTTTAAAAATAAGCTTCAAATAATGTATAATACACTTGTTGGGCACCTAGTGGTAAAATCAAAGATCAAAATTTTAAAGTTAGTGAAAAATTGTCCTATTGTTAGATTCACAGTTTTCTACAACTTTTAGAAAAATACTCTCTCATATATCTTGCTTACTAAAGGCCAAGACTGTGCAAAAATCAACTATATAGGAGGATGTGTGTGTGTGTGGTGGAGGAAGGGAGGCAGTGAAAACAGAGATACTCAGCTTGATACAAAAAAATGAAGACAGTATTTAGGTCTCAGATCCATATCATTTGTGAATAGGGAAGGAGTGAAGGAAAGAGAAATGAAACAGACTTAAAAATTATTTCCATTAGTTTCAGCCAAGATTCAATAACAGGATTTACTCTTCTACCTGAAACAATTAAAAAAAATAATAAACAAAATATATAAAAACATATCAGACCCTATACACATGCTGCTGAAAGAAGGGAAGCTTACTTTTTCTACCTATAAAAGTTTCCAGGCTTCAGTACAGGAAGAGAAAATCCCAGCAGAGCCTAATGGTTTTTCTGGGTCTGGAGAGACTACAGTTTGCAGGGCAGAATACCAGAGGGGAGAGAACTACTCAAGAGAGCAAGCTCACAGAGACTACCCCTGAGTCTTCAGGTGCTTAGTGATTAGCATAGGCTGGTGAAGAAATCTCTTGAGTTTGGGGAAGGAACCACCTGAAAGGAGCAGAAGGAATAATTCCTGGAATTCACACAGGTCATACAATGTGTGTGTTTCAACTACAGTGGAAAATCTTACAACTCACAAGGCATCTAGTAATCAGAAGCGTAAACCCACATATCCAAGCAGCTCTGTGAGCTCTAAGCACAGCAAACAGGAAGAAAACTCCACTGTGAGACATCATAATTGAACTGTTTACAAGCAGCAATACAGAGAAAATCTTAAGTGGGTAGAGAAAAAGAAGATACATTATTAACAGAGAAACAAAGATTTAAAATGACAAAAACTTATCATTTTAAAAAGTGTAAGCCAGAAAAAGAGGAACATCTTTAGAAGTACTGAAACAGAAAAGAAGAGAGGAAAAGTATTATTAACATAATATTCATATCATGAATATAACTTTCAAAAATGAAGGTGGAATAAGGGTTTTTTCAGACACAGGAAAACTGAAAGAATTCTATCAGCAGTAGACTTGAACTATACGAAATGTTAAAAGAAGTCTTTCAGACTAAAGAAAAACAATGCAAGATGGAAATCTGCATATATACAAAGGAATGAAGAACATCAGATATACGGTAAATGTGTCAGTAAATACAAATCAACAAATTCCTCTTTCAAAAGGCAAGTCTTATTTTACTGATTTACCTCACTGTGATTTTTTTTCAATTAAAAATTAGGTCAAGAACAAATTTAGATCTTTAGATTCAGAAAAGAAAAATATTAAAAGGATCACAGAAAGTATGTGTATGTAAAAATAATAGAAGAAAAAAGTATAATTGCACAGTATTAAGTGGACTTAAGTGGACAGTCAAGGTAACAAAATGGGCAGGATAACAACTCAGGCATTTTTCATTTTGTTGGTAATTTTAATATTAAAAGAAAAAGTTGCAAATATATGGCAGAAAGCAAACAATGGCCACAAACTGTTCTCATCTCTGTATGTACATGTCTTTAAAATGCTACTCCTCCCAACAAAATAGAAGTCTATTTAACCAACCTTTGAATCTGGGTTTGCCTATGTGCCTTGCTTGGCCAATGAATTAAAAGTAAATATGAAGTGTGCCGAGGTTTTAAAAAGTGCTTCTGTGGTGGGGTGTGCCCTTCTTGCAATTTCTGAAACTGAGTCAGCATATGAAGAGACCTGGATTAGCCTGCTGGATGATGACAGAGTGACATGTGACCCAGTTGTCCTACTACATCAGCCAGTTTGCCAGATGTTCTGCTGCTGCTGCTGCTGCTAAGTCGCTTCAGTCGTGTCTTAACTCTGTGCGACCCCACAGACGGCAGCCCACCAGGCTCCCCTGTCCCTGGGATTCTCCAGGCAAGAACACTGGAGTGGGTTGCCATTTCCTTCTCCAATGCATGAAAGTGAAAAATGAAAGTGAAGTCGCTCAGTCAGGTCTGACTCTTAGCGACCCCATGGACTGCAGCCTACCAGGCTCCTCCATCCATGGGATTTTCCAGGCAAGAGTACTGGAGTGGGGTGCCATTGCCTTCTCCGAGATGTTCTGCTAACTGACTGCAAATACAGGAGCAAGTCCAGCCCTGACAAAAAGAACTACCAAGCCGAATCATGAGCTAAATAAAATGGAGTATGTTTTAAACTATCAAGTTGTGGGTTGCTTTGTTATGAAGCAAAAGCTAACCAACACAAAGGTATAGTTTATACATTCTATCATTCATTTAAGGGCCTTCAGTTAGTTGTCACAGGAAGTTTTTTTCTCATGCAATCTTTTTATAAGCTTCTATCACTAGACCAGGTTGGTCTAGTTTATCCCAGGTTATATTCTCTTCCTACCATTCTAGCTAAGGAAAAGAAAAATATGTAATAGTATTCATTAGAAACCTACAGAAAACTTCAGAAATGTGCTATTCAATACCGAAGTTGCTATGCAATAGCCATTTGGCTACTGCCCTACTGAAGTCTGGATAGAGCCACATGTTGAAAATAATAATAATGCTTTCTGGATATACTGAAATAAAATAATAAAATATATTATTTAAATAAATTTCATTTGTTTCACCTTTCTTAATGTGGCTATTAGAAAATTTAAAATATATTTGAGATATATTGCTTGTATATAATGTAATGCTACAGAACACATCTCATAACAATGCTTGGTTTACTAAAACACACAGACACACACCAGGATGAAGCATTGGATTGAAATCTCACACACACACCCCCCACCCACTGGATTAAAATCTCACACATACACACACACCAAGATCAAGCACTAGAATGAAATCACACACACACACACACACACCAAGATAAAGCACTGGATTGAAATCTGGTGGGCTACAGTCCATGAGGTCGCAAAGAATCAGACATGACTCAGTGACTAAACAACAACATTCAATTGATACCATAACTTAAAATGTCAGTATAAAGACAAAGAGAGTTTTCAGACAACAGAATTATTTTCTTATGTTAAGTCTTCTAAGGAAAACATTTCCTTTTACCTAAAAGATCTTAGTGTAAATACACAGTACATGATAATTCAATACGCACAGCAAGAAAAAGAGACAAACAAAAAAGCTTAAAAAATAACTTACTTGATCACTGAGAAGAGAGTCCTAAAAAGCTGAATAAAAATTTCATTGCAATCTTCCAATTCAAAGCAGATGTTATACGATTTAACCCACGCTAAATTCTTAAATAAATAAACAAATAAAATTATTCACACATACAGAGAATAGTTACACAAAAGTAGGCTCATTAATAAAATTTAATTTTTAGAATTAGAAATCTATATTAAAGCTTGTAACACCCCAACATATAAAACGACAATTGTTTCAGCAGTCATGTACTCTGACCTTTAAAAAGATATGTATCTGTTGGTATTAACCTTTTCTTATTGAAAAATACTAAACTGTCAGAAGTTGGTAGGGCATATATACATATAAAATATTAACTGCAGTGAAAATTAATTCGATTTAATCTCTTTTTGGATTATAACAGAATGAAAATAAAGCCTCAATGTAACAGTTTTACCCAAGGAATATGAAGAATGAAAAAACATATTGTAAATGACATTTTCTTACGCGGGCTTTGTATAAAACAAACAAAAAGATTCATTTTACATTACAAAGTTACTATAAAGAATTTCCTACAACATGAAATAGTGATATTTATTAAATAAAAAAATTTTACCTCTAATAAATAAAAGTATCTAT
The DNA here is from genome assembly GCF_014754425.2 of Oryx dammah. Lineage (NCBI taxonomy): Eukaryota > Metazoa > Chordata > Mammalia > Artiodactyla > Bovidae > Oryx > Oryx dammah. The sequence continues at coordinate 58,493,812 of NW_024070187.1, forward strand.
TAAATTGCGGGCTCTTTGTATCCTCCAAACCTTTTAACTGTCTGGTAATAAACAAAAATATGTCCTGTTTTAAAAAATGATAAAATAAATTAATTTAGACACAAATACTTATTACTTTCACAATATTTTAACAGTCTATATATACATTCTCTATTAAAGACAACAATAAAAGAAAATTATCCTTGGGACTAGCCTAGTCCATTACTCAAAATATCTGGAAAAGAGCAAATTATTTAAAATTACATCCTTTGAAAGCAAAGATAATTACTGCCACATATCTTTAGGTTCCCTCATTCTGAGAGAATCATAAGTTCTACGTCTTGTTACCCTTTCTTCTAGTACAGAACTTCCACTTTATTCACCATCTTTATATTGTATCACGGTAATTATCTTCAGTTAATGTACTTGGATATGAAGTACTTCCATTACAATTCCCTAGATGTAAATAATAACTTTCAAGACCTATTTCTGAATTTGATGTGTGACTACAAAGTTGTGTGGAACAAAACCAATAATAGACTAGTCCAAGGGATTGTATTTTTCACAACAGTGCTCTATTTCTTAATAAGCTTTCTTTAGAAGTTTTAACCCCAAATAGTATCAATATGGAATAACCTGATTTACGGGCTATCTGAAAGTATTCATAATATGAAAACAGTTTAAGAGATCAACTCAAAAGAGGAGCTCCTCAAACTCTTCAAACAAAGGCAGAACCATCAAGATGAGCATGCAGCTTTGCATATAAAGTAACTTGCAGAGGAAAATAGTCATTTGAATGTGTGAATTCTGTTATATAGTTGTTTTTAAAAGTGTCATTCATCCACCATCCCTTCAATTCAGTCATCTGGCCTTTAAGATAGGTTATCCTGAAGGTCAGATATGTGCAGACAGGAACCGTTTTGACTGTATCTTTCAAATGTCTCATTAAAATACCAGTCATTTTACGGATATTCAATGAATATTAACTGAAAAAATAATTATTTTGTTTTTAGAACTTATGACATAATCTTCTTACAATGACAAGATGACTAAAATGAAACCTATGTTCCTAAGGGTATTAAGCTAAACTATAAAAGAAAACCAATTTTGTAAAGGTTGTATTTACCTTAAGTTTATCATGGGAAGTATATGGAGCTTCTGGGGCATAGATTCGAAAGATGTCAGCCAAACAACATGCTACAAGGAGACGCACATCTTTATTGGGATTCCTGAGAAAAAATTCAGATGCTAGATGCAAGGCTAGTGGGAGATACTGCTGTTTTTCATCTTCTGAGTCCTGATCCATATCCATAAAAGTCTTTACTACCATCTGCAAAAATGTATAAAAGAAAAACAGTCAACTCTTGATGTTTAGAAGCCAGTGGAAAAGTATATATATTTACTCATCTCCATTACAAAACAAACTAACAATCAGTTACTATGTACATCTTCATTTAAGAATCTGAGTAAAGACCACAAGCATGGATAAGTACCAACATTTGGATTACTGACAGATGCATCATCTGCATTTGTACCACATTTATGAAGAACTTAAGACTCTCATTATTAATGTTATATCTAGCTCAGGTAAAAATTTCATGGCTTGGGAGTTACCTCTCTGGTAGCCAAGAATTTGCCTTCCAACGCAGGGGATGTGAGTTCAATCCCTGGTCAGCAAACTGAGATCCCACATGCTGTGGGGCAACTAAGATAATGTGCTCCAACTACTGAGCCCTATGCACTCTAGAGCTTGTGTGTGCGTGCTAAGTCCCTTCAGTAGTTGACTCTTTGCAATCCCATGGACTGTAGCCTGCCAGGCTCCTCTGTCCATGGGAATCTCCAGGCAAGAATACTGGAGTGGGCTGCCCTGATCTCCATGGAATCTTCTGACTCAGGGACTGAACCTGGGTCTCCTGCATTGCCGGCAGATTCTTTACCCTCTGAGTCACCAGGGAAGCCCCTGGAGCCTGTACTCCATAACAAAGACCCAGCCCAGTGGGAAAAAAGAAAGTTCATAGCTTCATGTGCATTCATGCTAAGCCACTTCAGTCCAACTCTTTGCAACCCTATGGACTGTGGCCCCCAGGCTCCTCTGTCCATGGAATTCTTTAGGCAAGAATACTAGAGTGGGTTGCCATGCCCTCCTCCAGGGGATCTTCCTGAGCCAGGGAACAAACCCAACTCTCTTTTGTCTCCTACACTGGCAGGTGGGTTCTTTACCACTAGTGCCACCTGGGAAGCCCTGGAAGCTTCATATGCATAAGCAAATCATTTGATATTTTGTAACATTTTCAATTATGTTTCTTTTACACTTATTATCAAAGCTGCCTTGATTTAGTCTCCTTAAAACTATTAGGTTTCACACTTTAATGGGTTTTGCAATTCACAATAGAAAGCACTGAAGAAATAAAAAGAAAAAATAAATATTTTTAGGCAGTTATATTTCTGATTAAAAGTCTTAATTAGAAAATAAACTCTGGTCTTATTTATGGTTCTAAAACTAACAAATGCACATTTCAGAATCACTCTAAAAGACAAAAAAAGTGTAATGCAAAAATACCATAATTTCTCAATTTCAGAAAATAATCACTATTTACATTTTTGTGTATTTTATGCTGGTCTTTTTTCTCCATAAAGAAAATAACCATATAGTCATTTGTTTTTCATTTATCCAATCACAACCATTTCCTCATAGCATCAAAAATGCTTCTTTAAATAAATCAGCCCTACCTAATGAGTAACCACTGTCAAATATTGAAGCTGTACCTCTGTTTCTATTTTGACAAGACTTCTCATCATTTTTGTTTGCCTATGCCCACCATGCAGGATCTTAGTTCCCTGACGAGGGATGGGACCCTCGTCCCTGCATGGGAAGGTGCATTCTCAACCACTGGACTACCAGGGAAGTCCCATTGTGCTCGTTTTTTTCAAAATACATTTTTTTTTCCGTATTTACTGAAGTGATACTTTCCTCCTAATTCTGTTACTAGAATAAATCCCACTGACTGGTTTTCTAATTACAATACAATTTCAATGTATCACATACACTGTCTTAAAATACAGACAGGTACAGCATAAGTGACCTAATCTGGAAAACAACACACAGGAGGATGACTGTAAATCACTATTTCTTATAAGTCTAAATACAAACATCAGGAATGGAATCAAAGAACTGAATTGAGTGATTTTGTTATACATGGCTTTGTGCTCATAAGAAGGGAGCAGTAAAAATGGGAACAGTCAACATCTGGAGAATACAGGAGCTCTCTGTACTATTCTTGCAACTTTTCCAAGTTGGAATATGTGTCAAAAGGAAAAGCAAAAATTGAAAAGAATACATTTAACACAGGATATGGGAAAAAATACTCATATCAATAGTTCAAATGAAACCTCAAGTAAGACTTGTCTTTTAAAAAAAATTTAACAATGTTAAATGTTAATTGGGGGTGGGGAGGATGCATTATTCTTTTCCTGATTTTAAGAGATTTTTAGCTTGATCTAGAGATGTTACTGATAGAGAAATAAAATCACATGTATAAAGTATTCTAATCGTACTTTAAGAACTTTTAAATCAGAAATGCGTAAGGCATAGTGATTTACAGTTATCCACATTTGTGCTGTTTTTCTTAGGTTCAGCCATTCAGGTGATACTTGTCTCTATTTTATGACAGTGTGTGTGGTGCATTCCTTTCTGAAAGTTCTGAATCCTAGCAATTCCCAAGGACCAGAAGTTCTTTTTAAAATTATTATTTCTTATTACTTCATCCAGAGCTTTATTTCTTTTGACATGTTTTGAAATATTTGTGTTTATTCCACTTGATTTTAACACAAATTAACATATAGCTGAGAAAAATGTTTCCCCAGTGTTAGAAATGATTTCTTTCACCTAACTTTTGTCAGAAGAATTTTTAACTGTCTAACAGCTGTATCCTTAATGATTAGAATAGGACTGGCACAAAGTAGGCATGCAAACTTTTTTCTTGTGGAAAGAACATTCAAATTCATTACCTGGAGAAAACCATAATTTGAAAAGATACATATAACCCCAATGTTTACTGAAGATCTATTTACAATAGTCAGGACATGGAAGCAACCTGAATGCCCATCGACAAAGGAATAAAGAAAGAAATGTGGTGTGTGCTTGCTTAGTCGCTCAGTGGCGTCCAACTCTTTGTGACCCTATGAACTATACAGCCCACCAGGCTCCTCTGTCAATGGGATTTCCTAGGCAAGAACACTAGAGTGGATTGCCATTTCCTTCTCCAGGGGATCTTCCCAACACACGGATCAAACTTGTGTCTCCTGCTTGGCAGGCGGACTCTTTACCCCTGAGCCACCTAGAAAGCCCCCAAGAAATGTGGTACCTGTATACAGCAGAATTATTACTCAGCCATAAAAAGGAATGAAATAATGCCATTTGCCATTTGCATGGATGAACTGAAGAGACAATCATAATAAGTAAAGTACGTTAGACAGAGAAAGACAAATACCATATAATATCGCTTAATATGTGGGAACTAAAAAAATGGGATAGAAGAATTTATTTACAAAAGGGAAATAAGAGTCACATATCTAGAAAACAAAAAATGGGATAGAAGAATTTATTTACAAAAGGGAAATAAGAGTCACATATCTAGAAAACAATGTCATGGTTACCAGAGGGGAGAAGAGGGGTAAATGGAGAGATTGGAACTGACCTATACACACTATTGTGTATGAAACAGATAAATAAGGATCTACTGTACAGCACAGAGAACTCTACTCAATACTTTGTAATGATCTAGTATAGGAAAAGAATCCAAAAAAACAGTGGATTTATATCTAACTAATTCACTATGCTACACAGCAGAAACGAACACACTGTAAATCAACTATATTCCAATTTAAAAAATTACTTAAAACACCAAACAATGAAGCAAATCATTAAGATTCAATAAAGATGAGAAGGAGGTACAAAAATGTTTGTTGTATTATTCTCTATGAGTGTTTGAAATATTACACAGTTGTAAGGACTCAATTTGATTAGGTAAAATGAACTCTGGTTTTTAAAGGGTTTGGGTTGCAAGTATTCAATAAGACTTGAGCTGCTTGGCGATTTTTCAGAAAAACTATTTCAACTGTGTTCCAACTTTGAGGTTCCCAGCAGCCCTGACAGGGGCAACAAGACAAAGCGGGGGGCAGGTTGGAGAGGTCTCTTAGTTACTGCATCTGAGCAGCTGGCTTTTCAATAGCTTTATATATCAACCTACTGTTTCTGGGCCAAAAATCAGTGCCCCAGGCTACCTCACATAAATACTAGGAAGCTTTGGGGGCGAGGAGGGTCAGGAGTTTGGGATTAGTACTTGCAAACTACACAGAATGGATCAACAATAAGTCCTACTATATGCATAGCACAGGGAGCTATATTCAACATCCTGGGAATATATGTATGTATAACCGAATCACTTCGCTGTACAGCAGAAATTAACACAAACTATTCTTAAATAAAATTTGTTATAATTCATGAAATGCCTTTTTAACATCTACTCTGATAATATATATTATGTATATTAAAAAAAAAATGACCTATATGGCCCTACCATTCTAGCAAAAAACTTTATCAGTTCTAGATAAAGACCAGGTCAATCAGTATATAACATCTGTTGGCTAGAAATTTGTTCAGAATTCTTGAGTAAATATATTCTAAACACAGGTCTATAGCAGAGGTCACAACTCAAGGGGAGGGACATGCAAATAACCACTGGGGGAAATGGAGAACACAGGCTCCATGCAAAGAGCTGGCTTCAGTTAATTGCTGTCAGGTGAGAATGCAGACCTAGTACCGAAAATCATCAGTTGATCAAGACACAACAAAATGTTAAGTGAAATCATCTGACTTGAGAATTTCAGCAACTCCAAAAAGTTCATACCATTGTGAGGGATAAGCAAAACATATCTATGTGGTCCTCAAATCAACAATATTCAAACTGTTAGAAATATTTTAAAGGAATCAGGTAGGCAAATTATTCTGAAAAGCTGATTCCACATTTCTTTTGCACTTAAATAGTTTTCTTTAGGTATAAAAACTATGAAGAAAATATTCAATAAACTGATTATTAAAATCCAGAGAACCTTCAAAATATTAATGAGGAGTTTTCACATTCTCCTAAGCTATAACACAGAAAATACAATTAAATTAATATTTTCCATACCAAAAAGTAATGGTAAAGATAGACCACTTTAGAATCTAAGGGGAAAAAAAAAAAGTTAGTTCCCAGTGGGATAAAAGTCAAAATTTGAAAGGAACATCTAAGAAACTTTTAAAAAATAAAGTATCTTTATGATCTTGAGTAGGAGGGATTCCTCAAGAAGGTAAAAAAGCACTAGCTATAGAATCTTTCCATAAAAGTAAAATTAATGTGCATTCATCAGAAGATATCACTAAAAAGATCTAAAAACACATGCCAATGAATGACAAGCAGATACTTGAGACATGCATAACCAACAAAGAACCTATCTAGTATATATAAAGAACTCCTAGAATTCAGTAACAAAAACAAACCCCAAGTGTAAAATGGAAAAATGACTAGGAAGACTAAGTACTTTTTGAAAAAAATCTCAGTCAGTATAATGGGGAGATTAAATCCTATTGACAGCCAGGCAAATGCAAAGTAAAATGTGGTAAGAGAACTGATGTTTTAATAATACTGTGTTCTCTGAACTATGAATATGGTTTATGTCTTCATTGATTTAGGTTTTTCTCTTCCAGACTGATTGAATATTGGGACAATCACTGCATCCTTCTGGAAGGACATGCCATGTATTGCACCACACACCATTTGCACACTTCTATCACAATGCTATGCTTTCTGCTTTCTTATTTGTCTCTGCCAGGGCTATGGCAGCACCTGATTTCTATGTCTTCAGCATGAGTTGGGCTTGGCGTATACTTAACAGTTTGTTGAGTGGAAAATACATTCCATCATTACTGCGTAGTTTTTAGTGCACTGGTTTTGTGTATTTTGTTATTTTAACCATTTAACCTTTTCGGATGCTACTGTGAATTTTAACATCTTTTCATTTTCCAACTGTTGGTTCCTAACACATACATAATCAATTTTTCTATACTAAGCATTTCACACTACTATTCAGCTTTACTGGTTCTAGAGGCTTGCTTATGCATTTCTCAAGATTTTCTATAAATGCATTATTGTTAACAAATAAGGACAGTTTTATTTTGTCTTCTCTCATCTGTGTGTCTTTTGTATCTTTTTCCATTGTGCTAGCAAAACCACAGCAATATAGAGCAAAAGTGAGAGCAGACATTTTTGCCTCTTTTGAGATCTGAAAAAGAACATCATCTTTCACCATTAAGTTATGTTAATGGGTTTCTGTAAATGCCTTATCAGGTTGAGAAAGTTCTTTCTATCTTGTATTCCTAATATGCTGTTATTTTTTATGAAGAACATGTTGAATTTTTTTCAGACACTTCTATATCAAATGGGATAACACGGTTCTCCCAACTTACACTAGTGTTAATATGTTGAAATAAACATCATATAGTAAACAAAATTTGCACTCCAAGGAATAAACCTGGCATGGTGGTCACTGTGTTTTGCGTGTGTGCAATGCTTTGGTTTTTTTTTCTTCTAGTTTTGGGTTTTTTTTCTTCTAGTTTTGGTTTGTTTTTGTTTTGCTGGCTGGATCTCCTCTGCTAATATTCTGTTGTTTATTAAGGCTCTTGGTGTGTTGCTGCCATGGGGTTGCAAAGAGTCTGACACAACTGAGCGACTGGACTGAAGACTCTTGATACATAGATTTCTTTTCTAGTAATATGTTTTGTTTTGGTATCAAGGTAATATTGGCTATATAAAGTGAACTGGAAGTGTTCACTCTTCCTGTTTGCTGAGTTTGTGTAGGACTAGTATGCTTTTTTCCTTAAACGTTTAATAGAATTCATCAATGAAGTCATTCAAGTCTTTATTTGTGGAAGAGCTTTTAGTTGCAAATCTAGTTTCTAAAATCAGTATAAAGCTATCAGGTTTTCTACTTCACCTTAAGTCAGTTTTAGTAGTTTGCATTTTTCCAGAAATATATATACTTCATTTAGGATACACAATTTACTAGCATAAATTGGCTTATATTATGCCTTTTTTATCCTTTTAATGTTTATAAAAATCTATATGAAGTCTTTTCTTTTTTCAGTAATGTTGCTAATTTTTGTCTTTTTTTCTTGAGTGTTCTAACATAGTGGTCTCAAGGGGTTTCCTAGGTGGCATAAGTGGTAAAGAACCCACTTGTCAACGCACATAAGAGATGTGGGTTCAATCCCTCAGTCGGGATGATTCCCTAGAGGAAGGCATGGCAACCCATTCCAATATTCTTGCCTGGAGAATCCTCATGGACTGAGAAGCCTGGTGGGCTACAGTTCACAGGTTCGCAAAGAGTGGGACACAACTGAAGTGACAGCACGCACGGAGTGGTCTCAAAGAGGACTGAATTTGCCACACATCTCCAGGGGCTATCTGCCAACGTCTGGAGACACTTTTAGTTGTCACAGCTGGGAGAAGGGGTTCTACTGGCATTGAGGGGGTAAACACCAATGATATAGCCAAACATCATACAACATATAAGATAGCTCCCCATAACATTTATCAGCCTGAAAGGGTCAACATAGGCAAGGTTGAGAAACCTTATCAAACAAAAGGTTTTGTCAATGTTACTATCTTTTCAAAGAACTGATTTTTGGTATTATTAGTTTATTGTTTGCACATTTTCTGTTTGACTGATTTCCATTTTTACCCTTTACTGTGTCCTGCTTTTTACTTTCTTTAGGTTTAATCTCCTGTCATTTTCTAGGCTCTTGGGGTAGAAGCTTACAACTGATTCTAGACTGTTCTTTTCTAATATAAACATTTAAAAGCTTATCGAAATAAATTTCTCAATAAGCATTGCCACGAAGTTCAAAATATTTTCTAATTTTCCTTGTGATTCCTTCTTTTATTCATATATTATGCAGAAATACACTAATTTCCAAATATTTGGGTTATTCTGGATATCTTTTCTTATTAATTTCCCATTTAACTCCCTGTGATCATATATCCCTGTATGAAATAGGAATCATATTAAATGTATTGATATTTGTTTAATGTCCCACCACATGGGACAGTGACTGCAGCCATGAAATTAAAAGACGCTTGCTCTTTGGAAAAAAAGCTATGACAAACCTGGTTACTGTCTTAAAACACAGGGTTGTCAGTTTGCCGACAAAGGTCCACATAATCAAAAATATGATTTTTCCAACAGTCATATATGGATGTGAGAGCTGGACCATAAAGAAGGCTGAGTGCCAAAGAATTGTTGCTTTCGAACTGTGGTGCTGGAGAAGACACTTGAGAGTCCCTTGGACAGCAAGGAGATCAAACCAGTCAATACTAAAGGAAATCAACCCGGAATATTCGTTGGAAGGACTGACAATGAACCTCCAAAACTTTAGCCCCCCGATATGTGAAGAGTCGACTCACTGGAAAAGACCCGGATGCTGAGAAAGATAGAGGGCAGAAGGAGATGCAGGCAACAAAGAAGGAGATGGTTGGATAGCATCATTGATTCAATGGATACAAATTTGAGCAAACTCTGGGAGACGGTCAAAGGCTTTGGCATAGCCAATACAGCAGCAGCAGATGGTTTTCTGGAACTCTATTGCTTTTTTGATGATTCAGCAGATGTTGGCAATTTGATATCTGGTTCCTCTGCATTTTGTAAAACCAGCATGAACATCTGGAAATTCATGGTTCAAACACTGCTGAAGCCTGGCTTGGAGAACTTTGAGCATTACTTTACCAGCTTGATAGATGAGTGCAATTGTGCAGTAGTTTGAGCATTCTTTGGTATTGCCTTTCTTTCAGACTGGAATGAAAACTGATCTTTTCCAATCCTGTGGCCACTGCTGAGTTTTCTGAATTTGCTGGCATATTGAGTGCAGCACTTTCACGATTTGAAATTGCTCAATTGGAATTCCATCACCTCCACTAGCTTTGTTCATAGTGATGCTTCCTAAGGCCCACTTGACTATGCATTCCAGGATGTCTGGCTCTAGGTGAGTGATCACACCATTGAGATTATCTGGGTTGTGAAGATCTTTTTTGTATAGTTCTTCTGTGTATTCTTGCCACCTCTTAATATCTTGTGCTTCTGTTAGGTCCCTACCATTTCTGTCCTTTATTGAGCCCATCTTTGCATGAAATGTTCCCTTGGTATCTCCAACTTTCTTGAAGAGATCTCTAGTCTTTCCCATTCTGCTGTTTTCCTCTATTTCTTTGCACTGATCACCGAGAAAGGCTTTCTTATCTCTCCTTACTATTCTTTGGAACTCTGCATTCAAATAGGTATATCTTTCCTTTTCTCCTCTGCCTTTCACTTCTCTTCTTTTCTCAGCTATTTGTAAGGCTTCCTCAGACAACATCTTGCCTTTTTGCATTTCTTATTCTTGGAGATGGTCTTGATCACGTCCTCCTGTACAATGTCACGAACCTCCATCCCATCCATAGTTCTTCAGGCACTCTATCAGATCTAATACCTTGAATCTATTTGTCACTTGCACTGTATAATCGCAAGGAATTTGATTTAAGTCATACCTGAATGATCTAGTGGTTTTCCCTACTTTCTTCAATTTAAGTCTGAATTTAGCAATAAGGAGTTCATAATCTGAGCCACAGTCAGCTCCTGGTCTTGTTTTTGCTGACTGTATAGAGTTTCTCCATCTTTGGCTGCAAAGAATGCACTCAATCTTATTTTGGTATTGACCATCTGGTGATGTCCATATGTAGAGTCTTCTCTTGTGTTGTTGGAAGAGGGTGTTCACTGAGAGTCCCTTGGACAGCAAGGAGGTCCAACCAGTCCATGAATATTCATTGGAAGGACTGCTGCTGAAGCTGAAACTTCAATACTTTGGCTACCTGATGCGAAGAACTGATTCATCTGAAAAGACCTTAATGCTGGGAAAGATTCAAGGCAGGAGGAGAAAGGGATGACAGAGTATGAGATGGCTGGATGGCATCACCAACTCACTGGACATGAGTTTGAGTTAACTATGGGAGTTGGTGATGGACAGGGAAGCCTAGTGCGCTGTAGTCCATGGGGTCACAGAGTCAGACACGACTGAGCAACTGAAGTGAACTGAACTGGGAGACAGTGAAGGGCAGGGAAACCTGGCGTGCTGCAGTCCACTTGGTCACAAGGAGTTGGACACAACTTAGTGACTGAACAACAAAATTGTATGTATTAACAAACACGAAATGTTATATTTATTTCCACTCTTCACTCTAGTAAAACTAGGTTTATTCATTATCTTTGAAAAGCATCCTGAGCAGCTTCACAGTTTTACATAGAAAAGAGAGCTAAACACGTGGTGAAAAAAATATGTTACATGTCATAGAATTGCTTCTACCCCTCTCTACTCTTATTAAAATCTTCCTGTTGTTGTTCATTCAGTTGTCTTATCTGCTCTTAGAAGTACTGGACCAAATTCTACTTCTTCTTCTTGAAACCCTGCTTGACCAGCCTAGAATGAAAGGATTGCTGACTGCTTTGAACTGAAAACATGGTACCAATTACAAAGCAAGTATCTTACAGTGTCTTCTTGTCACAGTTATCAGTAAATAAATCGTGTGTCCTTAAGAAGACTGTGATCTGCTGAGGGCTCTACATTTTCCACATTTGTCTTTAAACTAAGATAAGTGCCTATTTTCTAAAGGAATGAACTCTATTAGTGTAATTTTTTTACATGCTTTAGACTTCAATGGCTGATCAAGTCTGTGAACAGAAATCTCTCTAACATTCTGATTTGTCAATAGCTATGTTATTTAAAATCCTAAAAGATGATGCTGTGAAAGTACACTCAATATGCCAGCAAATTTGGGAAACTCAGCTCTGGCTACAGGACCAGAAAAGGTCAGCTTTCATTCCAATCCCAAAGAAGGGCAATGCCAAACTGTGTTCAAATTACCATAAGTTGCACTCATTTCACATGCTATCAAAGTCATGCTCAAAATCCTATGCTTCAACAGTACGTGAACAGAGAACTTCCAAATGTATGAGCTGGATTTAGAAAAAGCAGAGGAAACAGACATCAAATTGCCAACATCCGCTGGATCATAGAGAAAGCATGGGAATTCCAGAAAAACATCTACTTCTGCTTCATTGACTATGTGGATCACAACTGCAAAACTCTTAGAGATGGGAATACCAGAGCACCTTACCTGTCTCCTGAGAAACCTGTATGTGGGTCAAGAAGCAACAGTTAGAACCAGACAGGAAACAAGGGACTGGTTCGAAATTGGGAAAGGAGTACCTCAAGACTGTATATAGTCACCCTGCTTATTTAACTTACATGCAGAGTACATCATGCAAAATGTCAGGTTGGATGAATCATAAGCTGGAATCAAGATTTCCCAGAGAAATTATCAACAACCTAGATAGTAACACTCTAATGGCAGAAAGCAAAGAGCAGCTAAAGAGCCTTTTGATAAAGGTGACAGAGGATATCGAAAAAGCTGGCTTAAAATTCAACATTACAAAAATTAAGATCATGGCACTCGGTTCCACCATTTCATGGCAAAAGGGAAGTCGGGAAGTTGCTCAGTCGTGTTCGACTCTTTGTGACCCCATGGACTGTAGCCCACCATGCTCCTCCATTCATGGGATTCTCCAGGCACGAGTACTGGAGTGGGTTGCCATTTCCTTCTCCATCATGGCAAACCGATGGAGAAAAAATGGAAACAGTGGCAGATTTTATTTTCCTGGGCTCCAAAATCACTGTGGATGGTGACTGCAGCCATGAAATTAAAAGATGCTTAGTCCTTGTAATAAAACTATGACAAACCTAGTTAGTGTATTAAAAAGCAGACATCACTTTGCTGACAAAGGTCCATACAGTCAAAGCTATGATTTTTCCAGCAGTCATGCATGCATGTGAGAGTTGGGCCATGCATAGAAGGCAGAATGCTGAAGAACTCAAGTTTTTGGATTGTGGTGCTGAGAAGATTATTGAGAGTCCTTTGGACTATAAGGAGATAAAACTTGACAGTCCTAAAGGAAATCAACCCTGATATTCATTGGAAGGACTGATGCTGAAGTTCTAATACTTTGGCTATCTGATGTGAAGAGTCAACTCATTGGAAAAGACTCTGATGCTGGGCAAGATTGAGGGCGGGAGGAGAAAGTGACAGAGGATGAGATGGTTGGATGGCACCACTGACTCAATGGACAAGAGTTTGAGCAAACTCTGAGAGATAGTGAAGGACAGGGAAGCCTGACATGCTGCAGTCCATGGCGTTGCAGGGTTGGACATGACTTACTGACTAAACTACATCATTGCAATCAATACACATTTCAAGACTAAGTGCTGATATTAAGATAAGACAAAAAATTAAAAATAGAACTATCATGTGATCCAGCAATTTCATTTCTGGGTATTTATCTGAAGAAAATAAGAACACTAACTTGAAAAGATATATGCACCCCCATGTTCACGGCAACTTTACTTATAACAGCCAAGATGTGGAAACAACCTAAATGTCCCTTGATGGATGTATGGCTAAAGATTCTACAGCAAGAGAAGGAGAAAGAAAGGGTGTGTATTATAATGTAATATTATTCAGCCGTAAGAAAATAATGAGATCTTGCCATGTCCAACAACATGTATGGACTTAGAGGACTTAGTCTTTTAACACATGGATGGATTAAAGCTAAGTGAGAGAAGTCAGATCTCTATGTGTCAAATCCAAAAACCAATAAATAATAAACACAGGGCATCAATTCAATTTTAACAAATTGAATTACTCTATGAAAAAAAACCTCAATAACCTATTTTCTAATAAACCAACAGAGACTACCTAAAGATACAATTCGTTTTGTTAGTCATACATTTAGTCAAGGTCAGTATTCTTTAATGAGACAAGGTTATTTCATACCTGAATTGTGGGGCATAGAAAAGTTAGACGCTACACATTTTGCTGTACTCATCCTGAAAGCAAAACCAAGTTACATCCTAAAGACTCAGTCTATCAACCTCAAACCATTTAACAAGCATACACTACAAAACTATACTTTACATAGATCTGAAAGTTTCTGAATTACAAGAAATGTTTCACTCCATTTATTCCCACCTTCAAAACAACTCGGTACTATTAAGAGTTCTAAAAATACCCTGGATGCTGCTGCTGCTGCTAAGTCGCTTCAGTCGTGTCCAACTCTGTGCGACCCCATTGATGGCAGCCCACCAGGCTCCCCCATCCCTGGGATTCTCCAGGCAAGAACACTGGAGTGGGTTGCCATTTCCTTCTCCAGTGCATGAAAGTGAAAAGTGAAAGTGAAGTCACTCGGTCGTGTTCGACTCTTCACGACCCCACGGACTACAGCCTACCAGGCTCCCCCGTCCATGGGATTTTCCAGGCAAGAGTACTGAAGTGAGTCGCCATTGTGTTCTAAAAATAACCTGGATACTGATTGTAACAGTCATCAAGGAAGCTATTTTTAGCTATAGAGGAAATTCATAAGGTCCTAAAAGATTGCCTTAAAGACTGACAGTCTGACACGTGCTCTGAGCCTTCAGAGGCTTTTAGTTTCAGTTTTAATGTAACCATAGATATTCTCTAACTCCAAGTACTTGTGAGGTAGAAGGATAAAATGAGTGATGACAACACAGCACAAACCAACTAATTATTCTACAGTTTGATCCTCATACAAAAGAGAAAATTCTCAACTCAGAAAGCACATTTTTAATAGGTAAATTACTTGTAATGGTACTAATAGCTAATATTGATTGTTTTGTATGTGCTGGGTATATTTCAAGTTATTTAAATATACTATTAACCTATTTAATACAATGATATCTTGTGGGAGGCATTATTAACATCCCCATTTAACAGATGAGAAACTGAAGCTAGGTAACCTGCTCAAGGGCATAAAAAATTCAAATATAAGCAGTGTGTCTAATCACTCTTAACGCCCTTTTACAATTCTTAATCTACATGTTACATAGTATAGTATAGTACAGTATGGGTGGTTATCCAAAATAACTAGAGAAAAATACATATATTTAGAAAGAGTATACTACAGAAACTACACTATGGTATAGTGCTTTAACTATTATACATGGTTATTGTTCCCAGGCCAACTCACACAGCCTACTTTTCTCATAGTGCAGTTAGGTGAAGGCCACAGTAGAGAGTTGAGATAGGAGCACATGGCTGCTTCATAGATGCCTTTAATATATTAATTTAACTTTGTTGTTGTTTAGTTGCTAAGTCATGCCCAACACTTTTGCAACCCCATGGACTGTAGCCCACCAGGCTCCTCTGTCCATGGAATTCTCCAGGCAAGAATAATGGAATGGGTTGCCATTTCCTTCTCCAAATTTAACTTTAGGTTTTCTAATTTTCCTTTTCCTTGATAAAGGTGGATCATTTGCCCTATTCTTAAAATGACCAATTATCATTAAGGTCATTTTACTCAAAAAATAAAAAAGATACACACACCATAACGTTCACAGTGGCACTCTTTACAACTGCTAAGACATGGAAACAATCCAAGTGCCCATCAACAAACAAGTGGCTTAAGAAGATCTGGCACACAGACAGAAACACACACACACACACACAGAGGGGTATTATTCAGCCTTAAAAAAGAATACAACAGTGTTATTTATAGCAACATGGATGGGCCTGGAAATATGAGGTTGACTGTGGATTTTTCATGAATGCCCTTTACCATCTTGAGGAATTTCCCTTATATTCCTAATTTCTCAAGTGTTTTTATCACCAAAGGGTGTCAGATTTTGTGAAGAGCAAAACAGCACTCAAACTTCAAGGTGAAAATTGAATGCTTAAGATTAGGAACAAGACAGGGATGTTTGCTTTCACCACTACTGTTTAACATTATTCTGAAGGTTCTAGCAAGTGCAGTTGGACAAGCTAAAGACATCTAGATTAGATAAAGGTATCTAGATTAGAGAAGAAGTAAAGTTATCTCTTAATCACAGATTATACGATTTTGCACATAAAAACTCCTCCTAAGGAACTCATTAAAACCAATTACAACTAATAAGTTTAGAAAAGTTACATAATGCAAGATAAATATACAAACATCGATTATGAGAATTCCCTGGTGGTCCAGTGGTTATGACTCCATGCTTTCACTGCCAAGGGCATGGGTTCAATCCCTGGTTAGGGAACTAAGATCCTGCAAGCCTTGCAGCTCAGGTTGCACTTATCCGTGAATATACTAAAACCAGTGATTTTACACTTTAAATAGGTAAATTGTATGGTATATGAATTACCTCTCAATAAAGTGGTTTAAAAAGAAAATAAAATACAGATGAATAAAAATGAACTGGAGAGATAAAATTCTCACACCTTTCCATAAAATATTCTTTTAAATATCAAGTTCCCTTTAAAGCAATGAAAAATGTTCAACCGGGAAAGCTGTGATTCATAAGCCATCTTCCAATATCAGGAAAGAGAATAACTGAAAGGGAAGATACATAACTGCCCTAGACACCACGTAAGCCAAGTAAGCTACCCATGGCTTTTTCTATATAACCACTGGGAACTGACATACATGTACAGCATATATTTCTCTTTCTCCAGTAAGTTTTAAGCAAACAGGGAAGCAAAAAAAGAGTCACCCAGGGAAACTAAGGGAGACTGCAAGCATTCAAAGAAAGGACAATCTTCTGCAAGGCAAAATGCATTCCTTTCCCAATGTGAAAAAGTCTCAGGGAATTGTAAGACCACAAAACTAAACACTGGTGGGGGAAACACATTAGCTTGTAGTGTGTGTAGTATTACTACATAACCCTTAACTATGACTGGGAAGGAGGTAAGGAGACTAAATACACCTGTTCTCACCAGAGGAAAAAACTTCAAAGAAAAGGATTTTACACAGGTTACGTGGTTTATAACAAGATGATTCAGGATTTAATGTAAATATTCAGATTCGCAATTTAAAATTACAATTCATTCTAGATCAAAGACCCAATTACTATTCCAGCATTATAGTTCCTTATTTCATAGTGACTGCATGCCTCAATTTGCCTCAAATAGTTCACACCTGCTATCTCAGAATTACTAAAAGCATTTCCATCTTCCCTCTTTATCCTACTTAAGCCACATCTTGAACCTCATTATAAACCATTTTACTTCTTAACAAATTTCCTTTTTAGGGACTACCCTGGTGGTTCAGGAGAAGGCAATGGCACCCCACTCCAGTACTCTTGCCTGGAAACTCCCATGGATGGAGGAGCTTGGTGGGCTGCAGTCCATGGGGTCGCTGTGAGTCAGACACGACTGAGTGACTTCACTTTCACTTTTCACTTTCATGCATTGGAGAAGGAAATGGCAACCCACTCCAGTGTTCTTGCCTGGTGGAGAATCCCAGGGACGGAGGAGCCTGGTGGGCTGCCGTCTATGGGGTCGCAGAGTCAGACACGACTGAAGTGACTTAGCAGCAGCAGCAGCAGCTGGTGGTTCAGAGATTAAGACCCCATGCTTCCACTGTAGGGAGTACAGGTTCCATCCCTGGTCGGGGAACTAAGATCCCACATGGTGCAGCCAAAATAAAAAAATTTCTTTTTAGAACATTTACCCCTTAACTCCTTCATTTTTTAATTCTCATTGAATCTACTCTTTGCCTTCAATATGAATTCTAAATTGTCAATCATATTCTACAGGCCCCTCCTGCCTTACTTACCTCTCTATCTGTGTACAGCCAAGAGTAGCCATTTCAGTCAAATTCTAACAGTATCACACCTACACCCACCCCAGATTTTGGAAATTTTTGATCGTCACTCTCCAATCCAAAGATGTTTCTACTAGCTGAGTCCACCAACACAACAATGCTAAGAATTGATGAGTGTACATACTCATTCTACCCTAATCTCTCAAACTGATTTCCTTACAGCATAAAAAGAACACAAATTAAAATTTGGCTTTATTCAGACCATGTGTGTGAATTCTGTTCTGCCTCTCAATGGAAATGAGACCTGAATACATTACTTAAGTCTTTCTGTACCTATGAAATAATAGTGTAATCATAAAAGATTATGATAGGCACTTTCCTGGTGGCCCAGTGGGTAAGACTCTGTGCTCCCAATGTAGAGGGCAGGAAACTAGATCCCACGTGCTGCAACTAAGAGTCTGCATGTCACAACTAAAAGATCACACATGCCGCAACTAAGACCCAGCTGCTGCTGCTAAGTCACTTCAGTTGTGTCCGACTCTGTGCAACCCCAGAGACGGCAGCCCACTAGGCTCCCCCATCCCTGGAATTCTCTAGGCAAGAACACTGGAGTGGGTTGCCATTTCCTTCTCCAATGCATGAAAGTGAAAAGTGAAAGTGAAGTCGCTCAGTGGTGTCCGACTCTTAGCGACCCCATGGACTGCAGCCCCCCAGGCTCCTCTGTCCATGGGATTTTCCAGGCAAAAGTACTGCAGTGGGGTGCCATTGCCTTCTCCATAAGACCCAGCACAGCCAAATAAATAAATACAAAATATTAAGATATTTAGAAATAACAGACATGAAGTTTCTAGCCTATTGTCTGGCATACATGGTCTGTGATAAATTAAATTTATTACTTCTAAGACCCAAATTTTAACAAGTCTGATACTCATGTCTTACAGTGATCTTCAAAAAAGTGACAGCAAAAAGGAATCCTAAGAAGTGCTATTGCTTGTACTTACACAAACTTCTATTTGAAAACCTTGTGCTGACAATGCGGGACAGTGTCTAGAAAAGCACTCATGCCATATCCTGCAGTATTAGGTGTTTAATGACTTGGAAGAACATCTCTGAAATAATAGTGGGGCACTTTTCAAAGATATTCTGTATCACTAATACTTTTGATGAGTCATGGACCATAAAGAAGGCTGAGCATGGAAGAACTGATGCTTTTGAACTGTGGTGCTGGAGTAGACTCTTGAGAGTCCCTTGGACTTCAAGGAGATCAAAACAGTCAATCCTAAAGAAAGCCAACCCTGAGTATTCACTGGAAGGCCTGTTGCTGAAGCTTAAGTTCCAATTCTTCGACCAGTTGATGCAAAGAGCTGACCTCATTGGAAAAGACCCTGCTGCTGGCAAAGATTGAAGGCAAAAGGAGAAGGGAGTGGCAGAGAATGCGATGGTATAGCATCACCGAGCAAACTCTGGGAGACAGTGGAGAATAGAAGAGGCTGGTGTGCTGCAATCCATGGGATCAGCGAGTCAGACACAACTTAGCGACTGAACAACAACAATACTTCTGATGACAATTACAGAAAAACATAAACATCAACATCTAGTCGAAAATAAGATTTAGAAGGGTCAGATGGTGAATCTAAAGATTTTTAGGAATAACAGTCATTTCATTTTCCCTTACATATGTAAAAGTATAAAATTTAAGTCTGCCAACCCTTGAGTTAGACTATGCAGATAGAACAGTGTTTTAACTAACAATGCAATTGACCTCACCCAGAATTGGGTATTTATCACTTAAGAATCCGCCTGCTAATGCAGGAGATATGGATCCCTAAGTCAAGAAGATCCCCTGGAGAAGGAACAGCAAACCACTCTGGCAGTCTTGCCTGGGTAATCCCACAGACAGAGGAGCCTGGTGGGCTACAGTTCATGGGGTCACAAAGAGTTGGATACAACTGAACGACTAAGCATGCATACCCCACCCCCCACAAACACATGCAGGGCTGTATCTTGTTAGACAAAATCATGAAACAGTCTTGTTCTACGGAAGTTCACTTATCAGAACAGTATGCTAAGTATTTATATGTCTCTCAAGTCCAAATCCACCTCCTCTATCTATATAGTCTGTTCTCTGATGTTGAGACAAATTCAGGAAAATGCACTGCTCACTGCCTCAGCATCTTCAACAGAAAGCAGAGTGATAAGAAGGCAGGAAGAAGAAAAAGAGACTCCTTTCTTGTTTTTCTTGCTAGTCCTGTGAATGTCATTCGATTAGTCTTCAGCTTCTTTCAGCACTCAACACCACTTAATTGATAGCATTTGTTGTTAGTATTTTTAAACACTGAATGGCTTTAGAAAGTAGCTTTGGTTATAGGTATGGGGCTGTTTCTCAATGACTTCAAGTTGTAACCAAAAGCCTATTAAGTACATATACGTGAAAACTTACATATTTCAACAAGGAACACCCACTACTGAATCAAAAGAAATGTCAAGCTCTTCTTTCCTGTGTTGTAACAAAAACTTAGATCCTTTTTTCCTGTGTTGTAACAAAAACTGAGATCTCCGTTTCCAAGCTCAAACTGCAATTCCAGCAGAACTCTTAGAACCTCAACACACACAGACACACACACAGACACACACACACACACACACACACACACACACAGAGGAAATTTCCACATTTCAAAGTTCATTTTAAATTGCAGTTGAGGAACTTTCACCTAACTCTTCCACTGAAAGCTATTAGTATGAAATGTAATGAAAAGCTAAAAGACAATTATCATGAGAAAAATATAAAATACTTCAATAAATGCTTTCCAAGCAATGAATACGCTCAATTAAAATCATATGTTCATAAACTGACACCAATATTTGGGAGTAGCTATCTGTGAAAAAAATTTTTTAAATGAAGTATACCACATTTCATTACCGATCAGCATTAATAGGTAACACTTGAAATCCATTTTGGTAACAGGGAACATTAACTTTGAGGCCCAATTAAGTAAAATGTTAGCGCCACACTTCTTCCCTTAAAGAATTCCATTCTTCTTATCAGCAAACCTGTGTTACAAAAAAAGTACTGAATCACTATTATGCTTTCAATTTTGTTTTTTAAAAGTAAAGTTCTGGGCTTCCCTGAACTCAGAGATAAACAATCTGCCTGTCAATGCAGGAGACATGGGTTGGATCCCCAATCCAGAGATTCCACATGCCTCAGTGGGACCAAGTCTGTTCACCACTATTGAGTCTGTGCTCTACAGACCAGGAGCCACCAGCTATGGAGCCTACATGCCATAACTACGGAAACCGATGCATCCCAGAGCCAGTGTCCCACAACAAGAGAACCACCGCAGTGAGAAGCCTGCGTTGCACCGTAACTAGAGAGAAGCCCCTGCTCAGCACAACTAGAGAAAAGCCCAAGCAGCAATGAAGACCCAAAAATAAACAAAAATTTTTTAAGAAGTTATTTTGTGTAAATACTTACAGAGTTCTATTGACCCACAAAACATAAAATTATCACTATCTGATTCTCTGAAGAAAAAAAAAAATCCACCAATCTCAGGTATATACCCAAGACAAATGAGTCCTTACCACTACTAAAAACCATGCACTTTATTCAAAGAAGTGTTTCTTCATAAAAACAAAAAGTTATTAACCCAAATATCTATCAATAATTGTATGGATAAGTAAATTCTGGTATACTCATACAGTGAAAATGAATCGCTGCAACCCAAAACATGGGTGAAACTCAGACATAATATTTAAGAAAAAAGTCAGACATAAAAGAGTACATACTGCATGATTTCATTTATATGAAGTTTGACGGCGAGACCTACGCTGGTAAAGACCAGAAGGGTGTCTGTCTCTGGGGAGGGGAACATAAAGGAGCCTGCTACAGTGCCATTTTGATCTGGATAATGCTATGTGTGTACACGCATGTAAGAATTAATGATATGCTAGACTTAAGGTTCATGAACTTTACTATGTGTAAAAAATTACATATTTTAAAAAAGAGGAAACACACAGATAATATCACATACATTATCTCCCAAATCCCCATGACTTTACATTTTTCAGGCTGTATCTATGATTGAAGATAACAGAAGAAAAAGACATAAACTTAAGAAAAAACAATAGGAGGGATCCAATTTGCAGAACACAGAGAGAAATTATTGAAAAAGAGTGCCAGTGATCTGAGGGCATTATATAAAAAATATTTAACATACGTGTAAGTAGATCCTAGAAAGAGAAAAATGGGGTTAGAAGAAGAAAAAAAGCTCCGACGATATAAACGGCCAAAACTCTCCCAAATTTGCTAAAAGACATAAATTTATAGATCTAGGAAATTGAGTGATTCCAAAGCAGGACAAGTATCAGGTAAACACAAACCTCAGGGCATCACAGTGAAACTGCTGAACATCAAAGAAAGAGAAACACCATGAAAGCAGCCAGAAAAAAAGCCCACACTACATACAAGGAAATAAGAATACATACTGCCACCAACTTTTCACCTGAAGCACTAGAGAACACGAGACAGTGGAATTACATCGTTAAAGCACTGAAACTATAAACTCAGAATTTTATATCCAAAACGTAATACCCTTTAAAAATGAAGGTTAGGACTTCCCTGGTGGTCTAGTGGTTAAGAACCCAGGGCCAGTGCAGAGGATACAGGTTCCATCTCTGGTAAACGAAGACCCCGTGTGTCATGGGGCAGCTGAACTCATGCTCCGTAACTGCTGAGCCGGTGCACTCGGGGCCTGTGCTCCCCAAGAGAAACCACCACCAAGAGGAGCACATGCCCCACCACCACAAAGTGCCTCCAATGAGAGACAGCCCCCACAGCAATGAAATCTCAGTGTAGCCAGGACAAACGATGTCTTCTGATCAAAATCAAATTAAACTAGGAAGAATTAATAACCAGATATTTATAAACACTTCAAATATTTGGGAATTAAGTCACACATTTCTAAATAATTCACAGGTCAAAGGAAAAAAATCATAAAGAAAATGAAAAAGTATTTCTAACTGAATGGTAATAAAAACATACCAAAATTAGTCAGATATAAGTCAAAGTGTTTTGAAAGAAATGTATAGGCTTAAAAAGCTTCTATCAGAACAGCGGTTCTCTAACCAGGGTGATTCTGTCTCCCTGGAGACATCCGGCAAGGGCCTACCATTGTCATCTAGTGAGTATATCTGTCTGATGCTGCTAAACATCCAACAGTGCACAAGACATCCCTCCAAAACAAAGAATTATCTGGTATAAAATGTCCACAGTGCTAAGGTTGAGAAACTTGCGTCAGAAAATCCAAACTACACTGAAGGAAAGAAATAAGAGCAGAAAACAAATAAGTAACAGAAAAATTAGCAGAGCCAAAACTGAGATTTTGAAAAGAGTTAACAGATATGAAAAATCCTTTCTCAGACGATTAAATCAAAAAAAGAGAATCAATATGAGAAATGCAACAGGGAATATTGCTATACATCTGATATATATTAAATGGTTAAGAAATATTATAAACATTAATTTTATATGGATAAATTAGGCAATGTGGAAAGTATGGAGAAATTCTTTGAAAATAAAATATTACCATACACTGTCAGTGGAATTATAAAACATAACAACCATTTTGAGGAAAAGACTAGCAGCTGCTAACTAAATTAAAAATAACCTACTTTATGACCGCTGGGTCTTTAGTGGCTCAGATGGTAAAGACTCTGCCTGTAATACAAGAGACCCAGGTTTGATTCCTGGGTTGGAAAACCCCTTTGAGAATGGAATGGCGACCCACTCCATTCTCCAGTATTCTTGCCTGGAGAATTTCATGGACAGAAGAGGCTGGCAGGATATAGTCCACAGGACCACAGAGTAGGATATGACTGAGCAACTAACACTTTCACCTTATGACCCAATGACTGTACTCCTAGGTATTTACCCAACATAAACTAAGATATGTACAAGAGAAGACTTATATAGTAATGTTTATAGTACTTTTATTCAAATAGCTAAAATGTAAACAAGTTTCTTTCCATCAATATGAGAATGGTATAAAGCAAACTGGTATAGGGATTTCCCTGGCAGTCCAACTGTTAAGTTTCCACACTTCTGTTGTAGGGGACCATGGGTTTGATCCCTAGTCTAGGAACGAAAATCCTTCATGCTGCCAGCACAGCCAAACAAACAAAAACAACAACAAAAAAACAAATTGTTATATTCATTAAGCGGACTACTACTTAGCCACGAAGAGGTACTAACTAATGAAAAAGTAATCTAGGTTTAAAAAATTAAAGGTGTGGATACCTCTATAGGAGTGATACAGGGGCATATAAGTTAAACAGGCAGGGTGACAATATATAGCCTTGACTTACTCCTTTTCCTATTTGGAACCAGTCTGTTGTTCCATGTTCAGGTCTAACTGTTGCTTCCTGACCTGCATACAGATTTCTCAAGAGGCAGGTCAGGTGCCTGCTTCTGTTAGGTCCACACCATTTCTGTCCTTTATTGAGCTCATCTTTGCATGAAATGTTCCTTTGGTATCTCTCAGTTTCTTGAAGAGATCTCTAGTCTTTCCCATTCTATTGCTTTCCTCTATTTCTTTGCATTGATCACTGAGTCAATGTTTACTGAGCCTCCTGTTTTAGAAAAAGTAAAACTATCATTAGTAACATTTATAAGTACTTCCAACTCTTATCTCTCCTTGCTATTCTTTGGAACTCTGCATTCAAATGGGTGTATTTTTCCTTTTCTCCTTTGCCTTTAGCATCTTTTCTCAGCTGTTTGTTTTTATGACTGCTAACATCCATTCTGCAGACTATGAATCAAAGAGTAATTTTGACTTTTAAGGTTTATTATTTAAAACTTAACATTAACATTTTGTAGGTTACAGACAGTGATTTCTCTGATGGATCTGGGCAAAGCAGACTGAAAACCTTCTGGAAAGGATTAATCATCTTGCATGCTTTTAAGAACACTGGTGATTTATGGGAAGAGGTCAAAATATCAACATTAACAGGACTTTGGGAAAAGTTGAATCCAAACTCTCACTGATGACCTTGAATGGTTCAAGACTTCAATGGAGGAAGTAACTGCAGATGTGGTGGCTCTACTAATTTTACAGTGCTACATGAAGTCTCTTCAATTCAACAAACGTCTGAAATTACAGAAAATTAAACATGGCCACCGAACTTAATTTTCACGTATTAAAACAATTTGGCATCAAATTACTACTGATGTTTACTTGAATTCCTACCACAGGAATTCTAAGAAATTTTGGAAAAACATGCACTAAACATATGTGATAAAAATCTAATTCATATTATAATGATCTAGCATATAAAATTCTGGAGAAGGCAATGGCACCCCACTCCAGTACTCTTGCCTGGAAAATCCCATGGACAGAGGAGCCTGGTGGGCTGTAGACCATGGGGTCTCGAAGATTTGGACACCACTGAGCAACATCACTTTCACTTTCATGCACTGGAGAAGGAAATGGCAACCCACTCCAGTGTTCTTGCCTGGAGAATCCCAGGGACGGGGGAGCCTGGTGGGCTGCCGTCTCTGGGGTTGCACAGAGTCAGACTAGACTGAAGCGACTTAGCAGCAGTAGCATATAAAATTCTACTAACCACTCTACTAACCGTCAGCAACCAACAGATTTATTCAGACAGTATCAATTAGAAACAATTACTGTTCAACTGCAAGGAGATCAAACCAGTCAATCCTAAAGGAAATCAATCCTGAACATTCATTGGAAGTACTGACGCTGAAGCTCCAATACTTTGCCACTTGATGCGAAGGAACCAACTCATTAGAAAAGACCCTGATGATGGGAAAGATTAAAGGCAGGAGGAGGAGATGACAGATGATGAGATGGTTGGATGGCATCACTGACTCAATGCACGTGAGTTTGAGCAAGCTCTGGGAGATGGTGAAGGACAGGGAAATCTCTGGCATGCTGCAGTCCATGGGGTTGCAAAGAGTTGGATATGACTGAGCAACTGGACAACAACACTGTTCAACCAAAGATACTATCTGGTCTGGACATGAGGATAAAAAAACTCCACAAACTGGCCTCAAAGAAAGGGTGGCATTCATGTTCTTAAAAGACTCTTTGGCCCTTACCTTTGCTAATCATGCAAAATCACAATGTAGACACATCACTCTTCAGCTCTATTTTTCTTTTTTAAATCAAATTCCTCTCTTTGGCATTTAAGGATTTTACAAATTTCATCAGTATCTTCCACTTGTTTTTCCTCCCAACTACTCTCTTTTGGATACTTTAGCTCTATCAAAACTATTCTTCTCATTTTCTTCAAACACACCAAGCTTGCCTCTCAGTCTTTGTCCCTATTATTCATTTCTTTGAACTGTTTCACCACCTATTTGCTTACCAAAGTCTAAGCCTTCAAATCCCAGTCCCACTGTCAACTTTTCCATGAAACTTTTCATGACCCCTAAAATTCTGAGTATCTTTTTATCCAAAGAAACAGAACCCATCCTAGCACATAATTGGCATTTAACTTATAGTTAAGTTTTAGGATAAGCTCAAATATCCTTCATATAAATGGAAATCTATTTCAGTGTTATTCCTCGTATAAGTCTAGTTTCAGGACTAATGGACTCATGATGTTTATCACTACTAATCACAGTGCCCTAATTTTGGTAGGAAGTTTTAAGAGTTTGATCTTAAAAATAATTTTATAACATGAAAAACAACACACACACACATATAAGATGGTAGCTTCCAACTTTTAAAATATCACAAAATACTCAAAAAAAGATCTAATATTTGTAATCTCCAAAGGCTGAGGACCCTGTATTTAGGCATGTCTATAATTGTATAGAAGAAGTATACCAGTCGGGGAGATCTGTACTGAATGTAAAAGACCAAATGCCAATAGCAATGGAAAGAAATTTAGTAAACTCTTTCTTTATGTTTGTGTTTAGCTTTCTATTTCAATTGTTATCTAGAAACTTCTTGATTTGTAGTCTTCGAGCAAATAAAAACTTGTTAGGCTTTTATATCATGTATAAACTCCACTTATCTTTCTACCATGGAATTCAACTGGACATACTTCCACATGCCAACAACCTCAGCCAAAGTAGTATTTAAATAATTAACTCTGAAAACAGAAACAAGAATAAAATTCATTTTAATGCTTTAAGCCTAGTTTCCTACTGTGAGCACAGTGTTTCCTACTGTGTTCCCTTGGACATCAACAGATATCTGATATTGGGAAAATAAATTATGGCCCTGGCATTCTACATATCAATTTTATTTATTTCATATATGATTTTTAACAGGCTTTCACCTTAATGTCTATTTAATTCAAAGTCTTGAATGAAGATATAAGTGAGGTTTGTTGATTTCAACATCATCTCTGTTACTAAAATTTTTTCTCCATCTCTACCTTCATTTCTTTAAATAAACTTTTTAAAAAGCTACTCAATTCCTTTTGAGTTTTTAAGGAAATCTAAATAGGGTTCTTATCCCTTTGAACCTCAATGTAGCACTTAATCATTCTTAAAAAGAATCTGTTTTGTTGCCAGGAGGCAATAAAATGGCAACATGTTAATTTGCTCATTTAAAAGTAGGCATCACTTGACAATACATTACTGACAGCTTGGGCATTCATACTTGCTGGTAAAAGAACAAAATGGTGCAACCGGTATGAAGGGGAATTTACCTACCTGTAACAAAATCACTCATAAAGGTATCCTTTGGCCCAATAATCCCATTCCTAGGCATTTACCCTGAAGATACACTTGCACAAGTACAAAGCAATGTGTACCAAGGTTATTCGTTTTAGCATTACTTTTAATAGGAAAATATTACAGACAATCTAAAATCAACAGAGAGATTAGTTAAATGAAACTAGGGTACCTCTACACACATAGAATACTACAGCATCATGAAAATGAATAAAAGATTTCCAGATATGGTGTCATTGCTAAGATATATTCGGTGAAAAAAACAAAGTACAATAGAGTATATATGGTAGTCTCTCTTTTGAGAAGAAGAGAGGTAACACAGAAAGAAAGGATCAACCAGAAACTAATGGAAATGATTATCTACAGAG
This sequence comes from Oryx dammah, assembly GCF_014754425.2. Lineage (NCBI taxonomy): Eukaryota > Metazoa > Chordata > Mammalia > Artiodactyla > Bovidae > Oryx > Oryx dammah. The sequence goes on from NW_024070187.1 coordinate 58,521,586, forward strand.
GGGAGGTGTGTGGAAATGCAGTGGAAGGAATAAGGTTGGAAAACTTCTGAGAAGTAGAAGTTTTTCAATAGTTCTGACTCTTGAACCAAGTAAAAATTTAAAAAAAAAAAAAAAGAATGAACAATGTAATTTCTAAAACTGAATAGAGACACCCCTACAACTGAACAATAAAACAAATAACCTGATTTAAAAATGGATAAAGAAAAAAAAAGGATAAAGAACTTAATTGGAGAAGGGAATGGCAACCCACTCCAGTATTCTCACCTGGAGAATTCCATGGACAGGGGAGCCTGACAGGCTGCAGTCCCCGGGACTGCAAAGAGTTGGACACAACTCACCAACCAATACATACATACATACATACAGGACTTGAATAGATATTTTTCTAAAAAAGGTACACAAACAGCCAATAAGCATGAAAAGATGCTCACCATCACCAGTCGTTGGGGAAATACAAATCAAAACCATAGTAAGACATTACCTCATATCTGTTAGGATGGCCACTATCAAAAACACAGAAGACAAGCACTGATGTGGAGAAACTGGAATTCTGGTGTACTACTAGGTGAAATGTAAAATGAAGCAGCCACTATTGAAAATAGTATGGAGGGGAGTTCCCCAAAAATGTTTAGATTAAATTACCATATGATCCTGGATTCCCAGCAATATATATATACACACACACACACACACAAAAGAACTGAAAACAGGATCTGAAAAGAGATACATGAACATCCATGTTAACTGCAGCACTGCTCACGATAGCTGAAAGGTGGACCTTTCTAAATTTCCATTAATGGATAAAGAAATGTGGTAGATATACACAATGGAATACTAGCCTTAAAAAAGAAGGAAATGCTGTCATATGCTACGACATGGATAAACCTTGAGGACTTTATACTAAGTGAAATAAGCCAGTCACAAAAAGACAAATAGAATATGATTCCACACTTATATGTGAGGTATCTGAAGTAGTCAAACTCTTAGAAACCAAAAGTAGAATAGCTGCTACTATGGGCTAAAGAGATCATAGAAGAAAGGGGAGTTGTTCTGCAGGTATAGTTTCAGTTTTACATGATGAAAATGTTCTAGAGATCTATTGTATTGACAGTGTGTGTATAGTTGACACTACTGTACTGTGAACACTTAAAAGTGGTTAAGATGGTAAATTTTGTTACCAATAAAAACAGTCAAGCAAGGATTATACTCATCAGCAGAAATGAAGAGTCAACAAATGTGTGTGCACATATAATTGAATACAAACAGAAAACCAATTGTACAGAAAACTGATTAACAACCATTCAGACAAAAAAATTCCAATTCAAATAACTAATGAGCATGGTTCTCTATGCAATCTTAATTTGACAGAAAGAACTGCAAAGAAACCTTGCAAGGGTTACTGAAATAGTAGTTTTGAATTTTTTGTGTTTATAGTAGCACCTTATAGTAGAGTAGTATAAATAAATTTACCAGAGTTAAGAGAAATTAGGATTTATATTGTAAGAGAAGGCTGATACAAATATAGAATGGAGGAAGTTTAGAAAAAGTTCTGATACTGGATTTCAACTGAAAGTGGCCGATGAACTCACGATTTAAAGTATATATATGTCCTAGCTGTATACACTGAAAGACCTGAAGAAATTACATATCTAACAATAATGTGAACACAATGGCCATATCAAGGCCTTGGTTTAGAAACACCACTTTCCACTAAAATGGAAATAAGGTTCTTTGGAAAAGATCTATCCAAATCTGGGGCAGGGAAGCACAAGGTGAACATCTTGTACTAGAAAACAAAGAAGTGCTCAAAGACTCATAGAAAGACATGTCAAAAAGAATAGATGTTTGAAAAGACAGGAAAGCAAGGATGCTCATCTGGGACAATTTGACTCTCAAAAGGAATAAAATGGATTATAAGGTACTGAATAAAGAATCTATGAGTGATTTTGGTTTTTAAATGGGGGCAGGGTCTTCTCTACAGAAGAATGCCAGCTAATACACGTGGAAGAAATGATAGAATCAAAAAGGGCAATATTTTATAACCATCAAAGTGGGTGCTAAATCAGTTGAGTAAGGACTTCCCTGATGGTCCAGTAGTTAAGAATCTGCCATCCAATGCAGGAGACACAGGTTTGATCCCTGGTCAGGGGAGATTCCATATGCTTCGGGGCAACTAAGCCCACTGACCAGAACTACTGAAGTCCAAGTGCCCTAGCTTGCACACTGCAACTAGAGAGTAGCTTCCACTTATGACAACTAGAGAAAGCCCACATGCAGCAATGAAGACCCAGTGCAACCAAAAATAAAATAAATAAAAGTTCACAATTTTTTTAAAAAGTTAAGAATGGTTGAAAACAAATTATTCTCACAAACTATTTATTACTTTAAAAATTACTTATTAACTGCAAGTGGGAGAAGTACCTTTACAATACAGAGTTGGCCAACTGTACCCAAGTGATCAAACTTAGCATAGTCAATACAACAAAATTTAGCATTATATGCCTCCTGATATGATGCAAAGGTAACTATATACCACTGATTGTATAGTACACTTGCAAAAAAGGTTCAACTTGAATCTAAGCATAAGGAAATGAGACAAAACAGATTACTAACTCCTGTAGGACAAATGTTTCAAAAAATGTCATGAACACCACTCCCCCCAAAAATGAGACGACTTTCTAGATTAAAGGAGACAAAAGAGACATGATAAATGCATGGGATCCTATACTAGAAATTGGACAGAGGAAGAAAAATTCAATTTTTTTTCCTTTTAAAAAAATTTATTTTAAATGAAACAAAGATGAATATTTTTAGTAATAAAAGGTACAATTTCACAAGGAAGATAGACATCATAAACCATTAGACTTTAACAACAAAGAAAAAAGATATGAAAAATTCAATTCTGAAAAAGTAAGTTTTAGGGCAATTGAGAGAATTTTATTATGGACAGTATCATTATGTTGATGTTAAATTCCTATAGTATGATAATGATCACTGTTATAAAGTAAGAGAATGTCTTTAGACTAAGACATTAGCTTAGACTAAGACTGCTGAAGCATTCAGAGGTGGAATCTCATGATGTATGCAAGTAACTTTCCAACAAAATAGTGTGTTACATCTGTCTCCTTCCATGTGTGTTTATGTGTGTGTACATGAAAGCAAAAGTGACACAATGTTAACAACTAGTGAATCTAAGTGAAGGGATATGAGTGTTGAAGGTGCAATTTTCCCAAAATTTTTAGAGGGATAAAATGTCTCAAAGAAGATATTAAAATGGGTTTTTTTTAAAAAAAGAGAGAGAAGGGGGATCATCATCATGATTGACGAGTAGTACTTTCTAGTAAGAATTCAAGTAATATAAGAAACAAGTTCTAGGATCAAATCATGAGCCACCTCCATAATTTTTCCCAAACTAGCATATAAAAAATCCCTACAACTTTTTTCTTACAGTAACTTGTTATGGTAATTTAGTAAAATACATTTTACAGATCCAGCAAATTCGCTCAAAGTATATACTGTTGTTTTTTGAGATTAAATGTTTTTCAAATGTATGAATGTAATTACAAAGTATAGTATCCTTTGATTTGTTGTGAGAGCTCCTACGGTAGATTAAAGACAGCTACAAATTCTTTTGTACTTCTTCCATTGAGAAGTTGGGTCAATTTTTCTCCCCTTGAATGTGAGCTGGGCTATGAATACGTTAAACAGCAGAGTAAGGTAGAAATGTCAAGGCCAATTCTGAATAAAGTCTTTTAAAAGTACTGAGAAATTCCTCTGGAGTGTCTTGGAAAACTGAGCTCAACTATCCTGCTGGAGAGACCATGTGGAGAAGCCTTAACACTACATAATACACAGGAAGAAAGGCCCAGTTGAGTCCAGCCTTTCAGCTGTTCCTACCAAGGCACCGGGTGTTTGAGAGAAGCCAGTGTGTACACATTAGACCAATTTAATCACCAGCTGAATACCACTGAGGGAACCTAGTACGTAATGTGGAGCAGAAAGCCAAGTCCAGCCCAAATTTCTGATCCACAAAACTGTGAGATAGGAAGAAAAGTTGCTGACTGTAGGTAAAAGGTGGAAGGCACCCAAGTGTCCATCAAAGAATGAAAGGATAAACAAAAGATGTTATATATGTGAATAATGACACATACTGCAAGAACAGATAAACCCTGAAGACATTACGCCAAGTGAATAAGCCAGTCACAAAAGCAGCAATATGTTATGATCCCATTTATACGACAGAGGATGAGATGGTTGGATGGCATCATCAACTCAATGGACGTGAGTTTGAGTAAACTCCGCGAGTTGGTGATGGACAGAGAGGCCTGGCGTGCTGCAGTCCATGGGGTCACAAAGAGTTGGACACAACTGAGCAAGTGAACTGAACTGATACAAGGCTCCTACAGTAGTCAAATTCATAAAGACAGAAAGTGGTCACCTGTGCTGGAAGAAGTGGGGAATAGAGTTCTAGTTTAATGGGTTCAGAATTCAGGTAAGGATGATGAAAAGTTCTGAATGGATGGTGATGAGGTTGCACAACAATGTGAATGTACTTATGGCACTGAGCTCAGTTCAGTCACTCAGTTGAGTCCGACTCTTTGTAGTCCCATGGACTGCAGCATGCAAGGCTTCCCTGTCCTTTACCAACTCCTGGAACTTGCTCAAATTCATGTCTATTGAGTTGGTGATGCCATCCAACCATCTCATTCTCTGCAATGTCCTTCTCTTTTTGCCTTCAATCCTTCCTAGCATCAGTCTTTTCCAATGAGTCAGTTCTTCACATCAGGTGGCCAAAGTATTGGAGCTTCAGCTTCAGTCCTTCCAATGAATATTCAGGACTGATTTCCTTTAGGATGGACTGGTTGGATCTCCTTGCAGTCTAAGGGACTCTCAAGAGTCTTCTCCAACACCACAGTTCAAAAGCATCAATTCTTCAGCGCTCAGCTTTCTTTATTATCCAACTCTCACTTCCATACACGACCACTGCAAAAACCATAGCTTTGACTAGATGGACCTTTGTCGGCAAAGTAATGTCTCTGCTTTTAAATATGCTGTCTAGGTTGGTCATAGCTTTTCTTCCAAGGAGCAAGTGTCTTCTAATTTCATGGCTGCAGTCACCATCTGCAGTGATTTTGGAGCCCCCCAAAATAAAGTTTCTCACTGTTTCCACTGTTTCTCCATCTGTTTGCCATGAAGCGATGGGACCTGATGCCATGATCTTAGTTTTCTGAATGTTGAGTTTTAAGCCAACTTTTTCACTCTCCTCTTTCACTTTCATCAAGAGGCTCTTTAGTTCCTCTTTGCTTTTTGCCGTAAGGGTGGTGTCATCTGCATATCTGAGGTTATTGATATTTCTCCCACGAATCTTGACTTTAGCTTGTGCTTCATCCAGCCCAGCATTTCACATGATGTACTCTGCATATAAGTTAAATAAGCAGGGTGACAATATACAGCCTTGACGTACTCCTTTCACGATTTGGAACCAGTCAGTTGTTCTATGTCTGGTTCTAACTGTTGCTTCTTGATCTGCATACAGTTTTCTCAGGAGGCAGGTGAGGTGGTCTGGTATTCCTATCTCTGGAAGAATTTTCTACATTTTGTTGTGATCCACATATTCAAAGGCTTTGGTGTAGTCAATAAAGCAGATGTTTTTCTGGAACTCTCTTTTTTGATGAGCCAACAGATGTTGGCAATTTGATCTCTGCTTCCTCACCCTTTTCTAAATCCAGCTTGAATATCTATAAGTTCATGGTTCATGTACTATTGAAGCCTGGCTTGAAGAATTCTGAGCATTACTTTGCTACCATGAGATGAGTGTAATTGTGCGGCAGTTTGAACATTCTTTGGCATTGCCTTTCTTTGGGATTGGAATGAAAACTGGCCTTTTCCAGTCCTGTGGTCACCGCTGAGTTTTCCAAATTTGTTGGCATATTGAGTGCAACACTTTCACAGCATCATCTTTCAGGATTTGAAATAGCTCAACTGAAATCCATCACCTCCACTAGCTTTGTTCATAGTGATGCTTCCTAAGGCCAACTTTGACTTAGCACTCCAGGATGTCTGGCTCTAGGTGGTAATCACACCATTGTCATCATCTGGGACATGAAGATCTTTTTTGTATAGTTCTTCTGTGTATTCCTGCCACCTCTTCTTAACATCTTCTGCTTCTATTAGGTCCATAACATTTTTGTCCTTTATTGAGCCCATCTTTGCATGAAATGTTCCCTTGGTATCTCTAATTTTCTTGGGGAAGAGATCTCTAGTCTTTTCCACTCTATTGTCCTCCTCTATTTCTTTGTACTGATCGCAGAGGAAGGCTTTCTCATATCTCCTTGCTATTTTTTGGAACTCTGCACTGCACTTTGGAACTATGGCACTGAACTATACACTTAAAAATGATTAAAATAGCAAATTTGATATGTATTTTATTTACCACAATAAGGTTTTTTTAAGTTGCTGTTTTAAATTATTAGGTTTAGGGGTAGCTTGTTACACATCAGCTGATAACTAGAACAATTCGTCTATGCAAATGGAAATTTAATATAAAAGCTGTACTGCATGAAGCATTACTTCACAAATGTATACTGGCCATATTTTAGGACTTCATTTTAAGAAATCTTGCCTCTCCATTTAATTTCTTATTTTCTTAGCACAATCTTCTGCAATACATTTATTAAAATAAAATATATAGATGAAATCCAGACTTGAAATTATATACTACCTATAAAATTAGCATACCATGTGGCAACTAGGAATAAATAAAAAATTATTTATGCAAGTGAAAATGATTATAACCCAATCAACTATTTCTGAGGTCCACCCGAGGGGAAAGAAAAGGAAAGAATTCATGGTCTTCCTGCAATCTATTCTTCCCCTCTTCCAACCTAGGTTCTTATGAGAAAAGGGAGTGTTCTACCTAAATCAAGCCCACCATATCCTAACTCAAATTAAAGTATCCCACAGGCCAGACTACAGAAAGCAGAAGTGAGAGCATGGGGAAGAGGGAGAATGACAGACACAAAGAGAAAGATTATAGAAAAATACAAAGAAAACACAGAAGTAACACCTAGTGGGAGAAAAATGGGGGACATTTTCATAATAATAAAACTCTATTATTTAATCTTTCCTAACTCTTAGCATCAAGGTAGTAAGTGGTTGGGGTATGGAGTTGTAGCTAGAGACCTGTCTGGGGCACTGAACTCTGAAAGCAGGTAACAGAAATGGATGTAAGTAACAAACTTCATCCTAATACCTACCTTCCTTTAAAAACCAAGGCTGATCTAAGGCCTCCCACTTAGAAAATAGCAGTAACAGAAGAAAAAATAATATGTGGCATATAGCTTTGTAATACATGACCTGAGATAAGACTGTATAACAGCCCATGGGCAGAAGCACTTAATGGAATTTGTACAATACTGTTTATAGGCATATCTTGAATGTGTTACAAAACTTACCAGACATGACTCCTGCATTCGTTTTAGAATCCTTAATTAAACAGGAGGAAGGATATTTGTGAACTACATATCTTGATGCTTAATGTAACACTGGTATTAAAAAATGTCTGCTATCCTTCCAAACAGCTAACTTTTATAAGGCTTTTAATATTTCTATAACTGATCTAAATAACAAAATCGTTAATGATAGTTTTCAGCTTTATGTGACTAGGGTTGGTCACAACCTCTCAGAATCAGTTTCTTTATTGGGAAAATTTGAACAAAATCAAATAACTTATAAGCTACCTTCTAGTTCTAAAAGTATAAATATCTACTTTATCATCTCTAGTATGCAATCTCAGATAAAGTACTTAGTTGCAATTCAATATATTTTCAAGTCATCCTTCATTTTCAAAAATAAGAATACTTCTCTAAACCAATATTAATATATATTATTTATTCATTTATTCAACAAATATATGTTGAGCACCTAACTGTGGGGCTTCCCAGGTGGCACAGTGGTTAAAAAATCCACCTGCCATAGAGGACACACAGGGGATGCAGGTTCAATCCCTGGGTCAGGAAGATACCCTGGAGTAGGAAATGGCAACTCATTCCAGTATTTCTGCCTGGGAAATTCCATGGACAGAGGATCCTGGTGGGCTACAGTTCATGGCATTGCAAAGTTGGACATGACTGAGCACACACACCTACAAACAAGCACTGGGAGGATACCCAAGTAAACAGATGTGGTATTCATGAAGCTTACAGAGAAGCTGAGGACACAAACCAAATAAACACAAGCATAAATGTAACATCACATCTGTAACAAGTGACATGAAGGAATTAAAAGTGTATATAACAGGAAATCTAAGAGACTTCCCTTAATGAAATGGGAGGAAGAGTACGTATATGGGTTACATAATTTAAAATCTGTCTAGGCAGAAACGAACATGGCATGTTTAAAGAACGGACAGAATGGTAGTGTAACTAGATGTAAAAACAGAGTAGTTCCTTGTAAATAGAAATAAAAACTTCTAAAATACAAAAGTATGTCTTAGCTTTTTTAAAGACATACTCTAAGAATTACTTTAAAGAAACCTTGAAAGCATCACAATAGTTTCTCTCTAATGTTAAGAACACAAAATGCTGTCCCATATTTCCCTGCAAGAGACCAAGTTAACTCTCATTGATTCCCTTCCCCTTTTCACTTTACCGTTTTCCACTGCATGATAAAAATCACAGCTTCCTTGATCAACTTCCTTTAGATTCCTTAGAAGGAAGCAGCCATAAGAATAAAAACATACATGATGCTATTGCCCTGGCTCTGCCACTAATCAGTCCCATGACCGATCTTGGTAAATGTTATTTGGCCACTTTGAGTCTAACTTTTATTATTTGTGAAATAAAAGGAGTTCTGGAATTTCTTTTAGGATCCTTCTAAATGGCAAATGCTTGTTCCATTCTTGAAAAATGAAGAAAAGGGACCAAACACCTCTGAATTCTACCGACCAGGGTTTTACTAGACTTTAAGCCCTCTTCCTCACAATATTTGAACACTGTTGCTATAATAATAAACTACTGAATTTATACAAGTTACCCACAAACACAAAAATTATCAAAAATATGTTATATATTATTTAAAATCTATACTAGTAAGACAGTAATACTTTAAACACGGATCCCTAAAAAGTACAGTGTGCATTGGTGGTACAGTGGTGAGCATAGTTCCTTCCTAAAAAGTACAAAGTCAAAATCACCTTATAAAGGCAGGAGGAAGACAAAATCATAAGAATTCTTGAAAAAGCAACATTTTTGCAATCGGACATTCAAATTGATTAATATGTATATCAAATTTAACTTCCAAAAGACCTGATAACAAATGAATATTCTAACCATATGCTCATTCTAGACTGTCAATTTAGTTAAAAAATACTTCTGACATTTAATCTACTTTCAAACAGAAGATGTATACACAATCATAACTTTTTAAAAACCAGATTATCCATCACCAGAATTCAAGGTTTCCATATTCTTAATATGAAAATAGAAAGATCTACAATTTTACTTAATTTATATTTCATAATTCATATTTCAGTATCTCAAAAATTTAAAACAATAATAGTACAACCTTAAGAAGCATCAATTAAGCAACCCCACTTCATGTACAATCTTTAGTATCAAGATTTATTTTGATGTAAGGTATTGTGTTCTATTCCTTCCAAATGGGCAGCAAATTGTAGGATCCAACTAGATTTTTAAAAACAAACTACAGGAACACTTTTAAATATTAATCACTCACAACACTGTAAACATTTACCAGGTACTATACTAAGTTCTAACAGCAAAGGGGCAAGATTATTTTCTAAAATACATTTCAACAAGTTGCCCAAGGGGAAGACTGGCAAGGTGTCAATATTGTTGCTTTCCTCACCTTCCACACACTCCAATTGATCAGTAGAACTCTGAAATGTCTTGGATTGTTCTTGGATTGCTCTTGGATTGTTCCTTATCTCTCTATTCCCACTATCATAGCCCCACTTCATGATTTCAACATCTCTGACCTAGACTACAGTTTAACAGTCTCCTAGCTGGACTCTCTGTCTCCAGTCTTCCCCTATTCCAATCCAGCCCCCAATGGTGACCAAAAAAAAAAAATGTCTTCAGCACGGCCAAATGTTCCTTAGGGGTCAAAGATGCTGTGGTTGAGAACTACTGCATCAAGCTGATCCCTTAATAAGAGTAACACTTACTTTGTAAGGCTGTGGCCACAATCTATAACCACGCAACAGAAAACAAAAAATTAACTTACCTAAAGGCTGAAACTTACAACCTTCACATTAGGACCACCATGTTTAAAAATAAGCTGACACCTTATAAAATAAGCCATAATCACTGTCCCTTAAAACCCCTTTGAACTGGACATAAGCCATCACTCTACTTCAAGCCTTTTTGAAAAGTCAGTACTTTCTGTTAAAGTTTAATCATACTACTTACATATTTAAGTTTTTGGATATTAGAAAATTGTGATAATTTTTAAAATGCATTTTGCACTTAAATCAGTCTCCTAGAAGCTGATGAAAACCTTCCCAGGCAAATTATTGCCTACCTTTAAAGCTGCAAGCTACTTTGAATAGTATTCTCAAAAATATTTCTAGACAAAAAAACCTTAAAAAATATTCGAATTTTTATACTTAGAGGAAAAAAAACAGTAAAATTAAAAAATATCACATACATACATACCCTTTTAATTTCCCATAATGATTATGTCCTTAACAGAGATTACTATTCAAAGATACAGCCAAGACAGAACAATACCTTTCAGAGAGGGTAAAAGAAAAGACGTAAAATATCTTAAAAAAAAAAAAAACCTGGTAGATGAAACTTAAGGCCAGGCCCAGCAGAGCAGTAATACCACAGGAGAGAGCACCTCCTACCACAAACGTCTGAAGTGTGAACATTCTGTCCAGAGAAACTTACCTTCAGTCGTTTGATCATTTCGTCCGTCGTGATCTTGTCGGTGATCTCCTTTACCCCCGGAGGGTAAGCGATCTTCCCGTCGGCACTCACGACGCCACAGAGGGCAGTGGCAGGCTTGGGCTGCGCGGTGAAGTCCATCCTGGGGGACAACTTTTCTTTCACAGTCCTCTACCGGCCTCTATCGGTCAGAAAACAAAAGTTCAGCGGGAAAGGGGCGACTTTGTAACCTCTTTTTTCATTTCAAAAATCCTAATCTGCAAAGGGTCCTTTCTCCAGGGAGGCCCGGGGCTCGGCGGGGGCCCCCTACCCGCTCGTTCCCGGGGCTTGGACCCTGGTGGCCGCCTCGCCGCCCCCACCCACGCGGGCCCCGCCAACCCCGGGCCCTCGGGGCTCCCCGGCACCGGCGGCCGCGGGAAGCGCCGAGCAGAGCCAGGAGTTTCCCATTCCTCCTTTCACAATGAAATCCCACCCCCAAGCACCGAGGTCCGAAGTTTGGAGGCTTTGAGAGCCCAGCGAGCCCCCTAAGGCCCCGGTTCGGTCAAAGAGAAGCCTCGAATCCCCACCCGGCCGGTCCCCTCCGGGAAAGGAGACGCGAGGCCTATAGGGCTCGGCTTAGGCCGCAAAACTAGGGACCCAACGGGACCTACATGCAGCGGCGGCTCCTGGGAACCTACGCCCTTGCCGGGCAAAGCTTCGGGACCCCAGGTGTCCCCGCCACGCTCCCGCCCCTCCCGTGTCCCGGTCCCTCACCCCGCGGGAGGGGAAAACAAGCTGCCCTCCACCCCGAACCCCAAGCCAGGAAGCGGCTGACGCGGCTCCGCACTTCACATTTTGTTCCTTCAACTTCGGCTCAGGGACCCCGGAGGCTTCTCTCGCACCCGGCCACTCGGCGCAGCCCGGTGCCGCCGAGGCCTTATCGGCACCTCCAGGCAGCCCCGCCGGGCCTCAGTCCTGCGCCCCCCCTCTCCGGTCTCCCCTTCCGTCCCCTCCCTCCCCAGCCGAGGGCGGGAGCCGAGCCGCCGCCGCCTTTACCTCCTCCTCATGCGGGCGGAAGGTGCATCGAGCGCCCGGGCCTCTGTCAGGTGGTTGCGGCGCCGCCGCCCCTCTCCGGGCTGCACACAAAGCGGCTCCGCGGGTCCCGCCGCCGCCGCCGCCCGCCCCGGAGCGGCGCTGGGGCTGGCGGTGCCGAGGAGGAGCAGTCGCCGCGGGGGGAGACGCGGGGCGAGTGAGAGCTGGGCGGGGAGACACTGCCGCTCTCCGTCTGGCAGAGGAAGAGCAGCCTCGGAGAAGGCTCCTCCGGGAGCGTGTGCGCGTGTGTCCGCCCCGGACCCCGGCTGCCCGCCCGCCAGCACCTCGCGCCGGCCGGGTCCGCCGACCCGGACCCGGACGCCCCTAGCAGCGGCGCGCGCGCGGCCGTCCGTGCTCCCGGCAGCCGGCGCCTCTCTCACACACCGACAGGTCACGCGAGCGGTGCGAGAGCACGCGAGAGCAGGGAGCGCGCCTCGCTCCCGCCCCTTCCTCCGCCGGCCTTGCCTCCGCCTCCCTCGGGCCTCAAGCGGCGGCGCGCGGGGCAAACAGCGCCGCCACCCGGTTGGCGCCAACACCTGCCGCACCGAGCGCCTTCGAGAGGACCGGACCCAAAAGGCGAGCAGAGGAGGAGCCTGGCTGGCGGGAAGCGACCCGGCGCCCACGGCCTTTTGGGGCCAAGTTGGATGAACGGAGTTTATTACCGTTTGCCGCGGAGTTGAGTTCATGACTTTTGGGATTCATCCTAAACGACGTGGATGGAAATGGTTGAAAAATGGTTAATTACTCGGTGATAATGAACCTCCCTAGGGACAGAAGATCTGCAACCTGAGGAAAAGTTTTGCAACATGGCACAACGTGTGCTTCTCATTCTTGTTTCTTTTGACAGCCACCAGAGTTTGCCCTCTCCTCTTTAGATATCTAAAATTAATATTTTGAAAACTGCAAAATATGTAAATTGCACTGAGTCGAGTAGTTCTCAAAGAATAGACGAAATTTCCTGGACTGCACTCCCAATCAGGATTTCTGAGACTGGAATTCAGAAATAAGCATGTTTACAAATTGGAAAGCTAAGTCTTATGAATATGGAGTAACTCATTAAAAAAAATTTTTTAATATACCAAAGGATAGCTTTTTCTTTCAGCCAAAGGAAAACCCAATGCAGTGGTGTTTGAGCAGTTTAAAATAAAAAACTGAAGCAAATGAACCTCGGGAGCACATATATAATTTCCAAAGATGAAGTTAGAAAGAGAAAATAATTTGAAATAGTCTTCAGCTCTTGAAACTGATCGCTACTGTAGTTTAAAATGATATCCGATTATTTAAATTATTCTTGATGGATTTTAATTGGTCTTTTCCACATCCTTTGTTTGATCTTAAAAACATTATAGGTGCTGCCCTCACTGAATTGTTTTTCAAGTAATATACAAGGAAGCAATTATCTCAGAATCTAATACACCGCAGTTGCTGATTTGCTAGTTCAGTTCAGCTCTGTTCAGTCGCTCAGTCGTGTCCGACTTTTTGCGGCCCCATGAATCGCAGCACGCCAGGCCTCCCTGTCCATCACCATCTCCTGGAGTTCACTCAGACTCACGTCCATCGAGTCAGTGATGCCATCCAGCCATCTCATCCTCGGTCGTCCCCTTCTCCTCCTGCCCCCAATCCCTCCCAGCATCAGAGTCTTTTCCAATGAGCCAACTCTTCGCTCGATTTGCTACAACTCTGCCCAAAAGTCAGTGCTTTGTTCTTAGACATGTAGGGCAGAATCCATTAAGAAAGCTTCATCCAAACTGTTAAACTGACCAAACCTACAGTTTTTAGGCTCTTTCTCTCACATATGATTTTTTAAAATCTGTCACATTTAAATAAAAAGTGATTTTTATTTTCATTCTTGCCATTAGTAATTTACCCATTACTAAATGGAGTTTTGTATATATCCATAAAATTGTAATTTTAACTACCTACTTTGTTAATACTCTTTGATTTTATAAACACTCAAAAGATAGTAAGCCCTAAGTTCAATAGGTTGAACTTATAAATTCTAAATTGCAGGAATTCTGAAATTTATTTTTAATTCCTTTTTAAAAAACATTTCCACTTACAGTAAATGAGAAGTGATACATTCATTTGTGAACAATTATGTGAAGAGGGCCTACTATACAAGGTATTGTTTTGAGCACTGAGAATAAACTCTGTAGTGGGAAAGAGAACAAAGATCCCTGCGTGTTGCGGCAGAGCTTCATTTATTGGTGGAGAGATACACAAAAAAATAAATAAATTGTTATGGAAGAAAATGAAGTATAGAAGAGGGGGGATGCAGCCCACATACAACCTTTTAGGCCTTCTGCCTTTGGAAAGACTTTGCACATACTCTTGAGAAGGAAGTGCTTTAAAAAGAGAAGTGATATGATTTATGTTCTATGATCTAGGCAACCTTGGACAAACTACTTAATTTTTCTGTGCCTCATTTTCCTCATCCGTAAAACAGGGATAATCATTTTTATTTCAGAGGGTCATTGTGAGGGATAAATAAATTAACATTTGTAAAGTGCCTAGAATAGTAACTGGTACATACTAGTTCAGTTCAGTCACTCAGTCCTGTTGGACTCTTTGTGACCCCACGAATCACAGCACGCCAGGCCTCCCTGTCCATCACCAACTCCTGGAGTTTACGCAAACTCATGTCCATCGAGTCGGAGATGCCATCCAGCCATCTCATCCTCTGTCGTCCCCCCCTCCTCCTGCCCCCAATCCCTCCCAGCATCAGGGTCTTTCCCAATGAGTCAACTCTTTGCATGAAGTGGCCAAAGTATTGGAGTTTCAGATTCAGCATCAGTCCTTCAAATGAACATCCAGGACTGATCTCCTTTAGGAGGGACTAGTTGAATTTCCTTGCAGTCCAAGGGACTCTCAAGAGTCTTCTCCAACACCACAGTTCAAATGCATCAGTTGTTTGGTATTAGCTTTCTTCACAGTCCAACTCTTACATCCATACATGACCAATGGAAAAACCATAGCCTTGACTAGATGGACCTTTGTTGGCAAAGTAATGTCTCTGCTTTTGAATATGCCATCTAGGTTGGTCATAACTTTCTTTCCAAGGAATAAGTGTCTTAATTTCATGGCTGCAGTCACCATCTGCAGTGATTTTGGAGCCCCCAAAATAAAGTCTGATACTGTTTCCACTGTTTCACCATCTATTTCCCATGAAGTGATGGGACCAGATACCATGATCTCAGTTTTCTGAATGTTGAGCTTTAAGCCAACTTTTTCACTCTCCTCTTTCACTTTCATCAAGATGCTTTTTAGTTCCTCTTCACTTTCTGCCATAAGGGTGGTGTCATCTGCATATCTGAGGTTACTGATATTTCTCCCAGCAATCTTGATTCCAGCTTGTGCTTCTTCCAGCCCAGCGTTTCTCATGATGTACTCTGCATAGAAGTTAAATAAGCAGGGTGACAATATACAGCCTTGTCGTACTCCTTTTCCTATTTGGAACCAGTCTTTTGTTCCATGTCTAGTTCTAACTGTTGCTTCCTGACCTGCATACAGATTTCTCAAGAGGCAGGTCAGGTGGTCTGGTATTCCCATCTCTCTCAGAATTTTCCATAGTTTGTTGTGATCCACATAGTTAAAGGCTTGACATACTAAGCGCTACATAATTTTTTAATATATGTAAAATGAAAGAGTAACTTTAGCTGCTAGGCTGAAAATAATGCGATGCAAATGTAGAAGTAAGATAACCAAGTATAAGACTACTGCAAAAATTCCAAGGAGAGATGATAGGACTGTGTAATAACAGTGGATGTGATGAAAAAAAAAGAAAAAGAAAGGAGTTAAGAAAATAAGGTGACTCCAAAGTTTTTAGCCTGTGTAGCGAAGGATGAAGTTATCTTTAACTGGGAAGAGGACTACTGTGCCAGGAATAGCTTTAGTCAGGGTATCTTTTAGAATCTAAGTTATTCAAAAGTTAATTTAGCAAACAGTTACTGAGCTCCTGTAAGGCATTGTACTAAGCACTGGGCAAATATTTAGAAAACAAGAAGACAAAGTTCCTGTTCTTGACAGGATCAGAGTCTAATAGAGGAATCACAGACATATGTACTATAATTCAAGGCAAGGCTGTGATTTATTCTACAATAGGGATTTAAATTGTACTGCTCAAGAGCCTAAGAAAGGAATGCTATGGGAACTTCCCAAAGGGAGGGGTATTTGAGGCTGCACGTTGGAGGGTGAGTTACTGAGTAGTTGCTGTGGGAAGAGCAATAGCTAATAGAGATAACCACAAGGTGAAAAAAGGCTTGGAGATAATTAAGTGCAATTTCTTTTTAAGGAAAATACTTTGGTGTGATTAGAACAATTATTGTATAAAACAGTGGCTTGACTTTGTGAGCCTTATTCTACACTCATATAATTTCCATCAGCCCCCCTCCCATATACACATGTACAAACATACAATCTATATACAAAATGACATCCAATGCAGCTTCAGGACAAACTCCCAACCCTCTATTTCAACCATCTTCAGTTCAGTTCAGTCACTCAGTCGTGTCCGACTCTTTGCGACCCCATGAATCGCAGCACACCAGGCCTCCCTGTCCATCACCAACTCCCGGAGTTCACTCAGACTCGCGTCCATCGAGTCAGTGATGCCATCCAGCCATCTCATCCTCTGTTATCCCCTTCTCCTCCTGCCCCCAATCCTTCCCAGCATCAAAGTCTTTTCCAATGAGTCAACTCTTCGCATGAGGTGGCCAAAGTATTGGAGTTTCAGCTTTAGCATCATTCCTTCCAAAGAAATCCCAGGGCTGAGTTCCTTCAGAATAGACTGGTTGGATCTCCTTGCAGTCAAAGGGACTCTCAAGAGTCTTCTCCAACACCACAGTTCAAAAGCATCAGTTCTTCGGTGCTCAGCCTTCTTCACAGTCCAACTCTCACATCCATACATGACCACAGGAAAAACCATAGCCTTGACTAGATGGACTTTAGTCGGCAAAGTAATGTCTCTGCTTTTGAATATGCTAGCTAGGTTGGTCATAACTTTTCTTCCAAGGAGGAAGTGTCTTTTAATTTCATGGCTGCAGTCACCATCTGCAGTGATTTGGGAGCCCAAAAAAATAAAGTCTGGCACTGTTTCCACTGTTTCCCCATCTATTTCCCATGAAGTGATGAGACCGGATGCCATGATCTTCGTTTTCTGAATGTTGAGCTTTAAGCCAACTTTTTCACTCTCCTCTTTCACTTTCATCAAGAGGCTTTTTAGTTCCTCTTCACTTTCTGCCATAAGGGTGGTGTCATCTGCATATCTGAGGTTACTGATATTTCTCCCAGCAATCTTGATTCCAGCTTGTGCTTCTTCCAGCCCAGCGTTTCTCATGATGTACTCTGCATAGAAGTTAAATAAGCAGGGTGACAATATACAGCCTTGATGTACTCCTTTTCCTATTTGGAACCAGTCTGTTGTTCCATGTCTAGTTCTAACTGTTGCTTCCTGACCTGCATACAGATTTCTCAAGAGGCAGGTCAGGTGGTCTGGTATTCCCATCTCTCTCAGAATTTTCCACAGTTTGTTGTGTTCCACACAGTCAAAGGCTTTGGCATAGTTAAGAAAGCAGAAATAGATGTTTTTCTGGAATTCTCTTGCTTTTTCCATGATCCAGCAGATGTTGGCAATTTGATCTCTGGTTCTTCTGCCTTTTCTAAAACCAGCTTGAACATCAGGAAGTTCACGGTTCACATATTGCTGAAGCCTGGCTTGGAGAATTTTGAGCATTACTTTACTAGCATGTGAGATGAGTGCAATTGTGCAGTAGTTTGAACATTCTTTGGCATTGCCTTTCTTTGGGATTGGAATGAAAACTGACCTTTTCCAGTCCTGTGGCCACTGCTGAGTTTTCCAAATTTGCTGGCATATTGAGTGCAGCACTCTCACAGCATCATCTTTCAGGATTTGAAACAGCTCAACTGGAATTCCATCACCTCCACTAGCTTTGTTTGTAGTGATGCTTTCTAAGGCCCACTTGACTTCACATTCCAGGATGTCTGGCTCTAGATGAGTGATCACACCATCGTGATTATCCTGGTCGTGAAGATCTTTTTTGTACAGTTCTTCTGTGTATTCTTCCCACCTCTTCTTAGTATCTTCTGCTTCTGTTAGGTCCAGACCATTTCTGTCCTTTATCGATCCCATCTTTGCATGAAATGTTCCCTTGGTATCTCCAATTTTCTTGAAGAGATCTCTAGTCTTTCCCATTCTGTTGTTTTCCTCTATTTCTTTGCATTGATCGCTGAAGAAGGCTTTCTTATCTCTTCTTGCTATTCTTTGGAACTCTGCATTCAGATGCTCATATCTTTCCTTTTCTCCTTTGCTTTTTGCTTCTCTTCTTTTCACAGCTATTTGTAAGGCCTCCCCAGACAGCCATTTTGCTTTTTTGCATTTCTTTTCCATGGGGATAGTCTTGATCCCTGTCTCCTGTACAATGTCACAAACCTCATTCTATAGTTCATCAGGCACTCTATCTATCAGATCTAGTCTCTTAAATCTATTTCTCACTTCCACTGTATAATCATAAGGGATTTGATTTAGGTCATACCTGAATGGTCTAGTGGTTTTCCCTACTTCCTTCAATTTAAGTCTGAATTTGGCAATAAGGAGTTCATGATCTGAGCCACAGTCAGCTCCTGGTCTTGTTTTTGTTGACTATAGAGAGCCTCTCCATCTTTGGCTGCAAAGAATATAATCAGTCTGATTTTGGTTTTGACCATCTGGTGATGTCCATGTGTAGAGTCTTCTCTTGTGTTGTTGGAAGAGGGTGTTTGCTAGGACCAGTGCATTTTCTTGGCAAAACTCTATTAGTCTTTGCCCTGCTTCATTCCACATTCCAAGGCCAAATTTGCCTGTTACTCCAGGTGTTTCTTGACTTCCTACTTTTGCATTCCAGTCCTCTATAATGAAAAGGACATCTTTTTTTGGGTGTTAGTTCTAAAAGGTCTTGTTGGTCTTCATAGAACCGTTCAACTTCAGCTTCTTCAGCATTACTGGTTAGGGCATAGACTTGGATAACTGTGATATTGAATGGTTTGCCTTGGAGACGAACAGAGATCATTCTGTCGTTTTTGAGATTGCATCCAAGTACTGCATTTCGGACTCTTTTGTCGACCATGATGGCTACTCCATTTCTTCTGAGGGATTCCTGCCCGCAGTAGTAGATATAATGGTCATCTGAGTTAAATTCACTCATTCCAGTCCATTTTAGTTCGCTGACTCCTAGAATGTCGACATTCACTCTTGCCATCTCTTCTTTGACCACTTCCAATTTGCCTTAATTCATGGACCTGACATTCCAGGTTCCTATGCAATATTGCTCCTTACAGCGTCAGACCTTGCTTCTATCACCAGTCACATCCACAGCTGGGTATTGTTTTTGCTTTGGCTCCATCCCTTCATTCTTTCTGGAGTTATTTCTCCACTGATCTCCAGTAGCATATTGGGCATCTAATGACCTGGGGAGTTCCTCTTTCAGTATCCTATCATTTTGCCTTTTCATACTGTTCATGGGGTTCTCAAGGCAAGAATACTGAGGTTGTTTGCCATTCCATTCTCCAGTGGACCACATTCTGTCAGACCTCTCCACCATGACCCATCCATCTTGGGTTGCCCCGTGGGCATGGCTTAGTTTCACTGAGTTAGACAAGGCTGTGGTCCTAGTGTGATTAGATTGACTAGTTTTCTGTGAGTATGGTTTCAGTGTGTCTGCCCTCTGATGCCCTCTTGCAACACCTACCATCTTACTTGGTTTTCTCTTACCTTGGGCGTGGGGCATCTCTTCACCGCTGCTCCAGCAAAGTACAGCTGCTGCTCCTTACCTTGGATGAGGGGTATCTCTTACCAACCATAAATTCTTCCTACATAGAAATTCTAGATCCAAACTCTGGGGCACCACAACAATGGACATGTTCCATACTTGCTTTGTCCAGTAGGTCCTAACCACATGCAACTACAAAACACCTGAAAAGTGGTTGATGAAATGGAGGAACTAAATTTTTAATTTAATTTAAAAAATCTAAGACTTTCCTGTGGCTCAGACAGTAAAGCATCTGTCTACAATATGGGAGACCTGGATTCGATCCCTGGGTCAGGAAGTTTCCTGGAGAAGGAAATGGCAACCCACTCCAGTAGTCTTGCCTAGAAAATCCCATGGACGGAGGAGCCTGGTGTCCATGGGGTCACAAAGAGTTGGACATGACTGAGCGACTTCACTTTCACTTAAACAGCAATATGTGGCTAGTGGTTGCTATATTGGACAGTGCAGTTCTAGAGAACAGAGTTTGTAGGAGTGCTTGACAGAAGGTGAGGGTAGAGGTTAAACTGTGTTCACACTAAATACTGCAGAGGTTGAACAGAGTGGCAGTTTCAAAGGATGAACTAGGGTAATAGGAGACTAAAGCCATTTATAGTTAAACTGAATGAAGGTAAAAATACCAACAGAAAAAATGGGAAAATATCTAAGACATAAAGCAGATTTTATAAACATGTGTTTTCTATTTATCTGAAATTCTTTATTTGTTTTTCAATTTAAAATGTAACTAGCTAAGTTTATCCTAAGGGCTTCCCTGGTGGCTCAGAGGTTAAAGCATCTGCCTCCAATGCGGGAGACCCGGGTTCGATCCCTGGGTTGGCAAGATCCCCTGAAGAAGGTAATGGCAATCCACTCCAGTATTCTTGCCTGGAGAATCCCATGGATGGAGAAGCTACACAGATTACAAATTTGAAACTTCTATGTACCTCTGGTCCCAGAGAAATTTTAATGACATGTCATAATTAGTGTGAAACTAAAAAAATGGTATTTTATTTTAGAGTCTTTCCAGATATCACTGACAGCTTGGCTAGAACAAATATATATAGGCACACGATAATACCGTATCTATCTGTGGTGAATGAAATGAATTTTACGTGTTTCACTGATGACTAAAAATATAAAGTCTGAATCATTTTGGCTTAGTATGATCAAGATGTTAATGATTAACTTGTTTGTCATGGTAATTTAAAGACTTTATTTGAATCCTGTCTGATATCTTTGGCTTGATGCGCTCTCTTTTCAATTTAAAGTGTGAAAGCTGACCTGCATCATTAATTACATTAGCTTTCTTAAAATTGTTTTTATCAAAATCAAGTATATTTAGCAAACTAAGACTAAATGTTTTCAAATACAAAAGAAACTACAGATATAAACAACTTGGGTAAATCTTAGTGACATAATATGATAACCTGTTTATAAAGTTCAAAAGCAAGGCTCAAGATGTTGGTTACCCCTGGAGTACAAGGGAAAGCAGGGAACACAGGAAGACCACATGGGAAAATGAATATATAGATATATATGTTCTTGTTAAAGCTTTCTTCTTGGGTGTAGTGGTGGCTTCATATATGTTCATTATGTGATAGGTGAATGGATGGATGAATCAATGAGGGCAATCCATGGGCCAATAAGGTATGTGTTTATAACCCAAGTAATATTCAGTTGCTCAGTCGTGTCTGACTCTTTGCGACCCCATAGACTGCAGCACACCAGGCTTCCCTGTCCTTTACCAACTCCTGGAGCTTATTCAAACTCATGTCCATCAAGTTGGTGATGCCATCCAAACATCTCACCCTCTGTCATCTGCCTCTCCTCCTGCCTTCAATCTTTCACAGCATTAGGGTCTTTTCTAGAGAGTCGGTTTTTCGAATCAGGTGGCCAAAGTATTGGAACTTCATTTTCAGCATCAGTCCTTTCAATGAATATTCAGGACTAATTTCCTTTAGGATTGACTGCTTTGATTTCCTTGCTGTCCAAGGGACGCTCAAGAGTCTTCTCCAACACAACAGTTCAAAAGCATCAGTTTGTCGGCGCTCACCTTTCTTTATGATTCAACTCTCACATCCATATATGACTACTGGAAAAACCAAAGTTTGACTAAACTGACCTTTGTAGGCAAAGTAATATCTCTGCTTTTCAATATGCTATCTAGGTTGGTCATAACTTTTCTACCAAGGAGAAAGCATCTTTTAATTTTGTGGCTACAGTCACCATCTGCAGTGATTTTGGAGCCCAAGAAAATAAAGTCTCTCACTGTTTCCATTGTTTCCCCACCTATTTGCCATGAGGTGATGGGACCAGATGCCATGATCTTGGTTGTTTCAATGTTGAGTTTTAAGCCAGCTTTTTCACTCTCCTCTTTCACCTTCATCAAGAGGCTCTTTAGTTCTTTTTTGCTTTCTGCCATAAGGGTGGTGTCATCCTCATCTGAGGTTATTGATATTTCTCCTGGCAATCTTGATTCCAGCTTGTGCTTTATCCAGCCCTGCATTTCACATAATGTACTCTGCATGTAAGTTAAATGAGCAGAGTGACAATATGCAGCCTTGAGGCACTCCTTTCCCAATTTGGAACCAGTCCGTTGTTCCATGTCCAGTTCTAACTGTTGCTTCTTGACCTGCATACAGGTTTCTCAGGAAGCAGGTGAGGTGGTTTGGTATTTCCATCTCTTATCAAGCTGCAGCATTCACACTTCCTCCTCAAGGAGTCAGGGAGATTATTTTGGCAACAAATATTGCAGAGGCAGGTATCACTATTCCAGACATTGTATTTGTAATTGATACTGGAAGAACAAAAGAAAATAAGTATCATGAGAGCAGTCAGATGAGTTCTTTGGTCGAGACATTTGTCAGCAAAGCCAGTGCTCTGCAGTGCCAGGGGAGAGCTGGGCGGGTCAGAGATGGCTTCTGTTTCCGCATGTACACAAGAGAAAGATTTGAAGGCTTTATGGATTATTCTGTCCCTGAAATCTTGTGCGTGCCTTTGGAGGAATTATGTCTTCATATTATGAAATGCAATCTTGGTTCTCCTGAAGATTTCCTCTCCAAAGCTTTAGATCCTCCTCAACTTCAAGTAATCAGCAATGCAATGAATTTACTCCGAAAAATTGGAGCTTGTGAACTAAATGAGCCTAAACTCACTCCACTGGGCCAACATTTTGCAGCTCTGCCTGTGAATGTCAAATTGGCAAGATGGTTATTTTTGGTGCCATTTTTGGCTGCCTGGATCCAGTGGCAACATCAGCTGCAGTCATGACAGAGAAGTCTCCTTTTACCACACCAACTGGTCGAAAAGATGAAGCAGATCTTGCAAAATCAGCCTTGGCCATGGCAGATTCAGATCACCTGACGGTCTACAATGCATACCTGGGATGGATAAAAGCACGGCAGGAAGGAGGCTATTGTTCTGAAATAGCATATTGCCAGAAGAACTTTTTAAATAGAACATCACTGTTAACCCTGGAGGATGTAAAGCAGGAGTTAATCAAGTTGGTTAAAGCAGCAGGATTTTTATCATCTACAACTGCTAATAGCTTTGAAGGAAACAGAGCCACACAGACCTTTTCCTTCCAAGAAATTGCCCTTCTTAAAGCTGTACTTACTGCTGGACTGTATGACAACGTGGGGAAGACAATCTATACAAAATCAGTTGATATTACAGAAAAATTGGCTTGCATTGTGGAGACAGCCCAAGGCAAAGCACAAGTACATCCATCCTCAGTAAATCGAGATTTGCAGATTTATGGATGGCTTTTATATCAGGAGAAGATACGATATGCCCGAGTGTATTTGAGGGAAACTACCCTAATAACCTCTTTTCCAGTTTTACTTTTTGGTGGTGATATAGAAGTTCAGCACCGGAACACCTTATCTCTCTTGATGGCTGGATCTATTTTCAGGCACCTATTAAGATAGCTGTCATAAGCTCAAGCAACTACGCATTCTCATGGATTCTGTTTTAAGAAAAAAAAACTTGAAAACCCTAAGATGTCTCTTGAAAATGACAAGATTCTCCAGATCATTACTGAATTGATAAAAACAGAGAATAATTATTGAAACTGCAATTCATGATCAACTGCTTTGAAGAGAGTCATGAAATTATGTGAAAATGGACCATCCCGTTAAGTATTTTAGTACTTAAAATGTTGGTACTAGTTATAATGTAAAGGAGGTGGAAAAAAGCACATACTTTAAACGTGTAATTTTCTAATTTCTTTTTAATGATAGCTATTCTCAGTGTATTTGCCACTACATTTACAATAAATTCTTTCATATCATCCAAAACAAAAAGAATTTTCCAGTTTCTTGTGATTCATACAAAGGCTTTAGCGTAGTCAGTGAAGCAGAAATAGATGTTTTTCTGGAATTCTCTTGCTTTTTCTATGATCATTGGCAATTTGATCTTTTGTTCCTCTGTTACCAAGTGTTATGATTACTCTTATTCAGGGAAGCTGAAATCCAGAGAGAAAAAAGACAAGCATAAGAAATTTTATATTGCACTTTAATATTAAAAAGAAATTTTTATCCCCCAGGGCTTACCTGTTGGTTCAATGGTAGAGAATGCGCCTGCTAACTGCAGGGGATTCCAGTTCAATCTCCTGGTCCCAAAGGATCTCACGTGCCTCAGAGCAACTAAGCACATGCACCACAATTACTGAGCCAGTGCTCTAGAGCCTGTGAACTGCAACTACTGAGCCCATTCACCACAACTACTGAGGCTGTGCACCCTAGAGCCCATGCTGTGTAACAAGAGAAGCCACAGCAATGAGAAGACTGCACACCACAATTAGAGGGAAGCCCCTGCTTGCCACAACCACAGAAAGCTTGGCAAACCAACAAAGACCCAGCACAGACAAAAATAAATTAATTAATTTAAAAGACAATAAAAAATTTATATCCCCTAGAGTCAAAGAAATTCTGTCCCCATGATAATTTTTTTCTAATAGTGGTAGCAAAATGAAAAATTACTTGGAATTATATTTTACATGAATGCCACTTTGCAGCCCTTCCTTAAATTGCTAGTATTTGGATGCTAAGTGATTATAAAATTGAAAGAATTGTCAAGGTAATTAAACTTTCAATAATCACATTAAAGTATATTTTTATTATGAGGTCTGGCATTCCAGCCTCTTAATGTTTTATATGACTAAAATATATAGGAAAGTAAGCTTATGACAAATACTTTATTATGGTAAAAGGAGAAGAGATTCATTTATGGAAATGTGTTAGAGAGGATAATCATTGCCTCCCTCCTGCAAACTCTTCTAAGAGTTGTTCCTATCGTAGTCCTATATATTTCCTCTCTTTCTCTTTCCCTCCCTCTCTCTGTACCCTGCCCCACCATGCCCCTCCTCCCCCACAGCTGACTGAGCCTGAAGTGACTGAGCTGAGCCAAACAAAATATCATGAGAGGCTGTGAACTAAAACTCAGCAACAGATGGAACTTTTAGCTGAATTATATCAATGTAAAACAGTAAAAGTCTTCAGCTTTCTACATAAGAGTATGCTAAGGAAAACAGAACTGTCCTAATTTTTGTCCCAACTGTTCAATTTTTCTTGGACTCCACATAAGTGTTGTTTCCTTACAGTAAAATCTCACTTGAACTAATGTGAGTAAATTTCTGAACTTTAAATACCAAATATGACCTGATTTAGAAATATCAATTGGACTTCATGAAATCTTAACCATGATCCGCGAAACTAGCTTGACTGGGTCAATTTTGTTGTTCAGTCGCTAAGTCGTGTCTGATTCTTTGCAGCTCCATGGACTGTAGCCTGCCGGCCTCTTCTGTACATGGGATTTTCCATACTGGATGGGTTGCCATTTCTTCCTCTGGGGATCTTCCCCGGACAAGGGATCAAACCTGCATCTCTGCATTGGCAGGCAGATTCTTTACTACTGAGCCACCAAAGCCCAGACTGGGTCAAATAGTGCCCTCCAAATTAATGTCTACTTGGAACCTCAGGTCATGACCTTATTTGGAAGTAGGGATTTTGCAGATGTAATTAGTTCAAAAGTGGGCCCTAAGTCCAATGGCTGGTGTTATAAAAAAGACAGGCCGGGAAGAAGGCCAGGGGATTAAAGAGGCAGAGATTGGAGTCAAGCAGCTGCAAGCCAAGGAATGCCAAGGATTTCCAGCAAACACCAGAACTAAGGAAAGAGGCAAGGGAAGATTCTTCCTTGAGCCTTCAGAAAGAGTATCACCCTCCTGACACCTTGATTTCAGACTTCCGGTCTCCAGAACAAGAGGAGAATGAATTTCTGTTGTTGTAAGCCACTGCACTGATGGTACTTTGTTACAACAGCCTCAGGAAATTCATACACCAGCCATATGTAAAATCTGTCCTAAAGTGGGTTAGTAGCTGTAAAGAAGTAAAAGCATTTTACCTTCTGTAAGACAAATTTCCTCACTCTTATTTTTGGACCTAACATTTGCTTATTTTTGAAAGAGAAAATTTGTAGAACATTTATATATAAATGTTATATAGATAGATAGATGTTTATATATAATTGTTCTGTATATGTTGTTCCCTTGCTAAGTCATGTCCAATTTTTTGCAAACCCATGGATTGCAGCACACCAGGCTTCCCTATCCTTCACTTTCTCCAGGAGTTTGCTCAGATTCATGTCCACTGAGTTGGTGATACTATCTAATCATTCATGTTGCCCACCTCTTCTCCTGCCCTCAATCTTTCCCAGCATCAGGGTCTTTTCCAGTGAGTTGACTCTTTGTATCAGGTGGCCAAATTATTGAAGCTTCAGCTTCAGTATCAGTCCTTCCAATGAATATTCAGGGTTGATTTCCTTCAGAGTTGACTGGTTTGATATCTTTGCTGTCCAAGGGACTCTCAGGAGTTTCCTCCACCACCACAGTTCAAAAGCATCAATTCTTTGGCACTCTGCCTTTTTTAAGGTCCAACTCTCACATCCATACATGACTACTGGAAAAATCATAGCTTTGACTACATGGACATTTGTCAGCAAAGTGATGTTTTTGTTTTTTAAAAGTGATGTCAGTGTATTTTACGCATATATACAGAATCTAGAAAAATGGTTCTCAAGAATTTATTTGCAGGGCAGCAATGGAGAAACCGACATAGAGAATAGACTTATGGACAAGGAGAGTTGGGAGAAGAGGGTGAGATGTATGGACAGAGTAACATGGAAACTTACATTACCATATGTAAAATAGATAGCCAACAGGAATTTGCTGTATGTCTCAGGAAACCCAAACAGGGGCTCTGCATCAACTTAGATGGGTGGAATGGGGAGGGAGATGGGAGGGAAGTTCAAAAGGGAGGGTATGTATGTATACCTATGGCTGATTCGGAGAAGGCAATGGCAACCCACTCCAGTACTCTTGCCTGGAAAATCCCATGGATGGAGGAGCCTGGTAGGCTGCAGTCCATGGGGTCGCAAGGAGTTGGACGCGACTGAGCAACTTCACTTCCAATTTTCACTTTCATGAACTGGAGAAGGAAATGGCAACCCACTCCAGTGTTCTTGCCTGGAGAATCCCAGGGATGGGAGAGCCTGGTGGCTGCCATCTATGGGGTTGCAGAGTTGGACACGACTGAAGCGACTTAGCAGCAGCAGCATGGCTGATTCATGTTGAGGTTTGACAGAAAACAACAAAATTCTGTAAAGCAATTATCCTTCAGTTAAAAAATAAATTTAAAAAAGTGATGTCAGTGTTTTTTAATACACTGTCTAGGTTTGTGATAGTTTTTCTTCCAAGGAGAGAGTGTTTTTTAATTTCATGGCTGCAGTCCCCATCTACAGTGATTTTGGAGACCAAGAATATAAAATCTGTCACTGTTTCTACTTTTTCCCCATCTATTTTCCATGAAGAGATGGAACTGGATGTCATGATCTTAATTTTTTGAATGTTGAGTTTTATGCCAACTTTTTCACTCTCCTCTTTCACCTTCATCAAGAGGCTCTTTAGCTCCTCTTCACTTTCTGCCATTAGAGTGGTTGGTACATCTGCATATCTGAGGTTGTTCATATTTCTCCCGACAATCTTGAGTCTGTGACTCATCCAGCCCAGCATTTTGCCTGATGTACTCTGCATATAAGTTAAACAAGCAGGGTGACAGTATACAGCCTTGTCGTACTCCTTTCCCAGTTTTGAAACAGTCAGTTGTTCCATGTGAGGTTCTAACTGTTGCTTCTTGACCTGCATACAGGTTTATCAGGAAACAGGTAAGGTGGTCTGCTATTCCTATCTCTTTAAGATTTTTCCACAGTTTGTTGTGATCCATGCAGTGAAAAAACTTTAGCGTAGTCAATGAAGCAGAAGTAGCAGAAGTTTTTCCTAAATTTTCTTGCTTTCTCTATGATCCAGTGGATGTTGGCAATTTGATCTCTTGTTCCTCTGCCTTTTCTAAATGCCACTTGTACATCTGGAAGTTCTTAGTTCACATACTGCTGAAGCCCAGCTTGAAGGATTTTGAGCATAATTGTACTATCATGTGAAATGAACGCAGTTGTACAGTAGTTGTACAGTAGTTTGAACATTCTTTGGCACTGCCCTTCTTTGGAACTGGAATGAAAGCTGATCTTTTCCAGTCTTGTGGTCACTGCTGAGTTTACCAAGTCTATATGTGTATATATATATACATTATATATATACATAAATGTAAAGTATATATGTAGATGTAGAACATTTATATAAATGTTCTATGTCTTATACATGTAAAATGTAAGCATTTGTAGAACATTTATAAAGCCATAAGTGCATTTTTCTTAATTATATTAAGTTTATGAGCCTCAATTTATCTGTGGAATCTGCATTTTCATTTTCCCATTTTTCTCACATTCTTAAGAAATAATAATATGCAAGCAAATATTTAAGTAATTGTACAACTAAGGTGGAGAAACTGCAGAAATGGAACTTTTGCTTGGCAGACAGCTCCACCAAGCTTTGGCTCAAAGTATTCATTGGCTAACACGGAAAAGTACAAAATTGAAATTTTAAAAGGAGTACAGGGATGAGAATATATAATGTACTAAATGAGGTTGTACAAAAGTGAATGGGCTAAAGTTAATGTCTGGTTGTTTAATAATCAATTGGTTCTTTTCATTATGCTCACTTTACTAACTAAGAATTGTCATCAATGCAGTATTTTCTGACTTAGAACCATCAAATGTCATTACTATAATTGGCAGATTGTAAGAATAAGTAACAGAACATCGAATTTCTAGTACAACTGGAACTGTAACCACATCAGAACTGGTACCAGCACCATTTTGCTTGTCCAAGGAATGTGTCAAGAATTTGAGTAACTTTGCCTTCTGAAATTTTCCGAGTAGTTCCAGAAACTGAATAGTTTTTGGAATGTGTACTACCTAAATAAATACTGTTTTGGAAAAACTCTTCTGAGTTCAATTATGCGTAGACTTGTGCAGGGATTAAAGAAAATTAAACAGTGAATCTGCAGAAAATTTAATAAGAGCTGTTTCACCTTCTAACAATATAGGTTTATTATTATTTTCAGGAGATAGGAAGTTTCTTGTTATTTGAATTTTTTGACAAATTGAAAATCAGAAAACTGCTTTCCACTCAATTGACTATATTACTAGAATACAACAGTTTTATTTTCATTTTTTAGGAAGAAGAGGATAGTGAACATAATGGGAAATATTTGATGTTTGAACATAACCCCTAGTGCTTCAGTGTTGATAATCTGAAAAACACTTGATTTTGCAAAATGTGGGTGTAGAATCAGAGACTGATTGAACCAAATGTGTATGTGATAAAATCCACACCTAATCAGATAAAGTACCTGAACTGCTTGGCACAGTACCCAGCACATGGTGTACTGAGACTAGAATTTTCCATGAAAGTTAGTTTCATCTCTGTATGTATTGAGGTTTTTATTTGACTTTGCTTTGAATACAACTGGAGAGGCCAGTTAGGAACCTCTGTCACATTGGGTTTTGCTACCTTGATCCACTTAGTGCTTACTGTGTGCAGGTTTAATACTAAACGTTGAGGACGCAGAGGTGGATAAGATACAGTGCCCAACTTCAACAGGTGATTTGAAGTTTCCTTGTGTTATTATGTTATTACTATATTTGCATGCTTTTGTGCTATCTTAGCTTACTAATTTGGAAAGCAGAAGTCTGGACAAAAGACAGAATGAAATTGGGAAGATGGTGGGGAGTGAAGAATTTTCTTAGGTATAAGCAAGGAAAAAATATTAACCATTATTGTCTCCCATTAATGGGATTATGGGATATGGCTTTCTCTTTCTTCATAATTTCACATACTTGTCAAAATTTCTGAAAGTATGTTCAGACAAAAAAAAGCTTCAGAATGCTTAAGACTGGAAAATGGATTTATTTTTAAAGCATGACAGATAAAATCTGCACCTAATGAGATAAAGTACCTGAAGTGCTTAGTACAATACCTGGCACATGGTGTATGCTTAATAAATGTTAGCTCTACTGTTAATATATTATCATTATTGCTGTAAGTTAGTTCACTTGGTTGCAAGGAATGAAAGAAACTAACTGTAGCTAGTTTAAGCAAGAACTAGAGAGAGAGACAGACAGATAGATAGAGAAACAGGGTGGTATCCCAGGGAACCCAGGAGCAAAATTACAGCTAGGCTTCAAGAAAGAAATGGAAGTAAGAACTGAGGAGCTATCAGGATGCTATTGACTTTCCTCTGATACCTGCTTCATTCTTTGCTCTTTGAAGAGGCTCCTTTCTTTGCTTTTCAGTTCACATGACTTGCAGAAGAGAACCATCCATCTTCTTTACAACTCCTTTATCTTAGGTCAGCCCAGACTAAACTAGCAGCTCTTAGCTCAAATTGCAAAAGCTAAGGACAATACATTTAATTCTTTTTTCTTTTCCCTGTACCCCTTATCATCTAGCATACTAAATAATTAATTACTTATTATGTTTATTGTTTATGCTTTGTCTCTCCAGGTGCCCATAACTGGTCTTATCAGCTGGGGCCAGGTGGGCAGGGTCATGTCTAAAACATACTTCTAGATGAGCCACCACTAATGGATTGGGAGACCAACAGCAATTTCCAGAGAAAGGAAAGATTATTGAAAAGAAAGGAAAGGAAAGATCTCCTCCAAAGGTTTATCTTGTTGAAAAGAGTACCAAACCAGTATTCTTTATATTTATACACTTCTCTCCTGACACAAACACAAAGTTCCCAAGGTATCTGCCAATTTGTTGGGAAAAAAAACCTCTCCGTTAGCATCAGAACTAATTATTTAAATGTAATTTTCATTACATTTTCATTACATTACAA
Source organism: Oryx dammah (assembly GCF_014754425.2). Taxonomy (NCBI): domain Eukaryota; kingdom Metazoa; phylum Chordata; class Mammalia; order Artiodactyla; family Bovidae; genus Oryx; species Oryx dammah. The sequence continues at coordinate 58,552,660 of NW_024070187.1, forward strand.
ACCTTTCATTAAAAAGGTTTGACTTTTTAATCTTAAAAATAAAAACATTCACATTTTAATAATAATACTTAATATATAGTAATAAGTTCAAATTTTACAACACAGTATCTTTTTTCATATAATAAACCAGAAAACTATTATCTTCTAGATACTTCATTTCTGTACCCTATCTGCATCTCGGATTCTCTCACTGTTAGTGTGATAAGACAGACGTCCTTTTCCTCCCTGTATGTTGTTCCCTTCTTGCAGCAGAGCACATACCATGGGGAACAGAAGGAGCATTTGGCAGTGTTACTGAATGCAGAGGGAGAGACAGAGACCCCCTCAGATTATTAACACATGAGGGAGTTCAGTTTTTGCAGTGTGAAAGGTCTGATTGTATATACACCACTGATAGGATTTGACACAGTCCAGGTCTCATCTAAAGGGGAACAGCCTGTGCCAGAGGTAGAGAGGAAGACATAAGATCATGGGGAAAGGGAGCAAGTGTCATGAGAGGTTATGAAAATAAAGGGTGGGGCTAAATGGGAGGATTGGGCTTCCCAGGTAGTGCTTAGTGGTAAAGAGCCTGCCTGCCAAAGGAGACATATGAGACACTGGTTCAATCCTGGGATTGGGAAGATTGCCTATCCCAGGAGGAGAAGGAAATGCTGGAGGAAATACTCCAGTATTCTTGCCTGGAGAATCCCATGGAAAGAGGAGCCTGGCAGGCTACAGTCCGTGGGGTCACAGAGTCAGACACTGAAGTGACTTAGTACACAAGGGGGAGGATGTTTCTTCTTTATTGATAAGGTTGTTCTGTGGACTTAGATGGAAGAACCCCTGTCCACTGAGCACTGGAGAAGCTGACATGAAGAGTGCGTGCTCAGTCTCGTCCGATTCTTTGAGATCCCATGGACTGTAGCCTCCCAGGCTCCTCTGTCCATGGGATTTCCCAGGCAAGAATACTGGAATGGGTTGCTATTTCCTTCTCCAGGGCATCTTCCTGACCCAGAGATCGAACCCACGTCTCCTGAGTCTCCTGCACTTGCAGGAAAGATTCTTTTATTACCACTGGGCCACTTAGGAAGCCCTAGTGAAAAGAGTTAGAGGGACCCATTCCAAACCCTTACTCTGTTGTGAGTCTGGGGAGATGACACTAACTTGAAGCAAGGTACTGTTGTGTACATTCTGCTAGATTACAAGCCATGTGAGGGCAGAAGTCTGTGTTCATATTGTTCATGAGGTATCTCAAATGCCTAGAACAGTGCCGGGCACCTGATGGCACTCAATAAATACTTGTCCAATTGATTAAAAAATTTCTGGATTATCTGTCTATGCCTGACTAGCTAACAATATAGATTTTAATCTTGGGCTATACCACTGCTGTCTTCCCTAGGCATGGTTCTGCTGTTTCACTAGAAGTGAAGATTTGTCATACATTTGCCATACATTACTCAAGCGATGAACAGAAGTAGAGGAGCAGCAGGAGACACTTTACAGGACACAACAAAGTATTAAACTTTTCTCACTATTGTATCTGACACCATTCCAGACATAGGAGAAATTAAGATCAACAATGTAGCAGAATTAGATGTTTACAATATTATTAAAAAAATTTTAAATACAGAATCAGTTTCTCTCTTCTTTCCTTTTCCCAGTATTTATCCAGTCACATCAACTCTGAAATGGATTGTCTTGACATAAGACCTAGGAGAAATGGGAGAGTGTTACAAACTGACAAAAAAAAAAAAAGTTTTTATAAAAGTGTCATTGCTTCAGTGATGCATAACAATATAAAATACATGTAAATAAATAGCCTCCTGGGCTTCCCTGGTGACTCAGTCATAAAGAATCTACCTGCCAATGTGGGAGACATGCGTTCCATCCTGGATCCAGGAAGATTCCACATGCCGCATAACAGTGAAGCCCGTGAGCCACAACTATTGCAGCCTGCTGCTGCTGCTGCTGCTAAGTCGCTTCAGTCGTGTCCGACTCTGTGCGACCCCATAGACGGCAGCCCACCAGGCTCCCCTGTCCCTGGGATTCTCCAGGCAAGAGTACTGGAGTCAGATGCCATTGCCTTGAGAACCCCTAAGAGCCTGTGCTCCTCAATAAGAGAAGCCACAGAAATGAGAAGCCCTCCCATCACAACTAGAGTAGCCCTGGCTCGCCACAACTAGAGAAAAGCCCATGCAGCAATAAAGATTCAGCAAGCCAAATATAAATAAATAAAATTATATAAAAATTATTTAAAAACTAGCTTCTTATTGTATTTAGATGTGAAATGCATAGGCAGAATTAAAGATATTTTATTATTTGGTCAACTGACCTGTTTTAATATTTGAGGCTATTGCTCTGAATTTAAAAATTTTGAGTTCTGGACTGAAGTTTTGGTAAGTTTTCTAACAAAATTTCCTTGGCTCAATGACTTGCAAGGTTATTTCAGTGAAATAGATACTTTAGTACTTATTCATGATGCACCCCTCAACTGACTCCCATAAAGGAATGAGACATGGTGCTCATGGCTAGACAATAATCACCTCTTACTGTAGCCACCAAGAGCTTTGTTGCTGAATCAAATATGTCAATCCTGGCTTTACACTTAGGATAAATTTTTTCACCAGGAACTCCTTCTGCTTTCTGGCAAATAGGATTCTTTCAGCTCTTCCCATCAGGCTACTAGGTATCACCAGACATAAATATAGTGTACAAAGCTTAGACTGAGGCTAAGCTTTTGAACTGTGGTGTTGGAGAAGACTCTTCAGAGTCCCTTGGACTGCAAGGAGATCCAACCAGTCCATTCTAAAGGAGATCAGTCCTGGGTGTTCTTTGGAAGGACTGATGCTGAAGCTGAAACTCCAGTACTTTGGCCACCTCATGCGAAGAGTTGACTCATTGGAAAAGACTCTGATGCTGGGAGGGATTGAGGGCAGGAGGAGAAGGGGACGACCGAGGATGAGATGGCTGGATGGCATCCCGGACTCGATGGACGTGAGTCTGAGTGAACTCTGGGAGTTGGTGATGGACAGGGAGGCCTGGCGTGCTGCGGTTCATGGGGTCTCAGAGTCAGACACGACAGAGCGACTGAACTGAACTGAACTGAAGCCAACACGTTATTATCATCATTTTACCTATGTGTAGTTATTTATAGTTTTCACCCCCAATATCTTGTTTACTGCTGTCAACAACTCAGAAGGGTAGGTAGATATGGATTTACTATGAAACTAATGAAGTTTAAATTTCAGTACCCGCTGGGAAGGACCCTAGTGAAGTCACACAGTCATAAGAGTTTGTAAAATTTGCAATTTTTAACCACAATAGATTTAGATGACTGCCTCTATCCACTGTGACTACCCTTCCATACCACTTTTCTGAGAGACACTGGAGTGTCCTTAGGCATTCTGGGGTATCTGGCTGAGGGGAAGTTGGATTTGGTACATTTAATTTGGGTTTAGCAATGGGGCATTTCCTGGAGGTTCAGTGGTTAGGACTCTGTGCTTTCATTGTGGAGGGCCTGGGTTCCATCCCCAAGTGGGGAACTAAGATCCCACAAGTTGCATGACGCAGTAAGAAACAAAACAAAATGAAAACAAAGCCAGACAAACCAAACCAAACAACAACAACAAAAAGTAACTTGGATTTAGCAAAATATGTTTCTGTGGTTTGCAATCACTTTTATGTACAGTTAACTTATTGCCAATTGTCTCAGTGTAAGAATGGCTTCCTGGAACGCTCCCTCTGCAAACTGTTGATGAATGTTGACAATGCAAAGTTTTAAAAGTTTGTCACTGAACAAGGAATCTTCAGATGCTCTGTGATCTTGCACTACATACACGAAAGAAACCTGACGGGTGCTTCAGGAATTTGACAACAATTGTAAAAGTTTATATGACATTGCTAAAACCCACTGTGGAGCTGAAATAAATTTTTTAAAAGCTAACAAACAACAGGAAGGAACTTCCCTGGAAGTCCAGTGGTTAAGACTCTGCACCTCCATTGCAGGGGGGCATAGGATCCATCCCTGGCTGGGGAACTAGGATCCCACGTGCTGTGCAGCCTAAAACTAAATGAAAAAATAACAGAACAACTGGCAATACGAAAAAAAATTGCACAACTAGGTTGCTGTTGTTCAGTCGCCCAGTCGTGTCTGACTCTTTGTGACCCCATGGACTGCTGTACTCCAGGCCTCCCTGTCCCTCACCATCTCCTGGAGTTTGTCTAAGTTCATGTTCATTGCATTAGTGATGCTGTCCAGCCATCTCATCCTCTGATACCCTCTTCTCCTTCTGCCCTCAACCCTTCCCAGCATCAGGGACTTTTCCAATGAGTCAGCTGTTCACATCAGATGACCAAAATACTGGAGTTACTCCAATTTTAGGACTATATCTGTGCCTTGATTTATTTTTTAAATTGAATTATAATTGATTTTCAATATATTAGTTTCAGATTTACATCATAATGAGTCAATATTTTTACAGATTATACTCCACTTAAAGTTACTACAAGGTAATGACTATAATTCTCTGTGTTATACAATATATCCTTGTTGCTTATCCATTTTATATATAGAATTAAATAGTTTATGTCTCTCATTCCCATACTCCTATCTTGCCCCTCTTCCTTGGGCCCCTCACTGGAAACCAGTAGTTTGTTTTCTATGTATGTTTTGCTAAGTACATGTTTATTTTTTTAGATTCCACATAAGTGACATCATACAATATTTGTCTTTCTCTGACTAATTTCACTAAGAATAATATTCTCAAGGCCCATCTACATTGCTGTAAGTAACAGAATTTCAGTCTTTTTTATGGCTAACATTCCATTATATATATAAACCTCATCTTTTTTTTTAATCCATTTGTCTGTTAATGGATACTTGGGTTGCTTCCATATCTTGGTTATCGTGTTAATAAATAGTACTGCTGTGAACACTGGGGTCTATGTGTCTTTTCAAATTAATGTTTTCATTTTTTCCCACACACTTTGGAGTGAAATTGCTGGATCATATGCTGGTTCCATTTTAGTTTCTTGAGGAACCTCCATGCTGTTTTCCACAGTGGCTATATCAATTCACATTCCCACCGACAGTGTACAAGCGTTCCCTTTTCTCCACACCCTTGCCAACTTTAATATTTGTAAACTTTTTGATGATAGCCACTCTGAAGGTATGAGGTGATATCTTGTTGTTTTGATTTGCATTTCTTTAATAATTAGCAGTGTTGAGCTTCTTCTCATGTGCCTGTTAGCTATCTGTATGTCTTCTTTGAAAAAAGGTCTATCCAAAACTTCTGCCCATTTTTTTCATTGGATTGTTTCTTTTTGATTTTCAGCTGTACGAGCTGTTTATATATTTTGGATATTAACCCCTTGTTGGTTATATCATTTGCAAATATTTTCTCCCATTCCCATAGGTTGTCTTTTCATTTTGTTGATGATTTCCTTTGCTGTGCAAAAGCCTTTAATTAGGTGCCATTTGTTTATTTTTACTTTTATTTCTTTTGCCTTAAGAGACAGATCCAAAAAAAATATTGCTCCAATTTATGTCAAAGAGAGTTCAGCCTATGTTTTTCTCTAGCAGTTCTATGGCTTCGGGTTTTACATTTAGGTCTTTAATCCATTTTGGGTTTATACAATTTTTTGTTTATGGTGTGAGTAAATGTCCTACTCTCATTCTTTTACATGTAGCTGTGCAGTGTTCCCACTTATTGAAGTGATTATCTTTTCTCCACGGTACATTCTGGCTTCCTATGTTATAGATTAGCTGACTGTGTGTATGTGACTGCATAAACGTGGCAGTGTGAAGAATATCAGTCTTCAGTGAATTTTTATTTCTGTTTGTAAAAAAGACAGTATTTTTAAAAATCATTGTTTATTTAATCAGTTTATCAGATGGGCTAAACTCAGTGAGGTACAGCAGATAATAGTTTTATTTTTCTCTAATCACTCCTTGCCAGCATGCTGTGATACTTCACCCTTCCCCACCTCTGGGCAGTGTCTCAGGCCTATCCCACAGATTTTTAAAACTTAATTATTCATTTATGTTTGGCTATGCTGGATCTGCATTGCTGTGCATAATGGCTTTCTCTAGTTGCAGTGAGCAGGGGCTGCTCTCTAGTGGTGTGAGGGCTTCTCCTTGCAGCGGCTTCTCTTGTAGACCACAGGATCTAGAGCATGCGGGCTTCAGTAATTGCAGCATGTGGCCTCAGCTGTTGTGGCACACGGGCTCAGTTGCCCTGCAGCAACCAGTGTCCCCTGTACTGGCAGGTGGATTAACCCCTGGACCACCAGGGTAGTCCAAAAAGACAGTATTTCAAATCATTTCGCGCTCTCTCTCTCTCTTTTTTTTTTTTTGCTGAATAGAGAAGTATCTTTCTGGTAGGAATTTTCTTTCCAGAAAGTATATTTATGGCCTTGAATATTTTACAGTCTTTTTGTTTTGGCTATATATCTTCTTTATTTTCTACTTTTTTTTTTAGCTCAAAGTCAACACTGCATCCCAGCCTCCTAGATAATTCACTCTTTTCATACATTTAACTGTACTTACTATCCCATCATCTTCTCTAACTATTCTTTTGATTTTTCTCAAATGAGTCTTTCTGGGCTACCGGCAGGGTTTTTCTTTTCAGCCTTTCCTTGTTAGCCTCTACCACACTTGAGACTATACAGTAATTGATAAAGACAGATTCTTTCTTTGGTAATACTGTGAACTGATAACTGGAAAAATCCTCCTATAAAACATCTAGAAGTGCTGGATAAAATAAAACAAACATTCTTTTAAGTAAAGATCTGCAGTTTAATGGCCATAAATTCCTCTTATCCCAGTATGCTTTTTCCCTTGCAGTGTGATTTTGTTGCTGTGTATACAAGAGATGCAGAGAAGGCAATGGCACCCTACTCCAGTACTCTTGCCTGGAAAATCCCATGGATGGAGGAGCCTGGTGGGCTACAGTCCATGGGGTCACACAGAGTCGGACACAACTGAAGCGACTTAGCAGCAGCAGCAGCATACAAGAGATGATCTTAGCCCTCACTCTTTATACCTAGACTGCTCTTGTCTTCTGACACCAACTGGTGTGCTTCAATACAGTTCAATTCTAATGCTAATTATTTGACATTATGGTCAGAATCCACGGCTTAAAGGTCATGATCTCCAAAAGACTACTCTTGGCTTTAGATACCAGCTGCAAGAGGGGTCCTCCAGCCATCTGCATTTCTGACCAACTAGTTACAAATATGAAGGGTTCCCATGAACTCCCAGATTCAGTAATTCATTAGTATGACTCATAAAATTTGAGAAAGCTCTATACTTGCAATGACAGTTTGTTATGAAGGATACAATTCAGAACCAGCCAAATGAAGAAACACAAAAGACATAGTCTGGGAAGGATCTGAACTCAGCACTTCCTTAACTTCTCCTTGTAGAATCAGGGTGTCTCACCCTCTTGGCAAATCAGTATATTCACCAACCAGGAAGCTCAACTGGGATTTGATGTCTAGAATCTTCACCATGGTTTCTTTATGTGAGCATGATTGACTGAATCGTTAGCCTTGTGATTAAATTCAATGTTCAGCCCCTCTCTCTTTTCTGGAGATTGCACTGGCTCAAAGTCCCAACTTCTTACTTTATCATATAGTTGGGTCTTTCTCGTGACTAGTCTCATCCTGAGTCATTTTATCTCATAGCATAGACTAAGATGGTCTGTGCTATGAGATAAAAGATAAGACTAACATGGGGCTTCCCAGGTGGCTCAGTGGTAAAGCATCTGCCTGCCAATACAGGAGATGCCGGTTTGATCCCTGGGTTGGGAAGATCCCCTGGAGTAGGAAATGGCAATCCAGTCCAGTATTCTTGCCTGAGAAATCCCATGAACAGAGGAGCCTGGTAGGCTACAGTCCATAGGGTTAGACACGACTGAGCACACCAGTGTTTACATAGATTAGGATGGTACCCAAGGAAGTCACAAATAACAAAAACATTAGTACTTAGGAAGTACCAAGGATTTACACCCTCTCTCCTAGGAACCAGGGACAAAGACTGGTCAAATTCTATGTTATATAATGCCACGTAACTAATGCTGCTGCTGCTGCTGCTGCTAAGTCGCGTCAGTTGTGTCCGACTCTGTGCAATCCCACAGACGGCAGCCCACCAGGCTCCCCCTGGGATTCTCCAGGCAAGAACACTGGAGTGGGTTGCCATTTCCTTCTCCAATGCATGAAAGTGAAAGTGAAATTGACGTTGCTCAGTCATGTCCAGACTCTCAGTAACCCTATGGACTGCAGCCTACCAGGCTCCTCTGTCCATGGGATTTTCCAGGCAAGAGTACTGGAGTGGGTCACTAGTGCCTTCTCTGCATGTAACCAATAGGATATAGTAAAAACATATTATACAACTTCCAAGGTTAGGTCTTAAATCTTATAATACATTTTGTACTTTTTTAACACTGCTCTAAGACTGTTGGGGAAGGCAATGGCACCCCACCCCAGTACTCTTGCCTGGAAAATCCAATGGACAGAGGAGCCTGGTGGGCTGCAGTCCAGGGGGTCGCACAGAGTCAGACACGACTGAAGAGACAGCAGCAGCAGCAGCAAGACTGCCATGTAAGAAAATTGGTCTAACCTAGTGGAGGAGGAGAAGTTGAGATGTAGGACTTCCCTGGCAGTCCAGTGGTTAAAAATCCACCTACCAATTCAGGAGGCATGGGTTCGATCTTTGGTCCAGGAAGATCCCATGCCACGGGGTGACTAAGCCTGTTCACTGCAACTAGAGCCCTGTACTGCAGCTACTGAAGTTTGAAAGCCTTCAGCGCATGCTCTCCAATAAGTGAAGCCACTGCAGCGAGAAACCCGACCACCACACCTAGAGAATAGCCCCTGGTCGCCACAACTACGGAAAGCCTGTGTGCAGCAACAAAGACTCAGCACAGCCAGAAAGGAAAGGAAAAAAAAAAACAAACCTGAAATGCACAAACCAATAGCCAGCACTGACTGTTAATCATGTAAGTGAGAACATTTTGGACCCTCCAGCTGATTCATCATTGACCCCAGGCAAAATGAGCAGGGGGAACCCTCATTCAACCCACTGAAGTGTGGGATATAATCAATCATAGCTGCATGAAGCCATTATTTTTAGTGTTGTTCGTAATGTAGCAATCAGTGGATAACTGATAGTTGGGAGCCAAAAACAAAGGTAAAACCAGAGCCCTAAGCAAGTAAGCTCTTACTCAGGCAGTCCTATCCTAAGGTTAGAGGTGGTTTTCCCACTTGGTAACAATAGGCTTAGGTTTTTAACAAGGACTTGACATCTCATGACGTAGGGAGCTGGAATTAAGTCCGGTAAATAAAGTCGAAACTTTCAAAGGCTGCTGTAAGTGACAGGTGAAGTAAGAAAAATTCCTCTGGCATAGGGAAAGGACAAGAAAGCTTGTCTGTCTTGGTCTGGGATCTGGAAAGTAAAAAGGAAGCATTCTTTTTTAATTTATAACTACTAGCTTGACCTGATTTCACTTAGATTTGGAGTTTGAATGTGTACCACTAATATGTTAGTATCTGTCTGGGAACTCCAAATTAGAATTTAACATAAAAAGTGATCTATGAGTAACATAATCATCTATACAGAAAATACTAAGGAATCTACAAAAAAGTACTAGCTCTATAGATGATGTCAACAAGCTCTCAGAAGCAAAGGGAGAAAAGGAAAGATATAAGCATCTGAATGTAGAGTTCCAGAGAATAGCAAGAAGAGATAAGAAAGTCTTCTTCAATGATCAATGCAAAGAAATAGAGGAAAACAACAGAATGGGAAAGACTAGAGATCTCTTCAAGAAAATTAGAGATACCAAGGGAACATTTCATGCAAAGATGGGCTTGATAAAGGACAGAAATGGTCTGGACCTAACAGAATCAGAAGATACTAAGAAGAGGTGGCAAGAATACACAGAAGAACTGTACAAAAAAGATCTTCACGACCCAGATAATCATGATGGTGTGATCACTCATCTAGAGCCAGACATCCTGGAATGTGAAGTCAAGTGGGCCTTAGAAAGCATCATATGAACAAAGCTAGTGGAGGTGATGGAATTCCAGTTGAGCTGTTTCAAATCCTGAAAGATGATGCTGTGAGAGTGCTGCACTCAATATGCCAGCAAATTTGGAAAACTCAGCAGTGGCGACAGGACTGGAAAAGGTCAGTTTTCATTCCAGTTCCAAAGAAAGACAATGCCAAAGAATGCTCCAACTACCGCACAATTGCACTCATCTCACATGCTAGTAAAGTAATGCTCAAAATTCTCCAAGCCAGGCTTCAGCAATATGTGAACCGTGAACTCCCTGATGTTCAAGCTGGTTTTAGAAAAGGCAGAGGAACCAGAGATCAAATTGCCAACATCCGCTGGATCATGGAAAAAGCAAGAGAGTTCCAGAAAAACATCTATTTCTGCTTTATTGACTATGCCAAAGCCTTTGACTGTGTGGATCACAATAAACTGTGGACAATTCTGAAAGAGATGGGAATACCAGACCACCTGACCTGCCTCTTGAGAAATCTGTATGCAGGTCAGGAAGCAACAGTTAGACCTAGACATGGAACAACAGACTGGTTCCAAATAGGAAAAGGAGTACGTCAAGGCTGTATATTGTCACCCTGCTTATTTAACTTCTATGCAGAGTACATCATGAGAAACGCTGGGCTGAAAGAAGTACAAGCTAGAATCAAGATTGCCAGGAGAAATATCAATAACCTCAGATATGCAGATGACACCACCATTATGGCAGAAAGTGAAGAGGAACTAAAAAGCCTCTTGATGAAAGTGAAAGAGGAGAGTGAAAAAATTGGCTTAAAGCTCAACATTCAGAAAACGAAGATCATGGCATCCAGTCTCATCACTTCATGGGAAATAGATGGGGAAACAATGGAAACAGTGTCAGACTTTATTTTTTTGGGTTGCAAAATCACTGCAGATGGTGATTGCAGCCATGAAATTAAAAGACACTTCCTCCTTGGAAGAAAAGTTATGACCAACCTAGCTAGCATATTCAAAAGCAGAGACATTACTTTGCCGACTAAAGTCCGTCTAGTCAAGGCTATGGTTTTTCCACTGGTCATGTATGGATGTGAGAGTTGGACTGTGAAGAAGGCTGAGCACCGAAGAATTGATGCTTTTGAACTGTGGTGTTGGAGAAGACTCTTGAGGGTCCCTTGGACTGCAAGGAGATCCAACCAGTCCATTCTGAAGATCAGCCCTGGGATTTCTTTGGAAAGAATGATGCTAAAGCTGAAACTCCAGTACTTTGGCCACCTCATGTGAAGAGTTGACTCATTGGAAAAGACTCTGATGCTGGGAGGGATTGGGGGCAGGAGGAGAAGGGGACGACAGAGGATGAGATGGCTGGATGGTATCACTGACTTGATGAACGTGAGTCTGAGTGAACTCCCGGAGTTGATGATGAACAGGGAGGCCTGGCGTGCTGCGATTCATGGGGTTGCAAAGAGTCGGACATGACTGAGCGACTGAACTGAACTGACACAAAAATTAGTTGTATTTCTTATTATCAATTGGAAATTAATAATTTTAAATATAATTTACAATAGAATAAAATCATGAAAGGGAATTCCCTGGCATTCCAGTGGTTAGGACTCTGTGCTTAACAAAATATGTGCAAGATTTTGTATTCTGAAAATTATAAAAATTGTTCTAAGAAAAACTGAAGATTGTTTAAGTAAATAGAGAGATATACTTTGTTCATAATAAATTAGAAATAGCTATATTGTCAAGACTTCACTCTCACCTAATTGATCTATAGATTCAATGTTATACCAAACAAAATCTCAGCAAACTTTTTTTCTTTTGGCCCCACAGCATGCAGATTCTTAGTTCCCAACAAGGGATTGAACCTATATCCATATCCCCTGTGTTGAAAGTGTAGAGTCTTAACTGCTGGACACCAAGGAAGTCCCTTAGTAAACTTTATGTAGAAACTGACAAGCAAGTTCTAAATTAATAAAGAAATGCAAAGGATCCAGAATAGCCAAAACAATCTTGTAAAAGAACAAAGTTGGAAGAGCTCATGAGATCTGATTTTGAGATTTACTATAGCTAAAGTAATCAAGAGAGTGTGATATTGCCAAAAGGACAGATGTATAGATAAATAGAACAGACTAGAGAGTTCAGGAATAGACCAACACATACATGGTCAACATTCGAAGGTCAATATTCCAATATTCAATAGAAAATTAGAATCTTTTCAACTTATGGTGCTGAAACTGTTGGATATCCATAAGCAAAAAATAAAGCTTCATTCTTATGTCATATCATTAAAACAAAATAGCGACATAAAAAAATCAATGGGGCTTCCCTGGTGACTCAGTGGTAAAAAATCATGCCAGTGCAAGAGATGTGGGTTCAATCCCTGATCTGGGAAGATCCCACATACCATGTGCCACAACTATTGAGCCTGTGCTCCAGAGTCCATGCGCCACAACTACTGAAGGCCTTGAGCCCCTAGAGCTCATGCTCTGCAACAGGAGAAGCCACAGAAATGAGAACCCCAAGCACCACAACTGGAGAGGAGCCCCCTGCTCGCCACAACTAGAGAAAAACCATGCAGCAATGAAGATCCAGCGCAGCCAAAAACAAAAAATCAGTAAAATTCTATATTTACAAAAGTAGTTTAAAAAGTAATAATAAGAAAATAAAGCACATCAGTGGTTGCTTGGGTGTCAGGTGTGGGGAAAGAAGATTGACTTGAAAGGAGGCATAAATAAACTTTCTGAGGTTATGAAATATTCTATATCTTAATTTTGGTGATTATTACAAAACTGTTTACATTTTTCAAAACTCATCGAATGCTTCACTTTAAATTAGTGAATCTTATTGTATGTAAATTATACCTCAGTGAAGCTGATGGAAGAAAGTGGCCTGCTCTTAGTGAGTTCCTAGAAAACACAAAAACTTCCCTGGAGGTACATACTCTTAACTCAGGTGTCAAAGGATTCTCAGAGATGATGCCCAGTTGAACATGAGATTACTACACAAAACTCACAGGGAAACTACTAGCCTCAATTGATAAAGAGAGAAACAATAATCAGCAAAATGAGATCCCCAAGAATCACAAATAACTAGGCTATTCAATAGACAGTATAAATGAAGTGTACATTAAAATAATAAAGGCATATAATAAGGAATTGAAAGCATTAGGACAAAAAAAGAGACATGACTAGAAAAAGACAAAGAGCTTTAAAAATAACACTTAACCTTCTATGGAAGAAGAATAAGGAAGAGGAGAAGAAGAAAGAGAAGGAGAAAGTCACAAATAGAATTTCTAGAAAAGAAAAATGTAGTATCTGGAATTTTTAAAAAATATGGACAAGTTTAACAGCTGATTAAACCAGCTAAGGAGAGAGTTGCGAAACTTAAATTGACATGGAAAATACACAGAACATGGTGTAAAGAGCTAAAGAAACAAAACATAAAAATTTGAGACATACAGAATAGAACAAGAAGACCTAATATATTTCTAGCAGTGGTTCAAAAGCAGAGAATAGAATGAAATAGAATATTCAGAAAGCTAATGACTCAGAATTTTCCAGAATCAATGGATGACAATGAACAGACATTTTAACATGTCCTGCAAGACCTCAACTGCTAATCCCACTTAAGCTTTCGAATCTTTTTCTGATGTCACTCTTCCAATTTTATACTTTGTTTATTGATGAGATAAACAATACAAGAGAAGGAACAACTTGCTTGTGGAAGTAGGAGGATATCATTAGTTTAATTAGTTTCAAATCAGTGTTTTCTTTCGAACCCTGAATTTTGTGCATGCTGTTTTCTCTGCCTAAAAGAAAACCTTTTATTGATGTTCCACTAAGCTAGTCACATTTCCCTCCCACCTCCCATCCCCCAGTATTCCAACTAAATGCTGGAGCTTCCATTCTGTGGTTAAGAGATAGTTTATTTTCTTCTAAGAGTTTCCTTACTCATGATATATCCAATATCCCCAAGGGTTTACTCAGGCCTGAGAACAATGGTCTCAAATAAACCAGGGAGCCTGATCCATTTGCTGGTTTTGGGTTGCTTGGTGAGCCAGGGAGGGATCCTGACCACTGAATTTCCAAAGGAACCTGGTTCAAATATGTCCCGTTGAAGCTGAAGATCTGCTACCACTGCCATAACTACCTCTGTAACCTCTACCATGGATAAGCAGGAAGACACTGGAGTTTCAGCATAGTGTTTATCTGGACCTGTGCCCAAGGATAAGTCATTTCTGTTTCTCCTCCCACAGTCTCAAGAGCTGTTCCCCACAACCTCTGTCTGCATATCCTGTATGTGTGTCTGAAGGTTGACAACAAAATGACAAGTCTCTTTCACTCATAATAGTTGGCCCAGAGTGCCACAGGGATTCCTAACACTTGGTTGCTCACACACACTCACTGAGCACAGGAGTCAGTCCCCCCGCCAAGGCATGTTCACGGGCTAGGATTGAGGTCACTAAATCACTGAGGTCAATGATAATTCTATTTTCTCTTTTTTTCTCTAATCTCTACTCCATTTTTCAATCCCTTCTGCAATCACTGTGGCTTAGATCCTAAACATCTCTTTTCCAGAACGCCACAGCAGTCTCCTAATTAGTCTCCCTGCCTTCACTCATCATTCATACCTCTCTGCTTACCTCCTCGTCCCTGCCATACTCTTATTCTCCTGAATTCCTTTCATGCTGTCACTAGACAGATCTTTCTAAATTTCAAAACTGATTATTTTCTTCACATCATGGTAAGTTAAAAAGAGCCAACAAATCCTATTTCCATAGCTTACTCACTACTTAGCATTTCTGTGTTTTAATTTCCTCCTCTATAAAAGAGAGAAAAATAATAGTATCTGTCTTATAAGATCATTTTGAAGATTAAATTATATAATGTGTTTAAAGTTCTTAGCACAATGCCTGGCATTAATAAATACTGAAAATAACAGTGAATGTCTCCATTTTCTCTCTTTTCTTCCTAATCACCCATGGTTAGGTCTAAATGCTTCATGACATAAAAGATATCTGCAACATCTATCTCTAGCTCTAAAGTGGAGCTGACTCAATTCATACATAGTCCATCTGTGAGCATTAAGCTCTTATCTCTGGTGTTCACTCAGAACATTTTTGTTTTTGCTGTCCAGATTTTTACATTTTTGATTCTCATTCACCAAATTTACATCAAACCTCTGGGTCTTTTGATCTGTTTAGAATCATTCTACCACCAAGCGGGGCTTCCCTGGTGGCTCAGAGGGATTCCCTGGTGGCTCAGATGGTTAAGAATCTGCCTGTAATATTGGAGACCTGGGTTCAATCCCTGGGTGAGGAAGATACCCTGGAGAAGGCAATGGTTACCCACTCCAATATCCTTGCCTGAAGAATTCAATGGACAAAGGAGCCTGGCGGGCTACAGTCCATAGAGTCACAAAAACTTGGACATGACTCATCAACTAACACTTTCACTTTCCACCACGCAGCTAGTCTTAGGCCAACTTTATTTGATCTTAAATTTAGACTATCATGTGATTTTGGTGTAGTTGAAGCTTCAGATAGAGGCAGCTTCATCAACTGTCCAGGTATGGTCCATCCCTGTCTGGTATGGTCAGGACTGAGTTCCTCACCCTTCTCGTGACTCCCAACCTCCACAGTCCCCAGAGTCTCCCTTTAGTTTTAGGGACTGCCCATAAAGTCCTCCAGTGTCCTTCCCTGCCTCCCTAACTACTATGTCCCCCCCATATGCCATCCATCATTTTTGGCATCTTTGCGTATTATTCATGCTGTTGTCTCCCTGATGCACCGCAGACTCTAACTTAAAACCTGTTTCAAGCCTTTCTTCTTTGGTAAAGGCTTACTTGACCTTCTTCCTTTTCCTCCCTTGAAGGACAAGGATAGTGTTTGATTGTACTGGGCTCAGGGTGGTGCCAGGCGTGTAGTTGGAGTTTAGTGAATATTTGTTGAAAGGCAGCCTTGGAAAGTATTGGTCACTTAGTTCCAGGTTCCAGGGGCTGCCCTTGCTGCTATCTTTTCAGGTATTCATGTCTTCAGTTCTCCCTTTGATTCTGTGAACAACTCTGACACATTTCTGATAAATTCTTTTTTAAAGAATTTAAGTTAACAAAATTTGTATTATGCTGTTTGCAATTATAGACTCCTTTCATAATGAGAAAAAAAGTTTGTTTTCTACATAGAAATATAAATAGACTCTAATTTAATCAGCTGTTCTTTAGCAGCTGTTTTTGAGTTAAGTGAGAATCTTCACATTCACCTAGTATGGGAGAGCTGAAATTTGACTACGGTTTTCAGTAATGAAGTTGAGAACATGAGAGCTAGAAAGCGACCTCTGGCCAGGTCACTGTGGCAAAAAGCACACAAAGAGTACCGTACTCGGGTCCTCTCCAGAAAGAGTACAGTCAATTTAGTTTGAATTAAAAACATCCTCCAGTAGGCATCATTAGGCAGGTACCTCTCCCTGAACTTACTGGACATATGTCCAGAGAAAACTTTAATTTGAAAAGATATATACACCCCAGTGTTCATAGCAGCACAATTTATAATAGCCAAGATATGGAAGCAACCTAAATGTTCATTAACAGATAAATAAGTAAATAAGATATGATATATAGATACAACAGAATATTACTCAGCCATAAACAGAATGAAATAATGCCATTTGTAGCAACATGGATGGACCTCAAGATTATCGTACTAAGTGAAGTAAGTCAGAGAAAGCAAATATCATATGATATCACTTGTATGTGGAATCTAAAAAATGATACAAATGAACTTAATTACAAAACAGAAACAGACCCACAGATAGAGAGGACAAATTTATGGTTACTAAAGGGGGAAGGGGAAGGGAAGGGATAAATAAGGAGTATGGGATTAGCAGATACACAGATGGATTGTAAAGAAAGCTGAGTGCCAAAGAATTGATGCTTTTGAACTATGATGTTGGAGAAGACTCTTGAGAGTACCTTGGACTGTAAGGAGATCCAATCAGTCCATCCTAAAGGAAATCAGTCCTGAATATTCATTGGAAAGACTGATGCTGAAGCTGAAACTCCAATACTTAGGCCACCTGATGTGAAGAACGGACTCATTGGAAAAGACCATAGGAAAGACTGAAGGCAGGAGAAGAAGGGAACGACAGAGGATGAGATGGTTGGATGGAATCACGGACTCAATGGACATGAGTTTGAGCAAGCTCCGGGAGTTGGTGATGGACAGGGAAGCCTGGTGTGCTGCAGTCCATGGGATTGCAGAGTCAGACATGACTGAGCAACTGAACTGACTGACTACTATATGTAAAATATATAAACAATAAGATCCTACTGTATAGCCCAGGGAACTATATATCCTGTAATGAACTAAATGGAAAAGCATATATATATATATGTATATATATATAAAAGTTTTCCTGCTTGCTAAAAGCAAGTGATGGTGACTGACTACTTTGCCATTACAAGCTCTGAATAAATAATCTCTGACTGTTTTCATTTGGATGATCCTCATTAATATCTTTAGCAGAAAGGTTGAATTCATAATTTTAAAGGTATATTTATAAATCTCTGAATGAGAGACTGAGGTGAAGAAAAGAAGTCTGTTCAAAGATTGGGATGTCAAGAAACTGAAAAGACAAATTTTTGATGAGGACTTCCTGGTGGTTCAGCGGCTAAGACTCTGAGCTCCCAATGCAGAGGGCCTGGGTTTGATCCTTGGTCAGGGAACGAGATCCCACATGTCCCAACTAAAGATCTTGCATGTCACAACTAAGACCTAGAGCAGCCAAATAAATAAATATTAAAAAAATTTTTTGATGGATTTTGACATGTCTGTGTACATGTCAAAATTCAGAAAATTTTCTGGCTTTAGGAGAAAATGACTATGGTCAGAACTGATGAAATCTACAATAAAGGAGGGAAAGTGGCTGCAAAGTCAGCAGTAGTTAAGACACTGGCGAGGTGTGGTCAGGATAGTATCTTTATATCACCTTCGAGGTAGCACTTTAAGTCCTCCCTTAAAGGAAGGCTAGGAGGCTAAGGATCAACAGTGGAAAAGAGTAATTGTCTCTGTCCTAAAAGAGAGACAGATAGGGAGACAGATATTGGAGAGAATGTGTAAAGTTCTGTGATGGAGAAGTAAGAGTGCTTACTTCTTACTCGTGGAAGTGCCAAAAGATGAAACCTAGTCAAGATGGTGAGGGAGGGGCAGTCAGAGATTCTCTAGGGGCAGTTGTAGTCAGGTAGTGTCTTGAGGATGAGTAGGAAAGCACAGCATGCAGAGGGTTTCATTGATCTGATGTTATTTCTGTAC
This sequence comes from Oryx dammah, assembly GCF_014754425.2. Lineage (NCBI taxonomy): Eukaryota > Metazoa > Chordata > Mammalia > Artiodactyla > Bovidae > Oryx > Oryx dammah. The sequence goes on from NW_024070187.1 coordinate 58,570,972, forward strand.
CAAGATCATAGGTCTTAATTATTATAATTTAAAAATAGGACTTGACAAGACAACTTTCTCCATCTTATTCTTCTTCAAATTGTTTTGGGTCTTCTTAATCTTATTCTTTTCCAAATCAATTTTAGAATGAGCTTGTCAAGTTTCATGGAAATCTCTGATAAGATTTTGGTTAGAGCTGCAGAGCATTTAAAACTTTTCCTTCTTATTAAACTATTTTGATACAACCCTTAAGTGGCAGCTTTCAATTTTACCTTTCTCAAGATCTTATTTGGCTTCCTATGTAAGATTAAATTTCTTTGCTATTTCCATAGCACCCTGTATTCCCTGTTATGTAACAGATCAGATTTTAATTCTCAACTCAAAGTCTGATTTCTGGGAAAGTTCACAGGTGAAAGTAGCTCAGTTGTGCCTGACTCTTTGCGACCCCATGGTCTATACAGTCCAGTCCATGGAATTCTCCAGGCCACTGGAATGGGTAGCCTTTTCCTTCTCCAGGGGATCTTCCTAATCCAAGGATCGAACCCAGGTCTCCCACATTGCAGGCAGATTCTTTACTAGCTGAGCCACGAGGGAAGCCATATTGGTCTAGTTCATCCAGTACACAGGCTAAAAGAGTTTGTATTTAATACAAACTTTTCTTTAAAAAAATTAAAATTAAAAATTTTAAAGGATGCTGGGAATTCCTTGGCATCAGTGGTTAGGACTCTGTGTTCTCACTGCCAAAGTCCTCGGTTTGATCCCTGGTCCAGGAATTAAAATCTCACAAGCTATGCATGGTGCCAAAAAAAAAAAAAACAGGTTCGCGGGTGGGGTGACCTTCAGCAAGTATAATAATATATAAGAGAGGCAGGTCATGATGGAGAGGTCTGACAGAATGTGGTCCATTGGAAAGGTATGGTAAACCACTTCAGTATTCTTGCTTTGAGAACCCCATGAACAGTATGAGAAGACAAAATGATAGGATACTGAAAGAGGAACTCCCCAAGTCAGTAGGTGCCCAATACGCTACTGGAGATCAGTGGAGAAATAACTCCAGAAAGAATGAAGGGATGGAACAAAGCAAAAATAATACCCAGTTGTGGATGTGACTGGTGATAGAAACAAAGTCTGATGCTGTAAAGAACAATATTGCATAGGAACCTGGAATGTTAGGTCCATGAATCAAGGCAAATTGGAAGTGGTCAAACAAGAGATGGCAAGAGTGAACGTCAACATTCTAGGAATCAGAGAACTACAATGGACTGGAATGGGTGAATTTAACTCAGATGACCATTATATCTACTACTGTGGGCAGGAATCCCTTAGAAGAAATGGAGTAGCCATCATGGTCAACAAAAGAGTCCAAAATGCAGTACTTGGATGCAATCTCAAAAATGACAGAATGATCTCTGTTCGTTTCCAAGGCAAACCATTCAATATCATGGTAATCCAAGTCTATGTCCCATCCAGAAACGCCGAAGAAGCTGAAGTTGAACGGTTCTATACAAGATCTTCTAGAACTAACACCCAAAAAAGATGTCCTTTTCATTATAGGGGACTGGCATGCAAAGGTAGGAAGTCAAGAAACACCTGGAGTAACAGGAACATTTGGCCTTGGAGTACGGAATGAAGCAGAGCAAAGACTAATAGAGTTTTGCCAAGAGAATGCACTGGTCCTAGCAAACACCCTCTTCCAACAACACAAGAGAAGACTCTACACATGGACATCACCAGATGGTCAACACCGAAATCAGATTGATTATATTCTTTGCAGCCAAAGACGGAGAGGCTCTATACAGTCAACAAAAACAAGACCAGGAGCTGACTGTGGCTCAGATCGTGAACTCCTTATTGCCAAATTCAGACTTAAATTGAAGGAAGTAGGGAAAACCACTAGACCATTCAGGTATGACCTAAATCAAATCCCTTACGATTATACAGTGGAAGTGAGAAATAGATTTAAGAGACTAGATCTGATAGAGTGCCTGATGAATTATGGAATGAGGTTCGTGACATTGAACAGGAGACAGGGATCAAGACCATCCCCATGGAAAAGAAATGCAAAAAAGCAAAATGGCTGTCTGGGGAGGCCTTACAAATAGCTGTGAAAAGAAGAGAAGCAAAAAGCAAAGGAGAAAAGGAAAGATATAAGCATCTGAATGCAGAGTTCCAAAGAATAGCAAGAAGAGATAAGAAAGCCTTCCTTACCGATCAATGCAAAGAAATAGAGGAAAACAACAGAATGGGAAAGACTAGAGATCTCTTCAAGAAAATTGGAGATACCAAGGGAACATTTCATGCAAAGATGGGATCGATAAAGGACAGAAATGGTATGGACCTAACAGAAGCAGAAGATATTAAGAAAAGGTGGGAGGAATACACAGAAGAACTGTACAAAAAAGATCTTCACGACCAGGATAATCACGATGGTGTGATCACTAATCTAGAGCCAGACATCCTGGAATGTGAAGTCAAGTGGGCCTTAGAAAGCATCACTACAAACAAAGCTAGTGGAGGTGATGGAATTCCAGTTGAGCTGTTTCAAATCCTGAAAGATGATGCTGTGAGAATGCTGCACTCAATATGCCAGCAAATTTGGAAAACTCAGCAGTGGCGACAGGACTGGAAAAGGTCAGTTTTCATTCCAATCCCAAAGAAAGGCAATGCCAAAGAATCCTCAAACTACTGCACAATTGCACTCATCTCACATGCTAGTAAAGTAATGCTCAAAATTCTCCAAGCCAGGCTTCAGCAATATGTGAACCGTGAACTCCCTGATGTTCAAGCTGGTTTTAGAAAAGGCAGAGGAACCAGAGATCAAATTGCCAACATCCGCTGGATCATGGAAAAAGCAAGAGAGTTCCAGAAAAACATCTATTTCTGCTTTCTTGACTATGCCAAAGCCTTTGACTGTGTGGATCACAATAAACTGTGGACAATTCTGCAAGAGATGGGAATACCAGACCACCTGACCTGCCTCTTGAGCAACCTATAAAGCAGGTCAGGAAGCAAGAGTTAGAACTGGACATGGAACAACAGACTGGTTCCAAATAGGAAAAGGAGTACAACAAGGCTGTATATTGTCACCCTGCCTATTTAACTTCTATGCAGAGTACATCATGAGAAATGCTGGACTGGAAGAAGCACAAGCTGGAATCAAGATTGCCAGGAGAAATATCAATAACCTCAGATATGCAGATGACACCACCATTATGGCAGAAAGTGAAGAGGAGCTAAAAAGCCTCTTGATGAAAGTGAAAGAAGAGAGTGAAAAAATTGGCTTAAAGCTCAACATTCAGAAAATGAAGATCATGGCATTTGGTCCCATCACTTCATGGCAAATAGATGGGGAAACAATGGAAACAGTGTCAGACTTTATTTTTGGGGGTTGCAAAATCACTGCAGGTTGTGATTGCAGCCATGAAATTAAAAGACACTTACTCCTTGGAAGGAAAGTTATGACCAACCTAGATAGCATATTAAAAAGCAGGGACGTTACTTTGCCAACAACGGTCCGTCTAGTCAAGGCTATGGTTTTTCCAGTAGTCATGTATGGATGTGAGAGTTGGACTGTGAAGAAAGCTGAGCACCAAAGAATTGATGCTTTTGAACTGTGGTGTTGGAGAAGACTCTTGAGAGTCCCTTGGATTGCTAGGAAATCCAACCAGTCCATTCTAAAGGAGATCAGTCCTGGGTGTTCTTTGGAAGGAATGATCCTAAAGTTGAAACTCCAGTACTTTGGCCACCTCATGCGAAGAGCTGACTCACTGGGAAAGACTCTGATGCCGGGAGGGATTGGGGGCAGGAGGAGAAGGGGATAACAGAGGATGAGATGGCTGGATGGCATCACGGACTCGATGGACGTGAGTTTGAGTGAACTCCGGGAGTTGGTGACGGTTAGGAAGGCCTGGCGTGCTGCGATTCATGGGGTCACAAAGAGTCGGACACGACTGAGTGACTCAACTGAACTGTACTGAATGGAAGGGAAGAGATGTCTGTCTTGTTAATAGGAAAAGAAGATCAAAGAATGTTTAGCTGATAAGAATTAACAGAGTTTTATTATTTTAATTATGTTTCTCCTCTATTGTTATTTCTAACAGCTTTGTACTGTTTTGGGGGTTCCGTTGTGGCTCAGCTGGTAAAGAATCCGCCTGCCATGCAGAAGACTTGGGTTCGATCACTGGGTTGGGAAGATCCCCTGGAGAAGGGAAAGACTACCGATTCCAGTATTCTGGCCTGGAGAATTCCATGGACTGTACAGGGCCATGAGGTCACAAAGAGTCGGACACGACTGAGCAACTTTCACTCACTCACACACTCTACTATTATTACCACTTCCATTTTCTTTCTATTGTAATCAACATGGAAATTTGGTACTAGTGATGGAGAGGCAGTAGGATTGGAGTGTGAGAAGAGTAAGGAAGATCTGTGAAAATGGGTGTGTGAACAGGATGGGGAGTCAGAGAATTCCTGGACAGTGTTATAAGAGCCCAGTGGCGACCAGAAACCGTGAATTCATAGTGGTGCTGGTTTTCTCCAGGTATTCACAGCAGCACAGGTACACAAACAGATAATATGAACCACTGGATTGATTGAGGACTGGGATTTTTGCCAGACTGCTGCTGGAGAAGGACAATTGAGCCAGCAAGTTCAAAATTAGTCAGAAGTACTTGATATTTGTAAACCACAGAGAATTTTATTCAATAAAATGGAGGCGGAAGTGTGGAAGGGGTATGTTTCTCTTAAAAGCAAGCTCAGCAGGAGACAAAACTGCCTCTCCAGGTTTGCCAGTGGATGGGAGAGGGAAGAAGATGAAGCCCAACCAAGGAGAGAACAGAGGGAGAGTCCTTGAGGGGAGGGAGGAAAGTCACAGAGAAAGAGACAGGGAGGGAGAGGGAGGGATGGAGGAGTGTAAGGAAGACGAAGGGGACAGACAGACAGACTAGAGACTAAGAGGGCATTTGGGTTTGTTTGTGATAGCTTTCCATTCTTGGTTCCCTGGCTATGTTTCAAACCTATAGGTTCAACAGATTTCCCCTGTATTCTTACAGTGAACTTTTACTTTCTGATTGCAGTTTCTATCTCAAAATAGTCTTAACGAAGACAAGAAAATGTCATACAGACTCCTGTACTCATGGAGTGTTTTGTCTTGTTTTGGGGGTGAGGATGGGGAATGTAGGGCCAAGGTTTTCAGTTTTTCAAGCCTTAAAGGGCCCTGCTTTTGGAGCCATCTAACAGTCATATTGCATAAGGCTCAGAGAATTGGGGCAGATGACTTTGGAGCCTCTGGGGCTTGTAGTCATCAGGAGATTTACCCAGGGTCCCTGCTTCCTTGCCTCACTGATCCTATTTAAAAGCAGCCACGACTTCATGCCTGGAGTTGCTGGGGATGAAGAGTAGCTTTTTTGATTGGCTGAGGTTCTGGTCCTAGGAAAAGGGGAATGTGACTCCTCTGATCTTGGATGTATCCAAGACCTTTCCCCAATGATTTCCCATTGCGCAGTGAATGAGGTCATTCCTGAGGTAGGCTGACATTGCTCCCATCTGTCTCGTTCCAGGTGGTACAATTTTGAGATCATGGCATTACTAACCCTCCTGTATTTTTCCCAAAGCCATCAGATACAGGTTTACCAAAACATTTACCTTCTGTTTCCTACTTCCTACTGACAATACTGAATATTAGCCATGTGGGGGCTCTGAGGCTGCCTGTGTGCGGATTTACTTGATTGACTGATCTTTCTGTAGGCATTTGGTTTTAGTTTCTCACAGTAGTAATAAAACCCTTCACCTCAGATTGGGACTCGAACCCAGCCAAAACCCTACTTGGGGCTTGAAACCACAATCTTTTTATCACTTACCTGTCCTCTAGATTTATTGAGGCTCAGGTTCTTTGTGTCTCAGTGCAGAAGGAATTCAGTGAGGGGCAAAGTGATAGGCAAGAAACAGAGTTATTAATATAAATCTTGTAAGAGATGCAAGCAGGCAGGCGAGGGAGCTCTGCCCTGAGGATTAATGAAAGTGAAAGTCACTTAGTTGTGTCTCCTCCGTCCATGGGATTCTCCACGCAAGAATACTGGAGAGGGTTGCCATTTCCTTCTCCAGGGGATCTTCCCAATCCAGGAATCGAATCCAAGTCTCCTGAATTGCAGGCAGATTCTTTACCGATAGAGCTCTGAGGGAAGCCCACCCGAAGGATTAAGTGGGCTACAGTTTTATAGTCAAAGGGGAGGGGAAGAGACCACCTTCTTCAAGTAGACATAGTCTTGAGTCTTATACATCACTAACTTCTTCATATCAGGCAGGAGAGTGTCTGACCCTATGAGGTCAAACTCAGATTATCATATTAGTAGAAGAGTGGTCTGTCTAGTCAAGGCTATGGTTTTTCCAGTGGTCATGTATGGATGTGAGAGTTGGACTATAAAGAAAGCTGAGCACCGAAGAATTGATGTTTTTGAACTGTGGTGTTGGAGAAGACTCTTGAGAGTCCCTTGGACTGCAAGGAGATCCAACCAGTCCATCCGAAAGGAGATCAGTCCTGGGTGTTCATTGGAAAGACTGATGTTGAAGCTGAAACTCCAATACTTTGGCCACCTGCTGGGAAGAGCTGACTCATTTGAAAAGACCCTGATGCTGGGAAAGATTGAAGGCAGGAGAAGGGGACAAAAGAGGATGAGATGGTTGGATGGCATCACCGACTCAATGGACATGGGTTTGGGTAGACTCCAGCAGTTGGTGACGGACAGGGAGGCCTGGCGTGCTGCGGTTCATGGGGTTGCAAAAAGTTGGACACAACTGAGCGACTGAACTGAACTGAGAAGAGTGGTAACATTTTTCTTTCACCTAATGGCCTGGGGCATATATTATGCTTTTATTTATGGCTTTAGAGTTGAGCACGTCTGCTTAATTCCACCTTCCAAAAGCTTGAGTGATCATTAACTTACAGTGGTCTCCCAAAGTTTCCTAGGTTTCCCTCCCTATCTGTAGTTCCCTACTGGGACTTCTACAACTACCTGTATAACTATCCTATTCTATCCCTATCAGTAGCACACAAGCAACTCATTCTCTTCTCTGTTCTTTCAACTTAAGCTGCTCTCAAGGCAGGTTCTCTAATGAATTGTTGCTGTGCAGCAATGATTGTAGTGTTATGAATTTAATTTTCATGAAGTGATGTCACAATTTATTTAACTTTTCCCCACTTGTGGGACATTTAGATTGCTTTCAATATTTGATTTTATAATTAGTTACTGTAAAGCATATTTTTATGCCTAAAGGTTTTTCTGTATTTAGGAAAATATGAGATTCCTCCCTAATTTTCCAGTTTTCAATACCACTAGAAGGCGATGGCATCCCACTCCAGTACTCTTGCCTGGAAAATCACATGGACAGAGGAGCCTGGTAGGCCTCAGTCCATGGGGTCGCTAAGAGTGGGACACAACTGAGTGACTTCAATTTCACTTTTCACTTTCATGCATTGGAGAAGGAAATGGCAACCCACTCCAGTGTTCTTGCCTGGAGAATCCCAGGGACGGGGGAGCCTGGTGGGCTGCCATCTATGGGGTCGCACAGAGTCAGACACGACTGAAGTGACTTAGCAGCAGCAGCAGCATATTAATATGTTTTACACATTTATGCTGTTTACTTCTTAGCCTGAGTGTGGAATAATGACATTAACCTCTCCCCACCCCACCTTTTTCACCCCTCTGCTTAGTTTTCTTTGAACTTCTAGCTAGGTTTGAAGAATTTCCTTCCACTTCCTTCCTCTGTAAAGTGCCCGTGAATTCCATTTTTCAGTTTCATTGCCGTTTCCTCTCCATGTAGACCTCCCTCCTAGAGAGAAGTCTGGCCTCAGACTTGGATCTGTACTGATTTCTTTCTAGACCTATCACACAGCAGTCATCCTTGGACAATCCAGAGTCCTGAATCTGATGACCTACGCTTTCTTGGTTTACTCTTTTATTTTGCTGGAGTGCATCCCCCAATAGCATCTGGAGCAAGGGTAAAAAGAAGATAAACATTTTGATAGCATGCATGTCTAAATATATCTAAGTTTAAAATTTGTTTTATAATTCTGAATTTTGATGACACTTATCCATTGTCTTCTAGCATCCATTGTTGCTGAGAAATTAAATACTATTTAATTTCCGTTTTTTTGGTATGTTATCTTTCTCTGAAAGCTTCTAGAATCATATCTCTTGTTGCATTCTGAAATTTCAAGTTCATATGTATTTGAGTTGCTATTTTTAAAATTTATTATAATGGGCACTCAATGTGGTCTTAAAAAATGAGATATAATTGACACATAACATTATATTAGTTATATTAAGTGTACAACATAAGGATTCCATATCTGTATATTCAATATATTCTTAAACTGGACACTTGGGCTTTATTTCTGGGAAATGTTCTTGTGCTATCTCTTGATAATTTTGTTCTGTTCTCTCTTTTTGGAACTCTTGGTTAAATGTTAAACTTCCTGGCTTAACCTTTTAATTTTCTTATATTTTTTACTTCATTCTCATTTTTAATTTGCAAAAGCACCTTTTGTTTTCTAATGTTTCTTTTTTCTCCCTGTCATTTCCTTCCCTCTCTCCCTTTCCTTCCTTCCTTCCTGAGAGAATTTCAGTCTTATTTCAGGAATACAAAATCTTATCTCTCTGAGAATGTTAATTTACTTTTTGAAAAGTTTGGCTACCTCTGCATTATCTGTTCCGCTGAGTTCTTCTTTACCCCCTCTGGGTTTATTTGTTTTGGTCTCTGTCTGTACTGTTGGAAACTTTCCTCAAAGAACTGGTGATCCTTTGGATGTTTGTTCAGATTTTCAAATGAATGGCTGCAAAGTTGATTGGAAGCTCTGTGTGAGTGGGTAGGTCTTGTCAGCTTGTGGGCTTATATTTAGATTAAAAAGGTAGCCAGCGAGCTTGTGGGTGTGGGTGTGGTCCCCCAAATGTCAGTGTGTGTAGGTACTTTCTCTGCAGCAATTTAGTTTACCTAGAAAAAGTGCCTCTAATCTGCCGGGAAGGATAAGCGTGGCTGTTGGCAGCTGTAGCACTGAGTGAGGTAAGAGGACTGGGGAATCTCAGTTCAGAATGCAGACTTTCATTTTCATTAAATCCTTACCTCTGCCCTCTTCCCGCCTGTTGCTCCCCAGGAAGCCTCCTCCCACCCAGAAAGTACTGCGGGCGTGGGGGAGGGGTGGTCCTGACTGACGGAGTGAGGCTTGTAGCGCTACTTTTTCAGTCTTTTCAGACACCACTCACTGCTTTCAATGCCCTATTTCTACCACTACCTTCCAGGGTACTACAGGTTTCAATCTTTCCCGAGGTAGTCTTGCTTCTTGAGAGTATTCTTCAAAATTCTGCTGACCATTCCACCTGCTTTTTGTCTTCCTATATTGGGGTTTGGGGATACAAATGTTTCCTAGTTTTATTGAATATGAGGTTTATATTTCTGGTTTTTCTTTTTTGGCCCCAGTGCGTGGCTTGCGGGAACTTAGTGCCCCCATCAAAGACTGACACTGGGGCCTCTGCAGTGAAAGCGCAGAGTCCCAGGCACTGGACCGCCAGGAGATTCTCTGTAGGAGGCTTTCAAAAGAAGCGGTTAGAAAGGTCAATGATCAGCCATCTTAATCCTGGGAATTGTGGAGGTGACTTCCAAGAAGTTGCTTTGATCATGACTATCCAGATTTTCTTGAGAAACAAAAACAAAACAGAAAAACCAGAAAGAAAGAGTTTTCGAAAAGCAGCTCTGTCTTCAGGTAATCTTTGTTCAGTGGTAGTGCCAAGCAGGGATATGCCTATCTATACTGGTGCCTGAAACAAGAGTAAATCAGTAATATTGATCCTATCTTTAACAATGTGATATTTTGGGGTTTTTTATGGGAGTTTTTGCACCAGCTTTTATTTTTTAAGTATTATATTAAATAGTATTCATCTTGATTACTGAGTTTTCTGGGCACCACTTAAATTTTACCCCCTAGAGGAGTGACTTACTTGCTTCACCTTAAATCCTGACCCCAGAGGAATATCACATTCTTCATCAGCTACCCTTGCCCCCATGTGTACGGGCGCTCAGTCCCTCAGTCGTGTCTGACTCTTTGCGACCCCATGGAGGACCATAGCCCAGCAGGCTCCTCTGTCTATGGAATTTTTCCAGGCAAGAATACTAGAGTGGGTTGCCATTTCCTACTCTAGAGGATCTTCCAGACCAGGGATCGAACGCATGCCTTTTTCATCTCTTGCCTTGGCAGGTGGATTCTTTACCATTAGAGCCACCTGGGAAGCCCCACGCTCACCCCCGTAAGACACTACAAATAAGCATACCATCCAAGTCGAAGTAGTCTATTCTTGTGCCATCTTTCAGCTTTAGGACAGATTCCACAGTAACACTTCCAATCACTTTGCCTTTGTAAGAACATGTTCTTGTAGATATTCCTGAGTCTGTTCATAGCAAGTGTTGGTCTCTTTCTAGGAAATACAGGATTGGGTCAAACTGACTTTCTCCCAGTACATTTGAGATGTCTGAGCTCTATTGACACATGTTGCAAAAAGGACAGGTGTGGCACTGCCATAATAATGAATTTCACAGCTGTTCTTACTGAGATGATGTGACATCAACAGAATCAGAAGCATTTCCTCTAACCTCTTGTGTTGATTTCTCTCCTAAAACCTTGAGATAAAGTAAAAGAAGTAAAAATTCTTTGAGTAGTTCTACACCTTTTACACACAGAAAAGGATCCTTCTTTGCGAATTGTAGGATTTTGGTTGGCTAAGTGGGGGATGGAGGATAAAGGTGTTTGGGCTGCTACAGGGAACTAGGAAACAGAGTCACTTTTCTTTATTCTTTTGAGTTCTTCTTTTGACTAACTTTGGTGATGGAGGGGAGTCGTTTAGACCACTGTACATCGTTACAGTGAAGATTGGTCAGGTTGAAGGCATTCTTGCCCTTGTGCATTTACAGGAAATCTTAACTATTTGGGGATGCTCTGTGTATAAGTGATAGAGGCACTATGGCTACATAAAGACACAGTGGATATTTTACTTTATTTGCCACATTATACCGTTGAGGAAGATCTAGAGAAGTGCTTCTCAAAGTCTCAGAGTATGCACTGTGGACTGGAGTGAATTCTTGAGCTAGTATTACCTGTATGTGTCCAGATAATCATGGAAATTGAGGACAATAGAAACTTTTATGGCAATTTGACAGGATAATTTGTTTCATTTATTTATAAAAATATCAGCTTGCATTTTTGATGTCTTCATTCTTTTTAAATTCACCTTCTAGTAATTTTTTATTTTACGAAAGTATTGGATTGGAAAGAAAAAACTTGGCTTTCATCACAGGTAGTTTGAAAAATCTGAATCTGGAGAGCATTTTGTGTGTGTGTGTGTGTGTGTGTGTGGTTTTTCTTTTTTTTTGTCATGCTGAGTGGCTTGCAGGATCTTAGTTCCCCAACTAGGGACTTAACCTGGGCCATGTCAGTGAAAGCGTGGAGTCCTAACCACTGGCCTGCTAGGGAATTCTCTGGAGAACGTTCTTGGGATTTAAGAGTCAGTTTTTATGACATTGGACTTGGGAATGAGTGGTCTCTTGGATATGACATCAAAAACACGAGCAATAAAGGCAAAATAAACAAATGTGACTGGGTGATGGTGGTTTAGTTTCTAAGTCGTGTCCAATTTAGCGACCCCATATACTGCAGCTTGCCAGGCTCCCCTTCCATGGGGCTTCTCAGGCAAAAACACTGGAGTGGGTTGCCATTTCCTTCTCCAAAACAAATGGGACTACTTCAGACTAAAACTTTTATGCCTCAAAGGACACAGATAATGGAGTAAAAAGACAACTTTCTAAATGAAAGATAATATTTGTAAATCAAATATCTGACAAGGGGTTAATATTCAGACTCCATAAAGAACTCCTACAACTCAACAATAAAGAATCTAACTTGATTAAAAAATGGGCAAAGGGGACTTCCCTGGTAGTCCAGTGGCTAAGACTCTGCACTCCCAGTGCCGGAGGCCCGGGTTCGATTCCTGGTTAGGGACCTAGATCCCACATACTGAAATGAAGATTAAAGATCCTGGGTGCCCAAACTAAGACCTGGCACAGCCAAATAAATAAATTAGCTATTTATTTAAAAATGGGTGAAGGATTTGAACAGAACTTCCTCCAAAGGTGATATAAAATAAGCAACACACACATGAAAAGATTCTCAACATCTCTAATCCAGGGAAATACAAATCAAAACAAGACTAAAATATCACTTCACATCCATTAGGATGGCCATTATTAAAAAAACAGAAAACAGGAATTCTCTGGCAGTTCAGTGGTTAGGACTCTGCTTCCACTGCAGGGAGCATGGGATTCCTACCTGGTTAGGCAGCTAGGATCCTGCAGGCTGAGGGATGTGGTAACCAAAAGAGCCAAACAGAAAACAAACAAACAAACTCCCCAGAAAGTAACAAGCATTAGGGAAGATGTAGAGAAATTTGAACACTGTGCTATTGGTGGGAATAAAAAGTGGTACAACTGTCGTGGAAAACAATGGTAGTTTCTCAAAAAATTAAACATAGAACTACTGTATAATCCAGCAATCCAACTTCTGGGTATATATCCAAAAGAAAACAGGATCTCATAGAGATATTTACATACCTATGTTCACTGCACCATTATTTACAATAGTCAAGAGGTGGAAGCAAACTAAATGTTTATCGACAGATGGACACATAAACAAAATGTGGTGGGTATGTTGCAGGAAAGAAAGTGGGACACAAGAGGATGGTCAAGTCCCTGGGACCTCTGTCAAGTGTGGGTTCTTGGCTTTGAGAATAGAAAAGAATTCAAGATTGAACCACAGTAAAGTGAAAGAAAGTTTATTCAGGGAGATATACACACTCCATCGATGGAGTGTGGCCATCTCAGAAAGCACCAGGGTATGGGTCATCAGTTTTTATAGAGGTGGGGAGGAGTATTCTAGCTATTTTAGGGAAGGGGTGGGGATTTCCAAGAATTGGGTCACCACCTACTATTTGACCTTTTATGGTGGCCTTGGAACTGTCATGGCACCTGTGGGTGTGTCATTTAGTACCCTGATGTGTTACAATGAATGTATACTGAGGCTCAAGGTCTAGTGGAAGTCGACTCATCTGCCATCTTGGACTTAGTTGGTTCTAACCAGTTTATGTCATGTCCTCAGGTTCTGTCATTCTTTTAAAGGTTGTGCCTTGCTCTCTGCTGTCTCATATGCACAATAAAATATTTAGCCTTAAAAAGGAAAGAAATCCTGTCACACGCTACAACATGGGTGAAACCTGAGGAATTTGCTAGTTGAAATGTGCTAGTCCCAAAAAGACAAATATTGTTTGATTCCACTTGAATGGGGAGAAGGCAATGGCACCCCGCTCCAGTACTCTTGCCTGGACAATCTCATGGACAGAGGAGTGTGGTAGGCTGCAGTCCATGGGGTCACTGAGAGTGGACACGACTGAGCAACTTCACTTTCACTTTTCACTTTCATGCATTGGAGAAGGAAATGGCAACCCACTCCAGTGTTCTTGCCTGGAGAATCCCAGGGACAGGGGAGCCTGGTGGGCTGCCATCTATGGGGTCACAGAGAGTTGGTCACAACTGAAGCGACTTAGCAGCAGCAGCAGCAGCAGCCACTTGAATGAGGTATCCAAAGTAGTCAAGTTCATAGAAACAGAAGGTAGAATGGTGGTTATTAGAGGCTGAGGAGAGGAAAAGGGGAGTTCTTTAATGGGAATAGAGTTTCAGAATTGCAAGATGAAAAAGTTCTGGAGATCTGTATAACAACAATGTGAATAAACTTACTACTGAACTGCACTCTTAAAAATGGATAAGATGGCAGGGAATTTCCTGGTGGTCCAGTAGTTAGGACTCTGTGCTTCCTTTGCAGTGGGGAAGAGTTTGATCCCTGGTCAGGAAACTAGGATCTTGCATGCTGCATGGCTGAAAAAAAAAAAAAAAGGAAGCAGGGTAAGATGTTTAATACCACGATTGAAAAAAGAGAAAGAGAGAATCTAAGGGAAGAGTTGGCTCGTGTTTTATCTCCTCTATATTAGTTATATTGCTGCATAAAAAATTATCACAAACTTGTAGTTTAAAACAACACACACGGGTTAGGAGTCTTGTCTGAGTTTGCTGGGTCCTCTGGTCAAGGCCTTGATGCTTGACCAGAATTGATGCTTTTGAACTGTGGTATTGGAGAAGACTCTTAAGAGTCCCTTGGACTGCAAGGAGATCCAACCAGTCCAACCTAAAGGAAATCAGTCCTGAATATTCATTGGAAGGACTGATGCTGAAGCTAAAACTTCAGTACTTTGGCCACCTGATGTGAAGAGCTGAAGTCATTTGAAAAGACCTTGATGCTGGGAAAGATGGAAGGTGAGAGGAGAAAGGGGACGACAGAGGATGAGATGGTTGGATGGCATCACCGACTCGATGGACATGAGTTTGAGTAAGCTCCAGGAGTTGGTAATGGACAGGGAAGCCTGGCGTGCTGCAGTCCATGGGATTACAAAGAGTTGGACAGGACTGAGCGACTGAACTGAACTGGTCAAGGCCGTAGCAGGCTGAAATCAAGGTGTTGTGCATTGCCAAAGCAGCAGACCCAGGAGACACAGGTTTGATCCCTGGGTTGGGGAGATACCATGGAAGAGGGCATGGCAACCCACTCCAGTGTTCTTGCCTGGAGAATCCCATGGGCAGAGGAGCCTGGAGGGCCACAGTCCATAAGGTCACAAAGAGTCACACACACACACACCAAATATAATGTTTTTGTTGGTTTAACCAAAAGGCCACAGATTAGTAATCTAATCACAGCAATAATACTCTGTCATATTCACTGGGTCCACACTCAAGGGGAAGGGATTATATACAAGGCATACACATCAGAGGGCAGGAATCTTTGCAGTCATCTCCCCTTTGTTGAAAGACAGAAACTCTCTTTCGGGATTTGTGGTGTAAGATAACCTTAAGTGGGGAAAAAAAATTATGTGGTGATTTTTTTTGTAGCAAAGACCTCTTTTTTTTTACTTTTGGTGGGGAGTGTAGTTGATTTACAATATTATATAAATTTCAGGTGTAAAACAGTGATTCACAATTCATAAAGAATATACTCATAGTTATTATAAAATATTGACTATATTCCCTGTGCTATAGCAAATAATTTCTCACATACAAAAAATTTATGTTTTTTCTCAACTCAAAACAATAACATATATTTATATTCTTCTAAGATTATTTATTTTGCTCCCAGAAGTCATAAATTTATATATTTTAGGTTTGGTTTAAAGTACCAACTATACAAGAAAAATTCACCTCCAATGTTCTTTATAGTTGCAATGTGCCCTGGAAATGATACAATTTCAATACGATAGAAATTACAGTAAAGTTTAAGTATGTGACTAGGAACTCTTAAAACTATTTCTTCATTGGAAATTTTAAAGAAGTAAAAATTTAATGCTACAAAAGGCAGTATTGTAAAACAAAATGTATGACTTTCATAGCATATATGTTTTGTCACATTATATAAGAGAAACCTATAATATAATAATAATAGTAATAGCCAGGTAACAAAATAATAGGTTGGAAAGAGTATTGGCTTTTTAATAAAAAGACATATTTTGAGATATCATTCACATTACTGTAAAATTCATCCATTCCAAGTGTACAATGGTTTTAGTACAATCACAGAATTGTTCAACCATCACCATAATCTAAGTTCGGAACATTTTTGTATTCTGGAAAAGAAATTCCTTATGCAGTAGCAGTCACTCCCTATTCCACCCTAACCTAGACAAAGTCCTGTCAACCACTAATCTACATTTTATCTCTTATTTTAAACTTTACTTATAAATTAAATCATAACATGTGGCCTTTTATGCCTGGCTTCTTTCATTTAGCATAATGTTTTCAAGGTTCATCTATGTTGGAGCGTGAATTAATATTTCCTTTCTTTTTATGGGCGAATTTTGTGATTCCATTGTATGGCTGTACAACATTTTATCTGGATGTTGGGTTGTTTCCACTTTTTGTCTGTTATGAATAATGTTGCTACCAGTGTTCATGCACATGTTTTTGAGAGGATGGATTGTTTTCATTTCTCTAGGGTGCATTCCTGGGAGTAGAACAGCTGGATCATGTGGTTACTCTGTTTAACTTTTTGAGGACCTGCTTGCCTGTTTTCCAAAGCAGCTGCCTATTGCATATTCTCAATGGCAATGCATGCTGGTTTCAGTTTCTCTGAATCCTTGTCAACACTTATTATTGTCCATCTTTTTTATTATAGGCATTTCAGTGGGTGTGAAGGTTATTGATTTTAAAGTTAATTGGACTAGTATATTCAAAATGCAAATATAACCACTGTCTTTCAATGGTCCTAATTTTTTTCAGAATTCCAAAAGCATAATATAACATAGGAAGTCTTCCATGTTACTAGCCCTACCTCCCATCTCTAGCCTCACATTCTGCCACTTCCCTTCATTGCATTTTATACTCTGGTGATACTGAATTGCATGGAGTTTTCTACGTGCACTTTGCTACTTCTAACCTCTGAAACTGTTTCTGCTTTTCTCTCTGCATAGATTTCTGACCTCCGCCTCCCACGTTTTTTGCCTAATTTTTATTCATGCTTTAAGACTCTACTCAGGGCCCTCCCTGCTGGTCCAGTGGTTAAGAATCCTTGTAATGCAAGGGATATTGGTTCCATCCCTGGTCTGGGAAGATCTCACATGCTGCAGAGCAACTAAGCCCATGTGCCACAACTACTGAGCTCACGTGCAGCAGCAAAAGCCTTGAGCCTAGAGCCCATGCTTTGCAAGAAGAGAAGTCACAGCTATGAGAAGCCAGCATACCACAACAAAGAGTAGTCCCCACTTGCCACAACTAGAGAAAGCCTGAGTGCAGCAGTGTCGACCCAGCACAGCCAATAAATAAATAAATCTTAAAAAAAAAACAGATTCTACTGAGATATTTTTCTCATGAAGCTCTTTTCTAAATTCCCAAGTGTTATTATCATTTTTTTTCTACTAGGTATTAGTTTATAAATACAACAACACTATGAGGCAGGAGCTATACCCTAATTTTATGCATAAGAAAGCTGTCTTTTAGAGAGAGAGAGAGATTAGTAACTTGCCAAAAATTCACACCATAAGGGAGTGGTGTGAATTAAATGCCATTCCTCTGTACTCTCATAGCAGCTTTTGCACACATGGGTTCTTTGTCTCATTACATTATCTCCTTATATATCTTTATCCAATCATTCATTCATTTAACTATTCATTCCTCAAGTATTTATTTATAGTTTACCATGTATCAGGCATTGTGGCAGATGCTAGTGACATAATATTGACAAGAGAGATCCCATATGGGACTTCATTACACTTAAGTCTGTCGGGGTGTATAAATGATTTAACTCATGGATGTATTGGAAAAGGCAATGGCAACCCACTCCAGTACTCTTACCTGGAAAATCCCATGGATGGAGGACCCTGGTAGGCTGCAGTCCATGGAGTCACAAAGACTTGGACATGACTGGGCGACTTCACTTTCACTTTTCACTTTCCTGCACTGGAGAAAGAAATGGCAACCCACTCCAGTGTTCTTGCCTGGAGAATCCCAGGGATGGTGGAGCCGGGTGGGCTGCCGTCTATGGGGTCGCACAGGGTTGGACATGACTGGCATGACTTAGCAGCAGCAGCAGCATGGATGTATGCTGTGGTAGCAAATAGCAGAGGGAACTAATCAGTAGTTAAAAAGCCCGTTAAGAATGATTTTGAAAGTGATAAAGCTAAGAATGACTGGATATTAATGAAGTAAACATCTCATGATGTTTGGCTTTGAGGTGACAGGTAGCATGCCATGTTGTATTAGTTATCTCTTAACAAGAGATATCTTAACCAGATACAAGTTAAATGCGTCCAGATAGAAGCCAAATTCTGTGAGGGAATTTATGATCTTGAAGGAAAGTATGCTGTTCTCTATCAGCCTCTATCTGATAAGCCATTTGAGATCATTTATGAACCTACATAAGAAGAATGTGAATGGAAACCAGATGAGGAAGATGAAATTTTGGAGGGGCTAAAAGTAAAGGCCAAGATTGAAGATGAGAAAAAGGATAAAGAGAAAGAGGACCTCAGGGGAATTCCTGAATTTTGGTTGACTGTTTTTTAAGTGTTGATTTGCTCAGTGGTAGTTTTAGGAAAATGATAAACCTACGCTGAAGCACTTGCAAGGTACTCAAGTGAAGTCCTTAGGTACAGCCAGCCTATCTATGTATTTTGTCTTCAAATTTCACTTTTAACCCAGTGAATATTTCACAAGTGAAGTATTGACTAAGACACATAATATGAGGTCAGAACCAGATGACTCGGATCCCTTTTCTTTTGAGGGACCAGAAATTATGGGTTATTCAAGATGCCACATAGACTGGAAAAAAGGAAAGAATTGTCATTTTGAAACCCACTAAGAAGCAGAACCCACTCCAGTACTCTTGCCTGGAAAATCCCATGGACGGAGGAGCCTGGTAGGCTGCAGTCCATGGGGTCGCTAAGAGTGGGACACAACTGAGTGACTTCACTTTCACTTTTCACTTTCATGCATTGGAGAAAGAAATGGCAGACCACTCCAGTGTTCTTGCCTGGAGAATCCCATGGACGGGGGAGCCTGGTGGGCTGCCGTCTATGGGGTCGCACAGAGTCAGACACAACTGAAGCGACTTAGCAGCAGCAGCAAGAAGCAGAAACAAGGGACTTGGGTCTGTTTGTACTGTGACCAAAACGGTGTCTAATATTCTTTCTTGCATTTGTTTGTCCCTCCTGAAGTTCCTGAAAGTAGTGATCTGATGCTGCTGCTGAAGCTATTCTTCCTGCACACTTTAAAAGTCATTTTTTACATGAATATATAATCCCAAGATCAGTATTATACTTGACTGGAGAAGTTACTGAAGAAGAAGACGATGATTATGATAAAACAGTAGAGAAGAAGATGAGGAAAGGGGAGAAGAAGGAGATGAGGAAAATGATTCAGACTATGACTCAAAGAAGGCTCAAAACCCAACAAAGGGTGAGCAGCTGTAGCAGGATGTACGTGGCCCTAGGGATAACCTACACTGGTCTACCCTCTGCTTCCTTGGAAAGGAGGAATTTACATAATTTGAAAAGCCTATTTTAAGGGTTTTTGTTTGTGTGTTTTTTGGCTTGATTTTGTTTTCGCAGACTAAAATAAAATGATCAAATTTAAAAAAATTATTTCACAGTTTCTGTGGTCAGGAATTTGGAAGTGACTTAATCATGTAGTTGTGGCTCAGCGTCACTCATGAAGTTACATCAAGATATTGGCTGGGGTTGCAATCATCTGGAGGCTCGCTAAAGTTTGACTGGAGGATCTGCTCCCCAAATGGCTCACTCACATGGCTGTTGGCAGAAGGCCTCAGTTCCCCATTATTATGCATAAGTCTCTCCAAGGAGCTGCTTGAGTATCTTTGAAATATGGCAACTTCCCCCAAAGAGAGCACCGAGGCCACAGTGCCTAATGACCTAGTCTTAGAAGCCATGCAAAATCACTTCTACCACTTTCTGCTCATTAGAAATGAGTCCCTAAGTCTACTCTATATTTAAGGGGAGGAGAAGCATGCTTCAACTTTTTAACAGGATGAGTGTCAAAGATCTTGTAGACATATTTTAAAACTATGAAACACATTTAGGGAGATGACCAAAAAAAAATTCAGCATGATTAGAATTAGAGTAAAAGAGGAAGGTAATGACTGATGAAAAGGCCTTGTGAGTGATGCCATTAGAAAAATTAGCTGGAGCCAGATTCCTTATTGCCTATTAATCTTAGTGATTTAGATTTTATTTTAAGGGCAGTGGGAAGCTATTGAAAAGTTTTCCTTTTTCAAAACTTTATTGAAATATAATTCATAAACCATGCAAATCACCTATTTAAAGTGTTCAACAAATGGCTTTTAGTATATTCACAGAACTGTACATCTTTCTACAATCAGTTTTAGAATATTTCCATTACCCGAAAAAGAAAGGCTTAGTTGTTACTCCTTACTCCCTGTCCCTAGGCAACCACCAATCTACTTTTTTTCTCTTTCTATTTACCTATTCTGGCCTTTCATGCAAATGGAATCATATAATATGTGGTACTTTGTGACTGGTTTCTTTTACTTATCATGTTTTCAAGATTCATTTATGTTGCACTATGTATCAATACTCTTTTTTTTTAAGAAACATTTTATTTATTTACTTTCTGACTACACAGTGCAGTGTGGCTTGTAGGATCTCAATTCTGTGACCAGGGATTGAACCTGGGCCATGGCAGTATTATAATAAAAGCACCAAATCCTTACCATTAGTGTGTACATGCGTGCTAAGTTGCTTCAGTCCTGTCCAACTCTTTGGGACACTATGGACTGTAGCCTGCCAGTCTCTCTGTCCATGGATTCTCCAGGCAAGAATACTGGAGTGGGTTGCCATGTTCTCCTCCAGGGGATGTTCCCGACCCGAGGATTAAACCCGCATCTCCTGCATTAGAGGGCAGATTCTTTACCACTAGCACCCCTTGGGAAGCTCCCGTTCCTTTTTATGGATGAATAATATCCCGTTGCATAGATATACATTTTACGTATCAGCTGATAGACATTTGGCTTGTTTCTACTTTTTGGCTACTGTGAATAATGTTGCTGTAAACATTCATGTACAAGATTTTGTGTGGGCATATTTTCTATATACTTAGGAGTAGATTTCTGGGTCATGTCATAACTGTATGTTTAACTTGTTGAGGAACTGCCAGGCTGTTTTCCATTCAGCTGCAGCATTTTACATTCCTATTAGCAATGTATGAGGATTCCAATTTCTTCACACCTTTGCCAGCATATGCTGTTGTCCATCTTTTTGATAACCGCCATCCTAGTGGGTGTGACAAGGCATTTCATTTTGTTTTCAGTTTGTATTTTTGTTTTAAAACATAGGTTTATTATTATTCAGGTATGAAAGGTCAACAGGTCAGACTGTCATTGAAAAGATAGCTGTAACGCTCAGAGATCTCAAGAGGAGGGGGCAAGCCATGTCATGGCAGAAGGAGCCACCAAGTTCAGTCAGGCGAGGAGGGGCAAGAACTTCAGTAGGCAAGAACTTTTACTGTGATTTCTGTGAGAATGAACAGGTGAGGTGGAGTAAGATTGGCTAGGTGGGTAATTTCCATAGGCCCCAGGGTGAAGGGGCTGCTCCTAGTTTGTCTGGTTCCTGGACCGGGACCTCCAGAGAAATAGTAGCCTGGAGTATAAGAATCTGATAAAGGAGATGATTGAGGGTTTAGGCTGTAGATTATTTAGTCTGCAGATGAAAGGCATGCCTTATTATCTATAAATATTGGCTAACCCCAGGAGGGGCAGTTCTTCAGGATCAGCAAGGGCCCAAAATGTCAAAGCATCAGAAACACAGGGTTAATACAATTCCTTTGATAGTTAATGTTGTTGAGTACCTTTTCATATGTTTATTGGCCAGCATGGGAGCAGTGTCTGCTCAGATTCTTTGACCATTTACTTTATTTTTAAAATTTTAAATGTGCTGGGTTTTCATTGCTGCATGCAGGCTTTTCCTTGAGGTGCTCAGCTTTAGTTGCCCTGTGGCATGTGGGATCTTAGTTCCCCAACCAGGGATTGAACCTGAGTCCCCAGCATTGTAAGGCAGTTTCTTAACCACTGGATTAACAGTGTAGTCCCCTTTGCCCATTTTAAAATTGAGTTATCTTTTTATTATTGAGTTGCAATTGTTTTTTGTACATTCTAGCTACAAGTCCCTTATCAGATATATGATTTGCAAAAAATGTCTCCTGTGGGTTTTTTTTTTTCCCCCCTCACTTTCTTCATGATGTCATGAAGCACAAAGGGGAGAGTTCTAATTGGAAAGTGATCAAAGCAGATTTACATTTCAGAAAGAGTGCTCTGTTTGTGGTATGGCTAGTTGTATGTGGGTAAGCAAGACTGAGGAAGTGAAATCAGGAGTCAGCTGCAGTGATCAAAGAAAGAGATGAAGGTGCCTGGAAGAGAGCAGTAATGCAAGACCAGAGAGAACTGGGACTTATAGGAGCTGGAATGTCTGGGACTTGGAACTTTATCAATGAGAAGTACAAAGAATGTAATAAAGAGATAAAAATCACAAATGAAGTCCAAATATCTTTGGCTTTGGAAACTTTGGGACATATAATTAAAGGAATACTAGAGATGGATTTTCCTCATTAGTTGCTACTTTAAACAAAATTGAAATACATAAATGTCTAACTTTTGGAACTGAAAGGAATACAATCTAAATGGAACATGTTGTTGTTTAGATACTAAGATTGAAGGCAGGAGGAGAAGGGGGTGACAGAGGATGAGATGGTTAGATGGCATCACCAACTCAGTGGACTTGAGTGTGAGCAAACTCCAGGAGATAGTGATGGACAGGGAAGCCTGGCATGCTGCAGTCCATGGGGTCACAAACAGTCAAATAAAACTTAGCAACTGAATAACAATAAAGTTGTGTCTGACTCTTTTGTGACTCCGTGGACTATAGCCCTCCAGGCTCCTCTGTCCATGGGATTTCCCAGGCAAGAATACTGGGGTGGGTTGCCATTTCCTTCTCCAGGAGATAAAGTTTAGATGCAAGTTCATTGCTATAACAGTTTTTTGTTTAAATTTTAGACTAATATGATTTAATACTAGAAATTGTGTTGTTTTTAGCAATATGTGTCATATTTCAGAATTATCATTGAACAAAGTATGAAACACAGATAATGACACATATCATATGAAATCACTTATACCTATGTGGAATCTAAAAAAATTATATAAATAAACTACTTTACAAAGCAGAAATAGACTCACAGACATAGAAAACAAACTTATGAGAATTCCCTGGTGATCCAGTGGTTAAGACTTTAACCCACCGCAGGGATCATGGTTCCATTCTTGTTAGGGGAACTAAAATCCTGCAAGCTGAGCAGTGCATTAAAAAAAAAAGAGAGAGAGAGAACGAGAAAAAAAAAAAAAGAAAATAGACATTATTACCAAAAGGGATGGGGGGGCATAAACTAGGAGTTTGTAATCAACATATACATACTACTATATATAAAATAGGTAAACAAAGACCTGTTGTGTAGACAAGGAACCATATTTAATATCTTGACCTATAGTGGAAAATAAGCTGAAAAAGAATATATATATATACACACATATATATGAGAATCACTTTACTGTACACCTGAAACTAACACAACATTGTAAATTAACTAGACTTCAATAAAAAATGGTTAATAAAAATATTTAAAACAAATCATGAAAAGGATTAATTTCTTTATATCTGAAGACTTGGACTAAGTGAAGGGAAAGAGACTTTTCAAGATTTTGAAAATAGGCTTATTGAAGAGAAGCAGGTCTAAAGTCAGGCTCATAATTGAACATGTTGAATCTGAAGTTCCTATGATATATTCAGATGAAGACTGTCTAATAAGCATTTGGATATATAACGCTGATACTCCCTGGGAATGTCCAAATTGCAGTTCTAAATTTTAGAGTCATTTTCATTCAGATAGTAATTATAAATCATTAGATATATTGAGATCATTCAGGAGCCAGACGGTAAGTATGGAAGAGGAGGCTAAAAGAATCAGGGAAGCACCAATGTTTAAGATCTAAAAAGAAAAAAAGACCCAGTGCAGCCATTAATAAATAAATAAGAGGGGGGAAAAGAAAGAAGAGGAACTTGTAAAGAACAACAAGGATCAGCCAGATAAGTAGCAGGAATACTGAAGACTCCTTACCATCGTTGTCAAAGAAAGAGCTCAACAGCGTACTGTTTTTTGTGTTTTTTTGAGATGTCAAGCAAAAAACTGACTTCTGATTATAGGAACACAGAGGTAAGAAGTGACTGAAGTAGGAGGGGCTTCTGGGGAGTAGTGAAGATGGAAGTCAGAGTGCAGTGACTTCAAGAGTGAAGATAAGAGGAAATGATGATAGGGAATAGAGAATTATTCAAGTGCTTTCAGAACTAAGGACAAAATAGAAGGAGAATGAAGGATGAGAAATAGTCTTTTTCATATAGGAGAGGGTTGAGGTGTTTAAATGCTGATAAGAAGGCAACAAAAAGATATTAACAATACAAGCGAACAGTATATAGATACTCCAAGACTGAAGACAAAAAAAAAAGCACAAATACTGCATTCTACTTATTAAATCTCTCTCATACTTTTCATGGGTTAGCATTTTCTAATTACTTTATGTGTACCCTAGGATTCAACAAATGTCTCTATTGTAGACAATGAGAGCCAGGCTTCCTCTCTGTTGGAGAAAAATATTATAAATAAGGAGCGGGGAAAGGCTAGAATTTTCTGACACTAGACGATGTCAGAATAAACTCATGTCAAATAAACTCATACATAGATAGAAATATAAAAGAGTGTGCATTAATACACATACATAGGATCCCTTAGCTCTGTTTACTAGAAGGGCCCAGGAGCAATAATATCCAGTAGCAATGAGCACATCTAGCATCCAGATGAATTCCTAAGTAACATTCTTTAATTACAGGAACCTGGGGCTCCTCGGGGAAGTGCTTAATTCTAGGGCTGGTGCAGGATGAGTCTGGGATATCTTGTGATACCAGAAAATAAGGGAGTGCTTGAGAAAGGAAGTGGACACATCAAAAGGACACAGAAACTAGCCTGAAGGAGCGCCCAATGACAAAAGTTGAATAACTTGAGAAACAAATAATGATAATATTGAATATAACCCATAAAGTAAAATAAATATCCATGAGTTCATATTGACATAAATATAATTAGATAAATTAGAAAGAAGGAACAACTATTCCTTGCAGAAAATTTTCAATTAATAGGTGTAGAATGAATGAGGGAAATAGCCAATCTATATTAGACAAATACAACAGTAATAATTATTGCAAGTAAGATTCACTGATAGATGGTAAAGTCAGATGGTGAAAGTTTGAGGAAAGATGGGATTTTTGCATAGTCTCAAAGTAACTTCCTCAAGATATTTATCAATATAAAGGAAAGAAAATGGTAACTTTACTACCTGGTAGATATTAACCAAGTGATCAAGATTAATACCACCAGTAATGAGATGTACTGATATCATGCATCTTCTGATAGGTGTTTAGAACATACTATGGCCTATGTGGTAGTGGTTGTTGTTAAGCCACTAAGTTGTGTACAGCTCTTTGCGACCCCATGGACTGTAGCCCACAAGCTTCCTCTGTCCATGGGATTTCCCAGGCAAGAATACTACAGTGGGTTGCCATTTCCTTCTCTAGGGGATCTTCCAACCCAGGGATGGAACCTGTGTCTCCTGCATTGCAGGTGGATTCTCTATAGCTGAGCCACCAGGGAACCCCATCTATGTGGTATTTTTGCCCCAAATGCACAACTTTAATCTAGTTATTAGAAAATATCACAGAAACCCCTTCCCTGTTGGCTCAGAGGGTAAAGAATCTGCCTACAATGCAGGAGACCCAGGTTTGATTGTGGTCGGGAAAATTCCCTGGAGAAAGGAATGGCTAATCACTGCAGATGGTGATTGCAGCCATGAAATTAAAAGACGCTTACTCCTTGGAAGAAAAGTTATGACCAACCTAGATAGCCTATTCAAAAGCAGAGACATTACTTTGCCGACTAAAGTCCGTCTAGTCAAGGCTATGGTTTTTCCTGTGGTCATGTATGGATGTGAGAGTTGGACCATAAAGAAGGCTGAGTGCCGAAGAATTGATGTTTTTGAACTGTGGTGTTGGAGAAGACTCTTGAAAGTTCCTTGGACTGCAAGGAGATCCAAGCAGTCCATTCTGAAGGAGATCAGCCCTGGGATTTCTTTGGAAGGAATGATGCTAAAGCTGAAACTCCAGTACTTTGGCCACCTCATGCGAAGAGTTGACTCATTGGAAAAGACTCTGATGCTGGGAGGGATTGAGGGCAGGAGGAGAAGGGGACGATAGAGGATGAGATGGCTGGATGGCATCACTGACTCAATGGCCGTGAGTCTGAGTGAACTCCGGGAGTTGGTGATGGACAGGGAGGCCTGGCGTGCTGTGATTCATGGGGTCGCAAGGAGTTGGACACGACTGAGCGCCTGAACTGAACTGAACTGAACCCACTCCAGTATTCTTGCCTGGAGAATTCCATCAACAGAGGAGCCTGGTGGGCTACAGTGTGGACTTGCAAAGGAGCTGGACACCACTGACTGAGCACACAGACACACAGTTTAGTTAACAGTACTGTAGCAGCGTTAATGTCCACTTTTGTTCATTGAACTATGGTTATTTAGATTGTTAATATTGGAGGAAGCTTGGGTGAAGGCTACATATGAACTCTGTTCTATTTTTGTAATTTTCTGTAAGTCCAAAACTATTTCAAACCAAAAAGTTAAAAAATAAATAAAGATGAGTGATGGGGTCTAGAAAACAAGGGGAAAAGTAGCCTTAGGAGGTAAAGCTATGCTGCTCCCATGGAACCAGGAGGGTTAGCAGAAAGCATGAGTGGCCATGTAGGTAGGTTTACTGGCCTGCTAGCAGAAAGCTGATGGAGTTCTTCAAGGGAAGACCACTGCTGTATCCTCAATACCCATCACCTGCGTGTGTGTGTGCATGCGAGCTCAGTCGTTTCACTCATGTGGGCTCTGCGACCCCATGGACTGTAACCCACTAGGCTCCTCTGTCCATGGGATTCTCCAGGCAAGAATACTGGAGTGCGTTGCTGTGCCCTCCTCCAGGCGATTTTTCCAGTCCAGTGATCGAACCCGTGTCTCTTGCATTGCAGGCAGATTCTTTACCTGCTGAGCCACTGGGGAAGCCCCTATCCCCATCACAAGGCCTGCCATAGAGTAATGACTCATATATTTAGTGAACTGAACAGGCTTGGGGTTCAGTCATGATTGCATCATGATTATATCACAATTTCTAGATATGAACTTGGGAAAATTACCTCTCTCTGTGCCTCCATTTCCTGTGAAAATGGGGACAGTAATACCAGTCATTGAGTCAGAAACTAATATATATTCACAAAAATCTGTTTCCTTTTCTTCCTGGACATGCAGCTAGATAATCTTTTGCAGCCTCCAATTATATTAGGCACATACTAACTGGCATATCACTGACTCTCAATATACGTTTAATGAGAGATATATAACTGCTGACATATTCCATTATAAATTCTGTTGTGTCACCAGTTCTTCCTTATCTTGATCCAGGTTGACATCTTGTCTGGCCATGGAGGTAGTTAAGACCAAATGAAAATTTCCTGTGGATGATTTTTTGTAAAGAATATGATTTGTTTTACACAGAACTGGTAATAATTTCCACCTATGAAGAAAAGCAAGCATTCTCAATCCCATGACATTGCACAGAATTAGAGGAAAACAATAGTTGTGAAAAAATTTGCCAGAGTATTTCTTCCTCCACCCCCCATTTATTATAATTTAAGAATACACTATTATTAGTAGTGTGAAGGATGTTGTGATTAGAGAATGGGGAAATTGAACTGCAGCTCACAAAAACTTGCTGACTACTGAGGTGAGTTCTCTAGGGTTGCCTTAGATTAAACCATCGGTGATTCAGATATTTTTGGCCACATCGAGAGGCACGAGGGATCTTAGTTTCCTCAGTAGGGATAGAAACTGTGTGCCCTGCAGTTGAAGCTCGGAGTCCTAACCACTGGACTGCCAGGGAATTCCCAGTGGTTCAGATTTTGAACCTCAACTTTTCTAGTTCAACAACGCAGTCAAGTCAGTTAAATGAATGAGTTAAATCCATGAATTCTCATGCCAACAAATTTCATGTGAGAATAATATGTAAACCAGGATGCTTTAATTTACAATGATAACTGTAACCAGACAGCAGGTTGTATGCCTTATCAGCTGCTTGATACACTCTTTTTTGGTAGGAAAATATGGGAGGCCATATAGCTATAATTGGTCTTCCCAGGTGGCGCTTGTCATAAAGAACCCTTCTGCCAGTGCAGGAGATGCAGGTTCAGTCCTTGGGTCGGCAAGATCCCCTGGAGGAGGGCATGGCAACCCACTGCAGAATTCTCGCCTGGAGAATCTCATGGACAGAGGAGCCTAGCAGGCTGCAGTCCAGTGGGTCGCAAAGTGTCGGGCATGACTGAAATCAACTTAGCATGCACACATAGTTATAATCAGAAAGCTTCCTGGTAAAATGAAATCTGGAGCAAGAAGAATTAGATGGGTAATCTAGTTTTTATTTTAAAAAATGTATTTATCTTTGGCTGCACTGGGTCTTCATTGCTGTGCTCGGGCTTTCTCTAGTTTCGGTGGTGGTGGGAGGCTACTCTTCCTTGCAGTGCGAAGGGGTCTCACTGCAGTGGCTTCTCGTGTGGTGGAGCACAGGGTCTAGGTGGGAGGGCTCAGTACTTGTGGACCACTAGCTGCCTGGAGGCATGTAGAATCTTCCCAGACCAGGGATCCAAACCTGGCAGGTGAACTCTTAACCACTAGACCACTAGGAAAGTCCTAGATGGGTAATCATAAAGGCCAGGATTATCAAATTATAGTAAGTGACCATAATCATTTCAGTAGTAAGAAAATGCTTGCTAAGAGAGGTCTGCTTTTCTCTACCAATATTTTCTTTTATATGAACTTAACTGAGAAAGGTGTAACTCCTAGCTTCCTATTCCTTTACCCATCCAGGAGTGGAGAAAGTAACATCTGATAGGTAAATTCAGGAAGAATGACTGAAGCATGGTTGCCTGATTTCTTGTCTTCTCTCCTGAAAGTAAGGCTGCTCAGAGAGTATGTGCTTCTTCCAGGATTTAAGATTTACTTCATCCAGTGTGTTGCTCAGGGCTAATTTCTCCATTAGGCACAGTGGGCCCAGGCTCTAGAAGTCAGGATAGTTTCAGGGGCCCTGAAAATGTTTTTCAATTTAAAATGAGAAGGAAAAAAAATGAACTTGTAAGCCAATGAAAATGTTTTAATACATAGTATTAATATATTTTTATCTATATCAGTGCAGTCCCTTGGACTGCAAGGAGATCCAACAAGTCCATCCTAAAGGAAATCAGTCCTGGGTGTTCATTGGAAGGACTGATGTTGAAGCTGAAACTCCAATACTTTGGCCACCCTGATGTGGGGAAAGATTGAAGGCAGAGGAGAAGGGGCAGACAGAGGATGAGATGGTTAGATGGCATCACCGACTCAATGGACATGAGTTTGGGTAAACTCCGGGAGTTGGTGATGGACAGGCAGCCCTGGCGTGCTGTGGTTCATGGGGTCGCAAAGAGTTGGACACGACTGAGCGACTGAACTGAACTATATCAGTGCAGTCATAAAACATGGCTTTTTTTTTTTTAAATGATAGAAGGTAGCCATAAAGGCAGAAATGCCGTGCAAGACCCTTTGTGGCCCCGTGCAGTCTGTGCAACAGAGTAGGGAATTCTACCTAATTGAGGGGTTTGTGTGACAGGTCAGTTTGTTTCTCATGAGCTGCAGCCTGCAGTTGGTCCTTATCAGTTCAAGGAGATATTTGATCCCTCATATACCTTACACTTGACCTTTATTCTCAATTTAGACAGAGGAGAGCAATGCTATTTACTGAGCTCCCTGAAGACTCCAACATCAATCACAGGAATATATATTTATTGAATTAAGTGGAAGCAGACTGGGGAATTTGTGTACTGAGCAGGGTTACTCTGATCAATGTTGGTCAATTTCTGAGAAATTACTGTTACTTTACTTCCCATTTCTATGTTCTATGCAAATCAAATTCTTCTATATTTTGGAATCAGTCAAAAGAAAATGAAGAAACTCATTGACATCATCCTACAAATTATCCTGATTTGGAACAGGCTTTTTGAGTGATCCATCAAAGCAAATAATGAGAAATTCCATGAACAAATGTCTAATATAGGGTATATTTTGAAGTACTCACATACATTCTGTATGAAACCCCAAGTAAACTCTATTTTATACATGGAAAAGTCACTTATGTTAGGTGATATTACATTCAGAGAACAAGTTGGAATGACAACATTTTCCTAGGAACGATAATGGTTTTTCTAGGAAAATGATGATATTTATTTATTTTTCCTTCTCTAGTTTACTTGATTAAAACTCTAGATATTGCTTTAAGTTTTAAAGTGATTAGAGTTTTGGTTCTCAAGATGATTGAAATTTTTAGCTAACTACAATTTTATTTTTAAAATTTATTTATATTTGGTTTAAAAATTTTTTGGTTTAAAAATTTTTTTAATTTTCATTTATGTATGCTGACTTCAATTTTAAAATTCACTAGAGCTCATTATAAATGGATCAAAATGAGAAAAATAGAAAATCAAGTTCAGTTAAAGAATAAACTAATATTTATCAAGCACCTGATATATATTAAGCATTTACTTAGCTATTTTCATTCATATTGTCTCATTTAATTCTTAAAATGGTCTTCTAAGGCTATCATCCTTATCCTCACTTTACTAATTGAGGAAACTGAGGTTGGGAGAGTTAAATGTCTTTGTAGAGCTCATATTAATGACATGGGAGAACTGAAAATGGGAACCACCTTTAAAAGCCCATATTACCAGTAGACGTTTACAGACGGCTATCCATGTGTCAGTCTGGGAATGCCCTCTGCGTGTCACACTGGGGACAGGATGGGGTGAGGAACCAAGATGCTTGGGATTACAACCTTCAATTCCTGTGGTGGTTTCAACTGTAGACTTTCAAAGTTGCTCTTTAATAATAAAAAATAAAGTAAGCCCATATTATTTTCCATGTCATCATCCTACTCCTCTTAGTGGAAAATAACAATGATGATGCTTTATACCTGTATGTCTTACCTCAGCAAAATTACAACAAAACTCCTTAAGGACAGGGCCTGTGTCTTATACTTTTACAATATCCCTGATAATAAATTCTCAAGAAATATTGAGAAAGAATAAAGAATAGCTCCTGGTAGTTAAATAATGGTATTTAACTTTTCAATGGGATTTTAATGATGGAAATAAACTGTGCTCTTCTACATCTTAGTACTTATATGTAATTATTTTGACATTTTACATGAGAGATAATTTCATCATCCTGTTTAAATTCACCCTATATAAATGGTACATAAACATTTGTGAAGCGTCTATGCTGCCATCCCTGGAATGTGCCTTATGTCACCATGCTCAGATAAACTATATTTAGCCTCATTTGCAAGCTGTTGAACTCTAGGAGTTGCTCTATAAATGCATTCTGGGCCTTCTATGAATTTTCTGAAGTATTTCCTAGTTTTGCAGTACTAGGAAGAATGATATAAAATAAACAGTAAAATGATAGTTCTATAGATTTGAACCTATAGATTTGAAAATGTGAACAAAGAAATGGACACTGCTTTCTGAAAGGATAAGTGTCGATGTATTAACTAGCCCTAAGTCTTGAAAACTCGTATTTGAATATGCTCAAATAATGACACCCATGTCTCTTCACCATAGGAGTGATACTCTTGCCCTGTTCCCCAGTGCCTTTTCTGTCCAAATATAAATCAGCCTAAAAATGTTCCACAATCTTCAAACTCCATCCTAACTAGAAAAAGTTAAGAACTTATCTTTCAGGCAGGCTATCAAGAAACACTAACTGAGAAGTCTCAGTTCTCAGGCAGGGAACTGAGAGGAAAGTCTAGCAGGTGGAATGTGTTACTTGGCTTCAGGCCTAGTTTACATTTTCCATCAGCAAACACCACCTTAGCTTAGGGTGAAGGTCTTTCAGAATGCCCTGAACTTGTTCACTTATCCTCTTTCAATTTGAGAGATTTAAAGAAAACAGTATAAACTTTGAGAGCCCAAATGGATTTCATTATAAAGAACTTCACATTTCATTTTAACAAGAATTTACAGAAAACCTACTACAATATTTAAACTCTTTTCGATGCCACGATAATAGTTAAACTGTCTGGATCAGAAAACAACTTAGGTTAGCTTAGGACAAAAAAAGGAGATTTATTATAAGAATACAGGAAAGTTGAAGGTATCACATTCCCTGATTTCAAATGATAAATATATAGTAAACAAACAGAATAGTCAACAGTATATTGGCACAAAAACAGATGCATAGATCAGTGGAACAGAATCAGAGAGCTCAGAAATGAGCCCACACTTCGATGATTAATTCATCTACAACAAAAGAGACAAGAATATATAATGGGGAAGTGACAACTTCTTCAGTAAATCGTGTTGGGAAAATGGGACAGCTACTTGCAAAATAATAAAAATGATCTGCTTTATCACACCACATGAAAAAAAAAACCTCAAAATGGATTAAATACTTAACACCTAAAACCATAAAATTCCCAGAAGAAAACATATGCAATATGATCTTTGACATTGTCTTAGAAATATTTTTTTGTATCTGCCTTCTCAGGCAAGGGAAACAAAAGCAAAAATAAACAAATGGGACTATATCAAACTAAAAAGTTTTTGCACAGTGAAGGGAACTATCAATAAGAAGAAAAGGTCAGCTACTGAATGGGAGAAGTCATTTGTAAACAATATATCTGAGAAGGGGTTAATATGTACAATATTCAAAGAGTTCATAAAACTCAACATCAAAAAACCAAACAACCTGATTAAAAAATGGGCAGAAGACTCCAGCAGACATTTTCCCAAAGATGGATGACCAGCAAGTACATGAAAAGATGCTCAACATCACTAATCATCAGGGAAATGCAAGTCAAAACCACAGTGAGACATCGCCTCACACCTGTCAGAATGGCTATTATCAAAAAGAACAAATAACAAATACTGGCAAGAATGTGAAGAAAAGGGTAGTTGGGAATGTAAATTGGTGCAGCCACTATGGAACACAGTACGGAGGTTCCTCAAAAAATTAAAAATAGAATTATCACATGATCCAGCAATTACACACTTCTCGGTATTTTGCCAAAGAAAACAAAAATCCTAATTCAAGAAAATGTATCACCCTTATGTTAATTGCAGCATTATTCACAAAAGCCAAGTATGGAAGCAACCTAAGTATTCATGGATAGATGAATGGATACACTACATGTGTTTGTATACGTACAATGGAATGTTACCCAGAAAGAAAAGTGAATTCTTGTCATTTCCTACAACGTGGATGGGCCTTGAGGGTATTATGTTAAGTGCAGTAAGTTAGATATGACTTCACTTATATGTGGAATCCAAAAAGCAAAACAAATTAACAAATACAACAAAACAGAAAGACTCATCGATACAGAGAGCAATAGGTGATTGTCTGAGGGACTGAGGATGGGGGTGGGGGCGGGTAAGTGAAATAGGTGAGGGAGATTAAGAGATACAAACTTCCAGGTCAAAATAAGTGAGTCACAGAGATAAAATTTAAGTATGGGGAATACACTCAATACTGTAATATCTTTGTGTGGTGATCGATGGTGAAATATACCATTATGTTGTGCATGAGGAACTAACAGTGTTATTAAGTCAATTATGGGGCTTCCCAGGTGGCACTAGTGATAAAGAATCTGCCTGCCAATGCAGGAACCGTGGGTTCTATCTCTGGGTCAGGAAGATCCCCTGGAGTAGGAAATGGCAACCCACTCCAGGATTCTTGCCTGGAAAATTTCAAGGACAGAGGAGCCTGGCGGGCCCCAGTCCATGCGGT
This sequence comes from Oryx dammah, assembly GCF_014754425.2. Classification (NCBI taxonomy): domain Eukaryota; kingdom Metazoa; phylum Chordata; class Mammalia; order Artiodactyla; family Bovidae; genus Oryx; species Oryx dammah. The sequence continues at coordinate 58,604,609 of NW_024070187.1, forward strand.
CGCAGAGAGTCAGACACACACACACACAATTATACTTCAACAAACAAACTCATAGAAAATAAGACCTAATTTGCGGTTACCAAAGGCAGGGGTTGGGGGAAGGAAGAACTGGATGAAGGTGGTCAAAAGGTACAAATTTGTAGTTGTAAGATAAATACAATGGATATGACGTAAAACATGATTAATATAATTAACATTGGTGTATGTTACATATAATGGTTGTTACAAAAGTAAATCCTAAGTTCTCATCACAAGGAAAAAATATTTTTTTCTTTTATTTTGTATCTATAGGAGATGATGAATGTCTATTTTCTGTGGTAATCATTTCAGATGTAAGTCATTATGCTGTACACTTTAAACGTGTCTAATTATATCTCAATAAAACTGGAAGAAAAAAAAAGGAATATAGGAATGTTTTAAAAGAAACCAAGTGGAGGGATGCAGCTGGCTCCAGGAAAGACTAGAACCAAATTGTTGTGAGCCCAGACAATATTTTCTCTCCAATCCCTCTTCTCTGCTTTTCCAATTCCTCTTGTCTGCTTATCTGCTTCAGTCTTCTTTCTAGGTCAGCTTCCTTTGCTCCCCAGGCTTCATGCAGAATATAGTTGCCCTCAACTCCTGAGTTAACCCCACATTGGCTTAGTTGCACAAAGAAACTGCATCTCTCTAGGATCCCAAGTATCTTACTCCTACTTATTTTCTTGAGTAACAGATAGATTCTTTTGGTTCAAAAAAGATACAGTGAAAACTCTTTCCAGCCTCTTCCCTCTGGCTACTCAGTTCCCTTTCTCAAGTTTGCTCCATCTCCTTCCAGAGAAATTTTATGTATATGTGATAACATTTGTCTATCTATTCTCCTATTCCCATTTTTTTTAATATGATGGCAGCATAGCATAAACTTTTTTCACTGAGCAATTTATCCTGGATATTTTATAGAATCAGCACTCAGAGAATGCCATCATTCTTTTATAGAATTCTAAAATTTGGAATTTAATGCTGAAATAGAACATCAGAAGTATGTTTATAATGTGCATATAGTACATAATCTCCAGTATTCTTCCCTGGAGAATCCCAGAGACGGAGGAGCCTGGTGGGCTGCTCTCCATGGGGTCTCACAGAGTCAGACATGACTGAAGCGACCTAGTGGCAGCAGCAGCAGCATAGTACATAATACATATACATATAATATATACATTTTGGGGAGCCTTCTTTATGCTTTGCCCAGTTTTTTTTCTGTTGGGTTGTTGGTCTTTTAAAAATTGACTTCCAAGTGTTTGTATATTAGAGGAAACAGTCCTTTGTCTCTGATATGAATTGTGCTATTTTTATTCATAATTTTTCCTTTGATTTTATTAATGCTAATTTTTTTTTTGTCTCGATCCTAAAATTTTCCAGGAAGGGGCTAGATTAAGACACCCACCCCTGGTTCATTAACTATGGCCAGGGAAGTGAAGTCATTTTTTAATACCCTGAAGTCCACACTATGGAATGAGGGCAAGTAAAGCTAAAGGGGAAATTGTGAGCTAGGAGGTACACTAAAAGGGGTCTATACATTTCAATATTTAGAGGACATTTTCTAGTCACTGGAGTTATTTCTTATCTAGGGGAAAAGTTTACAGTTTTGATGAAGATATATACCAAGTCATCATTGGGACTGAATAAGAGAGATATATACAAATTGCTATGGTCTTAGAGGAAGTAGTTCATTATATTTGAGGTGCCTTGGAAAACTACAGGAAAAAAGACATTTAAACTAGATTTGTAAAGAATGTGACCACATGGATCATAACCCATCATGTGACCACATGGATCATAACCCATCAGGCTCCTCTGTCCATGGGATTCTCTAGACGAGAATTCTGGAGTGAATTGCCATTTCCTCCCTCAGGGGATCTTCCTCACCCAGGGATCAAACTCATGTCTTCTCCACCAACATTGCAGGCGGATTCTTTACCATGGAGCTGCCTGGGAAGCCCAGAAGTGAAAATGAATGATGAGGTTACCCAATGACTCAACATCACTGGAAGTAGGATGTGTGTGATTATCACAAGTGGAAAAGTAATGCAACTGACAGAAAGATGTCAACAGGTATGATTATAGGATGTAACATTTCCTTACTGGTAAATGATATGAAATTTCACAGTTACCCAAAGCTAGAGCACAGGGAAGCTATCTTTGCCATCTGTTCTGTAGTTCTTGTTCTCTTAGGTGTTTTATTTTTTTTAATATTCTCTTTTGACAATTCCTTTTCTACCTTTCCCTGTTAAGTCTGGAGACTGCCTGACTGGTACTTTGGCCATCCACTTACGGAGAAACTAGGTAAAGCAAAGATACAGTTCTTGAGAACATCCCTCAGTGGATCTAGGCTTGAGGTCTTGAAGTCCATTTCTGTAGGAAGGGCAGGATTTGGAAGCTACACTAAGGGATTTGGTTTTTCTGTTTTGTTTGTTGGTTATTGTTATTTTTTCAACAGAGATTGATTTCTCCCCTACCCTTCTTACCTCCCTACTTACTATAGCTTGAGGTATACTGAATATTGAGTATTACTGAAAAAATTGTACAGAAAGTGTACAACATAATTTGATATAGGTGTATGTACATTATGAAATGTGTTATCACAATTAATACATCCCTTTACTTCTCATAGTTGTGTATGTGTGCTGAGACCACTTAAGATCTATTCTCTTGGCAAATTTCAATTCTTAAAGTTATCTCCTTAGTTCTTAGTATTTTATTCCTTCCTTTAAGATATGTTTTCTCACTATTTTTAAAGCAGCACTTTATGCCTGCCTTTTTATACATAAATAATTGCACAAAGAAAATTACTTCTTTTCATGATTGAATCCACCAATATCTGCAAGTAATAACTATCATCTATTGAGCTTTTACTATACATGCTTTCATTATTTTAATTAATCATAAAATAGATATGAATGAATGTATTTGAGATGCGAAAACTGAGTTTTAGAGGGTTTAAAGTAATTTTCCCAAGGTCACAGAACTTGTAGCTCCTGTTTAGTGTGGTAAAGGAATTTTTTTTGTAAAGATAAGCCCATTGATATTATTTACTTTAGATAATGGCAATATAACTCACTATCCAGTTTCTATCAGATTTAAAATGTAAAAACACGAGTTCCAGCATATGTTGGTTTTTACTTGTTAGTAAAATTCTTGCAAAATGTTATTCTGTTTAATTGGGAATGAAAACAAGTATTTGTCAGCCATTACATAAAAAAGGGAAAAAAAAATTTCTGAGACCAACTTTCTTTTGATTTGCCCTACACTGTGCCATGGAGTAATGCTCATTCTTTTACTCATCAAATGTCCAAGGGGTACTCTGTATAAGGGTCTGAGTTGGTAATGAGGAATACAAGGCTGAATGGGAAACAGAACCTATCTTCAAGAAATTGATGACCTACTAAGGGAGATTATAAATATGCTGTGCTGTGTTGTGCTTAGTCGTATCTGACGCTTTGCAACCCCAGGTCTCTCACAATGCAGGCAGATTCTTTACCATCTGAGCCACCAGGGAAGATCATAAATATGCAAATAATTATAATTAAGCAGAATGCTCCCAGTCAAATTCAAAGTATAGAAATGCAAAGGTGGCATTGTGACTGAGATGAAATCACACTTTTCTAAATATAAGCATGCTTAGAATTTAGCCATTAAACAGACCAAAGATGCTTTGGATAAATATAAAATATTTGTTTATAATAAATTACAAATATTTATTACAAAAATCCGAGAAATTTTTTAAAAATGTAAATTTTATTATTTCCTTAAAGGCTGGTCTTTCATCTAAAGAAATGCCAGGGTTCATCTTATTTATTTAAAAGGTTAAGCAGTAGCATTTTGCCATTCTTCATATTCACCTGGCATTTTAAGAGAATTAAATATTGTAACAAAACCAACAGGAAGATTACAGAGAGCAGAATGTGACCAGGAGTAGCACCTTGCTATTTAAGTTACATCAAAATACTCAATAATTCAAAGATTCTTAAATTTCTTCTTTAGAATTGAAAGATACACGATCTGAAATGAGAATAGCATGATAAACAATCCCTTTATCCAATGTTTTAACCTAATGCTTATGTCTCACTTTAAAAGATGTGTTGTACTTTTCCTATTGGCTTAGAATTTAAACCAATAAGGAAGGAGGGAATCTTTATAAATATTCACAAAGGAAGGCTAGCATTTGAATGTTGAGTAAAGATTGCTTTGTTCCTTATTAGAGTCTGATTTTCAGAACTTTTATTTATATTTTTCTTTCATTGATATACTAAGCAAATACCTTTCCCCCCTTCTTCCTGGGCGATGTCTTGCTGGCTTGAAATATGTTTTCCAGTGTTAAGAATACTTTACTTCTTATTGTTCAGACCTAAGAATGTGATAAATCCTTAACAATGATCAAAGGAAAAAACAAGAATTTAAATGCCAGTTTTTAGTATCGTGCTGAACATATTTCATATGAACAAAATTAACTTTCTAGATTTGTTTGAAGTTTATAATTACTAGGATTCTTTCATTCCTCAAGTAGCATACAACACTGTTATTAGTCTCTTTTAATGGCTGTTAGGAGGCAACATAATGTTAAGGTATAAAGATCTTGCAATTTGGAGTACTTTGTTTACATTTTTGTGTTTTGAAATTAATAAAAGCAATAACAGAGTTATTTGCATTGTAATTTCTAAACAGGGGCTCAAGGAAATTTTTCAAAAATACAAAAATCACACAAAGGGGGGTAAAAAAATCCTCCTTCCGTGTGGTTGGTTTCATTAGATTGACCATCCCGAGATCTCTGCTTAAATATTTCGAGATTCTAAAAAAAAAAAAAAAAAAAAACCTAGAATGTTTTCATGAGTTAAATGTTCCAATTAGACCTAATGAAGATAAAAAATTCACTTACATTTCCCCCCGAATTTCCATTCAGTTTAAAGCAATTACTATAACAACATCGACAGACTGTCTCTTCCATGTCAGGGGACTATTTCGTTTCTCTACGAAAAACTCTGATGACGGAACAAAAAGTAATTGCATAGGGAGGGGAACAAAACTAATATAACCATAATCACCTCTATCAGAAAACAAGGGGGGGGGAATTCGTGTACCTGAAAACACGGAACATTTCACGATAGAACACATAAGCAGGAAACCAAGGAAGGTAGAATTTAGGAGGGAAAAAAAATGGAGCAGGCTTGGGTGATACCAACACAGTGATCGCAAAAGCGAAGAAAACCTCGTTGCTTTTTCTTGGCACCTGAACGCTGAAGCTTTAAGCAGGGCAAAGGTCAGCGCCTGCGGTCCTATGTTGCAAACAGGCACTGTGTTTTTGTGCTTCCGTCAGCTTGTTCAGAAGGCACATGGGCCGCCCCGGTTGGTACTACGCAGACCTCCGTCCCTGCCGCGACCGCCGCCGACCTCTTTGTCTCCCGGCTCCAAAGCGGCCACGCCGCGTCCGACTCCCGAGCGCGCAGAGGGGGCAGCGGGCCGCGCGCCCGGAAACCTCCCGCGGACAGCGCGGCGCGCGCGGAGGCGGGGTTCGCGCGCCAGCCGCCGCGGTGGCCTCGCTCGCCCAGAGTCAACTCCCCAGTTACGCTACGCCGAGGTCGCCTGGTCCGCCTCGCGGTCGTTCTCAACTTGCTGCCGGGACCCGCGACCTGGCGGGCCCGCCCCGACCAGCGAGTACGACCTTGTGTTTCTATTTTTGCTCTGGGGGATTGGGAGAGAGTGAAAGAGGCTTAGGCACGGCTGTGGTTATCGCGCAGTGTATTTCTGGAGAAATTTCAGGCCCCTATTGCTACGTTCACTAGCTCACAACGACTCCCGCCTTCCTCGAAAACCCGACACATTGGAAAGGGCTTGCTCCTCCATGTGACCCCACGACAAGGGAAGGGGGAAACACGTCAGGCTTTCGCTCGAGGCGGGGGAAGGCGGGCCCGATGCGGCAGAACGGGCCAGGCCGGGACCGGCTCACTGAGGGGAGACGGAGAGGCGGGAGCCTGCGGGCCGGGGTCACCGGGGCCGCCAAGGCAGGGCGGGCCCACGCGCCCCACCTGAGCCCGAGGACGAACCAGAGGTCGCGGCCCGAAGCCGGCGCGGGCGGGGGAGGCGGAGAGCAGCGATCCACCTGGGCGACGTGGCAGCGCTTCCCTGCTCTCCGAGACCCCTCCCCATTCGGCCGCCCACCCGCCCTCTCGCGGCTGGCTGCTGTGAGGCTGCTCTTCCCCGGCCGGACGGAGAGCGGCAGTGTCTCCCCGCCAGGCGCCTGCCCCGCGTCTCCCCCCGGCGGCCGTCGCGCGCGCCAGCCCTGCGCCGCGCCGGAGAGCACTGTGGTGGCGGCGGGAAAGGGCTGCGGACCCGCGTCGCACACTCGACGACGCGGCCCCTGCCTCGACGCCCTCCGCCTGCTTCTGGAGCAGGTAAAGGCGGCGGGTGGGAGGCGGAGCGGCGGGGCTGGGCTGAGGGTCGGGAAGAAGGGGATCCCGGGGTCCCCAAACCCGAGCGGAGGGCCTGAGGCAGCAGCGAGAGGCGCTGCGACCGAAACCCCAACCCCTCGGACGTGGAGGTCCGGCGTGCCCGTCTCTAGTCCGGCCCGCGGGCCCGGTCGCCCGGGCGGAAGGGAAGTGAGGCGTCGGTGAGAGGCGGGCCCTGGCTCGCCGCCCGAGGTCGGGCGAAGGCGGAGGCAGTGGCCGCTTTCCTGGCCTCCCAGCCCCAGCGGGCCTCCAGGCCTTTGACACACCCCTTTCGCCCCCCGGGGCTTCCCTGGTTAGTTCCCGTTGGGACTTGACCTGACGGCCCTCCGAGCTCCTTCAGCTTTTCCAGGCGGAACCTTCTTGGAACTTGGGGCCACCCTCCGGAGCACGTAGCCCTAGCACAGCCGTTTTATTTACTCACTTCAGTTCCAAACACAGCCTCTCACTCCGCAAGTTCTGATTTTGGGTACTGTGGGGAGGCATTCCCAGTTACTGGTATCTGTGTCTCTTTGATCGTCGTCCATACCACCCTCCCCCACGGCAACTTTGATCCTCCCTGACTCCCTCCTTGAGCCCTACTGTGATCCGGACTCTCCAGAGAGGTCCCTTTGAAAATCCGTCTTAGTTAGAGTAAGTCATCCGACCCGGGGCAGTTTATTGCTTAAGCTCTTTTGGTTAAAACGTGGTATTTTAATTTTTTTTTTTTTAATTTTTCTTTTGTCTCTCTCTCAGAAAGAGAGATAGAGTAATTAAAAAATGTAAATGCCAGATCACGCTCAGTGTTGGCTTGGAAGAATCTTCTTTTCCGCAACAATCTTTAGAACTAGAATCTGATATTTGTGGCACGGACAGGTTTGTACACATTCTCGCCATGCAGTGGTTGTAATGTCTCCATAGCACAGTTCTGACTTCAAGGCAGGATTGGCTGGTTTTTCTACTCGGCATCTTTAAGCCAATCAAGAAGCGCTGCTTGCCTGGAGACTGGGATAACTCAGAAAAGGTGGAGATTGGTTGAGCTCAGAGAAGAAAATCTTGGAGATGAACCTGCCTTCTCAGAAAACAGTGACTGATTTGCAGCTGCCTCTCGCCCCCCACTTAAAAAAATGTTTTTTTCATCTCAACAGCAGCCTTTTCATTCTGTTTTTATTATTTCCATTGTTGTTCTCTCAAACGCCTGGCTCTCTTTTGTAACTCATTTTAACCCTCATCTTTCAATTTTCAATGAAAGAATTCTTAAAAGCGTTAAGAAATGTAAACGTCATGTGTTTGTGTTTTGATAAACAGAGTGGTTCAATTTTCTAACTTTGCCCGTTTTGCAAAGTCAAATTAAATAAACATTTTTTTGTTCCTTTGCCAGAGCTTTATTATTCAAGTGGCTGTGCTAGGACGGCGGGGTGTGGGGGCTACAGTGATGGAGATGGTGAAAAGAATAGGAAAGAGATGGCTGCTTTTCTGTAAGAATGCTACATTTTAGTTCATGAAAAAAGACATATAAAACAAAACCCGGGACAAATCAGCATTTAGTACTTAACGAATGTCAATTTGTGCACCTGTTGACTTTAGCTGCTTTGAAGGGGGTAGTAAAGAGGACTAAATACTGGACTTCATTGAAAAAGTGGGCTTAAGTTATGGAATGTTTTCTCTTTATTGAAGTAGGCATAGTATCTGTACACAATAGAGGCTAAATAAATAGTATCACTCAAGGGGCATTTTTTTAATACTATGTGAGGATTTTCTCTTAAAATCTCCCTTCATGATTATCTATGGTTATGCATCTTTTGATATGCAAAGCAGTAACCATTTATAAGTCAATGTGAATTTTAGAAAAGAGCTACCATCTTTGCCTTTCTTTTTATATGCAAACTCACATTGTAAGTCTTGGGAAGAATTTCAGTTTTTTTAGATCAAACGTTGGATCTTAGCAGATCACATTATTAAATGCCTGTGGTAGTAGTTTTATTAGGAATTAAAGAGATTGAATTTTTTTAAATATATATTTACAATGCCAGACAATGAGTAAGCCAAATGTCATTAGGATTATATCTGGACTCTTAACTTTTAATAATGATCCTTCCATCTTTTATTGGATTTTTGTAGCTGTATCATTTAATCTTACAATGTTACTTTAATATAATATAGTATTTATTAGAATGAACTTTCCCCATGTATCTTTAAAATTTTTTAAAAATATGTTTGCTCTATTTATTAAATTTAAGAATTAGCTTGGGAGACTGACGTGAATTATATTTAATTTTTCTGTTCTGAAGCAGGCTGTCTTTTAAAAAAATTTTTCTTTTGCCTTCGAATTTGTTTCTTCTGGCTGTAGTGTCTTCACTGTTCTCCCTGCCTTCCTCCTCTTAAACTCTCTGCTGACCTACTTCAAAATTTAGGTGATATATGTTGTCAAGTTTGCTTTGCTTTCTTCCCCCAGCAGAGATAATCACATACTCATCATATTACCTCTGAACCTTTAACGTAGTATTTCCACTATCCACGTACTGCTATGTGGAGTTACCGTCTCCCTATAGTAGCTGTGAGTTTCACTGAATTTTACTCATTTTTTTCCCCTTAATTCTAGTTCCAAAGCTATAGTTGTGTAGGTATTAAATAAATATTGGCATGAATAAAGGAGATTTTTTTTTTTCTGTTCTTTTTTTGACCTTGCTGCATGGCATGTGGAATCTTAGTTCCCCAACCAGGGATTGAACCCAAGCCCCCAGCAGTAGAAGTTCAGAGTTAAAGAAGATATTTACTCTTAAAAAATATTTCTCCCAGTTACTGTCTGTATGTAGATAATTCTTATATCTCCAACCCAGAGCTATTTCTTGATAAATTGACTCAGGTTATCATCTACCTTCATAACACGTTCATCTGTATTCTCACAGGTGACTCAGACTGAGCATATCCCAAACTATAGTTATTATCAACCTTCCCTTTCCCAGCCTCAAAACAAAAATATGAAACAAGCTACCTCTTCTTCCTAGGGGAAGATTATATGAGATAATGCATATGTGGTAAGAATTTGATAAATAGTAGGCACTGCTAATAATAACTTGGCAGAAACCTGGGCTGTTCCTTTCCTTCTTTTCAGTTTCTAATAGATCACTGAGCCCTGTTGGATTTTTGCTCCTTAGTATCTCTCCTTTTTTGGCCACATTGTGAGGCCTACAGGATCTTCATTCCCTGAGCTTCATGTTCCCTGCAGTGGCAGCTTGGAGTCTTAACTACTGGACTGCTAGGGAAGCCCCGTCTCCTTAATATCTCTTGAATCTGTATCTTTTTTCCATTTCCAGGCTACCATCCTACTCAGTGGTTAGCATCATCTCTTACTTGGATTGCCACAGTAGCCTCCTAAATGGTTATCCCTGCTTGCAGTCTTGCCTTCCCATCCACTTTATCCCGCTGTAGCTGGAGTAGTCTAACACATTTAAACCCTTAAGTCCTCAGCTCAAAACCTTTTTTTTGTGTGTGGCTTTTAATTGCCTTCAGGATAAAGTCTGAACTTCTTAATTTGGCTTTCAGGATCATGATCTGGCATCTGTTAACTTCTTCATCCTCTGTCACTTTTTCCTTTTGCCCTCAATATGCTAGTCATATTCAGTTACTTCATTTCTCTCTCAAGATGCCAAGTTTGTTAAATCTACTTGAGTACAGAAGCTTTCCTCTGTCTGGAATGCCTTCCCTTGCTCCCTGCTTCCCTCCCCTTTGGTTTTGTTAACTCATACTTATCTTTCAGATCTCCATAGAGGTGATGCCTCTCCTGGGAAGCCAGTCCTCTACTTTCCCTAGCATTCTACATTCTCATTGTAATTGCTCATTGTCATCTCACCCCCGTCCTGGTTAGAGTGTAACAAAAGAAAGAAGTAAATTGACTACCTTAAACCATGACGTGAGGAATTTCCCTGGCTTTCCAGTGGCTGAGACTTCTCTCTTCCACTGCAGGTGGCATGGGTTGATCCCACATCCTTAAACTCATCCCACATGCTGTAGCCATGAAAGAAAAGAGATGTGGTTTGTGTAGATTGTATTAAAGGGAATTAAATAGTAATATTGGGGTTTACCTAGTAGGGAAGAGAAAGACCTATCTGATAGATGCAAGTTTTCTAAGTAGGAAAGGCATACTATGTAGGTCCTTTTACAGCTTTAATTAAATATATCTTTACATATAAAGATGCAGATCTTAGTTCCCTGACCAGGGTCAGAGTTGGCAGTGAAAGCGTCGAGTCCTAACCACTGGACTCTCAGGGAGTTCCCAGTCCTTTCTGTGCTTATCATCTGTGGCACTGGCACCATCTCTCCCACTGCGGTGCTTCTCCGTATGTTGGGACCTGGTTCCTGAGCACAGACTTAGCCACTCCCATCAGAGGCGCTAGATAGATTTGGTCATTTGCCTGTCCCTTGACCAATTCCTGCAGCTGAGGGGATGAGGTAGATGCCTAGTTCAGCCTAAATCATGTGATGTGCTTACTTATTTGGCCAGGGGTCTATTAGCAGAACTTAGACCCCTGGTGGAGTAAGGGAGAAGGAGTTCTGGGCAAAGAATATTCATTCTGAATCTTAACCACCCTTCTGATTTCAAATTTGTTTTCCTAGATATTTTATTCATGGGAAAGAGATGCCCTGTATTATGGACCTGAGTAGTCAAGCTACTGAAATGGTAAGTCCAATATTTTAAAGAACTAAATTGACTTTTTGATTTGTGCTGGCATATAACAAATATTTATTAAGCTCTTGTTTGCTGAATAAGAACATATTGTGAGATGCTTATAGACTAGCAGTCTAAACAAATAAGTACTCAGATGCTAAGATAGAGGTATATTTAAGGTGCAGTAGCAGCTCTGTGTAAATGAGACTTTGGGATAGTGGAAAACTTTCTTGAAAGAAAGTTACTTGAGCCAAGATACAAGGGTTGGGTAGGATGGGTTAGAGGGACTTTTGTGGGAACATGTGTGAGGCACAGAGATGTGAAGTGGTCTACTTTGGGAAACAAATAATTAGATATAGGAAAAGCAGAGAGTACCTGAGGAAGACTAGAGGAAGAGATGGGTAGGGGTAGGTAAGAGGCCAAATCATAGAAGTCATTGAATGCTTTACAGTTGGAAAGTTGTAACTTGGTCTTGAGAGCTGTAGAGTCATTGAAGCATTTTAAGTTGGAACTCTCGGGACTGAAGTGCCTAAGTAGTGTCCAAGTAGATATGTCTGTGAGGCTGAACTCACAGAGGCATCAGTGAATAGTCCTGAAAAGAGATCTTAGTTCCCTGCCTAAAAATTGAATGTGGAAATAGCAACCCACTCCAGTGTTCTTGCCTGGAGAATCCCAGGGAAGGGGGAACCTGGTAGGCTGCCGTCTGTGGGGTCGCACAGAGTTGGACACAACTGAAGTGACTTAGCAGCAGCAGCGGCAGCCTGGATGAGACCCCACTCTAGTACTCTTGCCTGGAAAATCCCATGGAAGGAGGAGCCTGGTGGGCTGCAGTCCATGGGGTCGCTAAGAGTCCGGCACGACTGAGCGACTTCACTTTCACTTTTCACTTTCATGCATCGGAGAAGGAAATGGCAACCCACTCCAGTGTTCTTGCCTGGAAAATCCCATGGACGGGGGACCCTGGTGGGCTGCCATCTATGGGGTCGCACAGAGTTGGACACGACTGAAGCGACTTAGCAGCAGCAGCAGCCTGGCTAGAAAACCACTAGACCACCAGGGGTTGGTGTCTAGAAGCAAAATGGCCCTGACTCTTGCTCCTGTGTGAAAGCAAGAATATTTCAAGGAGGCAAAAACTGTAAAACAAACAAACAAACAAAAAAAAACAGATAAAAGTTTATTATTAGAGACATAGCACCACAAGTGGGAGAGCACACTTGTTTATTTTAAACTTGTTGATATAAGACTGAAGTAAGATCGAGCGCGCACACACACACACACAAGGCAGAAATACACATTGGGAGAGTAAGTGTATGAGAAGGAGCACAGTAAAGAGGTGATTTAAATCACTTATATAGGATAGTCTTTCAAGGTCTTTGTTTACCTTTGGTGAATTATCTTGTTCCTTTTTCCCATCTGACCTTCTCCAACATGTGTGCAACTTTTTGCTAAGTTGGATTCCACCTCAGAGGTCTGTGGGGGTGTGTCCACACTTATTAAGGGGTGGTGCTCTCTCCTTTTTTGACCCCCCAAGGAGCCTTCCTACTCATGTGCAGACAGGGAAGTTTTCCTTGACTCAGGAGCGGTTATCTTATCTGTTTACGTCAACAGAGCTCAGCTTTTGCTGGTAGCTTTTATCATTAGTTTGTCTGGGGGAAACAGAGCTTCAGTTTTACTCTGCTTGACAGACACCAACTATCCAGCCCAAGGGCCTATCTTATCTCCTACCTCAAGGCAGTTAACTATGTTGGAGTTGGGAGAGAATTCTTAGCTAGAGTCATAGGTATTGAAGCAGTGGGTTTGGATGGACCTAGAAAAAAAGTGGTGGAGCAGATGGTTGGGAATGGAACCCAGGGTAGCAATTATACTTGAAAGAGCGAACAGAAGAAGAGAGATCAATGATGGAAACTGAGAAGGGGCAGCCAGAGAAAAACCACTAGATGCAGGGGACAGATTACACTGGATCAAGAAGTCAACAGAAGGTGGCAAGTTGAAACAGTAAATGTAAACTGCTTTTAAGAAACAAACTGCTTAGGAAATACTGGGAGTTTGGATAGTCTGAGTTAAGAATTCTCCTATTAACTCAGTTAAGAATTCTGAGTTAATAATTTAGGATGCATTGAGAAATCAGATTTCAAACAGTTTTTCCAGTACAGGAATTTGAACTTTTTAGAATTAGAATTTTTAAAGGTAGGAGAGGATAGAGACTTTTTGGTGGGAGGTATTTGGTAGGAAAGAAATGATTGAGTAGGGCACGGATACAGTTTATGTACAATCAGTCATATTGGGGTGTACAGAGTCGATAGGGTATTTTGCATATAGTTTCTGGAGCTATAAAAATTCAATAAATCTATTTTAGATCATTGATTATTCTTAGCCTTTCTTTTCTAATATACATTTTGTATGCTCTTCTATGCATGACTTTAATTGTATCTTACAAATATGATGTATAATGTTTTTATTTGTTTAAAATATTTTATAGTTAATCTTTTAAAATCAGTATTAATATGTAATTTACATAATGAATTCATCTTTGATGTATTGATGTATGTTTCTTAATTTTCATATAATTTGGTTTTCTAGTTACATTTTTGCTATTGATTCTAGCATAATTCTATGTGACCTTGAAAGTAATATTCTGTGGCTATTGGATTTGGTGTTATTTAGATACTAAGTCAAGTTATACTTACATGACTCAAATCTTTTATGTTATTACTGCTTTTTCTCTCCCTTTTCTTTCTCCTTCCTCTCCTCTATGTGTGTGTGAGGAGTGGGGTAGTGGCTGAGGTGGGAACCTCCTTGTTATAATAGTTAAAGACAGAGGGCTTTTACTAGTTGAATACAAACTTAGAATTGCTTTATCTTCCTGGTGGATTTGGAGAAGGCAATGGCATCCCACTCCAGTACTCTTGCCTGGAAAATCCCATGGATGGAGGAGTCTGGTGGGCTGCAGTCCATGGGGTCACTAAGAGTCGGACAGGACTGAGTGACTTCCCTCCCTCCCTGGTAGATTAGACCTTTTATCTTTGACTTTTATCATCCACATTGGTTACTGGTGATTTAGATATGAGCACTTTTTAGTATAGTGGTAGAAATAGTGGGGCAAAATCATGTTTAAGAAAGGATGAAGGGGAAGAAATTGAAAACAGTTACTATATGTTATACATATTTTAAGGCTTCCCTGGTGGCTCAGACGGTAAAGCGTCTGCCTACAATGTGGGAGACCCGGGTTCGATCCCTGGGTTGGGAAGATACTCTGGAGAAAGAAATGGCAACCCACTCCAGTACTCTTGCCTGGAAAATCCCATGGACGGAGGAGCCTGGTAGGCTACAATCTGTGGGGTCACAAAGAGTCGGACATGACTGAGCGACTTCACCTCACCTCACATATTTTAACATTTTTCTTGATCTAGAGATATTTTATATTTAAATGTGGCTAGATGTGTTTAGTACTTCTTTTTCTTTATGGCCTTCAGTTTGTACTTTCTGTAAATAAAACTTCTTAACATTCTAAAATGAGATATTCATTTGCCTCATGGAACTTATATTCTAGAACAGTGCTTATGGAAAAGTTCACATGGGATATGATAGTCATTAACCACATGTAGCTATTGAGCACTTGAAATGTAACAAGTATGACTGAGAAACTGAATTTTTAGTTTTACATACTCTTTTTCAAAATTAAACTTTTTGAGATTATAGAGTCACATAATTTTTTGTTGATTTACACAACTTTTTGAGATTGTAAAGACATACCCATTTGAATGCAGAGTTCTAAAGAATAGCAAGGAGAGATAAGAAAGCCTTCCTCAGTGATCCTGCAAAGAAATAGAGGAAAACAATAGAATGGGAAAGACTAGAGATCTCTTCAAGAAAATTAGAGATACCAAGGGAACATTTCATGCAAAGATGGGCTCGATAAAGGACAGAAATGGTATGGACCTAACAGAAGCAGAAGATATTAAGAAGAGGTGGCAAGAATACACAGAAGAACTATATAAAAAAGATCTTCATCACCCAGATAATCACGATGGTATGATCACTCACCTAGAGCCAGACATCCTGGAGTGTGAAGTCAAGTGGGCCTTAGGAAGCAACACTACAAACAAAGCTAGTGGAGGTGATGGAATTCCAGTTGAGCTGTTTCAAATCCTGAAAGATGATGCTGTGAGAGTGCTGCACTCAATATGCCAGCAAGTTTGGAAAACAGCAGTGGCCACAGAACTGGAAAAGATCAGTTTTCATTCCAATTCCAAAGAAAGGCAATGCCAAAGAATGCTCAAACTACCACACAATTGCACTCATCTCACATGCTAGCAAAGTAATGCTCAGAATTCTCCAAGCCAGGCTTCAACAGTACAGGAACCATGAACTTCCTGATGTTCAAGCTGGATTTAGAAAAGGCAGAGGAGCCAGAGATCAAATTGGCAACATCCGTTGGATCATCAAAAAAGCAAGAGTTCCAGAAAAACATCTTCTGCTTTATTGACTATGCCAAAGCTTTTGACTGTGGATCACAATAAACTGTGGACAATTCTGAAAGAGATGGGAATAACAAACCACGTTCCCTGCCTCCTGAGAAATCTGTATGCAGGTCAGGAAGCAACAGTTAGAACTGGACATGGAACAACAGACTGATTCCAAATCAGGAAAGGAATACATCAAGACTGTATATTGTCACCCTGCTTATTTAACTTATATGCAGAGTACATCATGTGAAATGCTGGGCTGGATGAAAAACAAGCTGAAATCAAGATTGCTGGGAGAATTATCAATAACCTCAGCTATGCAGATGACACCACCCTTATGGCAGAAAGTGAAGAGGAACTAAAGAGCCTCTTGATGAAAGTCAAAGAGGAGTGTGAAGAAGTTGGCTTAAAGCTCAACATTCAGAAAACGAAGATCATGGCGTCTGGTCCCATCATTTCATGGCAAGTAGATGGGGAAACAGTGGAAACAGAGACTTTATTTTTTGGGGCTCCCAAATCACTGCAGACGGTGACTGCAGCCATGAAATTAAAAGACACTTACTCCTTGGAAGGAAAGTTATGACCAACCTTGACAGCATATTAAAAAGCAGAGACATTACTTGGCCAACAAAGGTCCATCTAGTCAAGGCTATGGTTTTTCCTGTGGTCATGTATGGATGTGAGAGTTGGACTATAAAGAAAGCTGAGTGCCGAAGAATTGATGCTTTTGAACTGTGGTGTTGGAGAAGACTCTTGAGAGTCCCTTGGACTGCAAGGAGATCCAACCAGTCCATCCTAAAGGAGACCAGTCCTGGGTGTTCATTGGAGGGACTGATGCTGAAGCTGAAACTTCAGTACTTTGGCCACCTGATGTGAAGAAATGACTCATTTGAAAAGACCCTGATCCTGGGAAAGATTGAAGGCAGGAGGAGAAAGGGACAATAGAAGATGAGATGGTTGGATGGCATCACCGACGTGATGGACTTGAGTTTGAGCAAACTCCGGTAATTGGTGATGGGCAGGGAATCCGGTTATGCTGCAGTCTATGGGATCGCAGAGAGTCAGACACAACTGAGCTACTGAACTGAGAGTCACATGCAGTTGTAATAAATAATAAAGAGAAATCTCCTGTGCTCTTCACCCAGTTTCCCCAATGAAAGAAACATGTGCAAAATGACTTACAGCATCTCAACCAGGGTATTGATATTAATATAGTCAAGATATAGGACATTTCCATCACCACAAAAATCCCTCAAATTTCCTTTTCACGGCCACATCCACTACTCCCTCTTCCTTCCTCCTCAACCTTTGGCAATTGTTAATATTCTCTATTTCTATATTTCTCTCATTTCAAGAATGTTAAGCAAATGGGGATCATTCAATACATAGCCTTTTGGATGGGCTTTTTTTACTCAGCCTAATTCTCTGCAATTTCATCCAGGTCTTGTGTGCCAATAGTAGGTTTCTTTTTATTGCTGACTATTAACTTCATGGGATGGAAGTGACATAGTGTATTTAACTGTGTACCCATTGAAAGACATCTGAATTGTTTTCTGGTTTCTGATTATAATGAATAAAGCTGCTACAAATACTTATGTGCAGGTTTTTGGGTAAACATAATTTTCCATTTCTTAAAAATGTCCATAAGTGCAATTACTTAATTGTATCGTAGTTCCAGATTTAGTTTAAGAAACTGCCAGACTGCTGTCCAGAGTGGTTTTTTCATTTTACATTCCTATCAGTAGCATAGGAGCCATCCTATTTCTCTGTGTCCTTGACAGGATTTCCTATTGTCATTATTATTTATATTTGCCAACCCAATAGATGTGTAAGTATTATAATATCTCATTGTAGTTTTAAATTGCATTTACTTAATGGCTAATGATGTTGAAATTCTTTTCGTACCTGTGTGCCATTTGTATATCCTTTTGGTGAAATCCACCCCCCCCCCCCCCCGACTTTCTAGTTGACTTACTTGGTTTTTGTTTGCTTTTACTTTGAGTTTTGATAAAGTTTGTTTATATATTTTGGATACTAGTCTTTTGTCAGATACATGGTATGCAAATATTTTCTTTCAGCCTGTCATTTTTCTTTTTATACTCTTAACAGGATTGTTCACAGAGTAAAAGTTTTAAGTTTGGATAAAGTGTAGTTTAATCAGTTTTTCCTTTTATGAAGCATACTTTTGGTGTTTTTGCCTAGCCCTAGATCCTTAAGATTTTCTTTTTTTTCCTAAAAGTTTTATAGTACTATGAATTTAAGTCCTTGATCCATTTTGAGTTTTTTTTTTTTTTTAATAAAGTGTGAGACTTAGGCCAAAGTTTTTCTCTATCTGTGGTGTCTATTTGTTCCAGTTCCATTTGTTGAACGGTTATATTTTCTCCATTGAATTGCTTTTGCATTTTTGTCAGATGTCAGTTGGGCATATTCATGCTGGTCTCTTCTGTTTCCTAATCTATAATCTGTTGTCAGATCTGTATGCCTGCCCCTCCACTGATACCATACAGTTTTGATAAGTGTAGCTTTATAGTAAGTCTTAAAATGGAGTCAACTGAATCCTTTTACTCTTTCAAAATGTTTAAACTATTTTAGTTCTTTTGTCTTTCCATTTAAATATAGGAATAATCTTGTCTATATCCAGAGAAAATCTTCCTGGAGTTTTGATAGGAATTGTGCTAAACCTGTATGTCAACTTGAGAAAAGCTGACATCTTTACTATATTGAGTTTAGCAGCTCATAAATCCATTTATCTACTTTTTCAAAAATTTTCATCACTATTTTGTATTTCTAGCATATGTCTTATATATGTTTTGTTAGGTTTATTCAGAATATTTTATTATTTGAACATTTGTAAATAATACTGTATTTTTAATTACAATGTTCATATATTCATTGGTAGGATATATAA
Source organism: Oryx dammah (assembly GCF_014754425.2). Classification (NCBI taxonomy): domain Eukaryota; kingdom Metazoa; phylum Chordata; class Mammalia; order Artiodactyla; family Bovidae; genus Oryx; species Oryx dammah. The sequence goes on from NW_024070187.1 coordinate 58,623,104, forward strand.
ATACAGTTGCTTTTGTCTATTTATCTTGTATCCTTTGCTGAACTCATGTTGAAGATTTTATTGATTCCTTGGGATTTTCCACATTGATAGCTGTGTCATCTACAAATAGGAAAGTTTTATTTTTTCCTTTTGAATCTGTATATCTTTTATTTCCTTTCCTTCCTTTACTTCATAGGCTAGAACTTCCAGTGCTGTATTTCATAAGAGTGGTGAGAGTGGACATCCTTGCTTTGTTCTCAATCTTAGGATGAAAACATACAGTATTTTACTAGTAAATGAAATATAATCTGTAGGGTTTTGAGGAAGTTCTCATATATTCCTATTTTTGGGGTAGTTTTTATCATGAATGGGTATTGAATTTTGTCACTTTTTTCCTTCATTTATTCATGCAACCAAGGTTTTCTTCATTAGCCTATTAATATAATGGGTTATACTGATTTTTGAATATTGAAGAAACCATGTATCTCTGGGATAAACCTTATTTAATAATGATATATAATTCTTTTAAAATAAATTGCTGATTTTTGTTTGTAATATTTTCTAAGGATTTTTATGTCTGTATTCATGAAGGATATTGGTTTGTAGGTTTGTTTTTTTTTTTTTCCCCTGGTACTGCTTTGTCTGGTTTTGGTATCAGGGTAACAGTACTGACTTGATAAAATGAATTAAGAAGTTTTCCTTCTATTTTTGAAAGAGACCATATATGGTAGACTTCTCCATTGAGGGTATTTAGGCCTGAAATTTCTTTTTATCTATTTCCTGTTGGGTGAGTTATGATAATTTGTGTTTTTTGAGAAATAAATATTTCCTATAAGATGTCAGACTTCTGTATGTACACTGGTTCATAGTATTCTCTTAGTCTTTTGATGTCTGCAGGGTCTAGAGTGATTGTTTTTCTCTTTTCAGTTTTATTCATTTTTGCTGTGGTCTTTATTATTCTCTTCCTTTTACTGGCTTTGGGTTTATTTTGTTGTTCTTTTTCTAGGTTCTTGTAGTAGAAAGTTAAATTATTGATTTGAGAGTTTTAGTCTTTTCTAATATATGAATTTATAGTTATCAATTTGCTATAAATTTTTGCCATTGCTGCTTTAGCTGTGTCTTACAAATTTTGATATGGTATATTTTCATTTTCATTCATTTTTGTGTATTTTAAAATTTTCCTTGAGACTTCCTCTTTGACCCATAGATTATTTAGTATTTTACTTATGTTTCAAGTGTTTGGAGATTTTTGTATTATCTTTTTGTTATTGATTTTGAGTTTGATTTCATTGTGGTCAGAGAACATACTTTATATGATTTCAGTTCTTTCAAGTTTGTTGAGGTTTGTTTTATAGTCTAGGATATGGTCTATTTTGGTATATGTTATTTGGGTTCTTGAAAAGGATATGCATTCTGCTGCTGTTGTTGAATGGAGTGTATAAGTGTTGATTAGATCCTTAAATGATGGTGTTATTGAGTTATTCTGTATCCTTGCTGATCTTATGTCTACTTACTCTTATTGAGAGAGGGGTGTTGAAGTCTCTAACTATAATTATAAGCTAGTCTATTTCTCCTTTCAGTTTTGTCAATTTTTGTTTCACTTGATTTAGTAGCTCTGTTTGGTGCCTACACATTTAGGGTTGCTCTGAATTCTTGTCAGACTGATCCTTTATATAGTGTTCTCTATCTTTGCTGATTTTTTTTTTGCTCTAAAATCTACTTTATCTGATATTTATAAATAAAATGTAATTTTACTTAATTTTAACTAATTTAAATTTAAATAGGCACATGTGGCTGGTGGCTGCCATATTGACATTGCAGTCCTGGAAGATGGAGAGAGCTATGACACAATAAATTTAATTAAAAGGTAAATTTTATGGAATGTAGAAGGTGTTAAGGGCAATGGGTGGTTAACAGAAAAGGGAAATTGGGAAAGAAAAAGTGGGGAATATGACTTTAAATTAGATAATCAAGGAAGAAATCATTGAATGTGGTACTTGAACAAAGATTTGAAGGGGTGAAAGAGTTAACAATGCAAATATCTTGGGAAAAAGTATATTAAAAGCCGAAAGTGGAAGTGGGCCATAGTAAGAAATTTAGCTTTCACTCTGAGTGATATGGAGAGCCAGTTGAGAATTTAAAGCATACTGTAACCATTCTGACTTATGTTGTATGAAGATCGTTTTGGCTGGTATATTGAAAATAGACTGTAGGGGACAAGAGGTGTAGAAACAGGGAGACCATTTAGGAGACAGGAATACAGATGGAGGATGACTATAGCCAGACCAAATGTTTTGAGCAGGTTTCAGAGAAAATATCAGACAGTTGGTTTTAGATAATGTTACATTTGAATTGGTCATTAGATCCAAGAGGAGAAAGCAAGTAGATTGTCAGAGTTCTCCAGATCTATGAGTCCTTGCCCTTGTGGAGCTTACATTTTACTGGAATATGGGTAATAAATAAAACAAGTGGATGAAACACATATACTATTTTAGAAGGTAAGTTTTATGGAGAGAATTCAAGTAAGGAAAGAAGGATAAGTGGTGTTGGACAACTGACTTCCTGAGAAGGTAACAATTGAGTAATGATAGGAAATACATCTTTTAGATACCTGGGGTAATAAGTTTAGGTAGAAGGGACCAAATACAAAAGTTCTAAGATGGAGCATGACTGATGTTTGAAGGACAAGGAGATGAAGTATGGCTCGAGTGACATGAGCAAGGGAAAGAGGAATAGGGATGACTGTACCAAAGTAAAAACTGTCTGGGTTATAGGCCATTTTAAGGGTTCTGACTTTTATCCTGAGTGTAATGGGAAGCTAGTGGATAGTTTAGCAGAAGAGAGGTGTGATCTGACCTGTGGTTTAACTGAGTCACTCTAGTTGTCGTGCTCAGTAGACTGAAGGGGCAAGGGTGGAAGCAAGGAGGTTAAGAGACTTTTATACTAATCCAGGCAAGGTGGTGGTAGCCGTGGAAATGGTGAGGAATTATATTCTGGATACATTTTGAGGGTTGCATTGACAAAATTGGCTTACTAATTGGATGTGGGATGAGAGGAGTCAAGAATTATTCCAAGCTTTTTGACCTGAGCAGTTGGAAGGACAGAGTCGCCTTAATTGAGATGGGAAAGACTAGGAAGAACAAGTGTGAAGTATGTGATAAGGAGCTCAGTTTTGGACATGTGAAATTTATGATGCCTATTAGACATCCAAATAGGTGTTCAGTAGGCATCCTCATTATGAATACTGTGTTGTTGTTTTTTTAAATGAAGTAATTGTGCTAAAATAGTGTACTCACCATTCTGAAACTATATTACATTTGTTAATATCTTAATTTTTAACATGTTCAATCCTGAAAAACTTGAATATTTTGGAGAGGGAAATTGTTTGACTGCTCTTGGGCTTTGCTGCCCACCAGAGTTGATGGTACTTTTTTAGAGTTAAATAAAGATGTCATTCCAATTTTAGATCTGGAACTATAACTATAGTCTGAGTGTTTCAACTTGCTTTCTATTTTAGGTCCTTTTACTACTGGATTGTGCAAGATATTTAACCCTATTTTCTTTGAGGTATGACTTAAATATCAAACATCTTAAATAAGAAAAGGGAGACATTTTAGTTTTGGAAGTCAGAATGCCAAGGAGAAGGAAAAATCTTGGGGGAAATCCTTTTCGGAAGACCACAAACTCTAAGGAAGTTGTATCCAGTGTTACTAGTCATGAGGAGCCAACCACTACTCTTCCTTCCGTGTATGAGACAAAGGTTGATCAGGAAGAACTCTTCACCAGTGTCTCAGAGATGTTTTCTGATCTGGATCCTGATGTAGTGTATTTGATGCTTTCTGAATGTGATTTCAAAGGTGAGAAAAGTTTAGTTTGAACCCTTTGCATTTTATAAAAAGGTTTTATGTACTATGCCATGACCAGTAGTAATATAGAAAATGACTACGTTATTTCTATTTTGTTCATTATTTTTTGAAAATCTGCTGTGGGGTAAGGTACTAAGTTTAGTATTATGAGGGATATAAAGAAGAATAAAACATCGTTTCTTCTTTCAAGAAATGTATAGTGCTAGGTATAAGATGTATGTGTAGATTTCATCTTTTATGTTTTATTTCTTTTTATCTTCCCACTCGAAAAGATGGGCACTATTGACATTTTGGACCAGATAATTCTTTGTTGTGAGTGTCTTTCCTGGGCATGATAGGATGTTCAGCAATATCTCTGGCCTGTACCCATTAGATGCCAGTGGCACATCCCCTACCCCATCCCTGCAGCTGTAACAATTAAAAATGCCTCTATATATCATCTTATGTTCCCTGGGGGGCAAAATCATTCCAGTTGAGAGCTGTTGACCTCGAGTACTCTATAAAGAGAGGGATTTAAAAAACTGTTTTGTTGTACTGCTGTATCTCCAGCCCCTAAATACCAAATGACTTGCTCGGACCTCAGTAAATATTTATTGAGTGAAAAGGTAATTATAATTATGGAAATGAGAGCTGATTAAGAGTTGAGGCTAATAGACCAGTGTGATTTAAAATTGGCTTTAGGTTGGTTTCCCAGCTCTACCTCTTAACCTCTCTGGGTTTCAGTTTTCTTCTGTTAAAGAGAAAAATAATAGTATGTACCTCATAGGACTTTTTCTTTTTTTTCCCAGTAAGGATTGAGTTTTTGTTTTGTTTTGATAAAGTCTTCAGTGCAGTAAATTATTAATGACTTGTAATAAATTGTTTAGATGTATGTTTGCAGACAGGGAAAACTGTCAAATTTAAATGGATGAGTAAGTTAAATATTGATTTTTAGTATTGCTATTGGCCGTGATTAGTATAAGTAAAATTATTCTAGGTTTGGGGAATTTTGGTAATGGAGTAAACTTCAATTTTTTTTTTTTTTTTTTACATTCCACAGTCTGTGATGTGAGCCTATCTTATCTATCCTTCTATGTATGCAGAAAACCAGTTTTCAGGAGTCTACATGATGCTCAGAAACAATAGTGTTTACAATTTTACTTGTGGCTTCAACATATATTTCCTTATTTTGGTGTGTTTAAAATTTATTTTTGCACGTACACTAATAGCAATGAAGAAGTACAAGGAAAATATCAGTATGTTACCCTTACATCCTAACAAAAAACATTTTTCTTTTCCAGGATCTTCTCTATACCTCGTTCATAAATACTGATGTTTTGAGTAGTTTGAATAATAACATTTATGACGTTATATATTCTATTCTACTTTTAAAACTTAACCTAATATAAGCATTTTTTTCAGTTGGCTGCAGTCTTTATATTTTTTAATAGCTTTCTAATATTCTATTGGGTTATTATGCTCTAATTTATTTAATTATAGCTATATTTTACATGAATAATTACTGTTGCAAAGAACATCTTTGTATGAATAACCTTTTCCGTCTTTTGGCTTTTTCCCGATTCCGAAGTTTTATTTTCTTCTATCACAGGGTAAGGACAGTTTTTGGCTCTTGGAAACATATTGCTGAATTGCCTACTAAAGAGGTGTGGCATATGGTTACCAGGGGTGAAAGCGGGGGGATGGATAAATTCGGAGACTGAGATTGACATATACACACTACTACATATAAAGTATATAACTAATAAAGACCTACTGTATAGCACAGGGAACTCTTCTCAATACTCTGTAATGACCTGTATTAGAAAAGAATTAAAATACAGAGTGGATATATGTATATGTATATCTGATGCACTTTGCTGTACAGCAAAAACTATAACCCAACATTGTAAATCAACTATACTATACTCCAATAAAAATTAATTAAAAAATAAATTTACCTTATAAAATAAATGTGCCAATTTGTAATGACACTAGCACTGTATAAGGGTTTCATTACAGCCTTGTCAGCATTGAGTGGTATTCTTTTAAGATTTTGGGAATAAGATTTTACCTTTTCTTTAATGTTTTTTTTTTTTTTTTTAGATAAAGGGAAATGTTAACATTTTTATATATGATTGTTTATTAGTTCTTGTATTATGTGAATTGTTCGTGTGTTTGTCATTGTTTTATACAACTGTAAAAACTTCTGTGTTTTATATATATAGTGATCTTTTACTTCTTTTTACATATACTGTTTTTCATTATATACACATTAATTTTTTGGTTGATCTTTTGTGATTTTTCCATCATGTAGTTTTTTCTTAGAAATTCTTCTTATATTTGCTTTTTTCCCTTTTTTTTTCCCCTTTTTTCCATGTTTATTGCTATAGTCTTCTAACTGGTCTCTCTGCCAGGCTTGCCCCCTCCAATCCCTCTTTGTTTTTCTTCTTAAGGGAACACTAATTGGGTGCTTACTAGGTGCCAGTCCTTGTGCACAGCCCTTTTTCATGGATTATCTCATTTAATCCTCACAACAACCCTATGAGGTAGGTACTTTTGTTATCCACACATTGCAAATGAGAAAATCAAGGCTTAGGAAAGTTAACTAACTTGTTCAGAGTGTTCATGCCAGCAAGTAGGGATTTAAATGTCATTCTGATTCCTGACCAGAGCTTCTACCTACTGTGCTGTGCCGTTTCCACATTTATCTTCCTTAAGTTAATACACAGAAATAATATGAAAAAGCCTCAGATTTCAGATGTTTAACAATTCTAATTTCTCTGTATTTTTATGTTGTAATGGAAGGAGCTCAGCATTGGAGTCGACACACCAGTCCTGACTCTGTCACTTATTATCTGTGTGACTTGGGCTAAGTTAATGTACTTTCTAAACTTCATTTTCTTTGTCTCTGTGCTGGGAATACTATAGCTTGTAGTATAATTTGAAGATTCAATGAGACGACAAAGCATCTAGCCCAAATGCTATAACAGGTAGTTTTCCTTCAAGTTCCCTTGGAAAATAAAATTAGTATTTCTTACCATGAAATTAGAGGACCCTTCCCAATTTTACTTGATTTCCCTTTCCAGTTTTATCTCCTTCTCTTATCTGCCATATTACTGTATATTCGCATTCCAACAAACTCAATAGCTTAAACATGCTGTGTGTTTTCAGGACTGGGTTTGCCTTTCCCTTCTTTATTGACAAGTGTCTTTTTGATCTTCAACTCCCAGTTTACACATCACCTCATGTGAAACCTTTCCTTACTTTCCTATAAGGCTGCTTAAGCATTTGTATATTATTAAGAGTGTGCAGTATTTAATCTATATTATAGTATAATTGTCTTCTAACATTTTCATTTGCTTCCATTAGACTGCGAAAATCCTTTGAGTGTAGTAAAAACTATTATCTTATTCATTTTTGTACAAAGTATGTCTGATATGTATTACATGCTCGTGCACATTTTTTGTGTTAAGTCAAATTCATAGTATGGACCATATGAACAAATTAGATTTATTAGAATACTTATTAATAAATAAAATACTTCATACTTAAAGCAGCATGTAATAGGTAAGTATTTGTTGATTAAGTCAACTGGTTTTAGGATCTTTATAAACAACCCTAAAGTATACAGTTCCAGATATTTTTCTTTTACTCAATAAATTCATCAGAGAATGTCTACTTGATGGCAGTTTATTGGCCTAGCTTATTACTGTTTGTCTGAAAGTAACAACATTGCATGTCTCCATTATTCAAACCTTTCACTATACAGAATTATATATTAGTAAAGTGTTAAGTTAAAAATGACTTGAATATTTATAAATTTCTTGACATTTCATTCAATGTAAAGTCAGTATAATTTTATGTGAATTTTAATTATGTTTTACTATTTCAATCCATATAGATATATTTTATTGTTGTTATTGTTCTTATTGTTGTACAGTTGAAAATGCCATGGATTGTCTATTAGAATTATCAGCCACTGATGCTAAGAATGAAGAATCATCTTCAGCAAACTTCGTTGCTTCTGAGAAACAAGTAAATGCAGTGGAATGTGAAATAATGGAAAAGTGTCCTCCAGAAGAAGAGAGAGAAGATTCAAAAATGGATTCATTTTTGGACATGCAGCTAACTGAAGACTTAGATTCCTTAATACAAAATGCTTTTGAGAAATTGAACTCTTCTCCTGATGACCAAGCGTACTCATTTTTGCCTTTGCAAGATGTTAATAATTTTAGTGACCCGAGTTCATTTATAAGTTCAGATTCAAGTAATATGACTCCCATTCTTTCTACCCAAAATATGGATTTGAACAGTGAAAATTTAGAGCATTCTGTCTCTGCATTAAGTTCAAATTCCTTAACTTCACATTCAGTTTCAAATGGGTCCAAAAGTTTTACAAAAGATAACACATTGGCATTGGAAGATTCTCTTCTCAGTAGTTCTTTAAATGCAGATAATGACACTTTGATGGATGGCAGCAACCAAATTCAGAGCGAGCTTTCGCAATCTGAGTGTGTTAAGACTCAGTTCTCTCAAGCTCCTGTAGATTTGGATGCCAGTGAGCTTCAGGCTCCTCTAAATCTTGCTGTACAAAATCCAGGGCCTGGTTTAATAGGTACAGGTGGAGATCAGAAATCCACATCTGTCCCTGATGTTTTTGTACCTTCTGAAGAATTCAGTTTCCAGCCACACAAACATACTGAACTGCCATCAAAGGGGAAGGATGTGAATTACTGCCCAGTACTAACCCCCCTCCCTCTACTGCTGCCTCCTCCTCCCCCTCCACCAATGTGGAATCCAATGATTCCTGCTTTTGACCTCTTTCAAGCAAACCATGGCTTTGTAGCTCCTGTTGTAACCACAGCTGCACACTGGAGGCCTGTCAGCTATACATTTCCACCCCCAGTTATTTCTCATACTTCCCCAACAAAGGTATGGAGAAGTAAAGAGGGAACAAGTGCTTACCAGGTACAAGAAACTCCAGTTTCTCAGGTGGTAAGAAAGAAGACATCATCTTATGTTGGACTAGTTCTCGTTCTTCTCAGAGGCCTTCCAGGATCTGGAAAATCTTTTTTGGCAAGGTATGAGGTTTAATTGAGTTAAAAAAATGAGTATAATGTGTGAACTTGAATATTTATAATAGTTTGACTGTGTGAAATGTTTTTACTTCATAGAGATGTTTACTAATTTTTTCTAACTTTGTAGCTAATAGCACTGTTTTCTCCAGAAGTTTTTATTGAATTCTTTTGTCTTAGAATATCATTTTGAGAGACAGAATAGAAGAAAAAAAATTAAAGGTGATTTCAAGATTGTGAGCTTGTGAAATCAAAGGAAAGAAGTTCATGTGGAAGAGAACTAATCTGAGTGGGAGAAAGATGAATTCAGCTTTGGTTATATAGATGAAGGGCCATAATTGATTTTGAATTCAAGGAAGTCTTAACAAGAATTCTGCTGGTAGTTGGAAATTTGGAATTGTAGCATATTGTTAAATAAGGTTTAGAAATGTATAATATGAAGGAAGAGAACATAGGATGAACCATTGGTAGTCAGAGAACTTCAAATTTTCAGTGATTTTTTTTTCTTGCAAAATGTGGTACCCTCAGTTGTTTTATCTCATATATCCCATCTATGTGCTTTTTGTAGTTAAGATATGTTGTGGATGTCTTGGTCTCAGAGACCAGAGTCAAGGTTAGAGGCAACTTCGTTATACTTTCAGTGATACTTCTTTAAAGGGTGTTGTTTTCAAAGTTTCTTCAATCCTCTTCTTTAAATTCCAGAATATTTACATCTAATTTATTTATTTTTGCCAGTTTTTCCCTTTTCCTTCTAAGTTTTATCTGTCTTCTCTCATGGTTTACTGTTCTCAACTGAGTCTTTTCTATTTGATCCTAGGTGTATCTAGTCTTTGGGAATATTCATGTATACCTTGATAAGCTCATTTTCAGTTGTTTTTTTAATGTCCTTTCTAAGTCTGGATTTATCTTCCAATAAATTTCCACATATTCTACTCATATATTTATAAATATATTCTTCTATAGACATAGCCTTTCTCTTTGATTTAATGACCACAAGAATAGGAAATAATATTATAGATATTACAGTCAATTATGATACTTCATTTTGTGAAAGACTGAAACAAAAGGAGTTACCTTACAAGGTAATAGAGCTGTGACACAAGTTTGAAGAAGTAGGTTTCAGAGGCCTGAGAGCCAGAAGCAGCTACAGTTAGAGATTAGGAAGAGAAAGAAATGTTTGTCACAAAGTTGGAGCTTGCTAAAATTTGAATGAAAAGAGAGAAATAACTGGGAAGTGCAGAGATAGGTAGCTGAGTTTTCTCCGAGAGAGTGGCACAACAGTGTTAAGCTGCTGTGCCCAAGGAAAATAAAAGATGAAAAAAGACTCAGATTTATTGGGAAGAAGGCCATGAATGGCTGTCTTGAAAAATAGTTTTGTTGCCCTGGAAAGGTGGAAGACCTTAAGACATTAAAAAAGCATTTATACTAAAGCAGTTAAGGAGAGAAGTTGGGTAACAGTTAAAAAGGGATCTTTAAAGTGTGGTTAAAAATTAAAAAGATAGCTGAGATAGATGTGAAGTGTCCGAGGGGAAAGCTTAGAGATAAAAGAGAAGATAAATACAGGAGTCTTAGAAAGTGAGATCAAGTGAGCATTCACTACAGTGTAAGTGAATGCAATTTACTGATGGATGCTCAGGGATTAAAACAGCACCTCTTTCTCTTAAAGTGAGAGTGAAAGTAGCTCATTCGTGTCCAACTCTGTGACCCCATGAGTCCATGGGAATTCTCCAGGCCAGAATACTGGAGTGGGTAGCCTTTCCCTTCTCCAGGGGATCTTCCCAACCCAGAAATCAAACAGGGGTCTCCTGCATTGCAGGTGGATTCTTTACCAGCTGAACCACAATGGAAGCCCAAGAATACTGGAGTGGGTAGCCTATCCCTTCTCCAGCGGATCTTTCCAACCCAGGAATCAAACAGGGGTCTCCTGCATTGCAGGTGGATTCTTTACCAACTGAGCTATCAGGGAATCCCATTTTTGCTTAATAGATACTAATAAAAATCAAATTCAAAAGATATATTTTAATATGAGAAAAAGAATCTAAGAGTGGATATATATATATGCATAACTGATTCACTTTGTTGTACACCTGAAACTAATACAACATTGCAAATAAATTATACTCCAGTACAATAAAATGAATAAAATAAAATAGATTTTTTATTGGCATATAGTTGTTTTACAATTTTGTGTTAGTTTCTTCTGTACAGCAAAGTGGATCAGTTTTACATATACGTATATGTCAAGAGGGTAGCACTATTATGTCTCTGTGGATTCTCTTTGCTTATTTTTTACTTGTATCTCAATTATATAGAAGATAAATTCCAGAGTCAACAAAGAGAGATGGGGTACTTACCTGATGGTCCAGTAGTTAAGACTTCACGCTTTGGATTCTGTCTCTGGTTGGTGAGCTAAGATCCTGCAAGCTAATGTGGCCAAAAGAAAGAGAGGAGTCAGAAAACCCCTATCAAACTATCTTATCTTTGTATTATTTATTTATTAAAATTTTTAAAAATTAAATTTACTTTTGGCTGCATTGGGTCTTCATTGCTGCGTGCTGGCTTTCTCCAGTTGCAGTGAGTGGGGGCTACTCTAGTTGCGGTGCATGGGCTTCTCATTGGAGTGACTTCTTATTGCAGAGCATGGGCTCTAGGGCCTTGGGACTTTGGTAGTTGTGGCACATGGGCTTAATTGCCCTAAGTTGCAGCGCATGGAATCTTCCTGGACCAGACCAAGGATTGAACCCATGTCCCCTGCATTGACAGGTGGATTCTTAACCACTGGACCACCAGAGAAAGAAATGGCAACCCACTCCAGTGTTCTTGCCTGGAGAATCCCAGGGATAGGGGAGCCTGGCTGGCTGCCGTCTATGGGGTCGCACATAGTCGGACACGACTGAAGCGACTTAGCAGTAGTAGCAGGACCAGCAGAGAAGTCCTTAACTTTGTATAATTGAGCTGATTAAATTAATAGTCTAAGAGTTTCCTCTACTTTTGAAGTAGAATTAAATATCAAGGTACTTGCCTACTTGGAAGTGACCTTCAGCTTAGAGGAAGTAAGGTAGATCTGTGTGTATCAAGTGACCAGATGAGGGAGATGCATGCGATTGATAAGAATTTTGAAGCATTGTTAGTTACTGGTTTTCTTGATATTTAAAATTGTGTTAACCTTCATACCTTTATAGTAAGAACAAAGGACTTCATAATATATTTTAAAAGTTTCTGAAATAATAATTTACATACAGCAAAGTAGACTTGCCTCAGGTTGGTTTTCTTGGGAGTCAGACTTCTGCTTAGAGATTTTCAATGTGATCTGTTTGAGAAATAAAGTGTCTTTATTCTTTTAAATAATGATACTTGAATTTTTAATTTGGATTATGACCTTGCAAAAATCAGGAGAGAGAATTTAGAAGAAAAATTAATGAAAATAATTATATTTACCGTTCACAGGACTTTGCAAGAGGATAATCCAAGTGGAGTCATTCTTAGTACTGATGATTATTTTTACATAAATGGACAATACCAGTTTGATGTAAGATACTTAGGAGAAGCACATGAATGGAACCAGAATCGTGGTAAGGATTAGACATCAGGTGATGGGTAATATTAAGAGCAATATAAAGGAAAAAATCCGCCGAGTGTTTTTATTTTGAGTGACATACAACTTTTAAGTTGTAATTAACTTTCATTCTAAATTATACCTGTATAATATAGATAAAATTATAACTATAGCAATTCTTATTATATAATAAGTGGAGGAGGTAGTCTCATAGATCTGTGATGAGGATTAAATGAGTTAATTTTTGTAAAATAGCTTAGAACATTGCTTGGAATGTTTAAGTTTTATTTAGTCAGTGGAGATCTTGTCAGAAGTAAGTCAGCTTTTCTACATTGGTCTGGAAATAGCTTAAGATGGTTACAGTTGTTTGGCACACTCTGGTTCCAGTTTCCTAAAAGAGAATTTGCATTGTTAACCACTAGTCTTCCCTAGATTGGCTTAATTTTTGTAGAGGATTGTGTGAGAGTGGAAAATGACTTCCCTCAAACTAAACCTGCAGGAAGGTTGTGCAACTATTCACTGAAGATGGTTTTATCATGAAATGTTTAGTTATGAATAGTTTGAATTTTATATGGGAAATTCTTGTTAAGACATATAGACAGTATTTTACTTAGCCTTTCTTTTGTGATAAATGCACTATGAAGGCTATTCTTGAGTTTGTCATCTTTAGACATGGTTAAATTTTTCTATGTTCTATCTTGAACTAAATATTAAAGTGAAAATCAGGAATATGAAAATACCAACACAAAAATAAAACAGTCTGATGTGATCAAGTGCAGTCTTGGATTTGCCAGTTACCAGCTGTGTGATCCTAAACAAGTTATTTGTACTCTCCAGGATCCTGTGTCCTCATCTGTAAAAGACTTTAATAGTACTAAACCCTCAGAATTCTTATAAAGGTTAAATGAGAATGAAGAGTGCTTATCAGTAGTAGTTCAACTTGCCTTTCTGTAACAACAACTGCAGCAATAATAATTTGAAATTAGTAGGCAGAACTTTTTAAAAAAGGTTTATTGAGTGAGATAAGAGTCAGATAGTTTTAAACATGTTCCTTGTTGTACAACCATCGCCACAATCAAATTTAGAACATTTTTATCACTTCAGAAAGACCCTGTACCCATTAGCAGTCCCTCATTTCTCTTTAACTCTCTTTCAACCCCAGGCAACCACTACTTCACTTTCCATAGGTTTATCTATTCTGGACATTTTATCCAAGTAGAATCATATAATATGTGGTCTTTTGTGAATGGCTTTTTTTCCCTTAGCATAATGTTTTCAAGGTTCATCTGTGTTGTAGAAAGTATCAGTAGTTCATTCTTTTATATGGCTGAATAATATTCCATTATGTGGATATGCCACGTTTCATTTATCCATTCATTAGTTGATGGACATTTGTATGGTTTTCATTTTTCGGCTATTATAAATAATGTTGCTGTGAATATACCTGTCTATGTTTTACCTTTCTAGGAACTGCCAAGCTATTTTCCAAAGCAAGAGCACCATTTTACATTCTCAGTAGCAGTTTATGAGAGTTCCAACTTCTCTTCATCTTTACTAACACTTGTGTTTTTTTTTAATTAAAAAAATTTTTTTAATCTGATCTTTTGAACTATGGCTATCCTAATGGTGGGTGTTAAATGGTATCTCATTGTGGTTTTGATTTGCATTTCCCTGATGGCTAATGATGTTGACCATTTTTTTGTCTGTTTATTGGCTACTTGTTTATCTCCTTTGGAAAGCTTTCTATTTAGATCTTTTGCCATTTTAAAATTGGATTATTGTCTTTTTATTGGTTTTAATGAAAACTTCCCCCCATTTATGCTGACTATACATTTAATATACACATCAAACTTAGACCAGACAGTCTTTATTTAATATCTGATTATAATTTTAGTATTTAAGATTTATTATTCAGCATTTTCCTTACTTTAGTTTTTCATATACTCAAAATAGTATTGAGAAGTACTGGTGGTTTAGTTGCTAAGTTCTGTCTGACTCTTGTGACCCTATGGACTGTAGCCCGTCAGGCTCCTCTGTCCATGGGATTTTCCAGTCAAGAATACTGGAGTGGGTTGCCATTTCCTTCTTCAGCGTATTTAGAAGTAGAATTGTGAGTAAAATTAGCACATATCTATGATTTTCAAATTATGAAATTTCAAATCTAATCAATAAGATTAGATTTTTAAAACATACTGTTATTAAAAGTGATTTCTCATTTTCTGTTTTTCAGCAAAAGAAGCATTTGAGAAGAAGGTGTCTCCTGTAATAATAGATAATACAAACCTACAGGCATGGGAAATGAAGCCATATGTTGCTTTGGTTTGTACCATAAATTGTCATAAGTCTTTAATACTGGGTTTGGGATTTTGAGGGGATACTAATACTTAAGTGAATTCAAGCAGACAGTCCTGACTTTTTAGTAAGTTAGCATTCATTCATTTACTAAAAATCTGACTTGGGCACTCTTCTTTCATGGCACTCTGGCTTATTTCTGTTATAGCAGTAAGTACATTGTTTTTATCAGTAGGTCATGAGTTGACTAATTTTTGTCTAGAAAACACCAGATAGCCAATATTTTAGGTTTTGCAGGCCACAGTCTGTTGCATATTCTTTTTAAACAATCCTTTAAACATAAATATATATATATATATATATCCTTAGTTCCTAATCTGTTCAAATATTGGCTGATGGGCTGAATTTGGCTTTAAGCCATCTGTTTTTCTTGAGGGTAGGGCTATTGTTTTATTCATCATTGAATCTATAGAGTATAGCACTGGCATATACTGAATAAATATTTGTTGAGTAAATTGATGAGTGAAGCTTTTGTGAGTATGTGTATTATTTGTTTTATTCTCCCAAGATTAGCACATGTCTGGCACATTGAAGCTCAGCTTGTTTCTTTAGTTAATGAATGTTATACTGGCTATTCTGTATTTTTAACACATCCAGCTTATACCCCCTTTACTGTGCCTAGTGTGTTTGTACTGTTTTGAAGGTGTGATTCTTTACTTTGCTAAAGAAAATTATGTTTCCTTTGAAAGCAAGTGAGATTTTACTTCTGTGCAGCGTCGTAGCGGAAACAGACTTCTTTGGGAGCTGAAATTCAGTTCACTTTCTGGCCTTAGGAGTTCCTAATTTCTAGACTAATATATTTACCACAGGGACGTATTTCCCCCTTAACCTTACTTGACTCCTCTGTAGGTTTTTCTTAGCTCCCTGCTGTCATCTTAGAAAATTTTTTAATACTTTATTTTCCTATGTAGAAAATAAAGAAGTCCCCAAATTATATGTTTCTGATTTTCATTTAGGCTTCAGCCTTCTATAATGTTATCTTTTCCCTTATTTACTATATAATAATTAAAAATATAAATCCTTTTTCCAATACTGATTCCTTGACTCTTTCCAACTCTACTTAGAAATATGAAGGACTCCTGTTTATCTTAGATGCCAAATGCTTTTGTTTTCATAAAGAAGTAGATGCATGAATTACTGTAGAGAAGAGGATCACCTTTTGCTTCTTTTGTTATTAAGATAATGAAAGGTATAGAAAAGAGTGGGATAGATTGGAGATAATAGTCTATTACCATCTTGACTGTCATTCACAAAAGTAGCTAAAATAGTAAGTTAGGGATAAATAGGGAGCAGTCAAGTAGCTTAGTTTCTACTGGCTAAATATAAATATGGCAAAGTAGTATTTTCCCTTGTGGGCTGTCATATAGGTTGACCTAAGTCAGAATCCTCTTAAGTAATATAACTTATTGTTAAGATTTGTCCATTGATATGGGAGTTGAAAAAGTCTTTAAATGCTTAGTCTCTTTTTCTCTGTGTGTATGTGTGCATTTAAAATTATGATTCTAAGAGCTAAATATACCCCTTTAGGTAGAGACCTGGACTATTGCCGGCCATTGAATAAGTTATAGAAATTTGGTGCTGAGGTGAGGAGATGGAAGTGAGCAGGCTCATTACGGGGTATCGTGTCAGTACCTACCTTGGTGTCTGGGTTGATCTTTGGACTTTTTTGTCAGAATGACAAAAAATAGCAATGACCACTATTGGCATCTTGTCATAAAACTGAAGGGATCAATAGTGGGAGGTGAGGTCAGACATGTAATGGTGGTCAGGGAGATGGCAGGGCAGACTTAAGTAAGGGCTTATGCATAGGTCTCTGTGAGGACTTAGGATTTTACCTTGAGTGACATGGAAGATACATTAGTCTGCTCAGGTTGCCATAAAAATTACCATAGACTGGATAGCTTAAACAAGAGGAATTTTATTTTCTCACAGTTTTGGAGACTAGATGTCCCAGATCAAGGTCCAGGAGGATCAAGTTCTATTGAGAGTTCTCTTCTTGCATGGTCGTCTTGCTGTGTTCTCACATGGTAGAGAGAGCAAGTTCTCTGGTATCCCTTCTTATAGGGACACTAATCTTACCAGATCAGTGCCCTAAACTTTTGACTTCATTTAACCCTAAATTACTTCCATAACGGTCCTGTCCTCAAAAGCAGTCACATGGTGGAATGGGAGTTTCCACATACAAGATTTGAGGGAATAAATTTATTAGTTCATAACAGGGTTTTGAGCAGAGTAGTGACATGATCTGACTGTTAAAAGAATCACTGTAGGGCAGTGTTGAGAACAGACTTGGGAGTCGGGGAGAATGGAAGCAGGAAGGAGACTTGTTAAAGGGCTTTCGTGGTAGTTAAAGTAAGAGATGACATGGTTCAGACCAACATGGTAGCAGTGGAGGTCATGGTGAGTAGAGATTCAATTCTGGATATATTTTTAAAGTAGAGCCAATTGAATTTCTCATTGGATTGATACGGATGTGAATGGAGAAGGCGATGGCACCCCACTCCAGTACTCTTGCCTAGAAAATCCCATGGACGGAGGAGCCTGGAAGGCTGCAGTCCATGGGGTCGCTAAGAGTCGGACATGACTGAGCGATTTCACTTTCACTTTTCACTTTCATGCATTGGAGAAGGCAATGGCAACCCACTCCAGTATTCTTGCCTGGAGAATCCCAGGGATGGGGGAGCCCAGTGGGCTGCCGTCTATGGGGTCGCACAGAGTCGGACACGACTGAAGCGACTTAGCAGCAGCAGCGGCACGGATGTGAAAGAAAGAGAGGCATAAAGTATGGCATCAAGTTGGGTTTTGGCCTGTGTAACTGAAGATTGACATCAGTTGAGATGGAAAAAGTTCAGGTAGAATAGTTTTTCTCTCTCTCTGTTTTTTTTTTTTTTTTTTTTTTGGCATTGTGGTGCCAAAATACTAGAGTTTTGAAAAATAGTTTCCCAGTAGCTGTCATTGGGAATTCCATGATTCCCTGGCAGACCAGTAGTTAGGACTTTTTGCTTTCACTGCCGACAGTGCGTGTTCAATCCCTGGTTGGGAAACTAAGATCCCTCAAGCTGTGCAATGTGGCGCAAAAAAAAAAAAAAAAAGAATGCGTTGTCATTTAAAATAGTTTTTAAATTATAAAAGTCATGTATGTATTCTGATAGGTATTCAAGCCATAAAAAAGAAAGCCTAAAGTCCTGTTCCCTTGAGGTAGATGCTTTTCATAGTATTTTTGAGACTCCTTCCAGAAGTTTTCTGTACATATGCTGATTAATCTTTTTTTATTCTAGTGAAAATTCTATATCTTACTTTCTTAACATTTACATTAAGAACATTTTCTCATTAACACATAGAGGATTTTAAAAGCCATTGTTATGTATTTTCAGTGTATGACTATCCTCCTTTATTTAGCCAGTTCAATATTAATAGACACTGAGTTGTGTGTATTCTTTTGCTATTACAAATAATGATGAATTAGATATTCTGCTGTATATATAATTTTGCACTCTGATATAAATTTTTATCAGTAGCATAAATTTCTAGAAGTTCGTTGTTGGATCGAAGAGACTTCATCTTGCCAGATAACACACTCATCAAGATAGATAATCTTTTATATTCTTTCAGTTTTAACATGCTGTGAATTTGGGAAAATTTTAATTTCATGAAAGTAATTATTTAAAAATGCATTTGTCTTTTTTGTATGTAGTCTCAAAAACATAAATATAAAGTCCTTTTCCGGGAACCAGATACATGGTGGAAATTCAAACCGAAGGAACTTGCAAGGTAAAACTTGGAGCTTATATAAAATGTTTTAGTTTTGTGATAGTGATAAGAAAGTCCATCTAGGTTATTTTCCTCTTATAAATAATGAATAAAACAAAATGGATCAGATTGTGGCTTTGCCACTTAAAAATTGACAAATACTTTATTGCCTGTAGGTTCTCTTTTTCAATTTATGAAGAATTTGAATTTTTTTATTCTGAAATTGGGTTAATAAACAGAAAAATTCCAGATGTCTTATATAGCCAGTACTTTGTTACTTATTAAAAATATAATGTCAGTATCTGAAACTAGAAGAGACTAGGGTTTGGCAAACCTGAACTATGTGCCACTTAGAAGGAACAAATTGTTGTAGCTGCCTGGTAACTTACAGTGCTGGAGGGAAATGAGAACGTGTGAACAGAAAGAGTAGCAAATGTTGGCTGTTCGGGTTTTTCACTACCCGCTCTGCTTTATAATCTTGTAAAAGTACAAGATTATACTTTTTTCTTTAATTGTTTAATTTGGATGAAAATGTTATTCAGGACACGGACAGTGTGTTTTGTTTTGTGCTTTGTATTCCCATAGGGTTGGCCCTAAATTAATTTTGGTCAGAGTATTTTCTTCTTGGTAATTTGAACTGATTTCAGTACTAATTGAAGGACATCTTGTCTTCAGGATATTTACAACATTGTGCAACCATCACCACTATCTAATTAATGAATGTTTTCATTACCTCAAAAAGAAACCCTGTACCTGCTACTTCTAGTCTCTCCCAGTTCCACTTTACCCCTTGGCAATCACTAATCTGCTTTTCTGTCTCTGTTAATTTGCCTGTTCTGAACATTTCATGTAAGTGGAATCATATGTGAACTTTTGTGTCTGGCAGCTTCACTTAACATAATGTTTTCAAGGTTCACCCATGTTGTAGCATGTATCAGTATTTTATTCCTTTTTATTATCCCCTTGATACATTACTAGATTTGGTTTTCTAATAATTTTGTTTAGGATTTTTGCATCTGCATGAATGAGTGAGATTGACTTACAGTTTTTATTCTTTGCCCTGTCTTGCCTGGTTTTGGTATGATGGTTTTAGGTTCATAGAGTTAGTTGGGAAGTATTTTCTCTTTTTTCTGAGTTTATGTGAATTTGAATGTTTGATAGGATTTACTTATGAAACTGTCTGTATTGTATATTTTCTTTGTAAGAAGTTTCAGTTGGAATTTGTCCATTATACCAAAGTTTTCAAATTTATTAAGACTTTTTATTAAGATGGTTGATATTCTCTTCAAGTTTAAATCTCTGCTACATCTATACTTAGTTCCCCTTTTTAATCCTAATATGTTTACGTGTATCTTTTTTTCTTGTTTATTCTCACCAGAGATCAGATTTTTTATTAGCATTTTCAAATAAACATCTCTGCTTTGTTGAGCTTTCTATTATAAGTTTGTTTTATGTTTGATTCATTTCTGCTTCTCTTTTATTCTACTTTCTTTGCTTAAAAAACACTATTTTGCTTTGTTTATTGTTATTTTTGTAAGGCTTAACTGAAAGTTCAGGTCATTTTCTAGTATGAGCATTGAATGCTATATATTTCCTTAACTACCATGTTAGCTGCTCCTAGAATTTTACTGTGTAATATCTTCTTTTAATCATTTATTTTCTAGTTTGCATTACTGTTACTTTTATTCTTTAACTTTTGGGTTATTTAGAACTATATTTTGAATTTTTGAGTAGATGAATATAAAATTTATCTTCTCGAAAAATTAATTTTCAACTTTACTGCAGTAGATAAGATTGTGTGGTTTGTAACAAACTAATTCTCTGATATTTTTAAAGATGTGTTTTACTAGTTCATTATCAGTTTGTTATAATGTTCATATTTGCTTGGTAAGAATTTATAATGGTTACAGTATATTACTATATCATTAAATCATGCTTATTCATTTGCGCACATTATATATAATTTTATTTTTTGAAAATTTTGCTTAATGGGTTAATCTTTAAGAGAGGGATGAGAAAAATCTACTATGAGAGGTGTGTTGAAATCTTCCTCTATCACCATTATGTTGATTATATTAGTCTTTCCCTATAATTCTATTTTTGTTGTAAATATGCTGAGGATATTTTTTGAAGTCCATATAATCTTAAGATCTTTGCATCACTCTAATTGAAGCCTTTATCCTTGTCCACTGATTTTCTTTTATTAGTATTACTTTTTGTCATAAAATCTAATTGTCTAATATAAATAGAAATATACCAGCTTTTTCTAGTTGGTATTTGAGTGTTATTAATTTTTCTATGCTTTTCCTTTCAACCTTTCAGTATCTTTATGTTTAGGTGTATCTCTTATAATCCAGTATGGCTGGATTTTAAAAAATTCACTCTGTCTTTAGCTTTTAACTGATATTTTCGTTTTTTTACAGTTATTTTGGTTATTCATATAATTGGTCTTCTCTCTTACTGTCTCATTCTATGTACTTTTTATTTATCTCACATTTTTTGTGATTTTTTTTCCTATCACAGAAAATTAAGTATTTGATTTTTTCCTCCTATCTTGCCTTACTTCAGATTTTTAAAAATTGAATGCAGATTTGCTTGCTCATTTTTTCCTTCTCTACTAGTTTGGAGATTATATATACTATTTTAAGTCTGTTAGTGGTTACATTAAAGGTTTTATTGTGCAGACTTTTAAGTTAAACCATTTTCTTAGCCTTCCTCCTCCCACATACAAGAACTTTCAAACATATTAACTCTGATAATTAACCTCCCTTCCAGCTTACAGGCTCTGACTGTCTAGAATGTACAGGTAGTATTTGTTTTCACTCATTTAGTTATTGCTTTGTGCTTAATTTTTCTTTCATCATAGGCCTTTGATCTGAGAATTTTCTTCTGCCTGACATTCTTTTAGAATTTCCTTTACAATTTAGGCATGCTTTATGTCAAACTTTTTTTTTTTTTTAATCTGGAAGTTCTTTTATTGTGCTCATTCTTGTAAGCTTTTGCTGAGTGTATATATTCTAGATTTACAGTTTCTGTTATTGATAACATTTAACTGTCTTCTGGATTCCATTACTATTGTTGTCAGGTATAATTCTAATGGTTGTTTTCTTTGTAGATAATTTGTTTATCAAATTTCTAGTTGCTTTTAATACGATTTCTATCTTTGGTGAGTGACAATTTCAGTACTGTGTTTCTAGTTGTGGATCTCTTATTTATCTTGCTTGGGATTTGTTGAACTTGTGAGATTAGGAGATTGATGTCTTTCATCAGTTCTGGAAAATTCTTTAACCATTTTTATTTAAATTGTTTCTGTCCCACATGTACTCTCTTCTCTTTCTGGGACTTAGATAGATACATACTAGACCTTTTTGGTCTGTCCTCTATGTCTACGTCTCTTAACCTCTCTTTCATATTTTCTATCTCTTTGCTTCTTTGTGATCTGAAACCAGACAAGATGGAGGTATGTAAATATGAAAGCCAGATTTGTTCAGCTGGCAAATGCTGATACTACTCCCAGGATCCAGACACTAAACCTTGGATCCAACCTGAGATAGGAGAGTTGCAATTGAGATGTTTTCGTTAAGATAAAACTCTTAAAGAACTAAAGCATACCATCTTGCCTCTTGGCAGATGCAACTCCTGATGCTGTATGCATGAAAGCACCCTCAGTTTCAGGCCTAAGGATTCCCATGTATTAGATTCAGCTAAGTATACGAGCTTATAAACAAAAACAAAGAAATAAGCTACAGTGAGTGAAAGCACAATTATAGCCGATTTCATATTTGGACATCCAGAAACTTCAAATAGGAATTTTTTTTCTCTTTGCTTGAACTTAAGATGTATTAAAGTGTGTGTATAATTTATATGGGATCCAATTTTATTGTAATAGGAGAGTCCTTTGGGACATCTTGTCTGCTGTACTGATGTGAGTAAGAGCCTCTGAGTAGAATTTTTTTAGTCACTAGTTAGTAATTAACTAAAATGATGGCCATATTCTTATGAGTTTTTTTTTTAATAGCACTTGTGAATAAGTTCTTTTAAAGTTATTAAGATTTGCTTGTTTTTTTCCAACATGATAAAGGATGTTTGGAAAAGACTGTGTGGCATGATTAAGAAAATAGTAATTTAAGACATCCTGAATAAAATGAAAATTAAAATTAAATAGTTTACATTGTGTCATAATAAACCAGTTTTGATATTTTTACATATTAGAAATGTTTGTTTTTTTGACATTGTATGAGCCGATTTTTTAAAAAATGTCATTACTGATGTTCCTCCTTCCCTTTTTTCCCCCTGGAATTTTTAGGCGTAATATTCATGGGATAAGCAAAGAAAAAATAACAAGAATGTTGGAACACTATCAACGTTTTGTTTCAGTGCCAATAATCATGAGTTCTTCAGTTCCAGAGAAAATCGAACGCGTTGAGTTGTGTGCATATTCTTGTGACAGAAGTACTAGGTAGGTTAAAGTCTTTATGTACCAGAGTTCAATTTGAAAACCTAATTTTAAAAGTGTGATAATTTTGAAGGAATTCCCTAGTGGTCCAGTGGTTAGGACTCTGCTGTCACTGCCATGGGCCCAGGTTTGATACCTGGTCAGGGAACTAGATCCCATAAGCCCAGAAAAAAATTTAAAAAAAGAGATAATTTTGAAACTTCTAAAATCACTGTGAAATAAATGTAAAAATAAGTTAGGCATTTGTTGTTTATAAGGTTTAGATATAGTTTTACCTAGAGCAGGATACTTATGGTTAGCAAGAGAAGTAAAAGTTTATGTGAGTGATGACATGTGGGAGTTTCATTGTCTTCTGATTTATGTAGGTCTATCTTTATGCTATGAATATGAATATTTAACTTGCTGCTACTGCAGTATTTATCTGTTACCTTATCTACCTTCTGTTGTTATTTTGTAGTTACATTACTTCTTAATTCTCTTAGATATTAATAAAAATACTTTGAAGTTATCATAAAAATTTATTATTCATGGTATACTTAGATTAAATAATACAGTCATAGCCTTTGGAAGTTTGTAGTTCAGGATAGTACTGATTCTGATAGTATTTAGGGCAAATAAACAATTGATTAAGTAGGTGAGGAAAGATGAGCCTTAAATATATAGAGAGGTCTGAATGCTTACATTTTTTGATGGTAGGGTATGAGAGGCTCTGTTGAAAAGGAGTTAGGAAAAGAAGATTCATAAATGCTGCAGTGTTGCAAAATGGATAAGAATATGGGCTTCTTAGCTGTATTTCCTGGCTTCATATCCCAAAGCTTAATCTTGACAGATTATAAGATCTCTCTATATTTCAGCTCCTCATTTGAAAAATGGCAATAACACTTTGCTTATAAGGATCTCATAAGGATTATGAATTAATACTTGTAAAGGACTTACAATAGCATCTGGATATAGAAAACTGGTTAGGTGTGATTTCACTTAGGAAGGCTTCATGGGAGAGGTGGGCCTTTGAGAACTCCTGCAATATAGAAAGGAAGATGAGTTGACAAATAAGGAAAATGCACTGAGGTTGAAAGTATTAATATAATGATTTGGCAAAAGTGCTCTGAGTCTGAAAATAACATTGAGGGTGGTTTAAAAAAAAAAATTAGCAAGTGACATCTCAAATGAGAGCTGTCCTCCCTTTTTCTCATTTGACTTAATTGTGCAAATCATGTTGATTGACTCTTTGTGACTTTGTAAATCAATCTTAAGCATTTTCCTTGGTAGCAAATGACAGGTGGTACAGAGGCAGACCTAGTTTCACATGTATTAAGCTTAAGTAAGTTGGAAAGGAGCCTGGGAGGTGTCCTGCTCTGGGAACAAATTTAGAATCTTAACTTTAATATTTAATGCATAATAAACACCTTAACTGAAAATCTCCTGTTAATTATTTAATTCGAAAAACAGTTTGAGTGCTTCTTGTATGCCAGGCAATGTGCTAGGTGTTGGGATTACAATAAAGGGGTGTGTTCATCATGTATTAGGGAAAGATCAGGTATCTTGTCTTTCAATTGAAAGATTCTTTAGTTTAAATCATAATATTAATGTTCTTTAGTTTAAATATATTAACAGTATTAATATTACTAATTATAACAGTAAGAGATTTCGTTATAATACTTAAAAAAAAAATCTTACAGCCCAAGAGACAATGAAGATATTACTTCTGAGAAAGAAGAAAATGTTTTATCCTCGTCTTTGAAGCATCTAGAGTTAACTGAAGAGAAGAAACTTGATGTGACCAAAGAAAATATGTTACCTGAGAATATTGCATATCTCCCTAACGCTGACTTAAACAAAGGAAAAAAAGAAATAAGTGATATGAATCCCAATATTCAGAATGCTTTCATTCAGGAATCTCCAAACACTTACTTTCCTGATTTTGAAAGCGAAGTACAAGTTACAGACAAAAGTGAAAAAGAAGAGCCAGTAGAAATGGCTCTTGAAAAAGAATGTAGTGAAACCAATGCAGATAGTTTGTTAGAGAGAATGTCACCAAGTAGTTGTTATGGTGAAAATAATCAAGGGGACTGCGGTCTTTCAAATCCTGTACCCCATCAAAATGAAAAATCTTTATCTAGTGAAATATTGGAAGAAAGAGCGGCAGTAAAGAAAAAAGCCTTTGGAAAACAGAAAAGCAAATCAACTTCGGAAAAGTTTCCAAAACACGAGCTGTCTTTTGTTGGTGACTGGCCAGTTGATAAGAGTATTGGTCAGAGGACAAAAAGGAACCGAAAAATGGAAAAAGCCTCATCTGTACAAAATGACAAAAAGTATAATCGCCCTCAGTCACATAAAATATTAGATAATAGTTTATCTGTGAGTGTAGATTGTATCCAGCCACAAGGATCTCCATATGAAAATGTAGAGGATGACAACATGTCACAGTGTGATGATGCCTCGGAATCTTTCAGTAGCTGTAAATCTGAAAGAGATTCATTCAACATTGTGGGTGACTGGCCTTCCCTTGATTCATTAGCTCAGAGAGAGCACAGATCAAGAATACCAAAGGCTGGCTTAAATGAACCCAACCTAGAATTTGGAACCAACAACACTATGAATGAAATATCCTTATACTCTTCACATGAGGCCTGTTGGGGCACAAGCCCTGAAGAGCTAAAAACATTGGGTAGTTGTACTCAAGGAAGTTCTGAAATGTTGCCCAATGAAATGACCTATGAGAGTAAGACTTGTCCAAGTAAAAAGATTCATAGGGAACACACATTGTCTCTTCCTTATATCAATAGTGTGCCAACTGTCCGGGGAGAAGTAGGACCACAAACTTTAGCTGAATTTTCAGAAGAAAAGACTAAAGGAGTCCCTGGAATAGGAGTAGGCATGTGTACCCAGACTGAACCACAGGATTTTGCTCTCTTATGGAAAATAGAAAAAAATAAAATTAGTGTTTCCGATTCTCTGAGAGTATTAACAGGAAGATTAGATGGATTTAAACCCAAAACTTTGAATACTAACACAAAATTGGATGTTCAAGAAACAATTCCATATAGGGTAATGTATGACAAAAGCACATATGTGGAAGAAAGTGAGCTTACCAGTGCTGATGAATCTGAAAATCTTAACATTCTTTGTAAACTATTTGGATCTTTTTCATTAGAAGCCCTAAAAGACTTATATGAGAGGTGTAACAAAGATATTATTTGGGCCACAAGCCTTTTATTGGATTCTGAAACCAAATTATGTGAGGATACCGAATTTGAGAATATAAAAAAATCATACGATGAAGCACAAATTGGGCCATTTTCTCTGGGACTGAATTTGAAGGAAATTATTAGCCAAAGAGGAAGCTTAGAGGATTCTAATTTTTCTGTACCAGAATTTAGGCATGGAATTGATATCAATAACACTGATGTACAGTCTACCTGTAATTCCAAAAAGGAAAACTTAGAGGAGGCAGAAATAAGAGCTATAACTACTGAAAAATCTGGATTAATAACAAGTATACTTCCTACTGTAGAGCTAAATAATAGTAATGAAGTACTTCCTAATAGTCAAACAGAACTTTCAGGTTTATATAATGTGAAGCAGTTTTTTCCAGATACTCTAAAAGCTACTACCACTAAAACTGTGAGTGAAATGGAAAAGAATTCAGAAGTTGCAGAGACTGGCGATAATATACCTTCTTCTTTGAATTTGTCTGACATTTTGAACTCTGTATCAAGCACTTCAAATCTTGAATTACATGAAGAAACTTATTTTACTAACTCTTTTGAAATAAATAAAAATGAAACTCTTCCAAAGGACTATGTGAAATTTCCAAACACAGAAGAATTTATGATTGAAGAGGAACAGGAAATGGAGACAATTCTGATGGCAGGGAGTACTTTGTCAGCTGGAGTTACTGGAGAAGATAAAGCTGAGGCACTGAATCCCACTCCATTGACAACCAAATCTCTGACCATAGACTGTCTTGAATTGGCATTGCCCCCTGAACTGGCTTTTCAGCTCAATGAATTATTTGGCCCTGTTGGTATTGATTCAGGTAAGGAAAAAGTAAATTATTACCTATATGTGCATTTTTCTGTGACCAGAATATAGATAGTTTTAGTTCAATTTTAAAATTATTTTGTATGTTAACAAATGGAAAAGTCTGTTGACTGCATTATTGTTTTTGGCACCATGTGTTTGTAGAGGATTTTTAAATATATAATTTCAAGAAACAGTATAGAGTTTGTATTCTTCCCCATGCATATATTGAAAATTTTTTCTGATATTTACCTCATACTTGTTGGCACAGATACATCTTTTTAATCCCTTGATGCTACTCCAGATACACGTAAGGCAAGATAATTCCTTAGGACACACTTATTGGAAAGTCTTAATGGAAGTGAACATACTAAATATATTTAGTGTAATGGACATGAATAACTTAAATATATGAAACATTGTGTAATTGCATCTGCCAAGAAGTGTGAATACAATGACATGTTACATAAAAATATTCCAAGAGTTTTAAAACTAGAGACATAGGTTAGTAATTAAAAAATACGGATTTTTTTTACGATGTGTAAGGTAGTTGAGTGTGTTTTCTGCAAATGTATAATGAGTAATGGTCATGTTTTCTTTTCTTTTTTTCCTCTCCTCACAAGGGTCCCTAACAGTTGAGGATTGTGTGGTTCATATAGATCTCAATCTGGCTAAAGTGATTCATGAGAAATGGAAAGAATCTGTAATGGTTGGTAGGCTTCTTTTTATAAAGAGCTCCTTTTGTGTCCATTTTGTCACCTTTGCTCTTCATTACAATCTGTTATGTTATATTAAAGATTCTGTTGAATTTTTAGTTTGAGAGAGAATGAATTTTACCAGTTAACAGATTACTGATATTTTTTCTCTTTCCAGTATTTTAGATTATATCCAGATTGACCAAACTATATAATAAATGATGGAGCTCAATATGATTGATTTTTTATTTTAGGGAAAAAAATCATTAATAGTTTTTTGCTCCTTAAAGACTTGAAATGCTAGATAGTTTCATAAACAGTTTTTTAAAAATTACAGCATAAGAGCTCTGTAAGTGGAAAAGATACATAGATATAGTCATAATTTATATTTATCTAGATTTATTAGATTTGGCAAGATTGATTGACAGTCTTATAAGGAGAAATGACTACTGAGAAAAATAACATAAGCTTGTTTTCTAATGCACCCTTTTTTGCCAATCCCCTATTCTGCCTTTGTGTTTAGGAGCGACAAAGACAAGAAGAGGTATCTTTTGGCAAGTTAATGCAAGGTAAGTCACATAGTTTCACTTCTGATGTTCTTACCTGGATGTTGAAACTTGATGTGTGTGTGTGAATTTCAACTCATTTTAAATATACTTCCACAAAATATGTTACCAAAGAATTTTGATTTGTAGATAAGTTTAAAAAATTTTAACATTTAATATTGATATAAAATAAACCTTAACTTTATTATTAACTTATTATTAACTGTATTATTTAACTTTCAGGTTATAACTGAAAACTAACACAACATTGTAGATCAACTATACTTCAATTGAAATTTTTTTTTTCAACTATGAGGCTATGAAGCACCTAGGTGTGCTCTAATGCATATATTCAGAATGTTTCCTGTTAATGATTTTGTTCTGAATGATAGAAAACTGTTCTGATTTGAGAGCAATAAAATATTCCTATCTTTGATAGCATCATTGAAATATTACTTTGGCTATTAAATTTTTATTGGTGTTAATATGATTAGAGCATAAAAGTCAGCCTGCTTTTTGGGTATATCTGTCAAACTGAAAATATTTAATTCCAGAAGATTTCTTAGATGTAGTGTCTTAAGTGGTTAGTGCAAAGTGGCAGACCTGTTCTAGGTCCTGCTTTTGTGCTTGAGTTTCTCTAGATGCTTTTGGCCACTTCATACTAGGACTCCAGACTGAAGATGGTTAGAGTGAAGATTCTTAACTTTAATCTAGACCTGTATTGTAGCTTCAAGAACCAAAGTTATTTGAGAGCTGGAGGTTCCCAAATAGTATCAGTTATTCAGATGACAGTATTAGCTTTTTCTTCACTTTCCAGGAGAGCAAAAGTATATATCAGAATGTGTTGCTCTTAGAAAAGCTGAAATATACATTAAATATTACTGTTATGAACTTCTTAGAATGTTCAGTTCCTTCTTTATCTTGAGTATCAATGTTCAGTGTTTATTGTCTGCCTTCAGTGGGTTACAGATTTGCAAAAATATTAATCCTTTCAGTTCTTAGAGTAGCCAGGCAGAGCTGACCAGCTGCTCTAGCTAGTCGCTCCTGGCTGGCTGCAGCTTCCTCTGTTTATCAATGTATATGTGTGTTACTGTTTTCTCTGTTGAAGGGATATGAAAAAGAGTAGGAAGCATTGGGTTGATTTACAGTGATACTCAGATTGTTGCTCATTTGAAGTATTCCTACATTTATATATATTTCCTACTTATAATTATGTGAAGATATATTTTGAAGTTTGCAAACTGTATTATAAGCAAAGAGTAAAAAGTCATGTTTTCTGGGTCTGTCTGAGGTATATATTTACATCAGAATAATTGTTAATTTGTACATTTGTTATTCACGGTCTGACACTATTGATAACTGCTTTTATAGATCCTTCCCTGGTTGGGCATGTTGGTCTTGATAATTCAGAACAAAAATCATCTCAGAGAACAGGCAAAAAATTACTGAAGACTTTAGCAGCACCTGAAATGCTACCCTTATTGGATCATTGGAACACTCAAACTAAAAAAGTATCACTCAGAGAAATAATGTCAGAAGAAATTGCCTTACAGGAAAAGCATGATTTGGTATGAGTTAGTATAAATATTAAGCTTTTGTTTCTTACTCTAGTTTGATTATATGTTTAGTTTGTGATTTTCATTTGATTCTACTTTCTGTAGTCTGGAATCTGTTTTAACCTGATGGAAGTTAGTGTTAAAATTGAAAAATGTTTTAAATGTAGTTTGAAGTTAAAGGTTTTTACTTCTGCAAAATTAGTTGACATTCTATAACAGTAAGCCAGTTATGTTAAATCTGTTGTTTTGGATTTAATTTTGCAGATGTATATTTCTTGTCTATAATTTTACTTGTGTAAAATTTTTTCATTCTAGAAAAACATGAAAGAAATTTCATTTGAAGATAATTTCATTCATAAGTTAGAATAAGAAATGACTGTTTTGCTATTGAAGAGTTCATATTTGAAGCAAAATTTTTTAGAGGAAAATTTTAGAAACTTTCAAATCTTAAATTAAGTACTCTTCTTTTCCTATCTAACTTTTCAATAAGACAAGTTCAAACAGATACTTCACTTTGTTCTGAATTTAATTTTTTTTCTTTTTCAGCCTATCTAACTATATGACTGAACTAAACTGAACTATATGAATTCATAAGAGAATTTGGTTTCTTTTGCATTTCTTTTTCTTAACTTTTCTTGGAATTCTGAAAATTAGTATTCAGTCAGTTCAGTTGCTTAGTCGTGTCCGACTCTGCGACCCCATGAATCGCAGCACGCCAGGCCTCCCGGTCCATCACCAACTCCTGGAGTTCACTCAGACTTAGGTCCATAGAGTCAGTGATGCCATCCAGCCATCTCATCCGCTGTCGTCCCCTTCTCCTGCTGCCCCCAATCCCTCCCAGCATCCCAGTCTTTTCCAATGAGTCAGCGCTTCACATGAGGTGGCCAAAGTATTGGAGTTTCAGCTTCAGCATCATTCCTTCCAAAGAAATCCCAGGGCTGATCTCCTTCAGAATGGACTGGTTGGATCTCCTTGCAGTCCAAGGGACTCTCAAGAGTCTTCTCCAACACCACAATTCAAAAGCATCAATTCTTTGGCGCTCAGCTTTCTTCACAGTCCAACTCTCACATCCATACATGACCACTGGAAAAACCATAGCCTTGACTAGACGGACCGTTGTTGGCAAAGTAATGTCTCTGCTTTTCAATATGCTATCTAGGTTGGTAATAACTTTTCTTCCAAGGAGTAAGCGTCTTTTAATTTCATGGCTGCAGTCACCATCTGCAGTGATTTTGGAGCCCCCAGAAATGAAGTCTGACACGGTTTCCACTGTTTCCCCATCTATTTCCCATGAAGTGATGGGACCAGATGCCATGATCTTAGTTTTCTGAATGTTGAGCTTTAAGCCAACTTTTTCACTCTCCTCTTTCGCTTTCATCAAGAGGCTTTTTAGTTCCTCTTCACTTTCTGCCATAAGGGTGTTGTCATCTGCGTATCTGAGGTTATTGATATTTCTCCCGGCAATCTTGATTCCAGCTTGTGTTTCTTCCAGCCCAGCGTTTCTCATGATGTACTCTGCATAGAAGTTAAATAAGCAGGGTGACAATATACAGCCTTAACGTACTCCTTTTCCTATTTGGAACCAGTCTGTTGTTCCATGTCCAGTTCTAACTGTTGCTTCCTGACCTGCATATAGGTTTCTCAAGAGGCAGATCAGGTGGTGGTCTGGTACTCCCATCTCTTTCAGAATTGTCCACAGTTTATTGTGATCCACACAGTCAAAGGCTTTGGCATAGTCAATAAAGCAGAAATAGATGTTTTTCTGGAACTCTCTTGCTTTTTCCATGATCCAGCGGATGTTGGCAATTTGATCTCTGGTTCCTCTGCCTTTTCTAAAACCAGCTTGAACATCAGGAAGTTCATGGTTCAGGTATTGCTGAAACCTGGCTTGGAGAATTTTGAGCATTACTTTACTAGCGTGTGAGATGAGTGCAGTTGTGCAGTAGTTTGAGCATTCTTTGGCATTGCCTTTCTTTGGGATTGGAATGAAAACTGACCTTTTCCAGTCCTGTGGCCACTGCTGAGTTTTCCAAATTTGCTGGCATATTGAGTGCAGCACTTTCACAGCATCATCTTTCAGGATTTGAAACAGCTCAACTGGAATTCCGTCACCTCCACTAGCTTTGTTCGTAGTGATGCTTCCTAAGGCCCACTTGATTTGACATTCCAGGATGTCTGGCTCTAAGTGAGTGATCACACCATCATGATTATCTTGGTCGTGAAGATCTTTTTTGTACAGTTCTTCCATGTATTCTTGCCACCTCTTCTTAAAATCTTCTGGTTCTGTTAGGTCCATACCATTTCTGTTCTTTCTCGAGCCCATCCTTGCATGAAATGTTCCCTTGGTGTGTCTGATTTTCTTGAAGAGATCTCTAGTCTCCCATTCTGTTGTTTCCCTCTGTTCCTTTGCATTGATCGCTAAGAAAGGCTTTCTTATCTCTTCTTGCTATTCTTTGGAACTCTGCATTCAGATGCTTATATCTTTCCTTTTCTCCTTTGCTTTTTGCTTCTCTTCTTTTCACAGCTATTTGTAAGGCCTCCCCAGACAGCCATTTTGCTTTTTTGCATTTCTTTTTCTTGGGGATGGTCTTGATCCCTGTCTCCTGTACAATGTCACGAACCTCCGTCTATAGTTCATCAGGCACTCTGTCTATCAGATCTAGGCCCTTAAATCTATTTCTCACTTCCACTGTATAATCATAAGGGATTTGATTTAGGTCATACCTGAATGGTCTAGTGGTTTTTCCTACTTCCTTCAATTTGAGTCTGAATTTGGCAATAAGGAGTTCATGATCTGAGCCACAGTCAGCTCCTGGTCTTGTTTTTGTTGACTGTATAGAGCTTCTCTATCTTTGGCTGCAAAGAATATAATCAGTCTGATTTTGGTGTTGACCATCTGGTGATGTCCATGTGTAGAGTCTTCTCTTGTGTTGTTGGAAGAGGGTGTTTGCTATGACCAGTGCATTTTCTTGGCAAAACTCTTATTAGTCTTTGCCCTGCTTCATTCTGTATTCCAAGGCCAAATGTTCCTGTTACTCCAGGTGTTTCTTGACTTCCTACTTTGCATTCCAGTCCCCTATAATGAAAAGGACATCTTTTTTTGGGTGTTAGTTCTAAAAGGTCTTGTAGGTCTTCATAGAACTGTTCAACTTCAGCTTCTTCATCAAAAGGGAAAAGACCTTAGAGATTATTAGTTCAGTTCTCAAGGAAAAAAAAAAATTCTTAGTTGGTGATCTTACAACCTTTTCCCCTCTTTTTCCTACTTATTTGACTGCTCAAAGGAACACCTTTATATTGGTTGAAATATATATTGATAGAATGGGGGCTTAGAAAGAATGATGGGATTCTTCCACTTTCATATTTATTTCCTCCACTTGTTAATTAATTTGGAAATATGCTACCGTTACCAACTTTACGTGTTTATATAATCCAAGGAACAGTTTCTTCAGTAGGATCTTATAATTTAGTGTTGTTTCAGATATCCTCTTCAATTTACATATAAGGAAAGCCTAGAACTTACGCTCAAATGATGAGACACTTTTTGTTGAAATGGTGTTTTCTGCTGCTGTAACTTTTCTTTATGGTTCTAGCCTGCCTTTTTATCTCTTAGTATACCTGGGTTGGGAAGATCTCCTGGAGAAAGAGTCTACCCACTCCAGTACTCTGGCCTAGAGAATTCCAAGGACTGTGTATAGTTCATGCCGTCGCAGAGTCAGACACAACTGAGCGACTTTCACTTCACTTCACTTCACATAATGATGAACAAATAAGTTTCTTTGACTTTCCAACTTAATTTTTTTTCTGTCAGTGATTTTTCTTGTCTTGTGTGAATTTGATACTAGAAGCTATACTCTTTTGATCCTAAAGATATTCCTGCTTAAGTAGAGCCTCAGTGAGAGAATTTCTGGAAAAATTTCTCAGAATTTTCCAAAGGAGAAATACACTTTACATTCTTTTAAAGCGAAGAATACAAAATAAAAATTAGGCATAATGCATGAAGAAGATAATTAATTGTAAGATGATTGTTGTTGTTCAGTCGCTAAGTCATGTCCGACTCTGCGACTTCATGAACTGCAGCACACCGAGCTTCCTTGTCCTTCACTATCTCTTGGAATTTGCTCAAACTCTTGTCCATTGAGTCGCTGATGCCATCCAACGATCTCATCCTCTATCTCCCCCTTCTCCTTCTGCCCTCCATCTTTCCCAGCATCAGGGTCTTTTCCAGTGAGCTGACTCTTTGTATCAGGTGGCCAAAGTCTTGGAGCTTCAGCTTCAGCATCAGTCCTTCCAATGAGTATTAAGGGTTGACTTCCTTTAGGATTGACTGATTTGATCTCCTTGCTGTTTTCAGTTAATTGATAAGACCTTAGAACTTGTAGTTTAGAGATACTCTATGACCTGGCAGGTGCTAGTAAATCTGATCACTGAGGTTTTTTTCAAAAAAAAAAATCAATGAATTTTTTAGTAAGATCAGATTATAATGTATATCAAGATGTGAAATATTTAAAATTCTTGAGGTGGCTTGTTTTCATCACTCTTGTGGTATGTGATATATTCAGCTTCACCAGTCTTTTTGACTGGTCAGGTTGTTGCCTATTGTAATTCTTTTCCTGTTGTTGTTTGGTATTATAAATGGCCTAAATATGGCTAGGTTTCAAACCAATAGCTATTCTAGGACTATCCCAAATTATTGTAATTTTTACATTTTCAGAGACCCTTTGAACTTTTATAGGAAGTTATTTTTTAGACACTAGGACTTTTGGAATAAACAAAAATATTACATAGTTAAATCACAATGTTAACAAATTGTCTTAGAGTTAGAAATCCTTTTACAAATGATTACTATAATCCTTAATTAGAATTAAATTAGCACATATTAGAAAAGCCTGTTTGGTTTGGCAATTTAAACAATCCAAATACGACTTTGAAAAAATAACACTTAGCAATTCTCATACAATTCCTTTGGAATAAATATGTTTGTGAAAAAAATTTTTTAATGTGGATTTTTCTGTCAACCTGAATTTGCACCTCATTTGTATGTTGTAGTTTCTGCCCATTGAGGAGAATGTGTTTTTAAGGATGTTGTTCACAGCATCACACAGTGTCCCTTTTATGAGGACCCATGCGAGAAATTTCTTTCAGGTCTCAGTACCAGAAAAAGCTGTTCTTCTCCTGAGCAGCTGATTTTTTATTTCATGGACACTGAGAATCTTTGTTTTCTCCTTTGCTTTGGCCATTGAGAAGCTCAGAACTGAATTTGTGACCCACCTTTAGCAATTGTACAGGATTTTGTAGCATGCATTTATTTATACTAATTTTCTTGTTAGCTTTATCCTGTATTCTTACTTTTATTTTCTCTACTCTCTGATTTCTTCATTTATTTATATCCTGTTTATATGTATATACTTCACCGTTTTTATATGTGTAATATAGGATCGAATGTGGGCTTCCCTGGTGGCTCAGACGGTAAAGAATCCATCTGCAATGTGGGAGACCTGTGTTCAATCCCTGTGTTGGGACAATCCTCTGGAGGAGGGCGTGGCAACCCACTCCAGTATTCTTTCCTGGAGAGTCCCATGAACGGAGGATCCTGGCGGGCGGTCCATAGCGTCGCAAAGAGTTGGACACGACTGAGCGACACAGCACGTGTCATATGTGAGAGTGTATATATATATATATACACACATGCACACACATAAATATGTATATGTGTGATTATGTGTGTGTATTAATAAGCAGCTTCAAATACTTGGTAAAAAATGGGATATAAATAAACAGTGCAAGAATACTTATATTACTATTTTCAGCCTTTAAACAATGAAGAAAGTCTGTGGTTACTTTGAAATTATTAGTGTTTTTGCAATGAAATAACCGTGGTTTTGGATCAGCATAACTAGTATTGTAAATTCCATAGTAAGAATGAGTTTTGTCTTTTTTGTTTTAGAAAAGGGAGACGCTTATGTTTGAGAAAGATTGTGCCACAAAGCTAAAGGAGAAGCAACTCTTTAAGATATTTCCAGCCATTAACCAAAATTTCCTGGTGGACATTTTCAAGGACCACAAGTGAGTACTAGAAGGGTTGTCTGCAGTTTCTGTTGTGATGTGATTGAAAGTGTATGTCATACATTTTAATATCTTATTTTTATTTTTTCTGATAACAAAAATGATAGAGGTGTATTATAAACCATTTAAATGCAATAATGTAGAAAGTGAGAAATTTTTGTCAATTGGTTCATATTCCTCCTCAATTTTTTCTCGTGTTCATATAGTAAGTATGTGTACACATGTGCACCTATTTATTTTGGTGACTATATATATATAGATTGTGTTTTATATACTATTTTGTAGTTTTGCTGTTATTTATTTTTTCTGTCCATACTTTGTGAGAGAATAAATAACTCTTTTCCTTTTAATGTCTACAGAGTATTCCATAGTACTCTGAAAGTGATTTCTTAAAGTACTGTTGTTTGTTTAAACATGCTCTGTTTACAGGCTTTTAAGAAAAGTTGGAAACCATGTTTCACTGAGCAACATTGAACATACATTTTTGTGTGCATGGGTGAATGTTATCGTAAGCTAGTTTCTGAAAGTGAAATTGCTGAATCAGAGTTGTTACACTAAAAATGTTTATAGCTAATGCCAAATTTCCTTTTATAAGGGCTTTCCATATTACTTATATGCACTGATTGTGTAACTTGCCCTGAACATTAAGAATCTTTAATTTTTTGCCAGTCTGGTGGGAAAAGTATTTAATTGTTGCTTAAATTTTTATTAGTAGTGAGGTTGAGCTTTTTTCCCATTGATTTCTTTTTCTATTAAATTGCTTCATTTTGCCTGTCTTCTTTTGGCTCTTTGTGTTTCTTTCTACATTTATGAAAATTCTTTATATATTATGTGTAGTTATCTTTGTTAATATAGATTATAATAAATTTTCTTGATAAAATCTCATTGGTCATAAACATTTTTTAATTCATGTTTTATCAGAAAATTGTTTCCCTTATTGGTTTGGAGTTTTAACTCTTTTTGAGAAATCTGCCCTACCCCAACATTATGGAATTTATTTATTCCATATTTATTCCAGTATTTATTTTTAAATTTGCTTTTTTTTTAAAAGAAACTTTTTAATATATAATTTTGTTATTTATTTATTTTTGGCTGTCCTGTGTCTTTGTTGCTCCTCAAGCTTTTCTCTAGTTGTGGTGAACAGGGGCTGCTTTCTACTTGTGGCATGCAGGCTTCTCATTGCGGTGGCTTCTCTTGTTTTGGAGCACAGTCTTCAGTAGTTGTGATTCTTGGGCTCTAGAGCACAGGCTCAATAGTTGTGGCACATGGGCTTAGTTGCTCTGAGGCATGTGGGATCCTCCCAGACCAGGGATCGAACCCATGTCTCCTTGCGTTGGCAGGTGGACTCTTTACCACTGAGCCACCAGTGAAGTCCTTAATTTATTTTTCTTAATTTATGTATTTGACTGCACCAGATCTTAGCTGTAGCACACAGGATCTTCGACCATCGTTCAGTATTTTTAATAATGAAATTTAAAAAATTTACCTAACATTTTTGTATGTTTAGTATGAAGTAGAGATTTAACTTAATTTTTTTCTGAATGATAAACTGGGTAGATAGGTCATCTTTACATGCTGATATAAAATATAGCCACTAATATTTCTCACATTCTTAAATATACATTTTCTTTTATTGACTCTTTGATTCCATTGAGCCATTTGGTCCTAAATTTTATTTTCAATATTGTAGTTGGGAATGCTTCTGGTTTGAGTAATACATAGTTTTGATCTTAATGTATTCCTTAAATTTTTATTTTAGCAAGAATTGTTTTAAATAGGTGCCTTTTCAGGCTCTTTGGAGAATCTAATACAGATTTTTTTCTTTAGTTTACTAGTATATTTTATGTCAATCACCAGTAATTTCTAGAATAAAAATTCTCTCATATTTTTGTTTTTTTCCTTTAATGCAATATCAGAATTGATTTCAGGCTTTTTGCAACAGTTGTTAAGTGAGATTAGTCTGTAATTTTCTGTTTCTTTGTTGTCTTTGTCAGATTTGGCTTTAGGGTTTTATTTGGCATTTGGCTTAATAAAAGGGCTTTCCTGGTGGCTCAATGGTAGAGAATCTAGTTGCAACGCGGGAGACGCAGGTTTAGTCCCTGGGTCAAGAGGATCCCCTGGAGAAGGAAATGGCAACTCACTTCAGTATTCCTTCCTGGAAAATTCCAGAGGACAGAGGAATCTAGAGGGACACAGTTCATGGAGTAACAAAGAGTCAGACACGACTGAGCAACTTGCTCTGGAAAATTTAAATAAATTGGTACCTTGAAGGTTCTGGGGTTGTGCCTTTTTAGGGAAGTCTTTTAGAACTTTTCACTACCTTTTAAGGGTATTGTTTTATTCAAATATTTGTCTGTTTTTTTTTTCCTGTGAGTCTTTTCTGGTGGTTTGTCTTCTAGAAAACCATTTGTTTTACCTTGATTTTCAGGTTTATTATTGTTAAGTTGTATATAATATTCTGTGATAATTAAAACTATTGTTTTGTATTTGATCATATCCTTTTTTCCTTTCCTAAGTTTTTTTTTTTTCTGTTTTCTTTGTTTTTGCTGTTTGTCAGAATGGCCCTTTTAAAGAGCAAGCTCTTGGTTTATTGATCAAAGTCTGTTTTATATTCTCTAATCATTTATTTTTGCTTTTATTTTTGATAATTGCTTTCTATTTTTGTTGATTCCTTTCTCTTTAAATTTGTTGACATATCTTCAATTCTTTGGTTAGTTTGTTTCCTTTCAGTATTTGATAACAAATATATTTAAGGGTATGAATTTTTCTCTTTTATGTTTTTGATATATATATGTGATATTTTGATTTTGATATATAGTACTTTCATTTTTTCTGTAAAAATCTAATTCAGTTTGATTTTCTCATTCATCCAAGAGTTTGAAATTTTCTAAATGGATTGATAGTTTGGTGGTGATGGTAGCGGTGGTGGTGGTTACTGTTTATTTTGTTTTGTTGTGTTGAGGCATAAGAATGCAGCCTGAAAGAGTCCTGCTTTTGGGAATTTGAAATTTTCTTTATGGTTAATACATGATCAGTTATTATAAATATTACATGAAGGTGCTTTTGAAAAAGAATATTCTCTGCTGAGTATGCAGAGTTCTAAATATGTCACTTGAATCAAGTTTTTCGTGGTATTATTTCAGCCACAAATTTTTTATTTATTTTTGTTACCTGAGCAGCTGTTTTCTTAGAATTATGTGTTAAAAAAACCCAGGCATTGGGGGTTAGGAGGGTTGGTGCTGGCATATGGCAATTCTCTTCTGTGGGAACCTAGGGCAAGAAGGTCTGATATGAAACTACCCAGAGTTGTGGGTCCCAGGTGAGGTTAGAGGACTGAGTACTTCCTTTCAGTACTCAGAATGATTGATCAGTCAGGTCCCAAGGGTAGGTGTTATGATATTCAGTGATCCTCCATTTGTCTGCCAACAGCTGGATACTTGTCTCAGCAGTAGTGTCAGCTTCACTCTGATAAGAAGGGTTCAGTTCAGTTCAGTTGCTCAGTCGTGTCCGACTCTTTGCGACCCCATGAATCGCAGCACACCAGGCCTCCCTGTCCATCACCAACTCCCGGAGTTCACTCAGACTCATATCCATCAAGTTGGTGATGCCATCCAGCCATCTCATCCTCGGTCGTCCCCTTCTCCTCCTGCCCCCAATCCCTCCCAGCATCAGGGTCTTTTCAATGAGTAAACTCTTCGCATGAGGTGGCCAAAGTATTGGAGTTTCAGCTTTAGCATCAGTCCTTTCAGTGAACACCTAGGACTGATCTCCTTTAGGATGGACTGGTTGGACCTCTTTGCAGTCCATGGGACTCCCAAGAGTCTTCTCCAACACCACGGTTCAAAAGCATCAATTCTTCGGTGCTCAGCTTTCTTCACAGTCCAACTCTCACACCCATACATGACCACTGGAAAAACCATAGCCTTG
Source organism: Oryx dammah (assembly GCF_014754425.2). Classification (NCBI taxonomy): domain Eukaryota; kingdom Metazoa; phylum Chordata; class Mammalia; order Artiodactyla; family Bovidae; genus Oryx; species Oryx dammah. The sequence goes on from NW_024070187.1 coordinate 58,662,926, forward strand.
ACTAGATGGACCTTTGTTGGCCATGTAATGTCTCTGCTTTTGAATATGCTATCTAGGTTGGTCATAACTTTCTTTCCAAGGAGTAAGCGTCTTTTAATTTCATGGCTGCAGTCACCATCTGCAGTGATTTTGGAGCCCAAGAAAATAAAGTCTGGTACTGTTTCCACTGTTTCCCCATCTATTTTCCATGAAGTGATGGGACCAGATGCCATGATCTTAGTTTTCTGAATGTTGAGCTTTAAGCCAACTTTTTCACTCTCCTCTTTCACTTTCATCAAGAGGCTCTTTAGTTCTTCTTCACTTTCTGCCATAAGGGTGATGTCATCTGCATATCTGAGGTTATTGATATTTCTCCCGGCAATCTTGATTCCAGCTTGTGCTTCTTCCAGCCCAGCGTTTCTCGTGATGTACTCTGCATATAAGTTAAATAAGCAGGGTGACAATATACAGCCTTGTCGTACTCCTTTTCCTATTTGGAACCAGTCTGTTGTCCCATGTCCAGTTCTAACTGTTGCTTCCTGACCTGCATATAGGTTTCTCAAGAGGCAGGTCAGGTGGTCTCTTTCAGAATTTTCCACAGTGTGTTGTGATCCACACAGTCAAAGGCTTTGGCATAGTCAGTAAAGCAGAAATAGATGTTTTTTCTGGAACTTTCTTGCTTTTTCAATTGTCCAGTGGATGTTGGCAATTTGATCTCTGGTTCCTCTGCCTTTTCTAAAACCAGCTTGAACATCTGGAAGTTCACAGTTCATGTATCGCTGAAGCCTGGCTTGAAGAAGGTTCAGTCAGTTACTTACTGCATTATATGCCTGCAGTGTAATCTTCCAGAGCCATATACTCCTAACAACACCTGTGGTGGAGACTGGCTTCTAGCCCTGAAAGTGAAAGTGAAATCACTCAGTCGAGTCCAACTCTTTCCGACCCCATGGACTGTAGACTACCAGTCTCCTCTGTCCATGAGATTTCCCAGGCAATACTATTGGAGTGGATTGCCATTTCCTTCTCCAGGGGATCTTCCCAACCCAGGGATCGAACCCGGATCTCCCACATTGTAGACAGACGCTTTACTGTCTGAGCCACCAGGGAAGCCTGGCTTCTAGCCGTAAAAGTGGGCAAACTAGTTGATTTTAAGGACTAGTTAGGATGTGGACAATTTCTGGTAGTTTCTAGCCCCCAAGAAACTCCTATTTGTTGAGTATATGTTAGGCAGTAAGATGAGAGTGCTCAAGTGGAATTGGTAGTCCCAAATGATTCCCCTTCAGGGGTTGCTTTAATAAATTGAAGAATAGCAAAATATCACAGTATTTTGCATAAGTATTGCATTTCAAAAATAGTCCTTTGTGGTCAGCTCTTCATTATCTAGCCTTTGGAAGAGATCAGAGTCATAAAAAGTAATAAGTATAAAATCATTTATAATTTGCTTTGGAAAGAGTTTCTTTGGTTATGGGAACATGAGTGTTTCAGGCTTTTGTCAATTTTTGTAGAATTTCATATTCCACATAATGTAGTATTACCATGAAAATATGCCTAAATAATGTAGTGGTGAGAGGTAGGATGGTTTTTCACTTTTTGCTTTCCATATCTCTGCTAGAATTTCTTTGACTGGAACCCCATGGTTTAAGTAAAATGTGAAATTTGACAGAATACGATGTTAGCATAAAGATCTATTGTCTGTTTTTCATGTATGAAGGAAGCTGAAACGTGTGAATTCAGAGGGGACTAAGTATGTGTGATAAGATGAAAGAAAGAGTTGTGGAAAATCTGTCTGGAATAAAATATAAGAATATGAATTAATTATTAATATGTTACTTTGGGGTATTCATTTAAAAAATTAATTTTTGAGAGCCTCTAACTTTACACTTTCTGTTCATTCTTGAGTCTTGAGATGCACAATGAGCATTTAATTTTGATGTTTAAAACTAAGAAGTGAGCCAATTTTTCATATTCTTCTAAGATGTTTTAAAGGTTGCCTTTGTTAACGTTTCCACATAACTTTTATTTTAATTCACTGACCTCATATTTGTACTTCAACTCTCTACAGCTATTCATTAGAACACACAGTGCAATTTCTAAATTGTGTTCTTGAAGGAGACCCTGTAAAAACAGTGGTAGCACAAGAATTTGTTCACCAAAATGAGAACATCACTTCTCATACTGCACAGAAGTCTAAGGAGAAAAAGGTATAGAGCTTCTTAGTTTTTTACAATAATGGTAGAAATAGTTATGTATGGAATATAATTGATTTGTTAGATGAATGTTTATTTCTCACCATTTTTTGTAGACTGGAAATTTAACCAGTAATAGCATATTTGGCTAATAATATCTGCTCAAAATAATGAATTTATAGCTGATTATATTTTTTTCTTCAGTGTCATTGTACATGACAAACATTTGAATTTCTGTAATTTTTCTTGTGTAGACTACACATGAAACATATGAGGTTTAATTGAATAACTATGGAATGCAGTATGATGAGTCTTAGAGTATAACTGTGTCAGACCTGGGTCTCCCCGATTGCAGGCAGAGCCACTTGGGAAGCCCAGAAACATTTAGCCATTTGAGGAGCTGCCAAGCATTTTCCCCAGGTGGTTACATTCTTTTCCGTTTCCATCAGCAGTGTATGAGGGTTAGAATTTCTCCGCATCCTCTATGACATTTTGTAATCATCTTGTCTTTTTGATTAAAGCCATCTGAGTAGAAGTGAAGTTGTTTGATGGATACCTGGGATTTGTTTTAATCAGGTATGGTAAGACACCAGGTATGGAAATGACATGAAGGAAGAAGTTTATTATAGTTACAGAAGCATGAGGTATGGCCTACCACCCAGAGCCCCATGAAGAAGCACCAGGGTCAAGGAGACAAAGAGAGAAGGGGGAAATGGGCACAAGAGCCTTTTTTTGTGGTTTCTATGGGAAAGACTTTGCAAAACAGGGTAATAAGTAGGTTCAGGATTGGCTAGTTTGAATAATTTCAGCAGACTCTGGGGCATAGGAACTGTTCCTAGTTTTCTGGTGCTTGGCTTCAGTGATTAGGGTATGTGAATGGTGGCCAGAGAGTGAGAGCCCATAAGGGAAGTGGTTGTGGCTATGGGTTCTAGATTGGATGGTTTGCATGTATAAAGTGTGCCAGCAAGTGAATTGTTTCCAATCTCTAGGAATTAGCTGACCCCAAGGTGGGGGCTTTGTCTCTAGGGAGTAGCAAGGCCTCATGTCAAAGCATCAGAATATAAGAAATAAAAGACATAGTTAATATATAAGTGGTATCTCATTGTGATTTTGATTTGCATTTCCCTGATGGCTGGTGACGTTGAGCATCTTTTGATGTGCTTATTGGCCATTTGTATTATATCTTCTTTGAAGAAGTGTCTATTAATATCCGTAGCCCATTACAATTAAAAAAAATTTCTTTAGTCATATGAGTTTTTATATAGTCTACATGCAAGTCCCTTTTCAGACATATGACTTGCAGACTTTTTCCCATTCCAAGGGTTGTCTTTTCACTTTTTTGCTGATGAACTTTGAAGCACAAAAGTTTAAAAATTGATCACGTGCAATTCACTTCTTTTGTTGGATGTACTTTTGGTGTCATACCCAAGAAACTATTGCCTAATCCAAGGTCATCAAACTTACACCCAAGTTTTCTTATAGTTTTAGTTTTATAGTTTTATAGTTTTAAATTCTTTTATAGTTTTAGTGCTTACATTTAGATCTTTGTATATGGTGTGAGATAGGGGTTCAAGTTTATTCTTTTGCATATGGATATTCAGTTATCACAATACCACTTGTTGCAAAGATTATTTTTCCCACATTGAATTTTCTTAGCACCCTAGTTGGAAATGAATTGACTGTAAATTTTTTACTAGACTCTCAGTTTCATTCCATTGTTCTGTGTGTCTATCATTATGCCTGTACCATAGTCATAGTCTTGACTGCTGTAACTTTATAGTAAGTTTTGAAATTGAGAAATGTGAGTTTTCAACTATGTTCTTTTTTCCCCCTAAGATTATTTTGGCTATTCTGGTCCCCTTGCATTTCTGTGTGACTTTTAGGATCAGCTTGTCAGTTTCTGCAAAGAAGCCAGCTGGAATTTTCATGGGGATTGTACTGAGTCTGCAGGTCAATTTGAGGTGTATTGCCATCTTAACAATGCTGTCTTCCAATTTGTGAATGTGGAAGTACCTTTCAATTTATTTAGTTCCTCTTAAGTTCATTCAACAGTGTGTTGTAGTTTTGAATATAAGTTATACATGAGTTTTATTAATTTTATTTCAAGGTATTTTATTTTTTTGATGCCATTGTAAATGAAATTGTTTTCTTAATTTTATTTTTGGCTTATCCACTGCAAATAGAAGTACAATTGATTTTATATATTAATCTTGTATTAGTTTTAGACTTTTTTTTAAAAATAGTACTCAATTATCCTGCTTTACTTGTTAATAAGACCACTTATGGATAAACTTGTGTGCTCCTTTTTTTCTTTGACTATTTCACCAGAATTTAGCTGATAGGACTTGGGTAATTTTGGTGTTCCTGTGATCTGGTAGTGTGTACATGGAGCAGGAAGTATGTGGTACCACTGATGGCTGTGTGTGTCATGGGTAGGTGTAATATGTTACAAGATTCAAAGAGTGCAAGATGATGGTGAGACCTTCAGTGCCAGACTGGGAATAAAGATTACTTTTTCTCCTGATAATAGAGCAAGGCACTCTTGGTCATTATGGCAGTAGAGGAAGTGATTGGGAAGTGTGCTTGCTGAAAGTGGGAGATGGTTAGAAGATGTTGGAATCAAAGAGTTTGTGAGTTGTGGTTAGAAGATGTTGGAATCAAAGAGTTTGTGAGTTGTGTACACGTTGGCCAAAACATAAATTTGAATAAGTTATACTGGAGATAAGTTATACTTAGTCTTTCTCAAAAAAATGTAGGCAGATGTCACAACACTGATAAAAATATTGTTAAGATTTGTGGGCAGAACAGTCTGTCTTTGATATCCCAGGACCTTAAAGGACCAGAGATACTAAAAGAGAGTATCATGATACCGGTAACATTTTGGTTTCCCAGTTTTGTTCAAGAAACTAACATTTATTTAAAACTGTGTTTTGTTAATACTAGTACCTTTTCCCTTTAGTTGTTAATGAAATTTGCAAGTTTGTTACCTTTGGAAATGGTTTTAATATTACAGTACATCATGCTTTCAAGAGAATGCTGCTGCTGCTGCTGCTAAGTCGCTACAGTCGTGCCCGACTCTGTGCGACCCCATAGACGGCAGCCCACCAGGCTCCCCATCCCGGGGATTCTCCAGGCAAGAACACTGGAGTGGGTTGCCATTTCCTTCTCCAATGCATGAAAGTGAAAAGTGAAAGTGAAGTCGCTCAGTCGTGTCTGACTCTTCGAGACCCCATGGACTGCAGCCCACCAGGCTTGTGAATTCTTAGGAAGCATGTTTCACTTGGCCCTAGTTAGTGAAGTTATAGTAAACCATATCACTATGAAAGGGATATAAAAATAAAATTTGGTTTTATTTTAAAATGAGAATAGCTCTCATTATATACTTTTTTTTTTCCTTTCTTTTTTTGGGCCTTGCCACGTGGCTTGTGGGATGTTAGTTCCATGAACAGGGATCAAACCCAGGCCTAGGCAGTGAAGGCACAGAATCCTAACTATTGGACAGCCCAGGAATTCCCTGTTTTTTTTTTTTCTTTTTAAAAAATAAGAAATGAAGGGTCTCTTCCCAGAGAACCAAATGTGATTTGCATTTTTTAGTATAAATATCAATAGAGACTTTTAAGGCAAATATTTATATTTGTAGTATTAGGCACTATGGCTTTTCAAAGGTCATAAAAAGTGTTTTCTTTTTTTTAATCCCTTCTCTGCAAAATCTTTGGTTTTATCCAGGATACAAGCTATATACTCATAGACTATTTAAACATTAATATGAAAGAGTTAAACAGTAGTATGATTATTAGTGAGCATGACATAAGGATGTAGGGCCTATGAATATTCTTAGGTAAGGGAGAGTCGTGGGTATTGGTTGCAAAAATAAAAATATATTTACAGATTTTTGACTCTAGTAATGAGTTAGGAATGTGGTGACACATTTATGTTATTCTTTTTATTTGGTTTAGTGCTGAGGCTAATTTGCATAATTATTTTCATGATCTCATGTTTTAAATTAGAGTTATTTAGTTTAGTTTCTTTAAGTTTCCATATGGCTAACAGCTACTTGATCATATTTCAGAAAGCTCAAAAAGTCAACACTACCATAGTGGCTAGTTGGTTGAATTGATTGAAAACTGCCCTATGAACCTCCTTATGATTTTTACCTACTATCAGGCATGGTCAGTCCATATGCTCTTCTGTTTTCAAAAGAATATTATTCAGTTATTTTATTGATTGGTTTTTTAAAAAATATAAATTGAAATATGCCATTACTTCCTTCAGTGATTGGACTGACCCTATGAATGGGCTTGCAAACTAAAATTTGGAAAATATTGCATTAGATAAATGAATGTTATTCTTTGAATATTTTATATTCTCTCTTTTGGCTTGATTTTTTTATTGCAATAGTTTTAGAGAACTTTTCAACATCTCCTTAGATAAGAGTGGTTAAAATGGTATGAAAAAGTTAATAATGGTTGACAAGTGCATGACTTACTAGGAAGACAGTAGGGAAATATTGTCTGTTTTTGTAAGAAGAAAGATAAAAATTAGTAGAGCCCAGTTTTCATGTACAGATTTTGAAGGTAAAGATTGTGTGTTCTTTTCTTTGGGTTGTACTTATTGTGTAACACCTTACAGGCAAAGAAATTGAAAGAGACTGAAGATACACCAAGTGAATCATCTTTCCAGGACTTTGAGTACCCAGAGTATGATGACTACAGGGCAGAGGCTTTCCTGCACCAGCAGAAGAGGATGGAATGCTACAGCAAGGCAAAAGAAGCTTATCGGATGGGGAAGAAAAATGTTGCCACATTTTATGCCCAGCAGGTAAAGAGGAAAGCCAGTTCTTTTTTTATTTGTCATCTATGATGTCTGAATAATCTTGAAGGAGAGAATACTCGTACTGTGACTAGATGAAGTTATTCTGGGGAATGTAGATTATATTCTATAAGTGATGTAAAGTAGCCTATTCCATAAGAACTGTATGGTCTGAAAATTCCAACAGTCCCTAATCTCTTTTAGGTTGGGTTCTCTCATTCACTACTACTTCTAAACAGTTACAAGTTTTATGGAGGAAACACAGTGGAATGTTAGTATTGACCTTCCCAGGTGGGATTACAGAGAACGTGTGCTTTCTGTCATGCTTGAGTTTTTAGTTAGGTATCACTTTTCCTAGTCAGAAGAAAGTTACATTAATATCTTTCAGGGAAATAGAATTTCTACCTAGGCTCATTTGGCATGCATGTGCTCTGTCACTTCAGTCGTGTCCGATTCATTGTGACCCCATTTGGCATATTATTAAAAGAAACCTGATTGATTGACTTTTTGTTTTCTTGTGGTTCCACATAGCTTACTTTTTTATGACTGAGCAGAAAAAGTATCTAACTGGTATTACCTAGTGAACAATAATAGCAGACCTTAAGGGAAGGCTTCAGGGGTAATTCAAGTTGTTAAGAGGGTTGAGACTCAGGATTATCAAAAGGTAAACCACTGGATTCCTTCTTGAGATGGATGTTGTTTATTTGTGTCCCTCTTCTATGATTTTTGGATCAGAGAATGTGTTAGAAATGATGATCCAGTAGTTTAAGAACTATGTTATTAGTTCACTGAAATCCACCTAAATTTTTGGTGCGTATTAGGCTAATATTTGGTGCATATTAGCCTATTGTATTAAAAATTTTAGATTAATTTTTCCTTTTATTTTTTTTGTTCCACTGGGGGCACTGTTTGTTTTCTCATTGCCTACTAAGTAGCGGATATGAAAAGTGATCACTGGTGATATGTTTATATTTAAAGGGTAGTCTCCATGAGCAGAAGATGAAAGAAGCCAATCACCTTGCTGCCATGGAGATATTTGAGAAAGTCAATGCCTCCCTATTGCCTCAGAATGTTCTAGACCTCCATGGGCTGCATGTGGATGAGGCTATAGAACATTTGACGACAGTTTTACAGCAGAAAACTGAAGGTAGGACTGTAGTCATTACACAATTTCAATAGAAAGTATATCTTTGTTTATATTGATATAACTTGCAAATTCAAAAGGGAGTCTGAATGTGCAGGCTAAGGATATGTGTGCCACACTGATAGATGTTGGTATTAGACTTATTCTTCAAGAAAACCTTGGGAAAGAATTCTAACTGCCTTGGCCATTAACATTTTTATTTTCCTGCTTCAGTCATGTTTTTATTCCTTTGTTATACTGGGCATGTATATATATCAAACCAACTTTTGGGCCTCAAAGGGAGGGCATGATATAATCTGAGAATTCTCTGGACCTTTCAGTAATATTATATGTCTTTGTTTGTAGACATTTACTAGAGCTATTAGATACTTATTAGATGTCAGTTGCTCAACAGATATTTAATAAAATACAGAAGTAAATAAGGATTTAATAAAATATAGAAGTAAATAGGATTTTTATAGAATTATCATAAATTCAGGATTTCTGAGTGTTTGCATTATAATAGTGTGCCCTTCTCCCTTTCTGCTTGTATTTAGTCTTTGCAGGTCAATAGGAAAGCTGCTGCTTGCCTCTTAAAATCGTATTATGTACTTTATATACATTAAAGTATCTTGTTGGTTTATTATCTTGTTTCCTTTTCATCACCAGATGGTAGCACTTAGGAAAATTCAATCTTTGTAGTACCCAGACTAATAGTAGGGAATCATCTAATACTAGGGAATCATCTCCTTTTACCACTGCTAGGATATTTTGAATTCTCAACTTGACTTTCTTTTTATCTTCCATTTTATTGTGGAGACATAAAATCCATGCCTCAGCTCTTCCTTGTGGTTCCATCATACTGCTCTGTCATTGATAGCTGTATTCCGGTTAATTCGTTTATATATATTTTAGAAAGTTGTATACTATATAAGTTTATCAGTTCAACACAGTTGTATTATTAGTTCAATACTTGATTGAATATAATTGATATAAAAGGTTGAGAATTCATTTTTTTATCATGCAGACCATGTTGAAAAGGTTGCAGAGTAAAATAAGAACACCTCTGTACCCATGAGTATAAAGTAACAAGTGGTAACATTTTACTGTATGTGCTTCTTTATTTATTTTTTTTCTCTTACCTTCCTGGTGGAAATCAACACCCTTCAGTTTGCATTCATCATCAGTCTATTTGTTCCTTTTGTGAGTTTTAAAAAATCAACATATATGGTGTCACACTGTATCATCAGCCAAGTTCCTTATTTTCACCCAATCTAGTTTCAAGATCTACTCATCTTAATGGATTGTGTTTTTTTTAAATTATAATTGCTGTATAGTATTATGTGACCATGTCATAATGTGCCCATCTCTCTGTTGATGGGCATTTTTATTTTGCATATCAACGTATATGTCTACTCATCACTATCTTTTTTTTTTAGCTTTTTATATTGAAAAACTTAAAACCCACAGAGAAGTTGAATGAATTGTAGACTGACCAGTCAACATGTGGCCACATTTTTCTCTCTCTAAAATAGCTTTCTGCTGAACCATTTGAGAATAAGTTTTAAAGATTGTGGTGCTTTGTTTTTGAACACCTCAGCATGTTTATCACTTGAGGAAAAATTCATTTTCTGACACAATCACAATACATGATGACTTTTAAGACATTTAACATTGTTAACAAAGTGTTGTCTAATGTACAGGCCACACTTAGTATTTTCTAGTTGTATGGAAAGGTCTTATGTAGCTGTGCCATTTTCTACCCCCAATCCAGGATTCAGTCATGCATCCCATGTTCTAGTTGATGGTCCCAAGTCAGTAGCCTCCTGTGATATAGAGTAGTTCCTTTGTCTAGTATTTGTTTTCCATGTCATTGACATTTTTAAAGATTCCAAGTCAGTCGTTTGGTAAATTGTCGAACAATTTTAATTTGTCTGATTGTTTCTTCATGGCTAGATTCGGTTTAAAATTTTCTTGGTAAAAATGCTGCATAAGTGATGTTAGGTCATCCTTGGTGAACTCATTAGAAGACATATATGGTCAGTTTTCCCTTATTGGTGGTGTTTTTGGTTTCTTAGCTGAGATATAGAACTCTTATCATATCAGATTTTGCTTTGTAAATGTACCTTTTCTCCCTTTGTAATCAGTTAGTAAATTTTGGTGATTGATTCTTTGTGACTGTGTGAATAACTATTTTCATACAGCTGTTCTCATTTTGCCTTATGATTTTAGCATCCATTTATGATCCTTGTCTGAATCAGTTATTTTATTGGTGGTTCCATCAGTCAGTTCAGTCGCTCAGTCGTGTCTAACTCTTTGCAACCCCATGAACCGCAGCACGCCAGGCCTCCCTGTCCATCACCAACTCCCGGAGTCCACCCAAAGCCATGTCCATCAGGTCGGTGATGCCATCCAACCATCTCATCCTTTGTTGTCCCCTTCTCCTCCTGCCCTCAATCTTTCCCAGCATGAGGGTCTTTTCAAATGAGTCAGCTATTCGCATCAGGTTGCCAAAGTATTGGAGGTTCAGCTTCAACATCAGTCCTTCCAATGAACACCCAGGACTGATCTCCTTTAGGATGGACTGCTTGGATCTCCTTGCAGTCCAAGGGACTCTCAAGAGTCTTCTCCAATACCACAGTTCAAAAGCATCAATTCTTCTTTATAGTCAATTCTTTTTTATAAAGAAGCTCAGCCTTCTTTATAGTCCAACTCTCATATCCATACATGACCACTGGAAAAACCATAGCCTTGACTAGATGGACCTTTGTTGGCAAAGTAATGTCTCTGCTTTTTAATATGCTGTCAAGGTTGGTCATAACTTTCCTTCTAAGGAGCAAGCGTCTTTTAATTTCATGGCTGCAATCACCATCTGCAGTGATTTTAGAGCCCAGAAAAATAAAGTCAGCCACTGTGTCCACTGTTTCCCCATCTATTTGCCATGAAGTGATGGGACTAGATGCCATGATCTTCGTTTTCTGAATGTTGAGCCTTAAGCCAACTTTTTCACTCTCCTCTTTCACTTTCATCAAGAGGCTTTTTAGTTCCTCTTCACTTTCTGCCATAAGGGTGGTGTCATCTACATATCTGAGATTATTGATATTTCTCCCGGCAATCTTGATTCCAGCTTGTGCTTCTTACAGCCCAGCGTTTCTCGTGATGTACTCTGCATATAAGTTAAATAAGCAGGGTGACAATATATAGCCTTGACGTACTCCTTTTCCTATTTGGAACCAGTCTGTTGTCCCATGTCCAGTTCTAACTCTTGCTTCCTGACCTGCATATAGGTTTCTCAAGAGGCAGATCAGGTGGTCTGGTATTCCCATCTCTTTCAGAATTGTCCACAGTTTATTGTGATCCACACAGTCAAAGGCTTTGGCATAGTCAATAAAGCAGAAGTAGATGTTTTTCTGGAATTGCTCTTGCTTTTTCAATTGTCCAGTGGATGTTGGCAATTTGATCTCTGGTTCCTCTGCCTTTTTTAAAACCAGCTTGAATATTTGGAAGTTCACGGTTCACGTATTGCTGAAGCCTGACTTGGAGAATTTTGAGCATTACTTTACTAGCATGTGAGATGAGTGCAATTGTGTGGTAGTTTGAACATTCTTTGGCATTGCCTTTCTTTGGGATTGGAATGAAAACTGACCTTTTCCAGTCTTGTGGCCACTGCTGAGTTTTCCAAATTTGCTGGCATATTGAGTGCAGCACTTTCACAGCATCATCTTTCAGGATTTGAAATAGCTCAACTGGAATTCCATCACCTCCACTAGCTTTGTTTGTAGTGATGCTTCCTAAGGCCCACTTGACTTCACATTCTAGGATGTCTGGCTCTAGGTGAATGATCACATCATCGTGATTATCTGGGTCGTGAAGATCCTTTTTGTACAGTTCTTCTGTGTATTCTTGGTGGTTCCATAATGGTGTTTTTATAATTTGTATTCCTTCATACAAGGAAGGAAGTTTTATTAGCAGACATTCTTTGATAGAGTAGAGGGTTTTCCTCCCCCACTTGTTTTTTAAATATAATTTTGAAAATCTTAGAGAAAATCTAGAAAACAGCAACAAAGATCAAAAGAGATAAATACATTATTTAATCTAGAGAAAAGAAAAATTCCTATATAGAAGTATTATAAGGGAATATTTTGTCTATAGAGGATGAATACATCATTTACTCAATAAAAACTTGATGATCTTATATATATTCTTGACATCAAACATAAAGCAGTGAAAAAGACACACAACTACCATCTTTATGGAGTTTGCCATCTAGTAGAATAGATGATAGTGAATGACTAGTTACATAATTAGCACTGTGATAGGTTGCCGTGTTTCATTTAGCATAAATCCCCACATCCCTACATAGTTTTTTCTGCCCTGTGTCTTTATCCTTGTCTTGTGTTTTGCTTCTCTTCCATTTCTTTATGTTTATCTATGTTACCGCTTATTGACTTTCAGACTAAATTAGGCTGCCTATTAAAAACTTCTGCTAGTACTCCTGTGTATCACAGTATTTACAAAATCTTCTTATATAGTTGACTTTTTGCATGCGGGCTGTGCTGAGTCTTCATAGGTGCATGCGAGCTTTCTCTAGTTGCGACGAGTGAGGGCTACTCTTCATTGTGGTGTGCAGGCTTCTCATTGTCTCTCATTGAAGTGGCTTCTCTTCTCGTGGGGCACAGGCTCTAGGTGTGCAGACTTTAGTAGTTGTGATGCACGGGCTTAGTTGCTCCATGGCATGTGGCATCTTTCTTGACTGGGAATCAAATCCATGTCCCCTGCACTGGCAGGTGGATTCCTAACCACTGAACCACTAGAGAAGTCCCTATAATTGATTATTAAATGCCCATCTTTTTGGCCAATAATTGAATTAAAGATAATTATTGAATCATTATTGTATATTCTGCTTTCCATTCAACACTTTAAAAACCTTTTGAGTAAGTGACAGAATGAAGAGTAGATATTCCTCTCATTTTATAGATAAGGAAACTGATGATTTAGTAAGTTTAATAAAGTGGAAAATAGTAAGTGTGATTAAGGATACAGAGAATTGGAACCCTCATATATTGCCGGTGGGAGTGTTAAATGGTGCAACCTGTGGAAAAGGTTGACATTCCTTGAAAGGTTAAGCATAGAGTTACCATATGACGCAGCAGTTCTGGTCCCAGGCTAATTGAAAACACAATTCATCCACACAGAAACTTATGTATGTTCATAATAGCCCAAAGGTGGAAACAACCCAGATGTCTATCCACTGGTGAATGGAAAAAATGTGGTATATCGATACTGCTAAGTCACTTCAGTCGTGTCCCACTCTGTGCGACCCCATAGACGGCAGCCCACCAGGCTCCCCCATCCCTGGGATTCTCCAGGCAAGAACACTGGAGTGGGTTGCCATTTCCCTCTCCAATGCATGAAAGTGAAGAGTGAAAGTGAAAAGTAAAATTGAAGTCGCTCAGTTGTGTCCGACCCTCAACGACCCTATGGACTGCAGCCTTCCAGGCTCCTCCATCCATGGGATCTTCCAGGCAAGAGTACTGGAGTGGGGTGCCATTGCCTTCTCCAATATCGATACAGTGGAATATAATTAAGCCATAAAAAGGAATGAAATGTTGACACATGCTGCAACACAGATGAACCTTGTAAGGATCATGCAGTGTGAAAGAAGCCAGACACAAAGGGCCACATATTATATGATTTCCATTTATATAAATTGTCTAGAATAGGATCCATAGAAACAGAAAGTTCATTATTGTTTTCTGGGACTGGAAAGCCAGGGATGGAGACTGACTGCTAACTGGCACAGAATTTCTTTTTGAGATGATGGAATGTTCTGGAATTAGATCATGTTGATGGTTGCACAACATTGTAATGTACTAAAACACACTGAATTGTACATTTTAAAATCGTGAATTTTATGTTAGGTGAATTTTATTTCAGTAGAAAAAATTATGAGAATAAAAGAGTTAAATAACTTATTTAAGGTTCTACTTGGCCAGACCCAAGATACAAAGTCTCTCTGGAAGCCAAAGCCCATCTATGCACGCTACCTGTGGTGACCTGTAATTATGGTTGGTCACCACCAGATGGTAGTATTTTTTGAACAGAAACGTATCCAGGGGAACAATCTGTGGCTCTGTCCTACATTGCTTGTAGTTGTAAAAGCTGATGGTCAAAATTAGGGATGAATTATTAAAAAAAGAATTCTGACCCTTTTGTGTCTTCTGATTGAAATATATATATACCACAACTACCCATGAAGCTTTCTGCCCCCAAATAACCAGAAGCAGATAGATCTGACTTTAGATCTGACTACTGCTTTGGTGATGGACAGGGAGGCCTGGTGTGTTGCGGTTCACGGGGTTGCAAAGAGTCGGACACGACTGAGCAACTGAACTGAACTGCTTTGTTCAGATTTGTAGGGAATAGAGGAACATGTTAGATGACACCATGGGGATACAAAATCCAGACTGTAAATATTTAGGATAAACGATCTCATTTTTCCAACAAATTGAAAAACCCCATCACACAGTGGGAAGAAGAACCTTTTAAAAGTTAAGAGGTATATCAACCAAATACCCAGGGGTCAAATCCTGGTCTCCTGCATTGCAGGCAGATTCTCTACCGTCTGAGCCACCAGGGATGCCCTATGAAATATATCAACCAAATACAATGTGTGGACATGTTTCAACCCTGATTCAAACAAATCACAGTTTTTGAGACTATTGGGAGAAATTTTTAGCCATTTCTAGAAACGTTAAGGAACTATTTTTAACTTTATAAGATATGATTGACTCTTCCTGGTGGCTCAGACAGTAAAGTGTTGTGGTTATGTTTTTTTTTAGAGAGTCTTTATCTTTTAAAATATGTACTGAAATATTTATAGTTGAAATGATAGAAATCTGAGAAATGCTTTAGATGAGTTTAAATAGGAATTATAAATATAAGAGCAACATGTCCACTTTAATTCCAGACTAAATATTGCCTTGGAGATATGAGACTTGAAAAACAATGTTTGTGGATCTGCTAGAGTTTTATGGCTGGAGAAGGCAATGGCAACCCACTCCAGTACTCTTGCCTGGAAAATCTCATGGACAGAGGAACCTGGTAGGCTGCAGTCCATGGAGTCACTAAGAGTCAGACACAACTGAGTGACTTTACTTTCACTTTTCACTTTCATGCATTGGAGAAGGAAATGGCAATCCACTCCAATGTTCTTGCCTGGAGAATCCCAGGGACGAGGGAGCCTGGTGGGCTGCTGTCTGTGGGGTCGCACAGAGTCAGACACGACTGAAGTGACTTAGCAGCAGCAGCAGCAGAGTTTTATGGCAACTGAATGAACAGAGTATGGAATATTTATGGGTATATGTATTTTATGCTAAAGGTCATAACTTGTGCTATTTAAAACTGAGGAGCAAATATCTACTGAATTGTGAAATCAATTCATATTATAAACAGGTTTTTTGTTGTTGCTATTTTATTGTAGCTGTTACTTTCAGATTTATATACTTTATTTTCACAGGCTCATTTCCAAAGCAGGAGCTATGGTCTTTTAAGAGGCTCAGGTTCATTCTATATTTTAAAATCATCTATTTGGAAGACTTTCTTAAGTTAATAATTGATTATCTTTAACAGTAAGACTGCAGTCCATGCTATAATTAGTGGGTTTGCTAATGACTATTCCTGAGAGTTATAGCCTATAAAGCAGTTGCCTCATACCCCATTTTACTGACAAGAAAATAGGCACAGATAGGCTAAGAAACTTGTCCATGGTCCCAACACACAGTCAGTTAGTGGCAGAGCTGCTTATAATAAAGATCAAAGCTGTCTGGCTTCAGAGTATTTAGTAGAGTTGTTATAAAGATTCTTAGTTAATAAATATAAGTCACTTAAAGTGATGCCTGAATCCATGTGTGTAATAATTGTTCAGTATCGTTAATATTATTGTCATCATCATTATTTCAGAGGGAAATTCTGGTAGCACATGCATGTCTCTCTCCCCACAGAAGTTCCACTCAAGTCTTTAGGTGGATCAATTGCTATGAAGCTTCTATACTTAAAAGTATAGATGAAACATACATTTAAAAACATCAGTGTAGGACTTTTTGAAGTAATAAATCTTTAAATCCTCATGAAAACAATTTCATATGTGTTTGAGTAAAGATTCGTTTTCTGTTGCGAATGTAAGATAAATAAATTTTAACTGTTCCAATTTCTGTTGCAACAGAATTTAAGCAGAATGGTGGTAAGCCCTATCTCTCTGTGATAACGGGGAGAGGAAACCACAGCCAGGGAGGAGTTGCTCGCATCAAACCAGCCGTCATTAAATACCTCACAAGCCATAACTTTAGGTGAGTATAGATTTCTGTTATCGATAATGGCAGTTGCCCATATGCAGATAGTATACACTAATAATATGCTCAGAACAATTTGTTAAGATAGTTTACTAAATTTAACCACCTGATTTTAACCACAAATTCATGATTAAATTATCATATGTAACATCCCTTCTGGATTTCTGATGTCTAGTAAACCAGAATGGAGAAGGCAATGGCACTCCACTCCAGTACTCTTGCCTGGAAAATCCCATGGACGGAGGAGCCTGGTAGGCTGCAGTCCATGAGGTCGCTAAGACTTGGACACGACTGAGTGACTTCACTTTCACGCATTGGAGAAGGAAATGGCAACCCACTCCAGTGTTCTTGCCTGGAGAATCCCAGGGACAGAGGAGCCTGGTAGGAGGCCGTCTATGGGGTCGCACAGAGTCGCACACGACTTAAGTGACTTAGCAGCAGCAGCAGTAGTAAACCAGAAATGAAAGAAAAATTGTTTGTTGTTGAAGTAATCATTTGAAAAAACTATGTCTATCATAGATTTAAAATTAAAATATTCTTTTTTTTATGTTATTCAAGATAGTTAAATTATACATATCATCAGTTTAGTTCAGTTCAGTCGCTTAGTCGTGTCAGAGTCTTTGCGACCCCATGGACTGCAGCACGCCAGGCCTCCCTGTCCGTCACCAACTCCCGGAGTTTACTCAAACTCATGTCCATTGAGTCAGTGATGCCATCCAATCATCTCATCTTCTGTCGTCGCCTTTTCCTTCCACCCTAAGGTTATTGTTTAATTCTTTTAAAAAGAAGTACATGCTTGTGGATTTTGGAAGAATTTGGAGCTCCTGCTAAAATGTGGTTATAATTTGTATGTATTTAAACTTTAGTGGAAATCTCTAGTCAGTTATGAATTTATACATCTTCATAAATTAAGTGCCACTATTAGTCTTAGCTGGCAAATATGAAATATCCTTTTTCATTAAGTGATTATTATTCAGTAACAGCCAATGGCAAGAAAAGTTCAAGAAGAAAGATTTGTTGATGGATAGCTTCCCTGAGGAATCCCAGTACCCTCCTTCCCTTACTTCTAGTTTCAGTTATTACAGCCTGTTTTGTTTATGTCATGTAATAAAATGTTGGCTATGTTATAGAAAGTGGTCGCATTAATTCTGAGCATGAAAACAGCTGACATTTTAGGGTTACTTTTACAAAAGAAATAGGCTAGAACATTATCATATTGGAATTAATCGTCTGTTTTAGAGACTGATGGTGTTTCTTTAAATTAAATTTCACACTGAGGGGGTTTCATGTTCTGATAAATCAGACTTACCTATGGAAATTTCTTCTTGGTAGTCTTATAATGCAGAGAGAGAATGTAATTCAGACATCATCATATCCTTCATTCATTAACATCAAAATCAGGCTTGAGAATTTTAAAAAATCTTAAATTGTAATAACTGCTGTTAGGAGTAATCCCCAGCCTTAGTCATGTGTTTATTTTGACAGTAGATTAAAAAGAACACAAGCATAGATAGTAGTCCTTGATTTAACTTAAAGGAGAGTGCTTTGATAGTGAATATTATGTTTAGCATAGGTACTTAGAATTGGTTACAAGATATAGTTCTTAATCAATTTGAAATTTTTATCTTTAACTCTTTTTTCATTTTTGCAGATTCTCTGAAATTAAACCAGGGTGCTTGAAAGTCATGCTAAAGTAAAATAAACATCCTTGACTAAAAAGTGTGGAGGTTTGTAGCTTAAAATTAGTTTTATTTGAGTGATTTAGTCAATTTTATGTAAATGTATGTTTTATTAGTAGTGATGTCCAGTTAGAAAAACATGATGTTTTTCAAAATTCAAGAGAAGTTTAATTTTTACTGAATCAAATGCCAAATATGTTATCTATTAAAGATATTAAAGAGAATTTTTATTGATTACCAGATGTCTAAGAAAATTATCAGCTGTGGTTTTAAAGATTGAAATGCTCTGATACTTCCTCAGACAGAAAATGTTACCTTTATATTCATTGTTGTTTGACGTTTCGTAAAGTCTTAAAGGCTTCTATGAGAGGTATTTAAAGTGCTTTGAGATCTAGTAGTAGTAGTACAGAAAGAAAGGAGATCTAACAGAAACCTTTGAGTGCTTCTTGATTTCAAAACAATACAAAAAATCATTTTGCCATATTCTACAGGAAGGAAGACATTCTGTTGCACTTCTGCTTTGTATATGGTTGTGATCACTTACCTTTTGTTCCTTCTTTCTGGGTGTGTACATTTCCTAGAAGTGAAGTTAGGGTCTGAGATTATGTTACAGTTTTATACCTTCCATAGGCAGACAAGTTTTCAAAGAAGGAGTGCTGCTGTCTTCTAGAACTGCTCCGAGTCTTATAGCACTGCCTGTGTAAATCATATTTATTGAAGACAGTACTAAAGAGCTATATTTTGTATTTGAGGCATGTAATTTCTAAACTAGAGTAGGTCAAAATCCTATTAACTTAAAACAGATATAGAAAACATTTTTGATATAATCATAAAAGAAATTCTTACAATTTAAAAGTTTTTTACCTTTATTTTTAAAAAGAACCAACTTTCTGAAAGGAAACTTTCACTGACATCTTTTTTCTTGGTCAGCTTATAAAGCCCTGTTAGTATACTTGTCAGTTATAACTTCCTTTATACAAGTTTAGTGCGATAAAGTATAATTTTCCAACATGAGACACTGGCTTAAATAAATCTGACTTTGGATATAAAGGGTATTTTCAACATACATAGTTTTAGCAAACAACTGTATTGATTTTTGATAAGCTTAAAAATTATTTGGACTCGGTGATAGGATTTAGGATTGCGCTATTACTGAAAGAATTCCCAGAAGAACAGACATTTTAATGAAAATAAAATTTAGAAACATGTTTTTATATATCATGAAAGCATGCTTGTAAAAGAAGAGCCATATCATTGAATTTATTTCCATAAAAATATATGTTTGTTACTTAGAAATAGTAACTGGTGTTGAAGTATTATTCACATTGTTATGTTTGTGGTAATTTGTTAAAAAAAAAATGCCAACAGTTTGGCATATGTTTTTTGTGCGGTCTAGAAGAGTTGTATACATTAAAAATAAAACAATTCCTTTCAACAACTTTAATTATAAAACTACAACTGTTAATGAAATAAAACCTTTCTGTGTATAAATTGATATGATTTAAGAAATGTGTATAACAGTACTAAAACCTAGGATTATTCGAGTGTGTGCAGCTGCATACTCATTTTCTGTGTTTTTATATTTCCTCATCCCAGTTTAAAAAAAGACATCGCTTTTGAGTGCTTCAACTAGACTTTACTTCAGTATTTGTTATTATAATTATGATTAATATGGGAGCAGTCAAAAAGAACAAGAGGTGAGGTATTTTGTGGGCAGAAATCAAATGAAAGAACCTATGTTTTGAACTGTACCAACTCTAATTTTATGCTTTATTTTGGTAAATCTAGGGCATTTCTTCTTAATCATCATTTATAAATATATGGAGACATTTTGAACATTATAAATGTTTTTGTAAAGTTGTTTAGTACCAGACTGGCTTCTATCCCACTATCTAGCATAGTTTAAGCAACATGTAATTTTGAAAGAAATTTTTATAATGGCTCTTTTCTTGTTTTGCCTTTTTCTAAATCCTGTATGCCAAAGGTAAACAGAGTTTGAGGATTATCAAATTTTTCTCTTTTACT
Organism: Oryx dammah; assembly: GCF_014754425.2. Taxonomy (NCBI): domain Eukaryota; kingdom Metazoa; phylum Chordata; class Mammalia; order Artiodactyla; family Bovidae; genus Oryx; species Oryx dammah. Next base: position 58,683,078 of record NW_024070187.1, read on the forward strand.
CATTTCTAAATCCTGTGTGTCAAAACTAAAGATAATGTGGGACTTATCAGAGTTTTCATGTATGTTTTGGTATATTTGTGCTAATATATGACTTACTAGAATGGCTCTTTGCAAAGTTATTAATATTTTAAAAGTACAACAGGTCTGTAATTTTGGAAGATTTTAATAACAATTATATTCTTTCAATAGTCTCTTACCAGTATCTCCCAGGGGAAGATGAGCACTAATATGGAAACCACAGGGAAAGTGGGGTTGGACAGAGGGGACTTTTAACAGTATTTTCAGTCTGTTCATTTCTTTCCTTAAACATGAGAAACGGAAGTATTTTGTCTTACATTTATTGGCTGTTCAAGTATCTCTATATTATTTCAAGTTTAGTGTTTCAGTACTGCCTGCAATTCTAAGGCCTTCAAATGTGGGACATACTGTATAGTAGAAACCCCGACTTAACACTTTAAAGTGTCTTGTGTATTATAACACATTTTGGAGAGAAAAGCTAAATAATTCTGTTGGATTGTTTCCAATCCTTTATTTTGTCCTTTTTAAATTTAAGTGTTTTGTATGCTTAGAAAAAAAGACATGTATGGTAGCAAGATTGGTTGTTTCTGAGCTGGAAATTGGAAACTTTGAAACTCAGGAAATTGCTCTGACAATGTTTTAACTGCTCTCAATTTAAGAAAATGACAAAATGTATAAAAAAGACACAAAAATAATGTGTGCTGTTTTTTCCAATTGCTTTTTCATTGTACAATTGAGGTGAAGTTTGATAATTTTTCTGTGTTGTGGTTAAATATTGCTTATTTTTATTTACATGGTAAAGAAAACAGATTTAACTCTTTTGTGTGGCCAAAAAACCTTGTCATTTAAAAGGTAAAGTAAGTTTAGGTAGAATGTATGTAAATGGTGCTTATTTTTAAATGTAATTCAAGTTTACAGTGTTACTTAATGTCTCTTTGCAAAATTTATTAGAGAAATAGGCTAGAATACATCTACATCCTGAAGAGCTTTTTATAACTTCACATTATATGATGACAAGTTTTATTGTTTTCCTTAAAGTTGAGAAAATGACTTTTATGGTCCAAATGATGAACCCATTTATTAACATATGATTGAGAATTAACCATGAGATTTCTCATTAAAATATAATATTGCAACTGTCAGTTGGAGAATATATTATAAGATCTTCAGTCTATTAGAAACAAAATCCTTTTATTTGTACTATAAAGAAAATGTAATTTTGCTGTTAACTGTACTTTTTTATTGAAACTGTTTTATAACTTTGCTTTTAAAATTTCTTATGAAACCATTTGCAAATTACATACTTAATTTAATAAAACACTTTAACCACTGCTCAGTGTGAGGATATCCTTCATTTAGTGTGGTGGGGTTAGTGGTTTAAATATTAAAGTACATTTTTATGTGTAACTTAATATTTAATATTTCACATGGTCACAATCTCCGCTTCCCTCCTCCTCACCTCCATTCAAGCAGTTAGGCCTTTCTTCCATTACTTCAGGGGAAGGATATGATCAGCAGAGAGGAAAACCAAAGGAGTTTTCCTGACTTTCATTTGCAAAAGCATACATGCTTAGGGACCAGTAAAGACCAGCAGGACAGACAAAAGGATGAGACAGAGGACTTCGTCACTCCACTCCACCCCATCCTCGACATGAAGAAGTTTCCTCCAGGATGATACCACACCACCCTTATGGTAGAAAGCGAAGAGGAACTAAAGAGCCTCTTGATGAAGGTGAAAGAGGAGAGTGAAAACGCTGGCTTAAAACTCCACATTCAAAAAACTAAGATCATGGCATCCTATCCTATCACTTCATGGCAAATAGATGGGGAAACTTTATTCTTTTGGGCTCCAAAATCACTGCAGATGGTGACTGCAGCCATGAAATTAAAAGATGCTTGCTCCTTGGAAGAAAAGCTATGACCAAGCTAGACAGCATATTTAAAAGCAGAGACTTCACTTTGCCAACAAAGGTCCATCTTGTCAAAGCTATGGTTTTTCCAGTAGTCATGTATGGATGTGAGAGTTGGACTATAAAGAAAGCTGAGCACCGAAGAATTGATGCTTTTGAACTGTGTTGTTGAGAAGTCTCTTGAGAGTCCCTTGGACTGCAAGGAGATCCAGCCAGTCCACCCTAAAGGAAATCAGTTCTGAATATTCATTGGAAGGACTGATGCTAAAGCTGAAACTCCAATACTTTGGCCACATGATGCAAAGAGCTGACTCATTGGAATAGACCCTGATGCTGGGAAAGATTGAGGGCAGGAGGAAAAAGGATGGCAGAGGATGAGATGGTTGGATGGCATCACCTACTTGATTGACATGAGTTTGAGCAAGCTCTGGGAGTTGGTGATGGATAGGGAAGCCTGGTATGCTGCAGTCTGTGGGGTCACAAAGAGTTGCACATGACTGAACTGAACTGAACTTGTAATTTAACGGGAAAAGTGTCAAAATTTTTTTATTTTTATACCACAACTTTTTTTCTAATTTAAACTATTTTGCTGTTGCGAAAAAGGACTTCCCTGTAGCTCAAATGGTAAAGAATCTGCCTGCAGTGCAGGAGACCCAGGTTCAATCCCTGGGTCGGGAAGATTCTCTGGAGAAGGGAGTGGCAACGCACTCCAGTATTCTTGCCTGGAGAATCCCATGGACAGAGGAGCCTGGTGGGCTACAGTCCATGGGGTCACAAAGAGTTGGACACCACTGAGCAACTAACTACTACTACTACTGTAGCAAACAGGGGTCTGCTTTTGAACCAGATAAATGGATTAGCTAGGTTTATGTTTTCATACCATTATGTCTTTTGACTGATGTCACAGTTAAGAATTGTGTCTCTAAAGGATTCAAGTAATACTTCAATTAATATTAAAGTCCTTTGAACTTTATTAAACTCCAAAACAGAATAATTTATGCATTTAGCAAGGAGTTAAAAATATTTATTCAATAAGTATTTATTGGACATTTGTTAATAGGGATACCAAGTGAGACAGAAAGAGCTTCTCTCTACAGGTATTTTGTCACCTATTTTTTGTATGGTAATTTATATGGTGGGACACTTTTCAAATACATTATATTTTAAGACTCAAGGAAATTTTATTACATAGGTGTCCTACAAAAGCTTAGATAGACTTGCCTAGTTAGTGGCAGAGGTAAGACTTCAACCTGGATTCTGTGACTCCTAGTATAGAGCAACTGTATCTGTCTTAAGAGTAAGAATAATTGCTGAAAAAGAGATAATATCCTGTTATCCCCAACTGAGAGAGATGTGGCTCCACAGTGTATGTCTGTGAAAGTCTGTCATTTATAAATCTGTCTTCCTCCTTTATCTAGGAGGATAAAGCTGCTATTATGGGTTTTTCCAATGGCAAAGATAAGTTGATTTTTCTCTTCATTTAAAATTTCAGAAATATAAAGAGAGTCCAGGACTGATGGGCATGCTCTTTTCCATGAAGTTTTTGAAGATCTAGGATCCTTTTAGCTCATCACTGTAGCCGATCCAAGGAGGGCTCTCGTTTCCCTAAAGCAGTGTGGGTGGCTATAGCTCTAATCATCGCATCTATATTATTCTCTTGGAGGAAAGACAAGAAGGGAGCAGTGGGCAAATGCCAGTGGTGTTTTGCATAAGAATTGTGGAAGCTGCCATAGAGCACTTCCACTTATGTCTTACACTGGCCAGAACTGAGTTGTGTGGGCATGTCTAGCTGCAAGAGAGGCTGGGAAGCTGTCTTTGTTTCATACTACCATACGTTCTGCTAAAATTTGGGCATTCTCTTGGAGGAAGAAAAATATATTAAGGGAATGAGATGTAATCTATGCCACATTATTTTTGATTATTGAATGCAAATAATGTGAAAATTAGTTCCAATAAATTTTTTTCAACAAGTCTTTGTTGATTACTATGTGCTAGGAATAACAAAGGAACTCAACAGTTGTATGTATTTTAACTTAAATACTCAAATAGTAACCAACATTGCTGATGGAATGGGTTTTCAGTTGATAACTGCTAATGCAATCACTTTTGATCTAATAACTCAATTGTGGCAACTAGATTAAGTATGTAAGTTATTTCTAGTGATACTGTTTAGTTAATATATTTGTATAGTGACATTTGTGTTTTCTTAAACATTCTGTAATCCATCCATGTATACAAGCTCAGTTCTTGGTACAAGTGATGTAAAGCCAAGTAAACTGGGGTGTGTGTGTACGTGCTTAGTCGCTTCAGTCGTGTCTGACTCTGCGACCCTATGGACTGTAGTTTGCCAGGCTCCTCTGTCCACGGCATTCTTCAGGCAAGAATACTATAGTAGGTTGCCATGCCCTCCTCCAGAGGATCTTCCCAACCCAGAGATTGAACCCGCATCTCTTAGAGGTCTCCTGCATTAACAGATGGGTTCATTACCACTAGTTCACCTGGGAAGCCCAAACTAGGGTAGGGGATATAAATATGTAAATGTCCTGAGATTTAGAAGCTGTGTATAAAAAATCGTGAAAGCATAGAGGGGAGGTAAATCATTCTTTTTGGAGGTGGTAAACTTGAACTTTATTCTCTTGATTTTTTTTTTAATTATTGTGTAGGAAAAAGGTTAAACACTGCAAATTCATGACTTTTCTCCATGTATAACCATACAGTTATACCATTCATAGGTTCTGGAGCACTTCTCTGGGTAATCTTGATTTAAATTTCATTATGTGACTGGTGTAAGATAGGAGTTCAATTTCATTGTTTTGCAAGTGAATATCCAGTTTTTCCAGCACCATTTATTGAAGAGAGTGTCCCTTTCCCCTTGCCTATTATTGTCAGGTATCATTGGGTTTATTTTCGGGCTCTCTGTTCAGTTCTGTTGTTCTGTGTCTGTTCTGATGATTACTGTTGCTTTGTTATTGTTTTAAATCAGGAAGTGTGATGTCTCCAGCTTTGTTCTTTCTTAAGATAACTTTGGCTCTTCAAGATCTTTTGTGGTTCCATACAAATTTTAGGATTGTCCTGTTTCTATGAAAAATTCCACTGAAATTTTGATGGGGATTACATTGAATTTACATTGGTTCATCCCTGTAGCTCAGACGGTAAAGAATCTGCCTGCAATGTGGGAGACCTGGGTTCGATCCCTGGATTGGGAAGATCCCCTGGAGAAGGGAATGGCAACCCACTCCAGTATTCTTGCCTGGAGAATCCCATGGACAGAGAAGCCTGGTGGGCTACAATCCATGGGATAGAAGAGATTCGGACACAACTGAGTGACTGACACTTACTTCCTTACATTGAATCTATAGATAATTTTGGATAATATGGACATTTTAATGTTAACTCTTCTGATCCATGAGAATGAGATAGTCTCTCCACCTGCTTGTATCTTCAGTTTCTTTCATCAGCCTCATACAGTTTTCATTGTACATACCTTTCACTTCCTTGATTAAATTTATTCTTAGGTATTTATTGTTTCTGATGCTATTGTAAATGGATTTTTGTTTGTTTTTGTGTTTTGTTTTTATTTTTTGTTTTGTTTTTATTAGTTCTAACAGTTTTTGTTCTCTTTGGTTGCACCGGGTCTTCATTGCTCTGTACGGGCTTTCTGTAGTTGTGTGCGACAAGTGGGGGCCACTCTTCATTGTGGTGTGTGGTCTTCTCATTTTGGTGGCCTCTCTTCTTGCAGAGCACAGGCTCTAGGCCCGTGGGCTTTAGTAGTTGCAGCACATAGGCTCAGTAGTTGTGGCTCATGAGCTCAGAAGCTGTGTGGCACAGGGCTTAGTTGCTTTGCAGCATGTGGAATCTTCGCAGACCAGGAATTGAACCCATGTCCCATGCATTGGCAGGCAGATTCCTGTCTACTGTGCCACCAGAGAGGTCTGTAAATGGGGTTGTTTTATTTTTTGGTGAGATAGTTCATTGTTAGTATAGAGAAACACAGCTACTTTTTGTATGTTGATATTGTATCCTACAACTTTGCTGAATTTGTTTATTAGTTCTAACAGTTTTTGTTGGAGTCTTTAGAATTTTCAATATGTAAGATGATATCATCGGCAAACAGACAATTTAACTTCTTTCTGATTTGGTTGCCTTTTATTTCTTTTTCTTGCATACTTGCTCTGGCTAAGACTTCAGTTACTGTGTTGAGTAGGAGTGGTGAGAGTAGGCAGTGTTGTCTTATTCTTTTTTTCTTTATTTTTTGCCACGTATGTTTGACTTGTAGGATCTTAGTTCCATGACTGCTGATTGAACTCCAGCCTTTGGCAGTGTGAGATTTTACCATCGAGCATGACATTAGCTGTTGCTTTGTCATATATGGCAAGAGTGATGACCAGTAGAGACAAGAGAGCAGAAACAGATGTGTATAAACTATCTTTGTTGTAAAAAATTGATTAAAACATAATCGTAAAAATCATAAAAGACCATAAAACACAGTCCTGTGTTCTTAAGGACCAGATATGCAGAAATTTTAACAAAATGTTAGAAAAATAAATCCAGTGGTTGGTATATAAAAAGGTTAATATATCACAACTAAGTGAATTTTTCAGGAATACAAGGATATAATTTACCACATTAACAGAAGGAAGAGAAAAAAGGAAAAATTTTATGATTAATTTCCTAGATATAGAAATGAGATGTGATAAAATTCAATACTTATCACGGTAAAATATTTCAGATAATTAAGAATAGGGAAGAATTACTTTAGTCTGATAAAGAGTATTATGTTAAAAGCACAAATATACTTAAATGTAAAATACTATAATCTTGCCTTCTGAGATTGGGAAACTGTATCTATATATGAGTTAAAATCAAACTGAATTCCTATCTAACAATATACATATGTGGGCTCCAGAAAGATTAAAGACAGTTGTGACAGTTGAAGCTATAAAATTGTGCATGATATCAATTTTAAGAATCCTGATTTATTATTTCTGAAAATGGGATGAGCCTTACCATAGACTTAATATTTATAATTGCCATTGGCCATTGTTTTCTACAGTTAAGCATCTCTGAAATCAGTATGCATCTTCATATGGTGCATATGAGGTTTCATTAAATATCATAAATAGTTTAGAAAACATCTTTGTGATGTAGAGATGGGAAAGAATTTAAAGCCCCAGAAACAAAAGTTGCAAGGCCAAAATATAGTGCATTTGATAAAAAAATTAGTTTTCTGCTTAATGAAGAACATCATTCTCCAAGCGAGGCTTCAACAGTACAAGAACCAAGAATTTCAGATGTTCAAGTTGGATTTAGAAAAGGCAGAACAGCCAGAGATCAAATTGGCAACATCTGTTGGATCACAGAAAAACAAGAGAATTCCAGAAAAACATCTACTTCTGCTTCATTGACTAGGCTAAAGCCTTTGTGTGGATCACAACAAACTGTAAAATTCTTAGAGAGATGGGAATACCAGACCAACTTACCTGCCTCCTGAGAAATCTGTATGCAGGTCAAGAAACAAAGTTAGATCCAGACATGGAACAATTGACTGGTTTCAAATTTGGAAAGGAGTACGTCAAGGCTGTCTATTGTCACCCTGATTATTTAACTTACATTCAGAGTATACCATGTGAAGTGCCGGCTGGATGAAGCACAAGCTGGAATCAAGATTGCTGGGAGAAAAATCAATAACCTCAGATACGCAGATGATACCACCCTTATGGCAGAAAGCGAAGAGCAACTAAAGAGCCTCTTGATGAAGGTGAAAGAAAGTGAAAAAGCTGGCTTAAGATTTCAACATTCCAACAATGAAGATGATGGCATCTGGTCCCATCACTTCATGGCAATAGATGGGGAAACAATGGAAACAGTGAGAGACTTTATCTTCTTGGACTCCAAAATCACTGTAGATGGTGACTGCAGCTATGAAATTAAAAGGTGTATACTCCTTGGAAGTAAAGCTATGACCAACCTAGATAGCATATGAAAAGCAGAGACATTACTTTGCCGACAAAGGAAAATGTAGTCAAAGCTATTGTTTTTCCAATAATCATGTATGGATGTGAAAGTTGGACCATAAAGAAGGCTGAGTGCTGAAGAATTGATGCTTTGAACTGTGGTGTTGAAGAAGACTCTTGAGAGTCCCTTGGACTGCAAGGAGATCAAACCAGTCAATCCTAAAGGAAATCAGTCCTGAATATTCATTGGAAGGACTAATGCTACAGCTGCAATACTTTGGCCACCTGTTGTGAAGAGCTGACTCATTAAAAAAGACCCTGCTGCTGGGAAAGATTGAAGGCAGGAGGAGAAGGGGATGACAGAGGATGAGATGGTTGGATGGCATCATTAATGCAATGGACATGCGTTTGAGTTGCTGATGGACAGAGAAGCCTGGCGTACTGCAGTGCCTGGAATCTCAAAGAGTTGAACTTGACTAAATGACTGAACTGAACTGAAGAACATAATGAGTGACAATAGAAAATATTTGCAATGTCTGAGTGACAAGGAACTAGTTTCCAAATATAAGAGGAACTCTGGTGAAAATAAATCTAATAGAAAATGGTCAGAGAATATGGTAAGGTCATTTTACAGAAATGTGAGACTCAAAAAAGCCAATAAGACTCTAAAAGCCAATAAACAGATGCTCAAATTTATTTCTACTAAGAGAACTACAGTTAATACATTAAAAATGAGATAGTCTCTCATACTTACTCATTTGGCAAAATGGAAACCTGGATAATGCTACATGTTACTCTCATGCACCACTGATGAAAGACCCGAAGAACATTCTGGTAGCTCTTGGTTGAGTTAAAATGTTTATATATCCATGGCACAGCAGTCATACTTCCGGGTGTATCGCAAAGGGATTTCTCCACAAGTTCACAAGAATGCTGGAATTTGGAGGTAATTTGGGTCTTTGTCACTGGGGGAATATGAAAGTGATGGGTAATACACTATTGAGTACTGTGAAGGATTTAAAAGCAGTGGGCATGATGTACACCCAGCAATGTGGACATATGTTAAGAATAGTAGAGTGTGAAAAAAAGCTATGCATCACAGTACTGTTTAAACAGTATTACACAATACAGTGTAAATTAAAAATACATATGAGCAACAATACATCTTTTACAACAACAGCTAACAGTGATACACATGGAAATACAAAGTTTGCCTGGCGGTGAGGAAAAGATATGGAAATGAAGAAAGCAGCAGAAAAGAATTAAATCAATACTATGTAGGGGCCTTACACAGATCAAAGATGATAGTGTGCCATGAACTAGGGAGAACGACTAACTGAACCCTCTGCTTTGAAATCCACTAAATACATAACTTGTTGGGTGGGGAGTGGGAGGAGGTCAAAGTCTGCTTGTTTCTAGAAACTTATGCTTAGATATCTTCTGTTAATGCTAACGTTGCATGGTGGCACCAACGGTTACAGTAATTGAGATTTTTTTCTGAAAAAATACCTGGAATTGTTTTTCTTCTGTGACCTGAACCCTGACTAATAATACAGTGAGGTTGCTCAAATTCCTTAGCCCAGTTAGTAAAATGAAAAACAGTTACGCAGGATCTTAAGCTATTTAAATTTTATTGGAAATGTCATTCTTCCCAGAAACAAGGAAAACAGTAAAACGTTTTTCTCTTGAGAGACCTGTGCTTGGCCGTAGCAGTCAGCAGTGAAAGTAGACTTTTGGGTATAGTTACACATGTAATTTTGACCAGTTATGGAAACCATTATCCAAATGGCTTTTGGAAAGTTTCCTACTCTCAGCTTTATATAAGCTAAAATCAACAATCAAGGGAGTCTAGGAAGCTCAGACTTATAGTTTATCAAGAGAAAAACAAGACAGATTTTACCTGAAACTATCATAATAAGCTAATGAATTGGCTTCTTTTTAGGTGGGTCTTGGTAGTACTATCTCTTTAGAGTATAGTAAATTAAAAGATCAATTGGATAATACTGTAAGAAAAGATTTCCTGCCTTTGATATCCAAATGATGGGTCAGTTTCTTTATCCCCATTAACTCTATAGTTGTGGTCCCATCTGATTGAATGCAGAATGTTCTGGTTTTGTTTGTTTTGGTGGCTTCCCTGGTGGCTCAGACGGTAAAGCGTCTGCCTGCAGTGCGGGAGACCTGGGTTCATTTCCTGGGTTGGGAAGATCCCCTGGAGGAGGAAATGGCAACCCACTCTAGTACTCTTGCCTAGAAAATTCCGTGGACTAAGGCGTCCGGTAGGCTACAGTCCATGGGGTCCCAAAGAGTCGGACATGACTGAGCGACTTCACTTCACTTCACTATCCCATAAAGATATCTAATACTTAGAATCAGGTGCTCAAAAATAAGTGGAAATTACCATATATTGCCAAAAACAAACCCAGATACTAGTTCAAGCCTATAGATCCAACACTCAGTTTATAGGAATTATAGAGGGATGTGTCAACATTGTGGATGCAACCACCAAAATACAGACTGGGAAACTAACAGTTTCTTCAAAAATTATGAAGGGACAACCTCCCCACAAATGGAAAGGGAACCTATACATTGAGCTTTAAGATGCACATTGGCCAGTTAAAATTTGTAGTCCTTATTTGGGTGCTGGTTCAGGAAAAAAAAAAAAAACTAAAAATTTTTATGACAATAACAAGACAATTGGCAATGTGAAGATTGATTGGAAAACAGTACTTAATTATACTTAATTATATTAAAGAACCTGTCTTTAGAGGTGATGTTACTGTGGTTGCGTTAGGAAAACCCAGTCTTTCTTGCTGTGTGTTTCTTTTCTGTGTGTCTCCTTTACCATTCACATAGAACACTTTACTTCTGCTCATCAAATGCGTGGTGTTTTCCCCCACACCAGGCAACTTGTCTGTGACACCAGCAGATATTCTACAGTTCAACTCAATTTGACACTATCTACCCATAACTTGAGCATTCTTTGGCATTGTCTCTCTTTGGGATTGGAATGAAAACTGACCTTTTCCAGTCCTGTGGCCACTGCTGAGTTTTCCAAATTTGCTGGCAAATTGAGTGCAGCACTTTCACAGCATCATCTTTCAGGATTTGAAACAGCTCAACTGGAATTCCATCACCTCCACTAGCTTTGTTCATAGTGATGCTTTCTAAGGCCCACTTGACTTCACATTCCAGGGTGTCTGGCTCTAGGTGAGTGAGCACACCATCGTGATTATCTTGGTCATGAAGATCTTTTTTGTATAGTTCTTCTGTGTATTCTTGCCACCTCTTCTTAATATCTTCTGCTTCTGTTAGGTCCATACCATTTCTGTCTTTTATCGAGCCCATCTTTGCATGAAATGTTCCCTTGGTATCTCTAATTTTCTTGAAGAGATCTCTAGTCTTTTCCATTCTGTTGTTTTTCTCTATTTCTTTGCATTGATCGCTGAGGAAGGCTTTTGCCGAAGAATTGATGCTTTTGAACTGTGGTGTTGGAGAAGACTCTTGAGAGTCTATTGGAATGCAAGGAGATCCAACCAGTCCATCCTAAAGGAGATCAGTCCTGGGTGTTCATTGGAAGGACTGATGCTGAAGCTGAAACTCCAAGACTCTGATGCTGGGAGGGATTGTGGGCAGGAGTAAAAGGGGACGACAGAGGATGAGATAGCTGGATGGCATCACTGACTCGATGGATGTGAGTTTGAGTGAACTCTGGGAGTTGGTGATGGACAGGGAGGCCTGGTGTGCTGCGATTCATGGGGTCGCAAAGAGTTGGACACGACTGAGCAACTGAGCTGAACTGAACCCATAACTTGACTTTTTAGCAGAATGAGCAATAGCAATAAATAGATGGCTTTCAACTTACTTCTGCCTTCCAGATTCATAAGAGTATATCTAATTGATGGAAAATCTTTTATATTCAGAATTTTACAAGCAAGAGGGGTTTAGGAAATGTAGCTTTAGACTTTCTAGCCTCTACTACTAAAAGTCTCAAAGTGGAGCTGGAGGCTGAATGGTCAAATGTACATATTTACAACACTGATGGTACTTGTCAAATCATGCACGAGAAATAAAGTAGGTCAATGTGTTTATCACAAAAGCCTTGTGTGTCAACTAAGGTATGTAGAGATATGCGAGGGGTTACCACAAACCCAGGGTAAATTTCGCATGTCTTTCAGGAGCATTAATTTTACTTGATGGCAAATATGCACATTATTATATAATGTACCTTACTTGTATATTAAAACAAAAATGGATAAATTATGGAGAAGAATAGAAAACTTTGCCTTAATTTTAAAAAGTATAACAGTAGGGTTCAATGAGATTAATCTTTAGGCCATTTACCTGGACTCCCTTTCCCCAAAGTAGCTTCTCAAAGTTTAGATACACAATGCGTGCCAAGTCACTTCAGTCATGTCAGACTTTGTGACCTGATGGACTGTATCCCACCAGGCTCCTCTGTACATGGGATTCCCGAAGGCAAGAATACTGGAGTGGGTTGCCATGCCCTTCTCCATGGGATCTTGATCCAGGTATCAAACCTGGGTCTCCCTCATTGGAGGCGGATTATTTACTGTCTGAGGCGCTAGGGAAGCCCCTCAGATACACAATAATTGTCCACAAAATGCTCAGTGAAAATACAGAGTTTTGCCTTCCTTCAGACTTCCTGAATCAGGAAACTAGGCTCTGAATTTTAAATAAATACCACAGATGATTATCATGCAGGTAGGCCATACCTTAAGAAATGCTACCCTAGTTGAATAGCCTCTCTTGAACAGTTTACTCAAGGTAGTGTTTCTTGGCTTCTGTTACAATCCTGGTTTGCAGGTCCTCAAACATAATTAACTCTGCCTTGGGACTCAGAAAGAAATAGGCACTTGTTTGTTTTTTTTTTTTAATTGAAGGATAATTGCTTTACAGAATTTTGTTGTTTTCTGTCAAACCTCAACATGAATCAGCCATAGGTATACATATGTCTCCTCCCTCTTGAACCTCCCTCCCATCTCTCTCCCCATCCCACCCTTCTAGGTGGACACAGAGCCCCTGTTTGGGTTTTCTGAGACATACAGCAAATTCCCATTGGCTATCTAGTTTACATATGGTAATGTAAGTTTCATTTTACTCTCTCCATGTGTCTCACCCTCTCCTCCCCTCTCCCCTGTGTGTGTGTATGTTAGTTGCTTAGTCGTGTCCGACTCTCTGCAACCCCATAGACTGTAGCCCACCAAACCCCTTTGTCCACAGGATTCTTCAGGCAAGAACACGAGTGGGTTGCCATTTCCTCTCCAAAAGGAACTATAGAAAGAGAGAAAGTGAAGTCGCTCAGTCATGTCTGACTCTCTGCGACCACATGGACTGTAGCCTACCAGGCTCCTCCATCCATGGAATTTTCCAGGCAAGAGTACTGGAGTGGGTTGCCATTTCCTTCTCCTCTTCTTCCCTATACTCTTTTAAATTTATATAGAGTAGCTTACTTAATTCTTATAACAATCCAGTGAGGGAAACTGAGGAACAGAGGTTAAGTGACTTGCCTAAGATTACACAGACAAGAGGTGATGGGACTGGGATTCACACTAAGGCAATCTGGTTTCAAAGCCTGTGTGTTTAACTGTGATGCATATTACCTACTAGCAATGGTCCAAGAAGCTCAGACTTCAAATTTATCAAGGAGAACACCAAGATACACGTTATCTGGACTGGCATAGGAAGTTGTGAACCTTCCTGCCCTCTCTGGCAGTCTCCTCAGAGTTCAATAGGCTTCACTAACAGTCTCTTCAGGACCCTTTAACTTCTCACTAATTTTCTCAAGGTTCTTCCAACTTCTTCCAGGTGCTAAGTTCCAAAACTACTCTTACATTTTAGATTTTTGTTATAGCAGAACCCCTTTTTGATACCAAAATTAGTATTAGTTGTCTATCCCTGCCTAAGAAATTATTCTAAGACTTAGTGGCAAAACAGCAAAACACTTATTATCCTTAGAGTTTCCTAGGATTATGGGAATGGTCTATCTTGGAGGTTCTAGGTTGGAGTCTGTCATGAGATTGAAGCCAGCATGTTGATTGGGGCATCAATTATTTGAAGGCTTGTTTGAGGCTTGCAAATCCACTTCCAAGGTGGTGGCTTATTCATATGGTGAGTTGGTGCTGGTTTCTTGGCAAAAATCCTCAATTTCTTCCCATGCAAGCCTCTCCACCGGCTGCTTAAATGCCCTTAAATGCCCAGAGTGGACGATCCATGTGAACAAACAGAAGCTACAATGACTTCTATGACTTAGTATTGGAAGTCTCGGGCTTCCCTAGTGGCTCTGATGATAAAGACTCTGCCTGCAAGGCAGGAAATTCAGGAGACTGAGGTTCAATCCCTGGTGGGAAAGATCCCCTGGAGGAGGAATGGGAAGAATTCCATGGACAGAGGAACCTGGTGGTCTACCATTCATGGGCTCACAGAGGGTTGGACATGGCTGAGTGACTAATACAGCTATACTGTTGGAAGTCTCATGTCATTATATTTTTCTTTTCCATTAGGTCTACTACAGGATATTGAATATAGTTCCCTGTGCCATACAACAGGACCTTGTTTATCCATTCTACATGTAATAGTTTGCATTTGCTAACCCCCGAATCCATCTCTCCCCCAGCCCTGCCCCTTGACAAATACAAGTCTGTTCTCTATGTCTGTGAGTCTCAACACCATTACCTTTGCCAAATTCTATTTGTTAGAAGCAAGTCACTAAAAATAGACTCCATTCAAAGGTAGGGGAATTAGCTCTACTTTTTGAAGGAAAGTTTATCAAAGAATTGGTAGATTTCTTTAAAGAATATCGTGTCTACCTTGTGCTAGGCACCATTAGGTACTTTGCAGATGTAGCCAATATTATCTTTATAACCATGCTCAAGACAGGTATCATTACCTACATGGCAAAAGTTGTTAGCCTAACAGCTATTCTTTGTTCTCATTATCCTGACTCTCTTTATTCAGGTATCTGGTGGCAATGTGCTCAGGAAAGACTGACCCCTCTGTAGCTCGAGAGGGTGAATCATAATCGGAGGAAAAGGCAATCACTGCACTCCCATTTCCCTTTGTCGGTGACTGGTTAGAGGGTGGATATACCCAAGGCTAAACTCCATGAGTTAAGCATGGTAGAGTTTAAAGAGGAAAGACTTTGTTCTTTTTTTTTTTTCAAACTTCAAACTTTAAACTTTTTATTTTATATTGGGGTATAGCCAGTGAACAATGTTGTGGTAGTTTTGGGTGAACAGCAAAGGAATATACATGTATTCATTCTCCCCTAAACCCCCTCCCATACACACTGGCACATAACATTAAGTAGAGTTCCATATGCTATAATAGGTCCTTGTTGGTTATCCATTTTGAATATAGCAGTGTGTACATGATCTTCCCAAACTCCCTAACTCTCCCTTCCCCCCGCAACCATAAATTTGTTTTCTAAGTCTGTTAGTCTCTGTTCTGTAAGTAAGTTCATTTGTATCATGTATTTTTTTTTTTTAAGATTCCACATATAAGGGATGTCATATGATACTTCTCTGACTTACTTCACTCAATGTAACACTCTCTAGGGCCATCCATGTTGCTGCAAATGCCATTTACAAGAACCTTTGTTTTTGATGATATCACCGAACCACTGAATTAACCCCAGAATAAATCTTGTTTTTTTTAAGTTAATTTTTGGCATTGCTGGGTCTTTGTTGCTCCCTGTAGACTTTCTCTAGTGGCAGCAAGTGAGGGTTACTCTCTAGTTGTGTTGTGGAGGCTTCTCTTGTTGTAGAGCACAGGCTCTAGGTATGGGGGTTTCAGTAGTTGTGGCACATCGTCTTAGTTGCCATGAGGCATATGGAATCTTTCCAGACCAGGAATCAAACCTTTGTCCACTGCATTGGCAGGTGAATTCCTACCCACTGGACCACCAGCGAAGTCCCCAGTCTTTTTATTTTTTCCCAGCAAAGCAAAACTTTTAATATATTTTGGTACACTTTAGAATCTAAATGATGAGGAAATAATGGTAGAATTTTTAAAAATAATTTTTATTGGAGTGTAGTTGATTTATAGTAGAACAGATCTTAACCACCTTGTTATGGGATGCAACATAAGTTGGTTGGTTTTCTTTTAAGCTGAAAGCATTGTAATGGATGCACTCCATTTTACAGATTAGAAAACAGATGTTCAGAGAGGTTATGTCACTTGCCCAAACTTTCCCAGGTAATAAATAGCAGAACCAAGTTTCAGATTGACATCTGAATATCCCCCAAACCTGGTATTTGTATATTGTACTGATTAAGTGATTTTTTTCTAGAAATTCTTAGGAGTTGAGGAGAAACAGAAACATACTTTGGGTTAAGCAGAGTCTGGTCGGTAAGCAGGTATGGTGGCGGATCACTGTGGGAAGGAAAGGAGAAAGAATTTAGGATGCTGTATACATGAAGTTGAAATGGCCGACCGTGATACAGACTGGGTGAGGAGTCGAGTGGCACCTAGAGGGGACTGGTAGACTGGGGAAATGGAGGTGAATAGTGAAGATAAAAGAACAGACTGAGAGCATGTGAGGGAAAGTGGAAGGACATGCAGGTAGGGAGAGAAATTTCAGAGAACAAGATATGAGGGATGCAAATATTTGTTGCCAACAGAGTTTGATTTGTGGCTGAGAATGGAGATGATGGTTATCAGAGTGGAGAAGGTCATAGAACTAACGTCAAATTCCTGGATCATCCATTTAATGTACATGTTTCCCAGGAAGATGACAGGCAGTGGAGGGTAAAGGAAGATTGAAAGCCAGTCTGCTGAAAATATGGATGGATTAGAAAATATTTTCTTTATTTGCATGGTCCCCATCCTTCACACTGATAGGATCTGACTCAACACAGCCATGCTTTGCAGAAAGATTTGTAAGGATTATTCAACTTTGATCTGCTGTTTTGCACCAAGTAGAGAGATGAGATGGATAGGGTCATCGGGAGGAGCTGAGAGGATTGTGGGAAATGGATGGTTTCTTGGGTCTTTCTTTTTCTTTTTTTTTTTTTGTGGGGAGGGTCTTTCTGAAATAATTCTTTGCAGTAGGATTTCATGGTTGTGTTTGAAGCCACTCTTTCTTGTTCATTTATCCACTGAATATATGAAAACCAATGAAATATACTTTAAAAATCACTTGCTGTTTTGGATTCTCTCAGCTTCCCTCTCATTGAGAATTAATGACACTCTCTTGAATCTCTGCTCAGACTCTGGAGCAGGTCAAGATGTATGGTAAAAAGTACTGTCTTTTGAAGGTCTGGGCTAAGTTTTTCTTTTCATTGTTCTGTCTTTCTTTGGTAAAATTAATTTCTCCCCTTTAAAAATAATGTCTGGCATTTGGTTACTTAAGAATCTGTTTTTAAAGCACCTTATTAAATTTTTATTACACTCATGAAATGAATTCATTCTAGACTTTCTGAATATACTGTCTCCCTTAGCCCTTGTATTTCTTGTTCTCATCCTTGGAGTAATGTTAACAGTTTTCCATCATGTGCCTGTGATTTCACTGTGAACTAACTCAGATCTTTTCAGAAAACAGACAGGATATAAATAAATACATCTGTATATTTAAGGGGGAAAAAAGCAAGGTGCACAAGGGTACTTTACAGTATGATCCCATTTGTGTTTTTTAAAAAAATTTTAAATTTTAATTGAAAGATGAAGCTCCAGTACTTTGGCCACCTCATACGAAGAGTTGGCTCATTGGAAAAGACTCTGATGCTGGGAGGGATTGGGGGCAGGAGGAGAAGGGGACGACCGAGGATGAGATGGCTGGATGCCATCACGGACTCAATGGACATGAGTCTGAATGAACTCCGAGAGATGGTGATGGACAGGGAGGCCTGGCGATTCATGGGGTCGCAAAGAGTCGGACACGACTGAGAAACTGAACTGAACTGAATTGCTTTACAGAATTTTGTTTTTTGAAAAGAATATATATAGATTCACTTATATTGTGTGCTGCAGTCCATGGGGTCGCAGAGTTAGACACAACTTAGCAACTGAAAAACAAGATAAATCCACTTGTATACTATACCTCTTTTTCTGTGTACATATACAAGCATGCACACACACACACACACACACACACACACGAATGCAAACTCACACATAGAGTGAACAGAATAGAACCTGGGACTTTAATGACTCAGCCTCAGAGTGTTACCAAAGGAATGTGTTATGTAGGGTCTGGCTGCTTGCCACTCAAAAGCCAATAAACAGGTCAAGTTTGTGGAAAGGAAAGTTTGCTTTGTTTCAGATGCTAGCAATTGGAGGGGGAGGGTAGCAGACATCTGTCCAAAGGCCGACTCCCCCTCCCCTGACAGAGTGGGGGTGGCATGGGGGGCTACGTGTAGAAACAGCAGTCAGCTCTGGCAGTCATTTTCAAATTGGTCATCAGTGGTCTGACCAGCATCATCTTGATTGTTTTATATACAGTTAATCATCGGTTCCAGGGTCCGTTTGTTCCCATTTCCTTGTGGCCATTTCTCGGAATTGTGGCAGCTCATATCCTGGGTATAGTCTGATCCTCGTGTAATTAAGTTCTCCACTTGGTGTTTTAGCTACAAGACAGTTCACAGGATATGGCTCAGAATATTATCTTTAGCCCTTGAGAAAGAACTAAAGGTCCTTGACTGTGCTTAATGGCTACATTATTACTATTTAGTCTCCTTTGATTGTTTTTGTTTCTCATTTCTCTGATCTTATTCTTTGACTAAAGTTTAACAGAGACAAAGGCAGGCAGAAGACGTGGGGGAGCAAGGACCATAGGGTTCTACTCGGTTTCAAGAGGGTATCACGTACAGAAGATAGTAAAAGTGATTCTAATTTTTATTTGTATTCTTCAAAGAACTTATAAGACCATCACTAGCATTTTATATAATGTGTTATGTAACTTGTATGAGCACTTCTTTAAGTCTGCATTCCTGTTGCAGAAGGGGCATCCCTTCCAGGGCCTAAGAGTGGACTCTTGTCTAACACTTGGAATGAACTGTCCGAGGAGACACATGTGCTGACAAAGCAAGAGACTTTATTGGGAAAGGGTGCCTGGACAGAGAATAGGAGGCTAAAGGAACCCAGGAGAACTACTCTGCCACATGGCTTATGGTCTCGGGTTTTATGGTGATGGGATTGCTTTCAGGTTGTCTGTGGTCAATCATTTCTCACTCAGGGTCCTTCCTGGAAACTCACCCATCTCTCTGCCAAGATGGATTCCAGCGAGAAGGATTCTGGAAGGTTGGTAGGATAGATGGACTGGCGTCTCCTCACTCTTTTTGACCTTTCCCAAATTGTTCTGGTTGGTGGTAGCTTGTTAGTTCTGTGTTCTTTACCAGGACCTCCTGTTGTAAGATAACATGTAAGTGCTTACCATTGTGTCTGGCCAGGGCGGGCGGTTTCGGTCACTGGTTCCCTATACATTACCAGAATTACAGAATTTCTTTCTGTCTCCCCTTCTCTCATATCCCATAGATATCCCAAAGCCTCTGCCCTATATTTCTTATTCTCCCTCTTTCACCAAAACCCTCCTTGATATCTTTGCCAGTGCTAGGCCTCATCTGTTACCCTCCTTCATTCTTTGCTTTTCCTTTCTTTCCCTCCACATAGAGAATAGGACAACTTCATAAAAATAAAATTAGATTTTTATTATACATTTTTCAGAACTAGACAAATCTAGTAGACAAAAAAATAAGACCATACAAAAACTAATATAATCAACATATGTGCATCATTAAATATCTATAAATCTTGTATTCTTCAGAGAACACATGTAATTTCCAAATGGCCATTGACCATATACAAAACCTGACCATAAACTGCCACACACACACACACACAACACACACACACACAACCAATAAGAAAATTTTAAAGTAGAGATTTTTACAGGTCACATTATCTGATGAAATTAGAAGTAAGTTATTTGTTTGTTTATTTAGTTTTGGCTACACTGGGTCTTCGTTGCTGCCTGCAGTCTTTCTCTAGTTTCAGCAAGCCGCCTACTCTCTCGTTGTGGTGCCCTGGCTTCTCTTGTGGTGCTTTCTCTTGTTGCGGTGCACCAGCACCAGGGCAAGCAGGCTCAGCAGTTGTGCCATGCAGGCTTAGCTGCTTCTAGGTATGTGGAATCTTTCCAGACCGGGGGTTGAACTCATGTCTCCTGCATTGGCAAGTGAATTCTTAACCACTGGATCACCAGGAAAGTCCTAGAAGTAAATTAATGAAATTAAAATAAACTTTTAAAAGATAATTATTTGAAATGTAAGACTATCATCCTGTAATCATTTCATAAGATACAGGTCAAATCATTGTGATGTATCCTTGAAACTAATGTAATAGTGAATGTCAACTGTCTCTCAATAAAAAATATTAAAATGGAAAACAGTCCACCCCAAAAAAGAAAGACTACCCTCCTAAATGGGTTTCCCAGGTGATGCTACTGGTGAGAAACCTGCCTGCCAATGCAGGAGACATAAGAGATATGGATTTGATCCCTGGTTCAGGAAGATCCCCTGGAGGAGGGCATGGCAACCCACTCCAGTGTTCTTGCCTGGAAAATCTCATGGACAGAAGAACCTGGCGGGCTACAGTCCTTGGGGTCACAGAGTCGAACAATACTGAAGTGACTTAG
This sequence comes from Oryx dammah, assembly GCF_014754425.2. Classification (NCBI taxonomy): domain Eukaryota; kingdom Metazoa; phylum Chordata; class Mammalia; order Artiodactyla; family Bovidae; genus Oryx; species Oryx dammah. The sequence goes on from NW_024070187.1 coordinate 58,703,606, forward strand.
CATGCTCGCACCCACCCTTCTAAATAATCTTTGCATAGAACTAGAAAGTAAAATTGAAATTGTGAACTCTAGAGTGAGAAAGGAAACCCCAACAAAACCAAACTGATAAGACCCAACAAAATATGTATGCAAAGATTAGAAATATAAGAACTCAGTATTCATCTTTAAAAATTAGGAAAAGAACCAAGAAGATAGTAAAAGAGGAAATTAATAAAAATAAAGACTTAATTTGGTGAAATGTAGAAAATAGTAGAAAAGATAAATCAAAAGCACCTCTCCCAAAATTAACCCCTTATGACCCAGAGGGTAAAAAAGAAAAAAAAAAAACTAGTAAAAACTAAAATACACATTTAACCTAGCAATTTAACTCTACAGTTCTTACAGGAATAAAACTTAAAAATCTCAAGAAATATTATATATTCAAAGATATTTACTTAGTAATATTCATAGTGTCCAAAGTTTAGCTTCCTGATGGCTCACATGGTAAAGAATCCCCTGAAATGCAGGAGACCTGAGTTTGATCTCTGGGTTGGGACAATCTCCTGGAGAAGGGAATGGCAACCCACTCCAGTATTCTTGTCTGGAGAATTCCATGGACAGAGGAGCCTGGTGAGCTGAAGTTCATGGGGTCACAGAGTCTGCCAGACTGAGCAACTAACACACACATAGTGACCAAAACTGGAAACAAAGTGTCCTTGAGAAGACACTGCTTCGACAAACTGTTACAGCCACCCTATAGAAACATGAGTGAGCTCAGTCGTGTCCAACTCTTTGCCACCCCATGGACTGTAGCCCACCAGGCTCCTCCGTCCATGGGATTCTCCAGGCAGGAATACTGGAGTGGGTTGCCATTTCCTTCTCCAGGGGATCTTCCCGACCCAGGGATCAAACCCCAGTCCCCCACATTGCAGGCAGACGCTTTAACCTCTGAGCCACCAGGGAAGTTGAGCCATAGAAAGGATGAGTTAATCATTTTCTGGTTATCCATTGCTATGTAACATGAGTTCCTAAAACTCTTACTGATGTAAAACAACAATTTTATCATGCTCATGAATTTGGTGGAATTTGGACAAGGTACAGCAGAGCCTATAAGCACAATGGAGATGGTTTTTTTTCTGTGGTGTCCGAGGTCTCATTCAGAAGATGCAATAGCTGAGGATGACTTGATGGAAGAGATCTGGAGTTTTCTGAAGGCTCATTCACTCACATATCTGGCTGTTGGCTGAGACTTCAGCTAGAACTGTCTGTGAGAACTTCTACACATGGCCTCCCAGGGTAGGTAGCCTGAGCTCCCTCACAAAATGGTGCTGGTTGAGAGGGAGAGAGACAGGGAGACAGGGAAAGGAAGAAAAAGAAGAGAGAAAATAGGTGGAAGATGTGTCATCTTTTCTAACTTAGTCTTAAAAGTCACACTGTATCAACTTTGCCACATTTGTCAAGATGCTCACAGGCACAGTTGGTTCAAGAAAAGGGGAAATAGACTGCACATTTTTATGGGATGGCGGAAAGGTCGTGGAAGAGCATGTGGAACAGGACATACCATTGTGACTATTTTCGGAAAATAAAATATTGCACAGATCCTTACCAGTTAGGGCATCCCATGATGTATTGTTAAGCGAACAAACAATAAAATCAGAAAAGGGTATATAATTCTATTTTTGTAAAACAGTTAATGGCAACTTGGATATGTGTGTGTACTTATGATTATATGAACAGGAAGAAGGCTATGTAAAGATAAACAGTAGGTAGTTAACTTTGATTGCTGGGTGAGGTGGAGGGGAGCGGTAAACAAAGAGAAACAGTACACTGATGAGATTTCCCTGGTGGTCCAGTGGTCCATGCTTCCAGTGCAGGGGGGCAAAGGTTATATCCCTGGTCAGGAAACCGAGGTCCTACATGCCGTGCTATGTGGCCAAATCTATCTATCTATCTATCTATATTCTACTCATATCTACCTACATATGTACAAATATAAGAAAGTTCGGGTAGTAGAGATAAAAGTTTGTAGAGTGGGTGTGGCGATGTTGGATGAATATGTAGGTTCTGAAGAAAAAATTTAGAACAGTGGAAAGAACTGTAATATAGACTAGATGCCATGAGCTTCTCAAGCAGCACTGGTTCTATTGAACTCAGAATTAAGATTGAGGGATTTGCCATTTTATTGCCTATGAAAAGCTTCAAACGATGGCACAGGAACAGCCAGGAGGAGCCACCCCCCGTCCGAGGTCAGGGGCGGTGGCCGAGGGGAGCTACCCCGCATCCGAGGTCAGTGGCAGCCAGGAGGAGACACCCCATGTCCGAGGTCAGGGGCGGCCAGGAGAAGCCACCTCGCGCCCGAGGCCAGCGGTGGTGCCCCTGAGGAGCCACCCCACGTCCGAGACCAGGGGCAGCAGCTGGGAGGAGCCACCCACGCCCAAGGCCAGGGCCGGTGGCTGGGAGGAGCAACCCAAGGAATGATGGCTGAGCAGGCACAGAAGGGCCTAGAGGAGCTATCCCACGTTGAAGGTCAGAAACGGCGGCGGTAAGGAGATACCCCTCTTCCAAGGTAAGGAGCAGCAGCTGTGCTTTGCTGGAGCAGCCGTGAAGAGATACCCCATGCCCAAGGTAAGAGAAATCCAAGTAAGATGGTAAGTGTTGCAAGAGGGCATCAGAGGGCAGACACACTGAAACCATACTCACAGAAAACTAGTCAATCTAATCACACTAGGACCACAGCCTTGTCTAACTCAGTGAAACTAAGCCATGACCACGGGGCAACCCAAGATGGATGGGTCATGGTGGAGAGATCTGACAGAATGTGGTCCACTGGAGAAGGGAATGGCAAGCCACTTCAGTATTCTTGCCTTGAGAACCCCATGAACAGTAGGAAAAGGCAAAATAATAGGATACCAAAAGAGGAACTCCCCAGGTCATTAGGTGCCCAATATGCTACTGGAGATCAGTGGAGAAATAACTCCAAAAAGAATGAAGGGTTGGAGCCAAAGCAAAAACAATACCCAGTTCTGGATGTGACTGGTGATAGAAGCAAGATCTGATGCTGTAAAGAGCAATATTGCATAGGAACCTGGAATGTCAGGTCCATGAATCAAGGCAAATTGGAAGTAATCAAACAAGAGGTGGCAAGGGTGAATGTCGACATTGTAGGAATCAGCGAACTAAAATGGACTGGAATGGGTGAATTTAACTCATGACCATTATATCTACTACTGTGGGCAGGAATCCCTCAGAAGAAATGGAGTAGCCATCATGGTCAACAAAAGAGTCCGAAATGCAGTACTTGGATGCAATCTCAAAAACAACAGAATGATCTCTGTTCATCTCCAAGGCAAACCATTCAATATCACAGTTATCCAAGTCTATGCCCCAACCAGTAACACTGAAGAAACTGAAGTTGAACAGTTTTATGAAGACCTACAAGACTTTTTAGAACTAACACCCCAAAAAAGATGTCCTTTTCATTATAGGGGAAGGAATTCAAAAGTAGGAAGTCAAGAAACACCTGGAGTAACAGGCAAATTTGGCCTTGGAATGTGGAATGAAGCAGGGCAAAGACTAATAAGAGTTTTGCCAAGAAAATGCACTGGTCATAGCAAACACCCTCTTCCAACAACACAAGAGAAGACTCTACACATGGTCATCACCAGATGGTCAACACCAAAATCAGATTGATTATATTCTTTGCAGCCAAAGATGGAGAAGCTCTATACAGTCAACAAAAACAAGACCAGGAGCTGACTGTGGCTCAGATCATGAACTCCTTATTACCAAATTCAGACTCAAATTGAAGAAAATAGGGAAAACCGCTAGACCATTCAGGTATGACCTAAATCAAATCCCTTATGATTATACAGTGGAAGTGAGAAATAGATTTAAGGGCCTAGATCTGATAGATAGAATGCTTGATGAACTATGGAATGAGGTTCGTGACATTGTACAGGAGACGGATCAAGACCGTCCCCATGGAAAAGAAATGCAAAAAAGCAAAATGGCTGTCTGGGGAGGCCTTACAAATAGCTGTGAAAAGAAGAGAGGCAAAAAGCAAAGGAGAAAAGGAAAGATATAAGCATCTGAATGCAGAGTTCCAAAGAATTGCAAGAAGAGATAAGAAAGCCTTCTTCAGTGATCAATGCAAAGAAATGGAGGAAAACAACAGAATGGGAAAGACTAAAGATCTCTTCAAGAAAATCAGACACACCAAGGGAACATTTCATGCAAAGATGGGATCGATAAAGGACAGAAATGGTATGGACCTAACAGAAGCAGAAGATTTTAAGAAGAGGTGGCAAGAATACACAGAAGAACTGTACAAAAAGGATCTTCACGACCCAGATAATCATGATGAGGTGATCACTAATCTAGAGCCAGACATCTTGGAAGTGAAGTCAAGTGGGCCTTAGAAAGTATCACTATGAACAAAGCTAGTGGAAGTGATGGAATTCCAGTTGAGCTGTTTCAAATCCTGAAAGATGATGCTGTGAAAGTGCTGCACTCAATATGCCAGCAAATTTCGAAAACTCAGCAGTGGCCACAAGACTGGAAAAGGTCAGTTTTCATTCCAATCCCAAAGAAAGGCAATGCCAAAGAATGTTCAAACTACCATACAATTGCACTCATCTCACAGGCTAGTAAACTCATGCTCAAAATTCTCCAAGCCAGGCTTCAGCAATATGTGAACCATGAACTCCCTGATGTTCAAGCTGGTTTTAGAAAAGGCAGAGGAACCAGAGATCAAATTGCCAACATCCGCTGGATCATGGAAAAAGCAAGAGAGTTCCAGAAAAACATCTATTTCTGCTTTATTGACTATGCCAAAGCCTTTGACTGTGTGGATCACAACACACTGTGGAAAATTCTGAAAGAGATGGGAATACCAGACCACCTAACCTGCCTCTTGAGAAATCTGTATGCAGGTCAGGAAGCAACAGTTAGAACTGGACATGGAACAGACTGGTTCCAAATAAGAAAAGGAGTATGTCAAGGCTGTATATTGTCACTCTGCTTATTTAACTTATATGCAGAGTACATCATGAGAAACGCTGGACTGGAAGAAGCACAAGCTGGAATCAAGATTGCTGGGAGAAATATCAATAACCTCAGATATGCAGATGACAACACCCTTATAGCAGAAAGTGAAGAGGAACTAAAAAGCCTCTTGACGAAAGTCAAAGAGGAGAGTGAAAAAATTGGCTTAAAGCTCAACATTCAGAAAACGAAGATCAGGGCATCCGGTCCCATCACTTCATGGGAAATAGATGGGGAAACAGTGGAAACAGTGTCAGACTTTATTTTTTTGGGCTCCAAAATCACTGCAGAGGGTGATTGCAGCCATGAAATTAAAAGACGCTTACTCCTTGGAAGAAAAGTTATGACCAACCTAGATAGCATATTCAAAAGCAGAGACATTACTTTGCCGACTAAGGTCCGTCTAGTCAAGGCTATGGTTTTTCCATTGGTCATGTATGGATTTGAGAGTTGGACTGTGAAGAAGGCTGAGCACTGAAAAATTGATGCTTTTGAACTGTGGTGTTGGAGAAGACTCTTGAGGGTTCCTTGGACTGCAAGGAGATCCAACCAGTCCATTCTGAAGGAGATCAACCCTGGGATTTCTTTGGAAGGAATGATGCTAAAGCTGAAGCTCCTGTACTTTGGCCACCTCATGTGAAGAGTTGACTCATTGGAAAAGACTCTGATGCTGGGAGGGATTGGGGGCAGGAGAAGGAAGGGGACGACCCAGGATGAGATGGCTGGATGGCATCACGGACTCGATGGACGTGAGTCTGAGTGAACTCCGGCAGATGGTGATGGACAGGGAGGCCTGGCGTGCTGCGATTCATGGGGTCTCAAAGAGTCGGACTGACTGAGTGACTGTACTGAACTGAACAGAAATAGGCTTGAGTCAAAGTGATCACCCTATTATCTTAAGGGAATATAATTTGGGTTTTTTGAAAAAGAAGTTTCTTCTCAAGTTTTATATTTGCTCTATTATTTTAATAAGAATATTGTGTCAATATAATTTTTGACCTATGGGGCCAATGTTTTAATAGTTACATCCACTTTATGGTTTCAAAAATTCTAGATTTAATTGGTTCTAAATGATAGTGGAAGAATTACTTTCTGATGTCTAAATGTTATGATCCCCTTGGAGTATCATTATTGCTTTCTATTTTTGGAAACACCTCATTTAGTGTTACACCTGCACTTGTCAGCACTTACATGGTTATTGAATATCTACATCTTTCTTTCCTTCCTCTGCGTGCTTGTTTTTGGGTTTTCTACTAATCACTAGTACTCTGAAGTGGTTTGGGAGAGGAAAAGAGTCTGAAAATAAACTGAAGGACTGTTGCTTTGTCTGGTGTTCTTGGGTAATGCTTGTTTGCATGAGGCTGAAATCAGTGTTGAAATATAAGTCAGCCAAGGAGTTTGCTAACATACTGAATGACCTAGAGTCAAAGAGGCCAGTGCCCGAGATTGTGGGTGACGGTCTTCCTCTTAATCCTTTAAAGATGGTTTCTCTCCACAATGGTAGCAGTAATTCAGAATCTAGTATGATGTATTTGAAGACCCTATTAAAACTTTACCACTAGGGGTCAGAATTTAGCCCATGAATCCTACATGGTTTCATCAAGAGCATGCTGGTAAATAATGCCTTATGTATTTTTCCTTTGTTTTCTACTTTTGGGGAGGCTCAGAACACTAATCAGATAGGTTTGAGATTTAAAGGGAACCCTTGTAACTTTTTTACACCACATTTTAGCAACTAGATTACTTGGAGTCTTCACTCTAATCTTACTCATTGAACACACTTAAATATACCATCCCAACATAAATGAACTATGTAGTCCGAAATATTCATTGGAAGGACTGATGCTGAAGCTGAAACTCCAATACTTTGGCCATCTGATGCGAAGAACCGACTTATTGGAAACGACCCTGATGCTGGGAAAGATTGAAGGCGGGAGGAGAAGGGGATGACAGAGGATAAGATGGTTGGATGGCATCACCAAATCGATGGACATGAGTTTGAGTAGGCTCCAGGAGTTGGTGATGGACAGGGAAGCCTGGTGTACTGCAGTCCATGGGGTTGCAAAGAGTCGGACCCGACTGAGCAACTGAACTGAACTGAACTGAGACTTCTAATAAGCAGCTCAGCAGAACTCATCCATTTTTTATGTTCTGATTGGAAATTGTTGATGCTCTATATATTTTCAGCTGTATCTTTTTGGCTAGATGCTACCAATGAGACCGTTTCCTGTTCAATAGCTATATTGAGGTATGCATTAACTTAAATGATTGAGTTAATGTGTCGTGGGTCATTTAACACAGTGCAACTGTATTTCAGATATTCTTCTTTTGTTCAATGATGTCTTTCCTACTTTGGTTCCTCTTTGGTGTTTGGAAAGTGATTGAAACTAAGAAACAGGTTGTCATGGCAGTCCGAGTCTGGGTTGGAAAAGAATTCCAGACACAGAGCATTTCAGAAGGGAGTAAGTTTATATTAAGAGCGAGGAGCAGAGATAATGAAGGCACTGCAAATGCAGTGGTCCGACCTCCTGACAGACCAGCAGAGCAGACGCTTTTCCTGGCCAATTTTTATAGCCTCAAGACAAAGAAAACTCCTCCTGGAAGGTTGTATAGGGCACTGTAAGGTGAGTACTGGGTGGGCATTTTTGCCTAATATGGGGTCAGAAAGCTGGCCGGGAAGGATCAGGGGGACTTTTGGCAAGGTTACAAAGGGGGCTTAGTCAGCTTTGGAGGTGACCTTGGTTCTGGTCTGTGGCCTTGGTTCGAGGCCCTAGCACCTGTGGCCTTGGGATAGGACTCCACACAAATAATATGAAATACATATTTTCCATGTTGACAATTGAGAGATTTAATTGTTTTTTGGAACTTGTTTGAGGATTCAGCTTTCCTATTTTAGTGGACTCAGACTAGCATATTTTACTTGGTGTACAATTTAATGATTTTCTCATTTACCCTGGGGTTTGGCAGAGGCATCTGGATATGTTGGCCTGTCTTGCTGAGCTGCATATATAAAGGACTGGGCTTCCACTTTTCTCAGTCTGTCTTCTGACCCTGGCAAAGCCCTCCAAAATGAAGTGCCAGAGCATGCTACCACTGTCCTTGTTTGCTGTGGGCCTTTCTCTGCTGCTAGGGTTAAGAGCCAGGAAAATAGGATTTAAGCTGCATGAGAAGGCTGCTAGCCCTTTGGCAAGATGAGAGTGCATCTTGTACTTTACCTACTGCTGCTGTGATTGGGGTCCCTGCTATCTTTGCCTCTAGTCTGGGTGCTAGTCCCCATGCAACATAGCCAGAGAGGCAGTCCGAGCCTGGGTTGGAAAAGAATTCCAGACACAGAGCATTTCAGAAGGGAGTAAGTTTATATTAAGAGCGAGGAGCAGAGATAATGAAGGCACTGCAAATGCAGGGGTCCGACCTCCTGACAGACCATCAAGGCTGTCTGATGGCGTTTGAGTTTATCTCTGGATTGTCGCCTAAGATGTGGCTGGGTATTACGGGTTGAATAGTATTCTCCCAAGATTCATACGTTTAAGTTCTAAGCCCCAGTATCGCACAGTGTGATTGTATTTGGAGGTGGTGTTTTTACAGAGGTAACTGAGCTAAAATGGGATCCTTTGGAGAGGAAGTTGGACACAGAGATATGCAGAGGGAATATAATGTAAAGAAACACAGGGAGGAGAGGGCCCTCTGTAACCAAGAGGAGAGGGGCCTGGAGCAGACCCTTCCCTTGCAGCCTCAGAAGAAATCAACCCTGCTGACACCTAGGTTTTGGACTTCTGGCCTCCAGACCTTGAGAGGATAAACTTCTGCTGTTTAAACCACTCAGTCTATGGTCTTTTGTTATGGCAGCCCTAGCAAACTATTGAGTTTAGATCAGTTCAGTTCAGCTATGTTTGTTTAAGTCTGTGAGAGTGACCATTTCAACACAACCTTCCCCACAATATACATTATAATCTCCCAACATCCAGCACATAGTGGGTATTGATGTTTGATGACAAAATGAAAAAAATGATTATGTTGAATCTATGATATTTCAAAGCTAAGAACTTTTTTGTCTTTTTGCAGAAGCACCACCAAGTTCCCCCTGTACATATCTCTGGGAATAGGTACAGTTGACACTTCCCTGATGTTGTCTATTTTCTTCCCCACTCCCCACCCCAGGTGCTACATATATCTAGTTCTGCTCTCACCGTCAGTAGAGGGCATCCCTTGCAATCGGGCCAACTTTCCCATGAGCCCCTCATCTTCTCAGAGGAGAGGGCAATTTAGCAAACCTGTCTGTTATCCCACCTCAGGAGATTGCTCAGATCCTGGGTGTGAACAAGTCCACAACCCCAAATTGCAAGATGAAGTTGGCTGCCGTAACTCTGGGACCTCTTTGGAAGGTACCCTATGACAACAAAGGGTCCTTGCTTAGAAAGTAGCTGGATGAGGACTCAATGTGATGATCTCTACCATGGTAGGCACTGTGGGGATATGGAATAAGAGAGTAGGACACATAATTGCTATACTACAGGGCACCACTATTGTGATAAATACTATAGGGAAAGGCTATAGAGAAGCATAAATTTACTCCAGGAGAACCTTGAAAGGGTTCATGGAAGATGGAACACCTAAGCGGGGTTTTGCAGATGGAGCTGGAGCTAAATGTGCTCTGTTCAAGGAGAAAATATATACAAATACTCAACGTGACGGTCAGAATATTCCCAATAACACCTTGCCTTGTAAAGTAGCCTGAAATCAGGCTGATGTTCAGTGAGAATACATCAGTATGAGTGGATCAGTTAGTTAGTGTCAAATTGGGTTCTCACTGCGTGGTGCCTGGGCTGGACTCCAGTTAAATACTCTGAATATCATTCCTATTAGCAAACCAACAATATTTCCTTTTCTCTGTGTTGTAACTTCTCCTCTCCTCCCCTCGCCTCATCTTCCTTTTCTTTTTCCCAGAACTAATTTCAAGAAATGGAAGATATAGATTTGAAATTCTACACATAAACTGTTCTTGATTTATTTATGATTATAAAAGCAATGAAACTTGTGAGAAAGAAACTAAAAAAATAAAAAGGACTTCCCTAGTGGTCCAGTGGTTAAGAATTCACCTGCCAATGCAGGGGACAAGAGTTCAGTTCCTGTTCTGAGAAGATTCTACATGCTGAGGAGCAACAAAACCTGGGTACTACAACTACTAAGCCTGTGCTCTAGAGCCCGAGTACCACAGCTACTAAAGCCTGCATGCCCTAGAGCCTGCACTCCCCGAGAAGGGAAGCCACTGCACGGAGCAGCCCTCACACCACAACGGAGAGTAGCCCCTGCTCGCCACAACTAGAGAAAGCCCTAGCATGGCCAAAAACAAACAAATGAACTTATGTTTGTAGAGTTCTTGTAAAGTTTCTCACTTTAAATTATAATTAGATTGCTTTGGCTATTCGAGACGTTTTGTATTTCCATACAAATTGTGAAATTATTTGTTCTAGCTCTGTGAAAAATACCGCTGGTAGCTTGATAGGGATTGCATTGAATCTATAAGATTTCACTCCAAGTTATCTGTCCAAGGAAAGTGCATACATATCCACCAAGACTTGTATGGGAATGTTCAAAACTGGAAGGTGGAAACAAATGTCCATCAACAGGTGAATGGATAAACTGTGGTATATTCAACAATGAAATACTACCCCACAACAGAAGGGATGAACTATTGATATACACAGAAACATGGATGGATATCAAAAATATAACGCTGAATTAAAGAAGCCATACACAGGATACATACCGTATGATTCCATTTATATGAAGCTCTACAGTAGGCAAAACTGATCTACAGTGAAATCTGATCACTGGATGTCTGGGGTTAGGTAGAGAGAGATGATTGCAATGGGCAAAGGGAGATTTGGGGAGGGTGACAGAAATGTTCTTCATATTGACTGCAGAGATGATTACACAGATGTAGATATCTGTCAAAACTCACTGATTACACATTTAAAATGGGTTCATCTTGTTTGAATTTTTCACAGATGTGTATTACTTCTGTAATTTAAAAAGATTTGTTGTCCTTTTAAAACTCTTCTAACTGGTCAGGCTTGGTTAGTGAGAGAAGCAGGTTTTTAAGATGCTTATATAAAAGGGATTACCATGAGTAATTATATGAAGAGACTATAATCACTGAAAGTTGGCTATGAGCCACCAGATATTACTAGCATGTTTTTCTCACAAAGTTAACAATACTTCTGTCAAACTCACCTGATAGACAATTTAAAAAATTTTAAGCAAAAAAATAAAATTAAAAAAAATAAAATGGGCGCATCTTGTATATAAATTATATTTCAATAAAGTTGAAAAAATATTTTACAACAACAACAAAAAATTATAATTAAAAAAAGAATTTTAAAACTCTCCATTAATCCTATTCAAAACAAAGGTCTGCTAACATTTTGGTGATTTTCTTCTTCCAACTTTCTGCTGTGTATATAAATTAAATATTTAAATAGTTGAAATCACACCTTGCATATATTTTTGTATCCTGCATTTTACAGTGGGAAACCATGAATCTTTTTTTAACGTTATTAAAAGTCATGAGAATGGTTATAAACATATTCTGTAATATGGATTACTTAGCATAATATGTTGTCCTGTTTTTGGACAATTAGATCTTGTTTATCTTCCCAGGAGTGGAGAGTATATAATTTCAACAATAAAACCCTCTCAAGGTGAGGGTTCTGGTAGGCAGAGCCTACCCTGAGCTCCTTAACTGCAGGATTAAGGCAATGAGATCACTCTGTGGTGAATGGAGAGAAAATATGACAAGAGGCACTATAATAATGGCCCCATTAACTGTGACATGCCTTTTTCTACCGAATTTACTTTAATTATTCAAGCTCCTTGTGTTTGCATCTAAACTTTGAAGTCAGAGTAGACGTCACCAACAGGCAGTGTTCTGTCTTCTAGGATTTTTCTCCAGGAGGGGAGGAGGAGTCCTGGAGCAGTGCCCAACTGAAGCTCAACTTTGAAAACAGAATTTGCACAGTATGGACTTAGGGTGCTTATGAAAGGAAATGGTTTCCTAGGTCCATTGGGGACTTTTAGGTGATCTGCTATCATGCAGAGAGAAGGAAGGGAGGGAAAGCCCATAGTTGTTCCTTGCTTTGCTTCTTAAGACTTCTTGCTCAACTAGAGCACAGACTTAGTATGAAGATATCTGACTTTTTAATGTCAGACAAATTATCTGTCTGTCATCTGAGCTCTCATTTGTATTGTGTAGGATCTTGGCTCACCTCAAGGTTACTTATAGTTCTATTAATTTTTTTTCCAGTCCACACACAGGTCTTTTTTGTGTGTGTGAGAGCAGGTTTTACTTTTATAAATCACATGTAGCCTAGATGTCTGTTGGGGTCACCCTGTCCTTTGAAATTCAAATAAAATTGCCACAGCTAAATGTTTTTATTGTGAAGTGAGAGTAACTGAAAAAGAGTTTAAGCATTTAACTTTAAGCAACTTAAGAAAACAAAGAAAAAATAAAGTAACAGAAGAGTGAATTGTTTACTCAGAAATGAGTACAATAGAAAAAAACAGTCTATTTTTCTGTTGCCTGCCAGTGTCAATACAATGAAATAGATAAAATCAGAAATGAATGAAATAGAAAATAAAAATATAGCAAGAGTTGGTAAGTTAAACCAAAAGTTGTTCCTCAAGATACATAAATGTTATAGAGAAAATTCTGGCAAGACTCACCAAGAAAAAGAAAAAATAATTCAACTTTAGGCATAAAAAAGATACTCACAGATATGGGAGAGATAAAGGCATTACAAGAAAAACTAATGGGACCTGGTACTTGGGAACATGTGCCTTTTTAGTAGATTTTCATGATTATTAACAAACATGGGCATACTTTATCACTGTAAAATCAAGGAACAAGCTTGATCTTTAGCTACAAATTGTAACAAGGACAGTGATCAAAGTCTCTAAATAACATAAAGTTGCTCAAGCTAAAGAAAGGTTTTGAAAGGTTTGCAGACAGGATCATCCCTGGGACTTGCTCAGTATATTAGCTAAACGTATAGGAAATAAGGTTCCCTTGCATGTTAAGGGCACATTTGTCTCAGATGAGGTAAAACTGGTTTGTGCAGCTGCTGTTTGAGAGTCCTGCCTGTCAGGGCAAGACTCATAGTTAAAATGTGTAATTCCTGCCTTAGGCTCTTCTATTTGCTTCTGACTTGTTGAGCTTTTGCAGCTGCTACTTCTTTTTGATTTGTGTGTGACACTGATTTTCTCATTTGCAGTCTTCAGTTTTCTATCTTCAGTTGCAGAGTTTCATTTTACTAATCTAGGCAGGTGGCAGAAAGGTTAAGACCATTTATAAGGATTGGATGTGTTCTGGAGCATTTATATTATATATATATCATATATTTATATTATATATTATATTATCAGATATTAAAACATTTTGGAAAACTCTTGTTATCAAGACACAGCAAAATAATAGTAGCTAATGTTGATTGAAATTTTATATGTTGCAAGGAATGTCCCAAGCATCTGGTATGTACTAAATCATTGTTCATCAAGTTCTGTGACATAGATACTAGTATTATCTGCATTTAACAGTTGAGGTAACCAAGGCACATAGAAATTAAATAACTTTCCTGAGTTTACACAGCATAGTCAGGCCTTGAACTCAGGAAGGTTGGTACAAAGGATTGTACTCTTAACTATTACATTATTGTCATATAATTTTGAAAGAATGATAAATCATAACTATAGGAAAGTACTGTTTACATTTTGGAGTGGTAAATAGTCTAATCAGTCTTGGAAATTAAAAACTTGGGCACAGCCAAAGGCACCATAAATAAAAATAAAAAATGAATAACAGACCTAGAGATACTTTTATAAAATATACAGGGACAAGTTATTGACATCTTTAGCATATAAATAATTTTTCTAAATTAATATGAAAACAATAAATTCAATATAGAAAAATAAGCAGAGGATATAGACATGCATTTCAGAGAAGAAACGGAAATGACCAGTAAATACATGAGAAGATGTTGAATCTCACTAATTAATTAGCATGATACCACTTTTCAGCTGACAGTAACTAAAAAGATTTATAATACCTCCTATGGTGAGAGTACAAGGAAATAGGTGCTCTCATTCATCATTGGTGGACTTCTCTGAAATGTAATTTGATAGTATCTGCTATAATAAACAGAGAAGGCAATGGCACCCCAGTCCAGTACTCTTGCCTGGAAAATGCCATGGACGAAGGGTCTGGTGGGCTGCAGTCCCTGGGGTCACTAAGAGTCAGACACGATTGAGGGACTTTCACTTTCACTTTCATGCATTGGAGAAGGAAATGGAAACCCACTCCAGTGTTCTTTTTTTTCTTCACTCCAGTGTTCTTGCCTGGAGAATCCCAGGGACGGGGGAGCCTGGTGGGTTGCCGTCTATGGGGTCCCACAGAGTCAGACATGACTGAAGCGACTTAGCAGCAGCAGCAGCAGCTATAATAAAAATATATCTGTCCAGCAAGCCTGCAGAGTCTCTTCCTGTCGTTTATTCCACAGGAATAGTTAATTGCTCATGCACAGTTGCATTCAAGTGTTACATGTTTTGCACAAATACAGCACTGTTTGCAACAGCAACAAAAAACATGGAGTAGTTAAATTAATTATGGTACTTCTATATGAAGGAAGACTATGCTTTTATTAAAGGATGAGGTGAATCTATTTGAAAAGATGTCTGTGGCATATTGATTGGTTAAAACCTAGCCAAACCAAAAGAAAATATGTTGCAAAACAATATGTCTAGCATGACTGTTTCTGGTACAATGAAAAATGATATGCAAGGTATATGTAAACATGTCATTAAAATTTGCTAGTATATGCAAAATATTGGCCCTAAAAATCATTCCATATTGAATGGGAAATATAGCACTTATGCCTGTTTTTCTGGGGATTTGGAAAGCTTATGCTTTATTATAAGCTCTAATTTCCAGCTTCCACTGAATGAACAGCCTTTTGGTTTTTTTCATTTCTGCTGTTGTTTTTTTTCTGCCTTGAACCCTTTGCCTTGATTTCCAAAAACCCCTGCTCATACCAGGCTACTGTGTACACTAGATTTTTACTGAGAATTTGGTGATGACATTAAGGAATTACATTGTAGCAGAGGACAATAGGGAGCTTAATGTTTACTACTAGTCATCTTATTCTTAAAATTACTTTAGTCAACTCTTTACCCTTATCTTCTCCCCCAGATAGTCATTGGTGGCCCTGGCTTTTCCCCATATTTCTAGTCCTACCACCAGCCACCCCCTTCTTCAGCCTTTTGTTTTCCTTTGCATGCCAGTCCCAAACCTCCAACTTTCAGTTCATGTCTTCTGGATAGTAATTCAATGATATTGTTGTCATTCCTCTTCTAGAACCGTTTTTGTCAGGAGCTTATATCATAAATTAATATATCAGTTAGGATAGATTGTATGTGACAGAAAACTCAAAAACAATAGTGGGATATGCAAATTCTCTATTTGTCTCTTCTGTGGAAATGAAACCGAGAGGTAGGCACTCCAGTGCTGGAGTGGCAGTAACAGGCTCATCAGGGACCTAGCCTTCTGATTCCTCCAAGCTCAGCTCAGGGCTTTCTTTCCATGGTCCAAGTTGGCCTCCCAAACTTAAGGATCTAAGAAGGAAAGGACAAAGAAGAGAGCACCTTTCCTATTAAGGACATTCCTGGAGCTTGAGCTCACCTCAGTAGCCAGAACAAAGTCATATAACTATGACCAGCTGAAAGGAAGGCTAGGACATATTGCCTTTATCTTTGGCTGTGGTGTGCTCAGTTGAAAATCATTCTCTATTGAAGAAAGGGATTTGAGGGGATAATCAGCAGTCTCTGCCACATCTGGCAATGTTTACCTTGCACAAAAGGCAAGACTTTTCGGCCATGAATTAGTGTTAACTGTGGCTGGAACTGGACGTGTAGTGGGGGATGGGGCTAGAGGAGTAGGCAGGGGCCATGTTTGGAAGGGCTTTGAAAGTCAAACTGGCAAGTTCAAGATTGACAGTAGGGAGTCAAACATATTCTTATGTTGATATAAATTTTTCCAGGGGTATATACTGCCATACCTCATTTTATTACACTTCATTTTACTGTCCTTCAAAGATACTGCATTTTTTAAAAAATAAATTGAAGGTTTGTGAAAACCCTGCATTAAGCTAGTCTGTTGGTGCCATTTTTCAACAGCGTTTGCTTACTTCATGTGTCTCAGTCACATTTTGGTAATTCTTACAATATTTCAAACTTTTCATTGTTATATTGATTACAGTGATCTGTGATGTTACCACTATGACTTGCTGAGGGTTTAGATGATGGTTAGCATTTTTTAGCAAAAAAGTATTTTTATTTTATTTTATTAATTTGTTTCTTGGCTGCTCTGCATGGCATGTGGGATCTTAGTTCTCGACCAAGGATAGAACCCATGCCCCTTGTAGTAGAAGCGTGGAGTCTCAACCACTAAAACGCCAGAGAAGTCCCAGAAAGTATTTTAAAATTAAGCTATGTACATTGTTTTCTAGAGACAATATTATTGCACACTTAATAGACTATATTATAAACATAACATTTATATGCACGTTCAGTTCAGTTCAGTCTCTTAGTTATATCTGACTCTTTGTGACCCCATGGACCGCAGGACGCCAGGCCTCCCTGTCCATCACTAACTCCCAGAGTTTACCCAAACTCATGTCCATTGAGTCGGTGATACCATCTAACCATCTCACCCTCTGTTGTCCCCTTCTTCTCCTGCCCTCAATCCTTCCCAGCATCAGGGTCTTTTCAAATGAGTCAGCAGCTCTTTGCATCAGGTGGCTAAAGTATTGGAGTCTCAGCTTCAACATCAGTCCTTCCAATGAACACCCAGGACTGATCTCCTTAAGGATGGACTTGTTGGATCTCCTTGCAGTCCAAGGGACTCAAGAGTCTTCTCCAATACCACAGTTCAAAAGCATGACTTCTTCAGTGCTCAGCTTTCTTTATAGTCCAACCCTCACATCCATACATGACTACTGGAAAAAACCATAGTGTGTGACTGTATTGTGATATTTGCTCTGTTGTGATGGTCTGGAACCAAACTTGTAATATCTCCAAGGTATGCCTGTCTATGTGAGTTTATTTTATATTTTTTAATGTAAAGATTGTAACCTGTGAGGCCCAGTATTTAAAAAAAAGAGGAATAGATAAAAACAATCTATTGGTAATTTTATCCCCCAAGACAATTCCTGATAGTTATTTGGGGTTGTTTCTTCACAATCTTTAAAAACATTATTGTAATCATAGAGTTTATACAATTCCAAGTCCTGTTCTTCTTTTTCCCCCCACGTAATCTTACATCATGTAACCACATGATTTTCCCACGTTACTTTTAACTGACTTTGTAATAGCCCAGTAAAATAATATACCTAACCACTGTTTTTCTTTTCCAGATTTATTGAGACATATATGACATATGATGAATATCTAACCATTTCTCTATAACATTCTGCACTGTTGGCCATTTAGTTTGGGTATTGGCTAATTTTTTTACACTTTGTAAGATGTTGATAGCTTCAATTGGAAAATTTTTGTATGTTACTACATCATTAGAAGACATTCAGTTGCAAGTTATTAGAATTCAGTTATTGTTATTAGAATAACAAACTGTGGCTTAGATAATACATGCATTTAATTATCTCACATAATAAAAATTAAGAGGTAGCAAGTGGGTCAACAGTGTTCTGGCTCTGTGTCTCTTCAGTGTTTTGGGCTTTCCCTCTTGTCCAGAGATGACTGCTATAGCCCTCAGAACATCAAATTCTCATATGACAACAGTCAAAGCATGAAAGGAGCACAGGTATTTTTTGGATGTTTCTCACTGTTCTAACCAGTGAAGAATACTTTTTACTGGAACAGCCAAAAAACTTTCTTGAGTATTTCATTGAGTAGAACTGGGTCACATGGCTACCCATAGCTGCAAGGGAGGTTGGGAAGCCAGAAACCAGAGGAATCTCTCACACTACCTTAGACTAGACATCATGATTTATCCCCTGATTCAGGACACTTTGCCTGTCATCAAATGGAGATTCTTCTACCAAGGAAGAAGAAATGGCTATTGGGAAGGTAGTCATCAAAGTTAACAGTAAACTTTGGGACTTATTGCAGACATGAAGAAAACTGCAGAATTGTTTTTCAGGTTACGATCTCAAAAACCTGCCCTATATTGCTACATGGGCTAGAAGAGAGAATCAACTCTTCAGAATATGGCACTGTGATTTCACATTACTTTAAAAAAAAGACTGAAACCACATATGCCTTTTTAAATTAAAAATTCCTAGCAAATCAAAAAACTGAAGTGAAACCACATAGAGAATCACTGATGAGAATAAACAGTATGTTTAGATCACTTTATTAAAGAAAGCTGGTAATGTTTGTTTGACAGATTACAGAGTTAATCCTTACTTATGGCTAAATATTTGAAGAATACAAAAAATTAGAGAAAAATAAGTGAAAAATTATCTCCAATTTCATGATTCAGAGATAATCACTATTAATTTTTGATATAATTATTTTCAGTCTTTTAGACATATGAATAATTTTTTCATATAAAATTAGGATTGCATTGCACAGATACTTTATTTTTGTATCTTCTTCTTTATACTAGTAAATCTATGACCATATAAAAATAACAGATTTTCTGGATTTTTTTTGCATGTCTCTCTTCACTGTGAAGGACAGGGAAGCCTGACGTGCTTCAGTCCATGGGGTCGCAGAGTTAGATATGACTGAACAACAACTTCAGTGTTTATTTTGTATTATGTTTTAATGAATCCGTAAAAGTAATTTGCTTTTTGGCAGGGAAAATAATATAGAAATAAATTGATCTAGAGAGTTCTCTTACTGACTGGCTGCGTGGTCTTATACAAATTGTTTAATCTTTTTTAGTTTCAGTCTTCTCATTTATAAAATGAGATTCCTGAGAATAATATTAATACTGGTTTTGCTATTTTACAGTGATCTTGTGAGGACCAAATACAGTAATGTACATAAAAATAGTTTGTAAGTTGTAAGTTGAATCTGAAAGACAAAGATTCAAAGTTATAAGAAAACTTAGCATTTTTCTTCCAAAGCATTAAAAAAACTCATTATTTTCATTTTGAAGATTATTTTAAAGGATAGGAATTATAGAGAGCAAAACAATCTTATTTTATGTTTTGAATAATAAACACACCCTAGAAATAGCTTTGTTGAGAATTATAAAAACCATTCTATTTCCAATAAATCTTTGAGAACTTAAAATATTTATTTGGAAAAAATATTTTAATAGAAATTTTGCCTTTTTAAAGGTTTATGTGGTAAAAAAAAAAAAGTAAAGGAAATAAACATTTGTTTAGGACTAGAGCTGTGATTCATGGGTTGCAAAGAGTCGGACACGACTGAGTGACTGAACTGAACTGAATCTTGAAATTTTATGTATAATTCTAGGTGTCATTTAAACAGAAAGCACTCATTAAGGAGAATTTACAAAAATAATCTCTTTTCTCCAAAATGGTTAAAAAAATGCAGCTATAATAATTTAGGTAATAATAGTCATAAGAAAACAGCAGGTTTAGTTTGAAACCAAATCTTGCAATCGTTGACTGCTCTTGTCACAAACATGTTTACCTTTCATAAGCACCAAGCATTTCCCACTACCTCTTTCTTTTTGAGCTCAGACACTGAATAAATTTCCCGGAAACCTCACTTTTATTTCTGAGTACTCCTTTATCTTTCCCATGAGAAGATAAAGTTACTAAATAGCCTAGGCTCTTTCCCAGCTTTGATTCCTATTTTAAGGGAAATTTAGGATAGGATTTCTAAGAGGTTTAATGTGAAAGCCTTTAGAATCCCTTGTTTTTGAGTCTATGTGGAAGTAGAATTTGCATTTGGTTGGAATCATTTAAATGTGACCCTGTATAGGCTGAGCAATGAGGAAGATGACTTTGCAAGGTTCAGCTTTGGTTCAGAGATTCTCCTCTGAGAATCAACTGCTATAAAATCACTGGTCATTATGCAAAACATATTGCGGCGGAAGCAGTAACAAGGGTTTATGGAGAAAAGTTAGGTAGACTTCCTCAATGCAATTAAAAAA
Source organism: Oryx dammah (assembly GCF_014754425.2). NCBI lineage: Eukaryota > Metazoa > Chordata > Mammalia > Artiodactyla > Bovidae > Oryx > Oryx dammah. The sequence continues at coordinate 58,723,770 of NW_024070187.1, forward strand.
AACAGTACTTTTCTATATGGCTCATATAGTTGGTTTTCATAATATAGAAAATTTGAGAAATACAGAAAAGGAAAACATAAAAATTAGTGGTGTCCTGTCACCTAGAGGGTTACTCTATTAATATTTGCATATGTGTGTATATTTGTTGAATTGAAATTCAAGTTTTGTCCTGTTTTTCTTTGAATTAACAATATATTGTGTGCACATTTCCATGTTATTAAGCACTTTTTGATTCATAGTGAGCTGAAATTGCTTGCTTCTTAGGACTGAGTCACCATCAGTCAAGAGATGAAATCAGTGTCTTGCAGAAGCAAGTAGTTGCCTCTACTGCCTACACCAGCCTCTCTTTCATTGCACTCATAACCATTGTTTCTAATAAGCAATGCCAACTGTTGTCAAGTCTCAGCTGAATGACATGATGCTTTGTTTGATCTATTGGCCTGATAAATATTTTAAATGAAAATTTTTGCACATATGTTTCAAGCTAGTTCTCTCCATGAAGGCTGTGTCAGTAATAAAGTGAATGGAATTCATAATTTTACTTCATTGAGTCAACATTTATCATTTAAGGAAGTGGGTATTTCCAACACAGGAAGTTAACTGTTAAGGAAGAAGAGCTAAGCTCATTTGAATCTGGCTTCCCAAAGCTCAGGCCGCATTATTCCAGGTTTACCAAACAAGACAAATATAAATTTTCTGTTAAAGTAAACATTGGCTTAAGAAGTATTGCTACTTTCTGGTGAGCTTAAAGAGATCATGAACTGGTTTTCTTAACCATTTGTAATACTGTAAACAGCATCTTAAAAAACAAACAAAAAACAACATTCATCCAAGGCCAAAAATCTGCATACATTCCTGGTATTTGTGCAAAAAAAGTTTAGACTGCTATATGTAATTAAAGCATCAATGGTCATCTTTTTTTCGACTCAATATACCCTGACAAGCCACATAAATTTTAGTTTTATGTGCTTTTAAGACTAGTGAATTGCCTCTTCTATAAATCAGCATATATTTGTAACGGCTTCCAGAACTTTATTCAGGAGAACATATGAGAGCCATTTTTACACGTGTCCTTCATGTTGTCAGCACAACTTTCAGTAGTGGGTGAAATTCCTCTTACTTATTGGTATAGTGGCACTAACTAACAAAAATAGGACCTAAAAACAAAAATGTCTAACATTCTCGCCTGTACATTCAGTCATCTTAGGAAAAAAAGACAAAAAAAAGACAAAAAAGGGTCAAAGAACTATTCTTTAAAAGGAGGAAAAAACAATATATTTTTTGAATGAGCATAATGACAGCTTTTGAAATTTAAAATCCATCTTCATCAACAAGCCATGTGGTAATTCAGGATCAGGCGAACAGGTTTGGGATGTTGATGTACCCATCTGGTGTGAGAGACCCAATAAATAACATTTAAAAGATATAACTGTATCCTGTAGTTAGGTTACCAAAGATATTGGCAAAATTCAACAGGCTACCATCATAAAGAAATGCAGATGGAAATGGAATCCAGGTGTGCCATTTACTGCTCTGAGATCTTGAACAAGATTCATGACCTCCCTCTGCCTCAGTTTCCTCCTCTGCAAATGAAGATAATAATGCTACCTACCTCATAATTATTGGGATGATTAGGAAAATGCGTATAAAGTACTTGATTGGCACATGTTAAATGTGCAATAAATGGCAAGCCAGTGTGACTTGTTATTATGACTTGGTTAAAAAGATCAAGGGAAGAGAGAATAATAGCAAGTTGAAGGAGAAGGCAGCATTGAGTCACTGTATCTGAAAAAACTCTTACTACTCTGGAATCTTCCACTAGGTATTTAGTTCTGGACATGTATCTTTGGAGTTATCAGCAGTCCATCAGGAAAATGACTTACAAAGATTCAGAGAGGAGAGAGTCAGAAAGGACCAGGAAAGGAGGAGAAGTGAGCGGTTAAGTGAAGGCCTGGGCCTGACAGGTGAGCATGCACAAGTTTCCCTTTCAGTCAAGGGAGGAAGGGGAGCTGCCCCACTGAGCTGGGTGCTTGGCTCCCCTCTCCCAAGTTTGAGTAGAAGAGGAAGCAGATCTTGCATCACTGAGAAGGCCAATTATCATCAAATCTAGGGATGTATGCTGATGTTAAGGACCACTACTCATTAAAGTGGTTATTGAACCTTGAAAGACTTTACTTCCTTCATCTTCCCACCCAGGGTTTTCCTGAGCCATTCTGTTTAAATATGCATCCCACCCAAGCTTCCTGTCCTTCCCTGCCTTATTTTCCTTTTTAGTAATTAGCACTCTGTAACATTTCATATAACTGAATTATCTCTTTCATCACTTTTCTTTCCAGTAGATATACGAGAGCAGGCTGTTTTATTTTTGTGGTTGTTATTGTTCACGGCTGTCTCCCTGGTGCCTAACACAGAGTTCAATAAATATTACAGCAAGGGTTCAATAAATATTTGTTGAGTGAGAAAGGAAACAATAAATCCTCATTTATCTTAAGATGTTTGTAGGGTGGTGAGCAGACGACTTCAGAAGATGTTTCTGAAGATTCCATGATTGTTCAAATTGTGCAAAAGGAATAAATTACCAGTAACAATTTGTTTTAAAATTTTCTAGACCATGTAAAACTGTTGAGACAATCAACATAGGACTTAGAATCCTGTGCATGATGTATAAGCTTGTACAACTTTATTCAACCAGAATCTGGCATTGGCAAAGCTTCTCAAATTCTGAAAGTCAAGTTATCATTTAAAGAGGGAGTAGGAATTGAGGGAAAAAACTCCAGAAGGTGAAAGTCCGAAACAGGATAGATTATGAATAGACACCATGTACTGAGTGTCTACTATATTCCAAAGACTATAGTAATTTTAAAAAATCTTTCCCAGGGAGGTGTAATTATAGCTATTTCTCAGTTGGGAAGATCAGGGCCTCCTCCTTGCTCATAAGTGGGACTGAGATTTGAATCTTACTTTATCTGAATCCAAATTTATAGCTCTCCAGAATTTCAGATTGTTTTGGGTTCAAGTTTTGACCTGATCCCTCTCGAACTGTGCAGGAGATCTGTTATTTTGAAAAGATGGCAAGTTAGTAGTCATGGCCCTGCCTTTTAACTGAACCGTCTGCAACCCCCACTGTGAGCAGGTGTGCAGAGATGCAGTTACCCTGTGATGTGTGTGCCCAAACTGAAGATCCCTATCAAGACAACGAGTAAAATATGAATGTGAGAAGAAGCAGTGATGGCCTTTTTTTTTTTTTAGATGAATCAGATATTCTACATTAGAGAGGAACTCCCCTGGGAGTTCATGCATTTGACCCAAAGACACTCCTTTTACTCATATTACTTTGCAAACTCCTCTCCAGGATTTGCTCTCAAAGCCCGAGGCACATTCTTTCAAATTTCGTCAATGACAGCCCATCTTTGTCCTTTTTGGGTGGATTTGATTTTGCTTTGGACCTGTATCCAGTGAATAAGGTAGGTGAACAAACCAGATTATACTTTGAGTCAAAGGCAAGTTGTGAATAGAATGTAACACTACTGGTTTTTCTCTTATAGTTTATTAAGCTGTCTCTAAAAGTTCTAAAAAGGTCCTAAAAGTGCCTTGCCTGATGTCAGCAGGGTTGCAAAAGTACGTTAACTAACCAGGGATGGCTTTGAGGGGTAACGGGCATTAGACGATATTAACTCTATTCTGACACTTAAAAAAAAAAAAAGTTACACCACAGCTTGAATGATTACGTTGAATGCTATCATCTTTTGCAACAAGACCCTGCATTGTTATGAATTATAGCTCTGCAATAAAAAGAACCAGGATGTAAATGTTTGCTCGATAAACACAGTTATACACAGCAAACAAACCAGGATTAAAATGACAGTTGAGAATCCTGAGAACCTGACATTCACTGAAACAAAAAGCAATACATTATGTTACAGTAAAACAGTTAAAGAGAAAATAGATGATGAGAATCACAGCAAGGGAAATGGTTTTTTATAGCTATGGCTAAAAGAGGGAAGCTAAAAGATGTTTGAAATGATACTCTTATCTGGTTAGGGAGGCTGATGTTTATAATGATTCAAAGTGCATAAGGAGGTAATCATTCATGTGATTTCTAGCCTGAAGCATTCCTAGGATATTTTAATATTTAGAATTTAATGGGTATTTTATATAAGTGTATTTTTACACTGAAAGTGACACATACTACTTAACCTTTTTCTCTTCTATAGAGCTAACATTTTACAATTCCCATCATAAAATTTCTCAATCAGAAGGAATGCATGTTTTGGTTTAATACAGTTGCTTATCACATAGTGGGGAGCTGGGTAAAGATAATTACAGTCTGTCTAATGCCCTAGGTTTGAAACTCAAAACAGTCAAAGTTGGTACATCTTCAGAATCCACTGAAATATTTTATTTTATTGGGTGGCATATTGTGAATGAAGGTCTGTGTAAACATTAAAAGCTACTCACTAAATCTAAATAATTTCATTAACAGTAAGAAGAAGGGGCAGGCATCTTACTGACTCAGGGTGAAAAATAATTTGGTAAATGATTGATATCACAGTTTCCAAGGTTTACTATTCACTACAATTAACACTGTCATTAAGAGTTCTCTCTGGTATAAAAGGCAGAGACCTTTGCAATGGACAAAAATATTACTTATGTGTGAGTTCAGAGTACTCAGTTGTTATTTTATTTTAAAACCCTCAATAAAAAACATGCTCATTCTAGGAGACTATTAAAGAGAAAATAAGCTATTGGTCTGGCATATCAGAAGACATCTCTTTTTATTTTATTTTATTTTTTTTTTTTTTTTGACTGTCTTTGGAATTCTTCGTTTCATTAAGGTTCTCACAAAATACAAAGCTCAAACATAACTGTCTACATCCACCACAGAACAGAATCAAGTAAGTGGTTAGCACACAATGAGACATGTCTTTTTAAAAATAATTAATTTTTGGCTGCACTTGGTCTTCACTGCTATGTGCAGGCTTTCTCTAGTTGCAGAGAGTAGGGGCTACTCTCCAGTTGTGGTGCACGGGCTCCTCATTGCAATGGTTTCTTTTGTTGCTGAATACAGGCTCTAGAGTGCTCAGGCTTCAATGGTTTGCAGTTCCCGGGCTCTAGAGCACAGGCTCAATAGCTGTGGCTCAGTGGCTTTGTTGCCTCATGGCGTGTGGAATCTTCCTGGACAAGGAATTGAACCCATATCCCCTGCATTGGCAGGCAGACTCTTAACCACTGGACCACCAAGAAAGCCCAGGACATTTCAAATGAAAATGTTTTTGAGAAAGCAAGTCTTTATCTTTAGCCAACTGTATTTGGCAGAGAATCTCAGAGGAAGGCTGCTCAGAAAACAGAAAATGGACCTGTGGCTTAGGGCTTAGGCTGCTTCCCTGTCCCCACAGCCCCACTCTGACCCTTGGGAGCTGGATGGGTTGGGCGGGGGTCTTCGTTCTGCTTTTGTGATCGTGTACTTTCATGCAAATTGCTTAGCCTGCTGAGGTATTCTTAGCTGTAAAAATATATTAAAAAAATGATTACCATGTAAGACTGTTGTGAGAATTAGATGAGAGAATCAACCCATGGATCAGCAAATGGTTCGTCAGTGGCTGACTATGAGGTGCCTGAGATGCACCAATAAGCAAGGCCAGGCTCTGGGCCTCAAGGGCTCTGTGCTGGATGTGACAGGGCTGTTTGGTGAGTGCTTGGCAGTTAACAGAAGGTGCTGTGGGAGCTTATGGGAGAACACTAGTCCAACTCACAGTGTGGTGAGCGCTTGTCATGGAAGCTTCCCGAATATGGCTTATGAGAAGCCAGATCCTACTGGGAACTCCACACCCAGGATTTCCTTCCTTCCCACCACTCTGAATTCCCCAGGGTTTCCCCTCATCTCTGTCCCAAGGCTGGGCCTCATCTCTGTTCTGAGGCCCTATACAGCCTCAGAACTTACAGACCCACAGGGGTGTGTGTGTGTGTGTCTAAGCATGTAGCATGTACATGTATTTTAGGTTATTTGCTTCCTCCCCTCACCACTACCCCTGTCTGTTAAAAGAACGAGAGCGAGCGAGCTAGAGTGAGAGAGAGAGAAAGAAAGATTTCCAGAAAAGGGAGAAGGTTAGATAGCTGTCTCCCAACCTTCTCCCACTCCCCTTGAGAAAACCTCCTCTGACATTAAAATATATGAAGAGTTTTATATATTGTTATATATATATAAATATGTTTAGTGAAGACTAAAGATATATAAGAGGCAAGAGGAAAAACCGTTTCTTGCTGTCAGGAGCAAGAGGCTGCACAAAGCCTGACTCTATGAGAACATCTAAAACTACAATTGCCTACACAGAGAGAGCAAGGCCATCAGAAGAGGCAGTGGGGGGTGGGGGAGGCGGGAAGCCAGGGAGCCGAGAAGGAAAGGAACATCTTACAGCCAACTGGCAGTACTTTTCCCAGCACCAGCCAGAGTGGGTGGGAGCTCTTGGGCCTTCAGACACACCCTGACTACCCTGCCCTGGAATATGTATGTTCTTTTGTGAAGAAAATGCACAAGGCCCAACGCCCTGAAATTACAAACCACAATGTGGTGCCTTTTGCTTTGTTTCCCAAAGGGTAAAGTCTTGCCTTCTCATGGAGGTGACGCAGGGCTATCCTTTAGGCAGCTGTCCTTGCTCAGGGACACTCCTCTGCTTTTTCAAGGGGCTCTGGAGCACTGAGAAAACCACTGGATCTCTTCCTGGAAGTACTACCAATTTTCAGCTCTTTGCTGCCTTCAATTTTTTAGACACTCAGATGAGAAAACAGTTTTATCCTGCATTTGCAGAAGCATTTTTGAAATCTGTTTTCATCTCTGCATTAAATTGGCATATCGAAGCAGGACCTTCTCTGATGTGCCCCTGGGATTGCTTTTAGTCAAGTTGTTCATGAGATGAAATCGGCCTATTTTACACTGAGGAAAAATGTGAGGAGCCATCTCTCGAGCTTGTGGCTGGCTGGGTTTAGTCTAAGGGTGGTGTTTCACTTCGGTCATGATGTCCTTCTACGAGAATGCAGGTGCCAAGTGTCTCCTAGCACCGTCTCAGCACCGAAGAGCCAGGAGGCCCTCCTCATCCTGAGCAATGTGCTCAGCTTTTTGTGTGGTAGTGTTTACTGCTTCACACCAGTTGCTTAAATGCTTAGAACTACATGGTATTTTCATTTTCCCATTCAACCTTACCCCTGCTTTAGCTTAATTTTCGTCTTCATTTCTTTTGGCTTCATCTTTCTTGTTTTTAATTTGCTTTATTTTGCTAAGGTATATGTATTTTTATATTGCTGCCCTAAGTCTTTTGATAACCCAGTTCAGTTCAGTTCAGTCGCTCAGTCGTGTCCAACTCTTTGCGACCCCGGGAATCGCAGCATGCCAGGCCTCCCTGTCCATCACTAACTCCTGGAGTTCACCCAAACTAGAGGTAAATAAAGTGTCCACCAGCCATATGTTCTGCTTACCTAGTAACATTATGATGGTGATCTGACTTTTCTGGGAAATTTTTCTAAAAGGAAGTATGTGCTTATCAGAGGGCTCAAAGATCTCACCTCCCAGACTGAGTTCTTATTGTACCTTAAAAATTGATGCCTGGTTTCAGGGGTTAATGAGTCTCCTATGGACTCAGTAGTTGTATGAGCATCTCTGAGAATGCTCATTTTTTACCACTTAGTCCTGTCATCATTACACACCAGATACATCAATCCTCTTTTACTTCCTTGAACATGCCAAGCATTTTCCCACCTCAGGGCCTTTACACATATTATTGCCTCTGCTTGAAATGTCTTTCCTTCTACTCCCCTTAGTAGAGTACTAAGTACTAGAAAGTAGTACTACTCCCTACTTTCCTTTTACTCCTCTTTTTCAGCAATAGAGAGGTAACTTTACATTATAATAATGGGGGGAGTTTATATTGATGCCCAAGCCCCAAATCAGACAAATCAAACTGGAGTCTCTGGGGATGGGGCCTAGGTACTGATATACATATGTATTTTTTTGCCCATTGGTACCACATTAGAGTTCTTAGTTCCCAAACCAGGGATTGAACCCATGCCCCCTTGCAGTGGGAGTGCCAAGGCCTAACCACTGAAGTGCCAGGGAATTCCCTAGGTACTGGTATTTTTCAAAAGCTTCTCAGTCAGGGTTGAGATTCACAACTTCAAGTCTCACTTTGATTGTCAGATACACAAAGAGGCCCTCCTTGACCACCACCCCTGGGATGTGCATCTTGTCTTGCTCTCTAGTTCACCTTCTTTTCTGATTCCTTTGCAATAGTTATTACAATCTGTAATGATTGCATCTGTATGGATGTTTCTGTCTCCTCTGACTAGGATGTAGGTGCTGAGAGCACAGGGAATATGTCTGTCTCAGCCTTTGTGTTTCTCTTCAGTTTACGGTATCAGGCATGTAACAGAATTCCGCGTCTGCAACACTGAGGGCGTGAGGGTGGCCCTCAGATGATGCATGCAGATCTGAGTGGCTCTCTGAAAGTCAGTCGAGGCTCCCTGGAATATTACAAAAGAATCCATGTTAACATTCAGTAGCTATCCTAACTGGCTAAAAGGTTGTACACACTTTGCTTTCAACTGACTCTGGTGTCCCAGGATTTTTCGAATGAGATTTTTTTTTTTCTTTTGTCCATGCCTTGCGGCATGTGGGATCTTAGTTCCCTAACCAGTGACTGAACCTGTGTCCCTGCAGTGGAAATGCAGAGTCCTAACCACTGGACTGCCCGGGAAGTCCTGGAGTGAAATTTATAAATAGATCCTGACTCACAGCATTTCCTCTATGCCCCTGTCTTTCCCCTTCACTTGACTTTGACCATTATGAGTGAGAGATTCCATCTTGGTGTACCCTCCCCTCCCCTAGCACTGGACTTTGCACACAGTAGGGGCTCTATAAATGCTTGTTAACTTGAGTGGAGTTGATTTTATCCTTTTGGCATGTAGGCATTTTGACCAAGACTTCACCCTGGGAGGCAGCGTTTATGATTAGTTAGGGATTTGAGGTGGGTGTAGAGGGCAGACTGTGACCACATCATGAAAGTTAAATGTATTGCTACAGGCAACTCAGTCATAATCTAAGTATGTGCAGATGGTCTCTACACCTGGACTGCACTGGAGGACAGACGTGTAAATTTGGGTTTGGAGGCAAGTAATGAAACTCCGAGGAGTCTGAAAACAACTCTTAGTCACGTATCTCATAACACAGGTGTGGGTCCATCTAAGGGTAAATGTGTGGCAGGGCTGTCTGAGCTCTTGCTAAGGCTGAGTCTGTCCTTTCCAGATTGCTGTTTGGTAGTTATTAATAAAACAAAGTGAATCACCTACCTACCGCTTTCCCTCCATAGTCAGTATGTTCACCAAGTTGACGTGAAGATCTAAGGTGCTTTTTCCTAAGCTTCAATGAACCGAGACCAGTCTGCGGAGTGGCCCTGTGGCCTTTTTTTTTTCCCCCCTTGGTTTGTTTCACTTCCTTAAGGAATCATCTTGGTTTTTCACTTTTCCTTTCCACAATTTTAAGTAGGTGGTTTGCTGGTGGGAAATTGGGGGAGAGGGGGAGGGAAATGGTCCCTCCAGAAGTGAGAAATTCAACACAAATCTGCCATGCAGCAAAGGTCTTATTCTGTCTCTCATCTGGGGAAGTTTTCATATTGTCATGGAGGAAAACACACGTGCACACACACATACACACATCACTAACCCACACAAATGAAACCCTCTCTTCGGAGAAGCCAGCTACAGGAAATTGACTTATGCACAGGAACTTGCTAATCTCTTTTGTCACATTCAGATCGTTCCTGCTGCCTCAGTCACCGCTCACACCAAACCCAATCATCCTGGGTTTGATTCTCTACCAGCCCAGCTCTAAAATTTTTAGGTCTTCCAATGCGAGAATGTTATACTCTTGGGGAGGAAGGAAAGATAAATCCTAGAAGGAAATTGGGCTGCTTTTGTTTTTACTTACCTGCGCTGAACAAATTTGACTTCCGGAGTCAGTCATTTTGGTGTCAAGAAATTTCTTCGGCATTCTACAACAGGTAAGACTTTGACTTCTTTAAAACTATTTCTTCACTGTCAAAAGAAATCTTTCTGATTTATTTAGCTTTTAGTATAGATTCAACATAGTGATTACTCTGTTCAACCTGTTGTGAAGTATAGAATCGTGTTACTCCGGCAAAGGGATTTAGTCAGATATCCAGCTACTCCCCATGCCTGCCCAAGTCTAACAGGATGCATTTAGTTTCTGAAACATTAAACGTTATAATAGTTGGCTTTTTGGTTTTCCAGATAGTCTCCTAGAGAATTCATATGCTTATAATTGGCTATGATTGAGCTCAAATATTTTGGTAGTTTAAATATCATCCTGTTTGATGAAGTAAATCCAAAGATCCTCTAAACTGTGCAAATATGAGTTTAAAAATTTTCTAATTCAGAAAGAAACAGAACCAAAATCTGAATGATATAGAGTCATATCTGAAATTCCTAACTTGTTGGTTTCACCTATTCTCAATGCTAAAGTCCCTTTTTAAAAGTGATATTTGATGTGTAAGTACATATTTTTAAATGAAATCAAATTTAGTTTTTTGAAGTGGTCTGATTTGGAGATATGCTGTGAGGTACCACTTGGTAGCCTGGGTTGTAACTAAATAAAGTTAGAGAAATCACTGGTTTGGGTTTCTTTACTAAATTAAAGCTAATATTGAAATATTCAAGAAAGCAGCAAGTAGTTGATTATCACTTGTTGATTCTAAACGGGTGTTGTGAAGGATGTAAGAGAAATGTAAAAAATTCTCTATTTTGAAGGATCTAGTAGATGTGATAAGAACTAAAATCCAGGAAGCAGTGCAAGATGGGAATTAAGGAATAGATGGAATGACCATAGGCTGTAAGAGTTATAGGAGTTCTGAGAATGAGATTTGAGGGAAAGCTCGAGTAGTCTGAAAGACGCAGGACTTGGAAAGATGAGAGATTTGAGTAGATGGAAAGGGGGTTAATTCACACTGGAAAAATTGTGTGGGCAAAAGCACAAAGGTGAGACTGACTAGAAGATGACCATTCCACTTAAGGAAATTGACCTGAGAAAAGATGAAAGCTTGTTTTACACTTTGGTAGGAAATAAGGTTGAAAAATTAAGGTGTAGATGGGTTATGGAAGACCTAGAGAGGCAAGGCTGCTGAGGAGAAGAGTACTCCATTCAATGGCTGTCTGGTATTCTTAGGCCTTTGGGCACTTCTTTCTCAGCACTCATAGCTCTAACAATTCCATGTGCGAGGTTGCCTCGGGATCCTTGCTTCTTCATGCTCTGGGCTTCCTCGTGTATCTCCCACATCTGTGATTCTCCACTTGCCTTCCCTCTACTGTTTTCCCCTTGTACATTGTTAATGCAGAGAAAGATTTGTGTAGCTTACGGTACCTATCCGACCTCCATTTTTGGTTACTACCTACTAAGGAGACCCTTCAATCATTTAGTAATTGAAGTAGACTTTCTCTTGGGCAGACAAGCTGATTGACTAATTATAAGCAAGTCTCCATTCTTCAACAGACCCCAAATCTCATGAACTATCTGTTACTTCCTTTGTGTGTCTGAATGATAAGTTGTGGATATGCTGCTGTTCTTTCGCTAAGGATTCCGAATACTTTTTTCCCCTGGACTATGATATATCTGCATCCACATAATAACAAAAGCACCTTCCAGAATACAAACCCAGACTTTGGAGCCAGATTGCCTTATGTCGAATCCTGGTGCTGTTGCTTCTCACCTATGAGAACCTCGGACACATAAGTTAACTTCTTTAATCCTCATAAAAAAAAAAAAAAGTAAAGTAGCTCTAACAATAAATTAAAATATCTACTTCAGAGGTTGGTTGTAGGGATAAAAGAGATAAAAACATCTAAAGCATTTAGCCTTAGTGCCTGGGATAAAATAAACTCTCAGTAAGTGTAGCTATTACAATTCTTATCAAGAATGGGGACACTAGAATGAAGATGACATGGTCCCTGGCTTAGGAACAACGTACCTGTAAAGTTACTTTTTTAATGCCAGTATTCCTTTCAAAGGGAAGTGGGAGTGATAGGTAGAAGCTGAGATTTAACATTTTTTTTTTTAGTACCAGGAACAGACAAGGCACAGGGTTAGATGTGTTATAATGGTAATGTACAGGAGAAAACGGAAACAAGATTAGAAATAGATGTTTTAAGCCTTTCCCTAGCAAATTCTCAGACTTATAAGACAACTCTCTGAGTGACTGCTGTACTATTTGTGGACATCTATGGTTGTGCTCACTGAATGCTTTGGGTGGAATTATAGAGTACTTGGAATTAGAGATAAATGAATAACTTGCTTGGGCTGTTTAAGTGAAATTATGTATTTTATGATATATTTTAATTTTAGTGCTGAGAAGGCACTGCTAAAAATCCATTTCTATTTAGGAATCTGGACCATTTTGACAATGAATGCCCATAGTGCTTATTTAAATTCTGGATGCTTGGATCTGGACACAAGCCAAGATTAAAGAGCATCCTGCTTTCCCATTCTGCTCTCCAGATCAGAGATTCTTTTGGCTTTAGAAAACACCCTTTAAAAATGCGTATATGGCCAGTATACTCATTATGCAGGAGATTCTCAACTGCACATGTAGATTACTTTGGTTTTATCATAATATTATTTTTTTTTAAATAGAGCTCCACTATATTCTCAGGGTGGAAAATCTGGGGGCTTTGTGTATGTAAAGGGAGGACACAAGTTTGGAGGGATACCAAAGTAGAACATGCTACAAAGCAGCCTCACAGTATCGTATGCTGGTCTGGGCAGTGCGGAGTGGGGGTCAGAGATGGAAAGGATGAACAGAGGGACGTGGAAGGTGCCAGAATTAAGGCTCCTCCTCTGAGGCTTTTCAGTCATTTGACTCCAACTGCTGCTTGAATGCCTTAAGCAACTTCTTGGTGCTTCGTGTAGAAAGTCATCATGCTGTTCCCAGATTTGGATCATTGTTCAGAAACGGTTTGATTTGCCTGGTTCTGGCCTGGGATCATAGTTCCTCAAGTTGGCTGGACATCAAAACCCTTTGAGAAGATTTTCAAAAACAGCAGTTCTCTTGTATCACACCCCAGTCCTGGAGTGGGGTCCAGGATTCTGTATGATAAAAATACACATTCTTTTCCCCACTCAAGTGACTTAGAGACAATTCTGTAGGTGAGCATTTGGGAGCCATTGATCCAAAACTCTCCTACCAGAGCCCCAGCACTGAGATGGTAAGTTGAGTAAGTGCTGAAAAGAGGTAAAACCATCTTCCCTCAAGTGCTAGTAACGTGCGTGTGTGTTAGTTGTTTAGTCATGTCCGACTCTTTGTGACGCCATAGACTATATAGCCTGCCATGCTCTTCTGCCCGTGGAATTCTCCAGGCAAGAATACTAGAGTGGATAACCATTCTCTTCTTCAGAGGATCTTCCTGACCCAGGTATTGGACCCAGGGATTGTACCCAGGTCTCCTGCATTGCAGGCAGATTCTTTACCATCCAAGCCACCAGGGAAGCCCTTGTTAATATCACACAAAAGCATTTTCCTTTGTTTTGAATTTATTTCTTAGAATTTCTGGAAGTGGGATGATTTGGTCAAGTATGTATGTTTAGAGTTTTTGCTAACCATATTTACATGTTAACTTGCAAATGTAGGGTGCTACTTGAAAAATCCTGAAGTGTTATAGACATGTAGAGGCTATTCAGTGTCACTCACGGAAAGCCCAAAGACAGGAATTTGCTTTCACATGCTGCTGCTGCTGCTAAGTTGCTTCAGTCGTATCTGATTCTGTGCAACCCCATAGACAGCAGCCCACCAGGCTCCCCTGTCCCTGGGATTCTCCAGGCAAGAACATTGGAGTGGGTTGCCATTTCCTTTTCCAATGCGGCTTTCACATGAGATAGTGCCAAATCACTCTCCCACTTCTCTCTTCCAGTAAAACACAATACTAATGAATTACTTTGGAAAAAATTTCAAAGCATTACGGAATGCTCGATTGCTTCTTTGAGCATAAGTTGAAGTCTTCTAATCACTACATTAGTTTCCTGTAAAACTGAAGTCAGCAGTGACCTCTTCCCCATTTCATAGAAAAGAAAACCAACAAAGACAGTGGTTAGGTAACATCAATATGGTTCTCATAATATGTGCCATGAGAACTACATATATTCATCCATTCAGTCACTGTTGGAGTAAATGAATGATTGAGTGCTTTTTAACAGGTGACCCATGGAAAAACACCAGTGAAATGAATGGATGAAGAGAGTATTACCCAAACTGGGGGAGAGTGGGCAGAATGAATTTACTCACATAGGCCTCCTGTTCTTTTCTCTCTTTTTTTTGGATTATGTTTTATTCATTATGCATTATCATAATTTGCTAACTTAAAAGCATGGCTATTGCTTGTGGCACAGATGGAATCAGGTGAATTTTCAATGGCTTCCATGAAAAAAAAAAAGATGTGCTTTTGCTAAATATCTAGTGAGATAATAGTCAGGAATATGTGGAAGCCTGTACTTGCTTACAAGAACTGATTGTGTTATTCCAGAAAATTTACAAACCAGTTGTTAAACAGTCACTATTAAAAATTAAATTCTATAAATCCCAGATCAATAAATTATATTAAAAATAAATGTAATACTCAAAAAACTTATTACTCCTGATTGTTTACAATATTTTTCTGTCATCAGTGCTTTTGAAGTTATCATCTCCAATTTATCTGTGTGATAGAAATATTATAATGATGTGATATATATATATCAATATATCATATAATGATGCTATGAAACATCTGTATTCAGTGATATCATGTTCATAACTTGAAACTGGACCCGATAGGGGTATTTATACCACAAAATTGGCGAATGCTATAAATCAAACTCTCCACCCTTTTTTCTTTTCCTTTCAGAAAAATCTATTAAATAAACATTCACCAGCATATTGCTTAGGTTGTATAAAATACAAGCCTGGCAACTTGGCAATATGTGGCAAGAGCTATCCAAATGCTCATACACTTTGATCCATTAATTCTACCTCTGGGAATTTATTCTAAATAAACAATTCAAAGAAGGAAAAAAGTAACATGCATGAACTGTATTATTCATTATGTATTGTTATTATGACACTGTATTGTTATTATGACAGAATGATCCAAAAATAGCCTAAATAATAACCAAAAGTGATCTGGCAGCACTAATATCTGTGCAATATTTTATAGTCTTAAAGGTCATCATTAACAGTAGTTATGAAAATATATTTGATATGGTGTTAAATTAGAAAATCAGGATTACAGTTTTCATGTCACATTCTGGTTTTGTTATGAATGAGGATGAAATGTGAACTTTAAAAAAATAAAGCATTTGTGTTAGAATGGTGAGATACTAGAATTTTGTTTTTAGTTCATGTATTGTAGGAGTGGTGCGTGCCTTAAAAATGTGAAAAAAGACTGTAAATAAGCAGTTTTAAGTAGTCTTAATTCATTGGAAAAGACTCTGATGCTGGGAAGGATTGGGGGGAGGAGGAGAAGAGGACGACAGAGGTTGAGATGGCTGGATGGCATCACTGACTCGATGGATGTGAGTCTGAGTGAACTCCGGGAGTTGGAGATGGACAGGGAGGCCTGGCGTGCTGCGATTCATGGGGTCTCAAAGAGTCAAACACGACTGAGCAACTGAGCTGAACTGAACTGAATATTTAAGGGCAAGGCTAAGAGGAGTTTTGTGGGCCAGATGGGGCTTGCTTTTGACATGCAAATATGTACTATGAACCCCAGGTGAGGTATTGTAAATGGTGTTAGGATCCAGGCAGTCTGAAGTGGTGGATGCTAAGGAGGTTTCCTTAGGGCAGCCCTGGAAGAAAGAAGCCACTGGCTGCCTGTGGAGATTGAGGAAGAGCCCAGAGAAAAGCTACTGTCAAAGGCAAGAGAGAGGGAAGAAGATTTCTTAGCAAAAGACAAAGAGATGCTGATCTCAGAGGCAAGTCAGATGAATATGAAAGTAGTTCCATTTAGATCTCAAAACAATAGGGCTCAAGTCAGGAAGAAAATGATTCTTGTAAATCATGGGTTCTCTAATCTCAGCTGGATGGATGGGGGATGTATTAACAAAAGCAGCTTTTACCTCCATGGATTATGATCCAATTGGTCTGGAGGTTGGCAGGAAGATTTTTAACTAGTCCTCTGGCCTCATAAAGATTCTGAAACAAATGGTCTGCAGATAATACTTTGGGAAATGCTAATAGATTAAAGGTGATAGTTTGGGTTGGCTTGGAGAATGTGCGTGCCTGTGTGTGTGTGTGTGTGTGTGTTTGGGAGCAAGCCTACTAATACCTTGAGGCTTAGGATCAAAAAGAGGTGTGACAACAGAGAGAGCCCCAAAGGGACAAGCTATTGTGTTGAATCTATAGAAACAAACTAAAAACAGGAGACCACACTCGTGATACTCCCTAAAGGGGAATGTAGATTATGCCATAAAATTCCCTTCTACGGGCATTTGGACCAACTGAAAGTAGCTTTGAACAGGGGAACTACAAGAAGGAAGCACAGAGAAAAATGGTCAAATGGAGAGTTGAAGACCCATGAATATTCTATTTCAAATTATTGGGAAGTGATCATCAAGCATAAACCTGGAGGAGAATACACATTGCTGTGTTTAGAAAATGTTTGAGCTGTAGTGTATAATAATATCACATTAAAGAAGTAAAGAAAGCCTGATGTTTGATGAAATGTATTTTATATAGAAAACTATAGCCCTCAAAGTAATAACATCAGACATGTGCCATAATAACAATGTATGTATCACAAAATAAACATATTGAAGTAAATGACATCGCAGTAGCAGAAGCCATTGGTACTGAGATTATTGATTTCACCTGCCTTTAAAACTTTAGTGACAGTAATAAGCTCTCAAATCATCTTTAATATTTTTGGTTTTTTTCTACTTTATGCTGAAAATTCTTCAATTAAAAAAAATATTTCACATTCCCTATCATTGGGGCACTAGTCTCTCAGGATGTTCATAAATTCCTTTGAGAATCTGATGAGAACCAAAGACCATATCCCTGAGAGAAAAGCCCATGTATAGAAACTACATATTTGTCATACACTTTTGGGAGATTTAGGGATATCCTCTAGAGTGCATCCCTGGTGGCTCAGATGGTAAAGAATCTGCTTGCAATGGAGGAGAGCCAGGTTTGATCCCTGGGTCAGGAAGATCTCCTGTAGAAGGGAATGGCAACCCACCCTAGTATTCTTGTCTGGAGAATTCCATGGACAGAGGAGCCTAGCAGGCTACAGTCCATGGGGTTGCAAAGAGTTGGACATGACTGAGCAACTAACATTCAGAGTGCATCTATGGAAGATCAGTAGTCCAGATGGCTTATATTAAGAAATCCTGCCTCAGAGACTGTCAACACAACAGAGGAGGCCTTGAAGAAGTTGCGAAAGTCCTGGTCATTGCTGACATTGGACTTAGCTGCTAGAGAGAAAAATTGATAGTAAAAAGAGGACAAGAGGGCAGGTACACGTGTAGTTTTATAGCACTGGATCCTTAAGCTGGGTAAACATGTGGGGCTAGAGCTGATTCTTGTCAGAGTATATACGACCAATGTTCTAAGTCCTTAATTCTTAATTCTCCTATGTGAGGCCAAGATCAGTAGCCATTCAGGAAAATAGTCTCTAAGATCCTACTTTAATGTCTTACTGACTGTCATGTGGTACCTACTTGGCACAAGAAATATAGGCAGGTTGTAAATACTGATCTAGCCAACTCCAGAGTGTAGCGAGTGGTGCTCAGTGAGTACTGGATACCCAGCTAGGCTACTTTTAGCGGCGAAAGGCATTATTAGCTTGTGTGTAATGTGATCACTTCAGAGTGTGAAATGTTGGTTTTCCTATCTGAAGCTGAACATCTGTTAGGGCCCTGATTTTGGAGATAGTACTTTTCCTGTGTAGCCTCTAGACCACAGAAGCCCAGTTGGCCATCTTCCATTAATGGGTACCTGACGTGCAATTTGGGGAAGTAGGTGTTTTCGGTTGAAAGTTCATGCCTTTGTTAATGTACTGTCCACTTGGACGGTGATAGGGACTTAGGCAGGGCATGGAGATTTACCCCAAATTCATCTCTTTAAACTGGTCAACTCTGTTGAAAGTGATAAAACCGTACAATCATGTCATGTTAAGAGATTGGGGAGATAGAGTATAGGGAGGGGAATTGCACCGTCTTCAACCCTCCGGAGAAAAACTATGTACAACTGGCTTAACACATTGTGAAATTAGTGAAATTGTGATATTGAATCAGGCTTCTCTTGGTTTGGCATAATGTAAGGATTATACATCTTTCTTTGAGGTAGAATAGGAAAATCTGTAACAAATACCAATATATATTTAAGTAATTAGTGTACTTCACCTTCTACAACCATTTTAATTATTGTAAACCCATGACTACAGCTCCTGCCAATTTCAACTCAGTGTATTCAATGTGTTTTTAGATGTATTCTGTGTATTTTATTATTATTATTTTTGGTCATGCCCATACTGTGCAGGATACAAGTTCCCTGACTAGGGATTGAAGCCATGCCCTCTGCATTGGGAGCATAGAATCTTAGCCACTGTACTGCCAGGGAAGTCCTCCTTAAGTGTATTTTAATTTAATACTTTTGCATGTGTGCCTGGTCAGTCGCTTCAGTTGTGTGTGACTCTTTGTGACTCTATGGACTGTAGCCTGCCAGGCTCCCCTGTCCATAGGATTCTCTAGGCAAGAATACTGGAGTGGGTTGCCATGCCCTCCTCCAGGGAATCTTCCCGACTGAGGGATTGAACCCAAGTCTCCTGCCTCTCCTGCATTGCAGGTGGATTTTTTTAACCTACTGAGCTACCTGGGAAGGCCCTAATACATTTAATGCATTTAAATAATATTGCGTCATAGAATTCTCAGTTATAGCTCAGAAAACAGGAATATCCCATGTGCTCTAAAGGCCACTGGCAAACTCTTCTTCCCCTTTTCTCCTGCAGATTGCTTCCCCTGCTTCAGCATTCTGCCTAGCAACCTAATTGCTGATGTGGGAAACTGACTGACATTTGTCTTTTTCTCCATACTTTTCCTTTCTTTTCAGAGGTTCCTTTGAAAAGTAGAATCCCTACTTTTCCTTTGTTTTCCTTAGTGCTATTCTAGCTGCCTCCTTCTTGAGCACTAAAAATAAAAATAAAAATAGATACACATATCTTATCATGAAGCTTTTTCTCAGTTGCCACAAAAAATTCTACCGGTCTTTGTTCCAGTCTTGAGCTGAAAATGATCTCAACCATGATTGAGAAATATAAGAATATCTGTGATTAATCCTTCTAACAAAGGAGGGCCATGAATTGGGATTCAAATTTAAATAATGTAAGACCATTGTCCTCTGCTGCAAATACCCTTAAAGAGTTCAGAAATCCCTTTTGGTATACTTTTTTGGGGGATAAAACCTGACTTTCCTCAAGCTCCAATAACTTTGGACTGTAACTTGCTGTAATTTATATCAATAGTCTCACTCACTCTCTCTCTTCCTCTGGCTGTAATAAGGAAGTAGAAGAGGGTGTTGGACTTATATACAGGAAATAGGAGGGGAAAGACAGAAAAACCTTACATGTTGACAGTACCACAATTTCCTACATTTGTTGATATGACAAATGATATTGTCACTCTATTTCTATACACAAACTATCTGGTAATATTAGAAATATCTGTAATGATGTTGACTTTATAATGGGCTTCCCTGGTGGCTCAGAGGTAAAGAATCTGCCTGCCATTGTAGGAGACATGTGTTCGATCCCTGGGTTGGGAAGGTCCCTCGGAGAAAGAAAATAGTAACACACATTTGTAACAAATGTAGCATATGCTTTTAACCTAAATATACATGTATATATTTTATTTATGAGTGTTTAGGTTTTCACATATTAAAAACACCGTCATGCTAGTGCTTTCCCTCCAAAATATGCAGAAACTATAGAAAGGCGCTTAAACATTGCTTCTTAACATAAGAGAAATATAGCTGATGATTAAATGGATCACTTGAATTAATGATGGGCAAACAACTTTGCTGACTCCCATAGGTATCTTTTCTTCCTTTTTGTTCTCTACATTTCAGGAAAAGAGTTTTCAACATATAGAATATGGCAATGTTTCTATTAAATTCTAGAGCCATGAAAATACACAGGCAGTTTTGGCATCGTGACAGGGAAGTTCTACGTAAAACTTGGACCAAACGTTGAAAACCCAAACCAATAGTTTTGGATTTCCCCAAGGGCTACCCATTTGATATGTCATCCAGGAAAGACCCAACACATACAGATGTGGAAGGAAAAACAAAAGTTTTGTCTTCCAACAGGGGCTAGACTCTTGTGGTTTTCAGTTTAGAAACTAAATTGTGCAATTGCACTCATGAAAAAAAGTCACCAGCCTTTTCAGCTTAAGCTCATGTTCAACTCTTTCTTCTGACCTGTGACCAGTCAATCTTATGAAGTTATATTATCCTGAAGCTCCCTCAGATTTATTGTTCTTTTCTTTAGAGGGCTGAAGTGATCATATTTAAAATTTTTCCTACATTTACCCTGTTTGGAATTTTCAGTGTTAGTGCTCCTTTATATATTTGGTCATGACTGGTTTTATTTCTCAACAGGTATGTATTTCATTATTTTACCTACTGATTATAATTGTTTGTTTCTTTTGCTAATTTTGAGAGTGCTTAATGATTCTTACATACTAGATCTTTAACAAAGTAATTACAAAAATGTAGGGTAAATAACAAAGCAAATTCACTTGCCTTCAAAGAGTTTGATGAACGCTTCGAGTTCATCAGAGTTTGTTTAAGAGTTTGATGAACTTTTAAATTATTATCAAGTTTTTCCTTTTCCTATAAAATAAAGGCCAAAGTACAATGTATAAATAATATCTCCAGTCAGGGAAAAAGAGTTGAATGATCTTTCTACTCACCATGTAATATGCTCTGTTCTAAATTATTATTTTAAATTACTTTAGGTAGCTATGGAAAGGCCATTCTTTTAAGAAAAATTGCAAGTAACTGGGTAGTCTGAAGGAATAGCCTTAAAATGTTCTTATCCTGTGACTGCTTCTAAGAATTGATCCTAAGAAAACAGCAAGTGTTTTACTATAAAAGCAAAGCTTTTCAACACAATAATTTTTTGAAGAATGTTTAATAGGTGAGAAAAAAATCAGAGTTTAAAATCATATATTTTTATTTAAAAAGGTTTATATATTCTTACGTGAATTCAGAATGTGAAGTAGCTAAACCAGTATGTTAAAAGTTATCATCTAGTGTATGATAAAATTCTATATGGTTTTTATGTTTCCTATATTTTCTGTGATTTGCATATATTATTTTTATAATAAAAAGGAAAAAATCTTTTAAAAGAAAGTCAATTTATGGTGTGAGGTTAATAGTGAAACTAGTAAAATGATTTTGATGTGAGAATTATTTTGACATCTTGAAGAAAACCTAATGCTTGATAGTCCTAAGCCTATAATTAAATTTTATCTTTTAAGACTTAAATGATCTTTAGCTCTAAAGGGATTTCAAGTTTCTTTTATCTTGAACCTTGAAAATCACTTTTATGAGAGATGTTAGAGTTATTAAATAGGTTTATGTTTTTAAAATAAGAGAATTAGCTTTAACTAGTATCAGAATTTAAGTAAAATACACGATATTCAAATGATGAATATAGATGTTTATCTAAAAGTTTTTTAACATGGGAAAAGATTCCCAGAGAGATCCTTTAAGAAGCACATATTCCTTATGTATCTTAAATATTTAATTTAGAAATAATTGACTTCCAAATATTTTGAAAGATACCTACTAGGCAAATCATTTGCTATAAAGTAACAAAATTATCTTGTAGTCCTTCATGACCGTTTTTCTGCACATTAACAAATATCTTAAAGTTTATTAGTTTCAAATGCTAAATATTATTTCAAATGCTTTAACATTTATTTGAAAAGTTGATAAGTGAAGGAAAGCATTTTCCTTTAAAACATGAATGAAATCTCCTGTTTGACTGCATAATATTTCTGATCACATTTTTGTTTGCTTTTGTTTGTGCTTCTCTCTGGCTTTGGTTTAACAGTAATTCATGGTTATGTTAGACAAGTTATGGTTCATGAGACACACAACATATCAGTTAGCAGAGCTTTCAGCTGCAAGTTGCACGATGCCTGACAGTAGCTTACAAAAAATCTGGATTCATTTCTCCCTCATAGCCAGAAGTCTGGAGGTCTGTGTTCCTGCCCCTGGTTCAATGGCTCGATGATAGTGCCTCTGCAGTTTTCCTATGTGTCATCATAGCTGCAAGATGGCTCCCGCATCTTCCAGGCTTGTGCCTCCATTAAGTCATAGAGTTGGGTGAAGGTAAAAAGTAGGCTGATCTGGCAGTGGCTGTTGTATTTTCCAGGACAACAAGAGTTTTCCCAGAGATCTCCTAAACAGATATCAACTATCTTGTCATTGCTAGGATTGGGTTACTTGCCCAGCCCAGTTGTGAGAAAGGTGAGGAAACAGGAAGTAGAATTGTTACATAATTGTCTTAGGCTATGCATTCCCAACAGGGAGGCAAGTGAGGAGTGTAGTAGGATGAGGTATGGGTAGGGATGGGGTGAGGGTAGATGGGATGATGATGATAATAACTCCTATGGGGGAGAATTGTTTATTGGTGAGAAGGAGGGGCAGAAAAAAGATATTACTTTTTTTATATATAAAGCACAGGTATGCATGCAATACATAGAGTACATTTATGATATTAAATTTTAATAAGTGACATGATTAGGAAAAAAGTGTCTAAAAATGCTTTGAGGCAAATGATAATGAAAAAAAGGTTGAGAAATGGTGGGTTAGGCCAAGCATGTTCCATTACCTAAGGTCTTGCACATTGTCTTGCAACAAAATTGAATTCTATTTTTAAGGAAATATTATTGATATATTTGGCTGCACCAGGTCTTAGTTCCGACACGCAGGTTCTTTGATCTTCCTTGTGATTTGTGGGGTCTTTAGTTGTAGCATATGAAGCCTAATTTCCTAACTAGAAATTGCACCCGGGCCCCTTGCATTGGGAGTGTGGAGTCTTAGCCATTGGGCCACTAGGGAAGTCCTGGATTCTATTATTAATGACAAAGAGAGGCTCGGATATTGAGTAGAAAACTAACAATGCCTGCCACAGATAATGTCATAAATTAAATTAAGGAACAACTTACATTATCTTGTAATTGGTGATCTTCTCTCACTGGATTGGCAATTTCCTAAGAATGGGAATTGTGTTGTATTCATCTTTGTATAGACTCCCCCAGTATATATATATTGTATGTTGAGTGGAAAAAACCATTTTACTTGTTTTAAAGCTGGACCAATCACCCTAGGCATTAATTTGAACTTATTTCCCCACCCAAAAGCCTTCAGTAGCTTTCAGTTTCTTACAGGCATAAGGTCTACCTTCTCATTCTCTTTTCCTATCATTTCCTCAACTCTAGTCTAGGGTCCAGGCATGCTGATCCACTTTGTTCTTAAGCACCTCTTTGCTCTCAGTCCTCTGTGCTTTTGCACAGGCCAGTCCCTTTCTTGTTACCCTTCCAAATCCTCTCCCCTTGAGACTCTAGTCTAAGTCACTTCCCCTGGGAGTCCTTAGGCAGTTCCACTTGCCGAGAAGACCTTTTCCTTCGTCTCCAACCTTTTTAATCCTTCTCCTCAAAACCTAGTTTAAGTCCTGCTTTCTTGCAAGTTCTTTCATTTTTTTTTAATTAAAAAAGTTAAAAATTGGAGGGTAATTGCTTTACAATGTCGTGTTGGCTTTTGCCATACAACAACATGAATCACCTATGATGAGAAGGAAATAGCAACATTTGCCTAGAGAATCCCATGGAGAGAGGAGCCTGGTGGGCTACAGTCCATGAGGTCGCAAGCCTCATATATATATATATATATATGGGCTTCCCTCATAGCTCAGTTGGTAAGTCACCTGCCTACAATGCAGGCGGCCCAGGTTCAATTCCTGGGTTGAGAAGATCTCCTGGAGAAGGAAATGGCAACCCTCTCAGGTATTCTTGCCTGGAGAATCCCATGGACAGGGGAGCCTGGCAGGCTACAGTCCTCTGGATCACAAGAGTCCAACACGACTTAGCGACTAAACCACCAACCACTACCACCACCACCCTTCCCTTTGCACATTGTTTACAGTGCCCCCAGCCCATGCACATTTCCATCCTTTTTTCTTTTCTTCCCCTTCCTTTTTTTTTTTTTTTTTGAATAATTCCTATTCTTTTAAAATCCTAGTGTTTATGATCTGTTTCACTCTTTGGTGTACTTAATTAATTGTGTGTGTGCACGTGCGCATGTGCACATGTGCACATGTGTGCTCAGTTCTGTCCAACTCTTGCGGCCCCATGGCCTGTAGCCTGCTAGGCTCCGCTGTCCATGGAATTTTCCAGACAAGAATACTGGAGCAGGTTGCCATTTCCTACTGTAGTGGATCTTCTTGACCCAGGGATCAAAACTGTGTCTTACATCTCCTACACTGGCAGAATTCTTTAGCACTGTGCCACCTGGAAAGCCCCAATTAAGTAATTAAGTGTAGTGGTAAAGAACTCACCTGCCAATGCAGGAGACATAAGAGACTCAGGTTCTGACTCTGGATCGGGAAGATCCCCTGGAGAAGGAAATGGCAACACTTGCCTAGAGAATCCCATGGAGAGAGGCGCCTGGTGGGCTACAGTCTCAGACCTATTGAATGTGAATGTCCCTGTGAGGTGCCCAGGAAAACATTTTAAACAACCTCTAATTTTGAGGATGCTCACATTTGGGGATCTCTGACTTTACCTCCTGGACATTGATCAGTTTATCTGTAAACTGAGGGAATTCCCTGGTGGTGCAGTGGTTAGGACTTGGTGCTTCACTGCTGTGGCTCTGGGTTCAATCCCTAGTTGGGGAGTTAAATCCTACGTGGCATGACCAAAGGAAAAAAAAATTTTAATCGTAAATTGAGAATAATGATACTTCCCAGGGCTAATGGTATATCACATCACTCTGGGGCAAGTGCAGTGAATAAATACCAAGTGTTTCTTTAATACTGTAGTCAGTATTATATTATACTGAAACTCCAGTACTTTGGCCACCTCATGCGAAAAGTTGACTCACTGGAAAAGACCCTGATGCTGGGAGGGATTGGGGACAGGAGGAGAAGGGGACAACAGAGGATGAAAGGCTGGATGGCATCACTGACTCGATGGACATGAGTTTGAGTAAACTCTGGGAGTTGGTGATGGACACAGAGGCCTGGCGTGCTGCGATTCATGGGGTCGCAAAGAGTCGGACACAACTGAGCGACTAAACTGAACTGATAATACAGATCAGTATTATAAACCAGTGATCCTCAGCTACAGATTGGACACTTGATTTTGAGATGAATTAGAATTCCTCAGCTTTCTCTATTCCCCATGCAGCATTTAGTACAATGCCCAGCACGTAGTTAGAGTGCAGTACATATTGGAGGAATGAGCACATGAATGGTGTTATTGAGAATTGAGATCAATGACACTTCAGATTATCAGTCTGCAGACAGTACTGGAGACTGGTAGGCCACCAGGGCTATTCCAGTTTAGGAAGCGCCTGGATGTAGAAGGGAATGACCCAGAGAATGGGATTAATGACCAATAAAAGATATCTTCCAGTGTCTTACCTCTCTTTGTATAGAGTTTTTGCTTTTTTGTGAAAATTTCTCCTCCTCCAACCAAAAGTGGCTTTGACCATAGAATAAGACTTGAACACATTCTTATAAATATGAAAACTGTAAAAAGGGCTTTACCTGCCAAGGATATTTGCATTCTAACAAAGCACTGAACCTCTGGAGAAAGGGCTGTTTCAATGGTGGGAGGATGTGCAGCAGGGAGGGGAATTCCCATCACCCAGATGTCCCCTGTGGAGGCGGTACCTTCTGGTAGGGCTGTCCCCTGAAGGGCACGGGCTGTGCCTGCTGTACCAGCTGATTGGGAAGCCCATGTATCAGACTTTCTTGCAGGGGATCCTTATCATCAGGATGGCAGCTACTACTGGTAGACTGGGAAGCTGCTTCCTTTGCCATCTCCTTGTGGCTCACTGAACTGGGCCTCTGGATGATCCCAGATGGAGAATTGTGCTGGGGATATCTTACAACATGCTTCTGAATTACTGTCCTCCTTAAAAATGAGGAGCCCAGAACGGTCAGTTCTATGCACGAGAAGCAGTGATGACTCATAGTTGAAAAGACACTGGAATTCAGCCTGGAGAATATCATTAAAAGGAGAAGATGGGATAACAGATCTTGCATGTGGCACAGAAAGGAAGTCCTCTGTCTCTTTCTGTGCCCCATGATGCAAAAAGAAAAAAAGAAATTACCTACTGATTGTTAACTGTGTGGTAGTCAAGTTTCCTGGGACTTGACTTTAGAAAAATAACAAGTGTGGGGAATTCCCTTGCAGACCAGTGATTAGGACTTGTGCTCTCCCTGCCAAGGGCTGGGGTTCAGTCCTTGGTTGGGGAACTAAAATCCCACAAGCTGATTGGTGCAACAAAAAGTTTTAAAAAAAATAGCAAGCATGAGCCTCACTCTTCTAGTTCCTGATTGCACACATACACGCACATGTGCACCGGACTAGTCCAGCTTCATAGGAAATGGAATACTGAAGAGTTCATGAGGAGGTTTGTAAATTTAATCTTACAAGGTAAGCACTTTGGGCATAATAAACCCCAAAGAAGTGTTCTGATGGATGTCTGCATGAGATATGTGAGTGTTGTAAGATACAGACATAATGTACAAGTGAAGAGGTGGTTAGAGGAAGATGGAATGAATTTAGGGGATTATCCTCTGTTGCATTTCAGTTCACTTTGGAATTATGAATTTGAGACACTGGCTAATGCTGATATCCTGGGGTTTCTTTTGGAAACTTACTATTGTCTCTTGTAAGTAATTTCAGGTAGGCTTGTATCATTAAGGCAAGACTTGGGTAGCCTAGTACAAGAAGATGACTAGACAGTCATCTTCTGAGAAGATGGATTTATACGAAGAGCTTGACCAGAAAAAAGAGTTGGTGACCCATGGAAACGTACAAAACAAGCAAGTCCGAGAACTGTACTGGGGCAGTGACCTTCCATGCATTGTCGAAGGACAGAGAATCATAGCTAATAGACTTCCTCTTTTAGGATCCATTCACAAGACCATGTTCTTCCCTGGTGGCTCAGACGGTAAAGCATCTGCCTACAATCCAGAAGACCCGGGTTGGATCCCTGGATCGGGAAGATCCCCTGGAGAAGGAAGTGGCAACCCACTCCAGTAATCTTGCCTAGAAAATCCCACGGATGGAAGAGTCTGGTAGGCTACAGTCCATAGGGTCACAAAGAGTCAGACACTACTGAGAGACTTCACTTTCACTTTCACAAGACTATAGAGATGAAGAGAGCCTTAGGCTAAAGCATGCCCTTGACCTTTCTGATACTCGTTAACAAAAGGAAATACGTTCCGTAAATCCTAACAGTGGTAATCACCTCTATTACACAAATAGCCTCTTTCCCTAGAATCTGAGTCCCCCCATCGAGAGATTTTTCTACCATGTTGAGCAAGGCAGTCTCGGCACCATCCACACTTCACTGGAATATTCCAAAGTGTGTGTTTGTTTGCTTGCTTTGTTTTCACTTGAGTGGTATCTGAAAGAGGGATGAGGAGTTCCAGACTGAGTAAGAAAGAAACAGACTCAGTGAGACCTGCTCATCTGGCAGATGAGGTGACTGTGGTGGGGGGTAGGGGGAGGTCCTGGACTGGTCCTGGTCATTTCATTAGTCTGATTCTGACCCAAGATCTGGGTCTCCTGTGTCATACTTTCTTGAAAGTGACCACAGTATCTGGTGATATAGCAAATGCTATTTCTATCCAGGAAGATGCATTTATATTTCCAATATGCATTTATATTTTCTTTTACAGAGTCATGAGGTACTTTTACAACTCCCTCTTCTTATAGAAGAAGTGTATATATATATATATATATATATTTTTTTTTTTTTTTTTTTACTATGCCATGTGGCATGTAGGATCTTAGTTCCCTGACCAAGGATCAGTCCCGCATCCCCTGCAATGGAAGTTCAGAGTTTTAACCACTAGACTATCTGGAAAGTCCTTGGAAGCAGTATATGTTTTAAAAGGAAATTTGGAAAACATAGATAAGCACACAAAAATCTGTGATTGTACCAATCAGCACATCATTAACGTGGATTTAGCTTCCTATTCCTTTCTCTAATTTTTCTGAAAAATCAGGATCATGTTGTATACACTGTTTTGAACTTGCTTTTTTTTTCATGTATCAGTGTTGTCATATACATATTTTTCTAAAATTATAAGGAATTCAATATTAAAAACATGTGTTTTCCTCCTTTGAAAAGTTATTCTTTGTGGCAAGTTGTCTTGTGTTTAAGAAGTTAAAACAAACGAGGGCCAAAATGAGTAGAAATGGCAAGTCCATTCTGCAGGGAGTATTTTCTGGAAATCCTTGCTATTAGAAACAGATTTAGGATGAGGCCTCCTCTCATGCATGTTGATAATACCTGTGTGGAGGTGGGAGAGGTGGCCTAAAGGATGAACACCAAACTCCAGGTAGGAGCTCTGGATAATCTAGAGAGAGCCACGAGTTACCATGCCAAGAGACGATGTTTATCCAGTCCCGCTCCCTGCTAGGACCTGATCATTTTACCGTCATGGGGATCACTTTTACAGGGCCTGGGAAATTCTCAGTGTGGAGATTTGGGAGGCAAATGAGTGACATGGCCAATGGCTGATTTTTGTGCTAAGAAAAGCCATGAGGAGGCCTTAGAGAACTGAGGGATTTTGTGGGGTCTAAGTGACATTCCCCGTTGAGCCTTTCTGACACCTTGCCTACCTAGTTGTTCTGCTGTCGTGGTCTGTAAATGGGCTGGGCATTTTCTCCAATCAGTCTCTGAAAACTCTCTAGAGTGCAAAATGTTAACAGGTTCTTTCTGTCACAAGTTAGGCCAGTGGACACTAAATTGGACTGGTACATGTTCCCAGGAAAAGAAGTGCAAATTCTCTTTCTATCTGGTGTACTGCTAAGATGGGCGCAACTGAACACTGTCTTGAAATCAGACACCTGTCAGGGCCCCCCATGCTTTGTTTGGCAAATGTGCCAGGGCTGAAGGCTTTTTAGTGCCCGTGCCTCTGCATCACGGGTGGTTTCCCAAAGAATCTGCCTGCCAATGCAGGAGACTCAGGAGACACAAGGTCGATCACTGAGTCAGGAAGATCCCATGAAGAAGGAAGCAGCAATCCACTCCAGTAATCTTGCCTGGAAAAGTCCATGGACAGAGGAGCCTGGTGGGCTATATATAGTCCAAGGGGTCACAAAAGAGTTGGATATAATTGAGCATGCAAGCCTCTGTGTCAAGGTAGGAGGTGGAAAAGGAAAGATAGTCAAATACAGGTGAGAAGAAAAGTCAGGAAAGGGTATCGGAGGCAGGAAGGTTGAAACATCTGCCCCTCCATGCTCTCCTCTACTAACATTTGCTCTCAAAGCAACAGCAGGGTTTAAAAGCATTGATTCCAACTTTGAGAGTTCTACTGTAGGTAAAACAGCATTGCATGCTACAAAGAGATTGTTCATGAAAGGAAAAGCCCATCCATGTGGCAGAATTCATTTTTGTCTTATTTTAAGAAACTGCCACAGCTGCCCCCACCTTTAGCAACTACCACCCCAATCACTCAGCAGCCATCAACGATGAGGGAAGACTCTCCATCAATAGAAAGTTTATGACTTGATGAGGGCTCAGATTATGGTTAGCATCTTTTAGCAATAAATTATTTTTTGATTAAGGCATGTGCATTACTTTTAGACATAATGCTATTGCACACTTAATAGACTTACAGTATGAGTCTGAGTGAACTCTGGGAGTTGGTGATGGACAGGGAGGCCTGGAGTGATGCAATTCATGGGGTTGCAAAGAGTTGGACATACTGAGTGCTTGAAACGAACTGAACTGAACTGAACTGAAGTATAACTTTAATATGCAGTGAGAAACCAAAAAATTCATGTGACTCACTTTATTGCCATATTTGCTTACTGTGGTGGTCTGGAATCCAAATCCACAATATCTTTGAGGTATTGCCTGAAAATCTGCTGATAAAGAAAAAATTAATTAAGAAAAGCACCAGGGAGTAAAGAATAGTATGCTATAGTTTGTATATTAAAAAAAAGAGCAAATGTGTGTCATAATTACACATATTCATTCATACATATATGTTTGTGAATACATGTCATAATGTAATAGCTTTGGGAAAATGCATAAAATACTTCATATAGTAGTTGTCTCTGGGAAAATGGCCTGAGGCCCTGGAGGGCAGGCAGAGGAGGGAGATGTATTTTTCACTTTTGTCCTCTTTGAGTTTTACAATAGATATGTATTATGTATTCAAAAGGTAAACATAAGATTACACTCAAAGATTACATGTGAGCTCAAATAAGGGAGAAAAATAATGCCTGTGAGGAGTTTCAGGAAGGCCTCCTAGAGGAGGTGGCATCTGAGCTGGGCTCTGGGACAGGCAGAATTTTACCAGGAAGAGTCAGAGCAGGGAAGAAGGTATTTCAGGAGACCAGAGCAGCACACTTAAGATTGAAAGTGAAAGTAAAAGTTGCTCAGTTGTGTCTGACTCTTCGCGACCCCTTGGACTTTACAGTCCATGGAATTTTCCAGGCCAGAATACTGGAGTGGGTAGCCTTTCCTTTCTCCAGGGGATCTTCCCAACCTAGGATTCAAACCCACGTCTCCCACATTTCAGGTGGATTCTTTACCAGCTGAGCCACAAGGGAAGTCAGGAAAGACAGGGAGAGTTGGGGGATGTTACACAATCTGGAGGCAGCAATGGCTTGGTGCAGTGGGGCTGAGGAAGAGGAGAAAGGTAATGAGAGAGATGGTGGAAGGAGGTTATTTATTTTATACAGGCAATGGCACCCCACTCCAGTACTCTTGCCTGGAAAATCCCATGGATGGAGGAGCCTGGTAGGCTGCAGTCCATGGGGTTGCTAAGAGTCGGACATGACTGAGAGACTTCACTTTCACTTTTCACTTTCATGCATTGGAGAAGGAAATGGCAACCCACTCCAGTATTCTTGCCTAGAGAATCCCAGGGATGGGGGAGCCTGGTGGGCTGCCGTCTAGGGTTGCACAGAGTCGGACACGACTGAAGTGACTTAGCAGCCATGCAGAAATAAGCCATTTACAAATTGGCTTCAGTGTCCCTTTAAAAATGGTCTCCCTCCTGTGCTTCAGTCTCAAAAGCTGACTTTCTGCCCTCCAGTTACACAAACCCTTCTCCTATGCACACCTGGACACTGGCCACTTCTCTCTGGATGCTGTCCACCAATCCCATTTTCTCCCCCATTCTGCAAGACCTATCTCAAATGTCACTCCTTTCTGCCTCTTCCAGCCCCACCATCCTGGAAGATTTAAGCACTCTGGCCTCAGCCTTCTCTTGGCATTTTGCATTTATTATGGCATTTGTCCATTTAAATTTTAATTTTTTTTTCTGGGAGGAAGCTGTGCGTGAGATCATTTGTATGCAGAAGGTTGCTTCTTTTCTCTCTAATTTAGAATTTTTTTCTCTAAGATCTCAGTTATATGGGGCCTTATTATGATGAAGAACAGCCATACCGGCTACCTTTCCATGGTCATCTCATTACTTCTTCCTAAGAATTCATTTCTTCTGTAGAGAACAACCTCAACAAAGAAGTGAGGGTCAGAGTCATTAACAAAATAGGAAAAAACTTTTTTCAAAAACAAAAAACCTCTAGGCCTAAGCTAAACTATATTAACATTTTCTTTATTATCTTCTGTCCCCATTAAGCTCTTTAAAAGAATTCCTAATTTAAAGGCAATTAAAGTCAGATATCCTGTCATCTGTTTTCAGACTTCTATGGATTTGGAACTTAATAGAACATTATGTATGCATAAGCAATAAATTAAACAGTTAAAAGAATAATTTTGCTCTGGACTATCTTGATAGTTTCAGGTTCATTAGGAAGTTGTTTCTCCCAGATTCTGTAAGACCTCCATCAGAAGTTGAGCATCCAAGAAGACAGTTAATCCCACTGTTGTGTATTATAGCTGTAATATAATCAGTATGGGAAGTATAAACATTGATATCCCAAAAGGGGATTTTAAAAAACCTAAGACAGGCTGTACAAACCTGTGTTCTTAGGTTATTCCTCTTTGTTCTTCTTCTCCTTTAGACAACTTAGGGAGTAACTGGGCTTCCCTTGTAGCTCCGTTGGTAAAGAATCTGCATACAATGCAGGAGACCTGGGTTCGATTACTTGGGAAGATCCCTTGGAGAAGGAAATGGAAACCCACTCCAGTATTCTTGCCTGGAGAGTCCTAAGGACTGTAGCCTACCAGGCTCCTCTGTCCATAGGGTCGCAAGAGTCGGACACGACTTAGTGACTAAACTACCACCAGGGAGTAACTGCTGTGCCCTTAGTAGTTTATCTGTAGAGTGACATGTATTGGATGACTGGAATTCATAGTAAGCCTCATTGTGTCCACCATTGCACAGATACTTTTCCTCTGCACAGACCCATTGTACCCATGGTACCTTGTAAGAGGTTTGTACCTCTTAATCCCCTTCACCTGTTTCACCCCTACTCCTATCCTAATGCATTCTGGCCATTCTGGACACTCAGGGGCTTCAGACCAGACTTGTAGATTTCTTTTTCTATATAAATGAGATTCTTTAATGAATTGTTCAACTGGTTTTTTTAAAGTTACTAATATCTCATGGGTATTCTTCTTGTGCAATACATACAAGGAAAACCTAATTCTTTTTAAAATTCAAAATATAGTTGAAGTAAAATATTATGTTGGGAGAAGGCAGTGGCACCCCACTCCAGTACACTTACCTGGAAAATCCCATGGACAGAGGAGCCTGGTAGGCTACAGTCCATGGGGTCGCAAAGAGTCGGACACGACTGAGCGACTTCACTTTCACTTTTCACCTTCATGCATTGGAGAAGGAAATGGCAACCTGCTCCAGGGTTCTTGCCTGGAGAATCCCAGGGACAGGGGAGCCTGGTGGGCTGCCGTCTATCGGGTCACACAGAGTCAGACGCGACTGAAGTGACTTAGCAGCAACAGCACAATACTATGTTAATTTCAAGTGTACTACATAATGATTTGATATTTGCATACATTGTGAAGTGATCCCCACCATGAGTCAAGTCTGGTAACTATTCTGTCCCCATATAAAGTTATTACAATGTTGTTGACCATTGTTCTACTTAGTATCACATTCCTGTGATTTGTTTTATAACTAGAGGTTTGCACCTCTTAATCCCCTTCACCTGTTTCACCCCCACTCCTATCCTAATTCTTTTTAATGCTGTATTGGATTTCATCGAATGGATATGGCAGGATTAATTTAACCACTGACTTATGATGGAACTTTTAGTTATTCTCAGTTCTTTTTTTTGCTGTTGTGAATAATGCTGCAATAAAATTCTTGCACATATATCTTCACTACTTGTATATATAGGTACAACAAAACAATGCATTTAAAGAATTGGAATTGTTGGGTTAAAAGGTATATGCATTTAAAATTTTGATAGCTACTGGCAGGGACATACCAAGGACATGGGGGTGGAAGGGGTCCACCCCAGGTATAGGCAATAAGGGAGTGAATCATCTGTCAAGAATTTAAAGACAATAATAAAATCAATGTGGGTCTGCTTTTTGTTATCACCACGCACTGGTAGTGATAGAGCTGGTGCTTAGGGGAGTGAATGGATTCCATTAGAGCTGACTTCAGGGATATATTGTGATTGCCTATGACACTGCATATTCCTGACTCCTAAACAGTAGATGAGAACTAAAAAATGATAGCACAATGATAAATATGAATATGAAACAGAACTTGATTAACTTTCATTCTGCTATTCTCTGTGACTTTTTAGAGTTTTGTGTTTAGACTTAAAACAGTGAGTAGAGCACAAATTGCAGAGTATAATATTTTTGATTGATAATTACAAGTTTTAGTTCATACACAAAATATTTTACTGCACTCGAATAATACTTTAAAAATTGAAATTTATCTTTGTTATAAACTGTTACTTGTTTATGTTAATGTTAAAGAATGAATCAGGGAAAAAATGATTGTTCCTGACTCTTATACATTATTTTGAAACGAATTTTGCCATGTAGATGAAAGAGGTTAAAAAATGATCAGCTCCAAATGTCAAAAACAATAAATGTGTTGCTGGATTCTGTCAAATTGCCTTCTACAAAGGTGGTGTTCTTCTGTACATCTTCCGGTGGTGTGTGAGAGTGACTGCTTAAGGGAGAGATCTTTCATATGTTGTTAGAAACCAGGCCCGTAGTAAGAAAGAGATCACCCACCAGCAGAAAAACATCTTTCTGAGTCTACCACCTCACCTCCTGCTTTTATTTTAGGATTGTGTCTTAGTCTATTTGAACTGCTATAATAAAATGCCACAGACTATGCAGTTTGTAAACAAGAGAAATTTATTTTTCACAGGTTGAACAGTCTAAGATGATGTCTCTCGTGAATATGATGTCTAATGAGGGCTTGCTTCCTGATTCTTAGACAGTGCCTTCTCACTGTGTCCTCATATGGTGGAAGGGACAAATGAGCTCTCTGGGGCTCTTTAATAATGACAGTAATTCCATTGATGAGGGTTCCACTCACATGGCCTAGTCACCTCCCAAAGTCCTCACCTCCTATAACTATCATCATGAGGGTTAGGTGTCAATTAATTCAATCTGAATTTTAGGGGCACACCAACATCAGGTCATAGCAGATTGCTTAGTTTCATCGAGATGGCAAAGACAGACAGACTTGCCCCAAATGAGAGACAGAGGGAGGGGAGGTAGAGACAGCTCTATGAATGGACTTGGAGGCAAGCCCTCCTCACTAGCTTGTTGTCTTGAGCAAATTACCTTACTTCTCTGTGCTTTAGTTTCCCCAGCTGTAGAATAACTACAGTGGTACCGAACACATAATATTATTGTGATGATGAATGAGTTAATTTTCATAAAGTACTTCAAACAGTATCTGACCAATGCTAAATACCATGTGATTATTGTTATCCTTATTCGCCTAATGGCTTCCCCAGTAGCTCAGTTGGTAAAGAATCTGCCGGCAATGCAGGAGACCCTGGTTCGATTCCTGGATCAAGAAGATCCCCTGGAGAAGGGATAAGCTACCCACTCCAGTGTTCTTGGGCTTCCCTGGTGGCTCAGCTGGTAAAGAGTCCGCCTGCAATTCAGGAGACCTGGGTTTGACCCCTGGGTTGGGAAGATCTCATGGAGAAGGGAATGGCTACCCACTCCAGTTTTCTGGCCTGGAGAATTCCATGGACTGTATAATCCATGGGGTCACAAAGAGTCAGACACGACTGAGTAACTTTCACTTCACATTTATTTACCTAATAGTCAGGTGTGCCGCTAGGCATGGGAGATAGAATTTTTTAATTGCCTTAAAAAAATCCTTCAAACTCTGCACTATTATCCACATCTGACAGTTCTGGTTATGTGACATGCCGGAGGTTATACTATTAGTCGGCGATGAAGATGAAAATCTAACCAAGACCTGGACTCCACAACCCAGGCTCTGTGCAAATTATGTAATATTACCCATTTTATTCTTTGAAAGTGAAACTAAGTCACCTCATTCCATGCAGTGCTCTGGGATAAATTTCTAAGACAAAATACCTTCTTTTATAGTTTGAACAATCTGTAAATTAAGGGTTTACCCTAATTCTAGAAGATGCTGGAAGCCTTAATTATTGCCCCAGAAGAGAGATGATCAGTCTCTCAAAGAAAGGTGATGAGGAAGAGAACATCTGTTTGAAAACGAGTTTTATATTAAAACTGGCAGTTAGCTTTTGAGTAAAAAGCCACCTATTTGAATTATAGATCTATTTACATGGGTTTACATTTTAAAATTGAAACTAAGTATGGGCTATAAAATGTAGATATACATATTTGAAAAAATACAGTGTAGATGGAAAGAGTGCTGACTCAGTGATTCAGTTTCTGGGCCTCAAGTCAGCCTCCAGTAACTAAACCACTTGTCTCAGGGCCTTGATTTCCTCATGGGAAAATGAGTGGGTTGAACCAGATGACCTTTCAGGTATCTAATCGTGCTAAGTTTCTTTCCACAATCAGGACATACTATTTCACATTCTATTTAGTGGTTGCTCAATGATGGGGGAGTACCAGGAGTTTGGGAAGTTCACAGAATTCATGGACACAAAAATATATAAGGAAAAATTGCTACATATGTATTTAAACAAGAAAGGATTAATATCCTTAATCTCAAAAAGATTTTTAAAAATCATCATTTAAGAAATGATGGCCACCTTACTAGAAAAGTAGGCAAAGTAAGTGACTTATGAAAGGAGAAATATGTGGTCAATAAAAGATGAATTTTAATTTTCACTAACCATAAATGAAATGCAAATGAAAACAGATCTAACTGGCAACTATTACCCCCAGTGATGGTTGTGTGATGAAATGAACATATTCATATACGGCTATAGGGTACAAATTGATCCAAGTTTTTCATCTTTCGTATTCTAGTAATTGTGCTCATATCTATTTATACTAAAGAAATAATTGTATATTTGTACAAATTTATTTTTAAATGTTCACTCAGTGTTACTACAGTAAAAATTAGAAAATTTAAGTAATAGTCAATTGCTTAAATAAATAATGCTACATTTGTATAATGAAGTATGACAGTCATTAAAATTATGTTTGAAGAATCTTAATAACATAAGAAATATTAACGATGTAAATGTTAAATAAAAAGCAAAATGCCCAGCTGAATATAAAGTATGATATTAGATTTGAAAAAAAAAAAAGCACACTGAAAAAACGAAACAGGAAAAGGTACACTAATTTCTTGCAGCTTTTGGTTTTAGGTGGTAGTTGCTTTTCTCCTTTAGATCATTTAGAAGGTTCAGTACTTTTCAAATGTTCCATAATGTGGATGAACTACTGGTTTAATCAGGGGAAAAAAAGAATGCAGAGATGATCCAGAGAAAATGAGGGGAAAAGTAAGTCAGAGTGAGAAGGACATCTTCAGTCTGCTTGGATCAGCAAATAAGGGAGGAAATGTTGTTACCATTAATGGTTTGAATATGTGTGTTGAATGATGGAGGTGGTGGTGATGGTGGTGGTGGTGGTAGTTCCGGTGTGGGGGATGGGGGAACCCAAGGATGTGAGGGTTTTCTTTGTTACAGATGATGCTTTAGAGCTGGGAGGTATTTTGGGCTTGGTATAGTCTACTTATATCAGGTAG
The DNA here is from genome assembly GCF_014754425.2 of Oryx dammah. Classification (NCBI taxonomy): domain Eukaryota; kingdom Metazoa; phylum Chordata; class Mammalia; order Artiodactyla; family Bovidae; genus Oryx; species Oryx dammah. The sequence continues at coordinate 58,761,174 of NW_024070187.1, forward strand.
ATTTCATATTTTCCAAGTAAGTAAAGATCAGAACCACTTTAAGTCTAAGGAGGAAACATAAAATCTAAAAGTAGAAACTCCTCACTGCCCCTTCACCTTTTCAGACAAAAAAGACCCCAGCAGGGAGGGTCTGCCTCACATTCAGAGTTACTTTGATTTGTCATCTGGTTTTATGTGAGTAGTCCATTTTCACTCTTGATTTCTTTCTTTTTTTCTTTTTAAAAGTTATTTTCATTATTACTGTTTGCACTTTTGCAAAGAGCTAATTCTGCAGAACTGGAGCAAGGAGGGCCAAGGGAAGTTGGTGAACATAGTTATACCAGTTAGGAAGTACAGGTAACCTCAAAGTAACTTCAAGAGTATCCTTTGGCTAGAGTATTTTCTAAACATGGCCTTTACTTCCCAGAGACAGGTGGTGATGATGTACTGAGATGCAGGTGGAGCTTGTACTTGAAGTTGAAGACTCTCTTTTTATGACTTGGCTGGGAATCCTCACCTGGGCATGGCTTTTCCTCCTCTGTCTCCCTTCCACCAGGAGGCAGGTTCTAAGCCTCTGCACTGCCTATGTTTATGTAATCTGTTATTTGATGGATCAATTTTCCTTCAAATACTTGAATAAGTCACTGTGGCACAAAGTATACTTTTTATTTTTTAGTGATGCTTTTCTGTATTCTCTCTAAAGCTAAATATGAGAATGAAACCACAGCTTGGGCAAAATGCTATAGAAAACAAAAGATCCTACCCTTTAAAACTTTTATCGTGAAAAATTTTGAACATATATAAAGATAGTGAGAATAGACTAAAACTACCCCCATATACCATCATTCGACTTTAACAGTTCTCAATATTGTCCCAGTCTTATTTCATCCATCATCCTTACTTTTTTGCTCTTTTCTGGGATAATCTAAAATAAATCCCAGACATCATATTCATCTCACCTGTCAGATAAGAACTTTAAAAAAATGTATACAACCACAATGTGATTATCACCTAACAAAATTAGCAAGAGTTCCTTAATGTCATCAAACACCCAGGCCATATTCAAACTTCTTTAAATATTTAAAAAATACAGGAAGGATGGAATTTCCCTGGTGGTCCAGTGGTTAGGACTTCATGCTCTCAGAACTTGCTGAGGGCCCATGTTTAATTCCTGGTTGGGGACCTATAATCCTAACATCCCACAAGCCACATGGTGCTACCAAAAATACACATACATGGGATTCCCTGGTGATTCAGACAGTAAAGAATCTGCCTGCAATGCAGGAGACCCGAGTTTGATCCCTGGATCGAGAAGTTCCCTGGAGAAGGGAATGGTACCCTACTCCAGTATTCTTGCCTGGAGAATTCCATGGTTAGAGGAGCCTGGTAGGCTATAGTCTGTGGGGTTGCAGAGTCAGACACGACTGAGCAACTAACACACACACACACACACACATAACATGACTGGGCAACTAACACACACATGTATTTTATACATATATAAGGGGCTTCCCAGTTCGCACTTAGTGGTAAACAACCTGCCTGCCAAAGTGAAAGATGTAAGAGACTTGGGTTCGATCCCTGGGTCAGGAAGATCCCCTGGAGGAGGGCATGGCAACCCACTCCAGTATTCTTGCCTGGAGAATCCCATGGACGTCCATGGGTTACCTTCCATGGAGTCACAAAGAGACGGACATGACTGTGTGACTGAGCACACACGCACACATATACTTTTAAAAATTCTTTCATAAGGAGAAAAAGAGAGATGGGTGGCTTAGGGCATTTTCGAGAATAGGCATAGCACAGGCAGCTTAGCTTGTCTTCTTCCCTATCCTGGAAAGAAAAACAAACAAAAAACCAGAAGCCAGAGATAGTGCTTCTAGGAATTTTAAACAAATTCGGCTGTTCAGATATAGAGAATTTTTGTCTTCAGACACTAATGGGAGTCATAAACATTCTCTTGCCTCAAGGCACCTCAGATCAGTCTTTTCTGCCCTTTCAAGCCTAAAACCTAAAAAACAAAGGAACACATACAAAGCAATTCAAAACTTTACACATAGCTCATGTTTAATTTTATTTTAAAATGCACAGAAGCAAGGAGAAGAAAGAATCAGCTATAATTCTAGGAGTACAGACATTTCATCTTAACATGTTGGTATATACTGCTTTTCATACAGTTTTTCATAACTGTGCATATTTTGGAATCATACTGTTCATATTTTGAAAGCTGCTTCTATGGGGGTGGGGGTTTCCCAGGTGGTGCTAGTGGTAAAGAACCCACCTGTCAATACAGGAGACACAGGATACAAAGTTTCCATCTCTGTGTGGGGAAGGTCCCCTGGAGAAAGGAATGGCTACCCACTCCAGTATTCTTGCCTAGAGAATTCCATGGACAGAGGAGCCTGGTGGGCTACAGTCTATGGGGTCACACAGAGTCGGACTGAGTGACAAACACTAGCTTTATGTCATTCAGCTTAGGGACCCTTTTCCTGTGTCAGTTAATGCACTTATACTCTGCTATTTTAAAGGATATGGATTGTAGGAATAAACTGACTAGTTTATCCAAGAACCACCTGTTCTATTTTTTTAAAGCACATTTATTTTGTTTGGCTGCGTTGAGTCTTAGTTGTGACACTTGGGGTCTTTGTTGCAGCACACAAACTTTCTGGTTGTGGCGTGTGGGCTTCACTAGTTGCTGTGTGCGGACTTAGTTGCTCACGGCATATGGGATCTTAGTTTCCTGACCAGGGATTGAACCCACATCCCCTGCACTGCAAGGCAGATTCTTAACCCCTGGACTGCCAGGGAAGTCCCAAACAACCTATTCTTGAATAATTTTTCCCCATTATAAACAACATAGATGAGAATATGTGTGTAACTAAATATTTTGTGTCAAAGTTAGTGGAAGAGTAAGAACTCTCCTTGCTGCCATCCTTCTTCCCTGCCCCATTCCTTGTGATGTGGCCACAGGCCCCTCAGCTCTCCTGGAATCTCTCTGGCACCTCAATCTGAAATACCTCACTTTCCCCTTGTCTCACAAACTAGTCTCTCCTCCAGCCTTTCCTGTTTGCCAATGGCTCCCTCCCAGACCCCCTCCTGGGCCTCTTAATCATCTTACTTTGGGCCTGCCTACGAGCTATCTCTAATAATCTTACAACAACCATTCAGGATAAATAATAATAACAGTAAATACTTCTATAGCACTCTGTGCCAGGTACCCTTCTATGTGCTTTACATTCCCTAATCCATTTAATCCCATACAGCAACCTTGTATGACAGGTACTGTCAGTATTGCCTATTTACAGTTAGAGAAGCTAAGGCTTAGCAACTTTGAAGGCTGAATGGGTGGAGTCCATCATCTTAATCACTGTGCTATACTGCCTCTATTTACAAAGGAACTAAAGCTTAGAGAAGCTAAATAATTCACCCAAGATCACACAGGAAGCAGCAGATGTTGAAGTCAAACACAAGCTTGCCTGAATTCAGGACTCTGTGCTCTCCTTCTTACTCTGAATTGCCTCTCTTTATTTAGCAAGAGTTGTCAAACTTTTTCTGTAAAAGGTCAGATAGCAAATATTTTAGGCTTTGTGGGCCATAAAATTTCCATTGTAACACTGAATTGTAGCAAGAAAGAAGGCATAGAAAATTTGTAAATGAAAGAGCATGGCTATGTTCCAATACAATGTTATTTACGGACATGGAACTTTGAACTTCATATGATATGCACGTCATGAAATATTGTTCTTTTGATATTTTTTAACCATTAAAAAATGTAAAAACCATTCTTAACTCGTGGGCCATACAAAAGCAGATGGTGAGTTTGACCTGCAGTTTAGCCATACTTTGACAACTGTGCTTTACAGCATTGTTACTTTCTAGAATGGTTAGACATACTTGTACCTGCCTCTTTCCTTTTTTTTTTTTGGCTTGAATAGTTCACCTTGGGCCCCATATGTGCATGCCCAACTGAGAAAACATGAGTCCTTCAGTAAATGAAATTTGGATCTCTTAGCAAGCTTTTGGGCTTCCCATGTGGCTCAGTGCTAAAGAATCTCCTGCCAAGCAGGAGATGCGGATTTGATCCCTGGGTTGGGAAGATCCCCTGGAGAAGGAAATGGCAACCCATTCCTGTGTTCTGCCTGGGAAATCCCATGGACAGAAGAGTCTGGTGGGCTACAGTCCATGGGATCACAAAGAGTCAGACAAACTTAGAGACTAAACAGCAGCAGTAGAGACCAGGTGACCTTTCCTTGAGCATGTCTTGTAGGGGTTCCACCCTCAACTCCAAGCAGTTTTTCAGAAAATTCCTTCCAACTGCTTTAAGAGAGATTGCAGTAACTACACTTTCCCATCATGTAAATTTTGAGATTAGATTCTAGTGTTTTTAAGGGTGCTCTGGACAGTTGCCTGGCTGGCTTGCCTTGTTTTTGAGTCTAAACTTGGACCAAATTGAAAACTCTAGACCTGTGGTGAGAATCCAATTATTATGTTCCTATGAGTGGCATGGACCATTCAGGGCAGGGTAGGTGGGACAGAAGAGGGGAAGGGTGCCATGGTCCCTGCTTGGTATGGGGTCAGAGGGACAGGGCTCTGGGTTTGAAGAGGACTCAGGGATTAGTGACAATCCATTTTAATTAAATTGTAATGGGATTACGTAGGCTTTAAGTTTGGAAATGTAAATACTGCTTAAATACATTCTGGAGAACACATAATAAAAGCCACAAACCATCTTGCAAGCAAAGTTTCAAAATAAAATCTATTTGGAATACAGATTATCTGTGTGTAAAAATAAACTGATTTGAAAGTGATTTCCTTTTGTGATTTGGAAGAGGAATTTAATCCTTATTTGTGGCAATTGGAAATACACAAAGCAGAATTACTGAAGTACAGTTGAGAATTACGACTTCCCTGCAGTTCAAATGGTAAAGAATCTGCCTGCAATGCCGGAGACCTGGGTTGGATCTCTGGGTTGGGAAGATCCTCTGGAGAAGGAAATGGCAACCCACTCCAGCATTCTTGCCTGGAGAATCCCCAGGTAGACAGAGGAGCCTGGTGAGCTACAGTCCATGGGGTCGCAGAGTCAGACACAACTCAGCAGGTAACTACTACTACTAAGACAGTTGAGATTTAATGAAATGAACATCTTGCAAGATGAAAAATTTATGATAAAATACTCCTCCAGAAGATAATCTCTTGTAAAGGCATAACCTTATTTTTATTTATTTTAAAAAATACTTATTTATTTATTTTTGGCTGTGCTGGGTTTTTGTTGCTGTGTGTGGGCTTTCTTGAGTTGTGGTGAGCAGGGGCTCCTCTCCAGTGGCGGTGCATGGCCTTCTCGTTGTGGTGGCTTCTTGTTGCAGAGCACAGCCTCTAAGTGCCCAGTCTTCAGTAGTTACAGCATGCAGTCTCAGGAATTGTGGCACACTGGCTTAGTTGTCTCAAGGCATGTAGGATCCTTCCGGGTCAGGGATTGAACCTATCTCTCCTATACTGCAAGGCGGATTCTTAACCACTGTACCACCAGGGAATTCAGCAGTAACCTTACTTTTTAAAAAATACTTTTTTTTTTTTACTGAAGTTTAACCTTTGTATGGAAAAGTAAACATATTGTAGGTCTGCAGCTAGAGAAATTTTCACAAGCTGAACACACTTGTGGAACTAGCTTCCAGATCAAGACACAGCACACTTCTTGTAAATATCAAGAGCTCCTCATCTGTAGGAGTAGAACTGGAGTAGGGACCTGGCTGGAAGGATGGCCAGAAAAACTGTCTCAAAACTGGGATTGCTTAGGAAACTTGGTTTTACTTGCGATGCCTTGGATTGGGCAATGGGAATTGTGGGGTGTGGGTGACACGTGGAGCTGCTGCAGCTTTGGGGTCATCCTCTATTTAGGTCTAACTTTGTCTCCGCCATTGCTTTGAAGAGTGACTGTGGGCAGGATTCTCAAACCCCCTGAAGTCTCTGCAGTTCTGAAATGTAGATCTCCATGAAGACAGCAGCCAGCTTGCTCACTATCATGCTATTAGGATTGATACAGTGCCTGCCACAAGAAGTCCCAGACAACTGCCTTAAAAAAAAAAAAAGAATAAAACAGCTGATGAATACTATATACAGCCCCTAGAAGATGTTTAATGATTTAAATAAAAGTCACAAAATGAACTCATTGATCCATTAATGCCACATTTATGAATATATTCCCCAAGAAAATTGTTCCACATAAACATTATTTCCATAAATGCATATATATTTAATATATAAAATAACACTTGTTCATGACTGTGAAATACTGAAACTAATTCAAAGACTGCTAATAGTGGGAAGTGGCTATGTAGTTATGAATTGTTGAAACAATGGAAAACTATTTAGTATGTAGACTGTTGAACATAGAAAAAATTTTATGTTGAAAACAATGTTTAGAAGATATATAAAGTGTATATTTACCAGTGAATGAAAACTGAGTGAGAATTTGGATTGAGAAAGTTTAAAAGTGACTCTACTTTTCCTCTATGAGTTTACTTAAAATTTTTGGATTCATTCTCTTTTCCCAGAAGAAAACAAAATGAAATGAAGCACCAGCCCCCACTGCCAACTCCCCATACTTGGATTCATTCATCCATCCCCAGCCAGGGGATGTCTGTCTCTTGCTGTGCTGTCCCTGCCAGGCTGTGGGTTGGCGGGGGACATGGAGCGAAGGCACTGGCAGGAGATGAGTTACTGAGAAGCATGATGATTTCCTAATCATCTACGTGCTAGATTCATGGCAGAAGCAATTTCCTTAATGAATGAATTGGCTGCTGCCAGAGCAGGTCCTTTGCCCAAAACTCTTTTAAGAAGGATGACATTCAGATGTATTCTCTGTAATTGACAGGCCATCCTCAGCTGATGGCTGCCATGGATTCATCTTAAAAAAAAAAAAATAAAAGAGTTTTTATCAGTATTTTGGCTTCCCTGGTGGCTCAGATGGTAAAGAATCCATCTGCAGTGTGGGAGACCTGGGTTCGATCCCTGGGTTGGGAAGATCCCCTGGAGGAGGGCATGACAACCCACTCCGGTATTTCTAACTGGAGAATCCCCATGGACAGAGGAGCCTGGCAGGCTACTGGGTCGCAAAGATTTGGACACGACTGAGCGACCGAGTATATCAGCATTTTGAAGTAAGCCACCTCTATCAAAGCCCAGATAACCTAAAATGTGCAGTAACAATTATTAGTCAATGAGTCATGATTTCATCTTCGTTTTATTTTGTTTTTCTAAGCAATAGTTTATATTGTCTATTCTTGTTTTTCTTTTTTAGATTATTATTTTTATGCTCTATCATTATGAAGGAACTTTCTCATAAGACAATCAAGAGGTATTCTTGGATGTACAGAGTCTTATAAAAGTACAAGCGTCGACTATTGCTTGCTATCATTTCCATCTGGTCTTTATGAACTCCCTGTGAGAAAGCTCTCATTCCAGTTTTTCAGGTGAGGGAGACGTGCAGGAGGACCAACCATGCGAGCAGTGTGATGATGGAGGCGCAGGGGGGTATATGGCAACACAGAGGGGATATCTGATCTAGCTGGTCAGGTGATCAAAGATTTTTCAAGAAGAGGTAGAAGTTGGAGGAGTGAGTCTTCCCTGGAAAACAGAGTATGTGTCTGAAGAAAGAATAATAGTGGAGAGTGGGTAGTTGGGATGAGAACTGAGGCTAAAGTGAAACGAGGGTTTCCTGCTAGACAGCCCTCCAGAAGATGGAATGGACCAGGATGCTTCATCTCCAAGCCCTCCCTTTTGTCTGCCTCTCAGAGTCGGACACGACTGAAGCGACTTAGTAGCAGCAGCAGCAGCAGCAGCTGCCTTTGCTATGATAGACGCTATTGCCTTTGCAAGATGAAGCCTCCCTGCCCCTTTCCTATCTCTGTGTGTGAACCATGGGGCTCTGGGGAGGGCATCTTTTCTGTGAAACTTTGGAAGGAGGAGAGAGGCAGGTTACTGAGACCCAAGAGGCTCTGGACTTGAAGGATCATTAATTCCAATCTGACTTAAGTCCTAGAAGGGTCACTCACGATGCTATCTGAAGTCGCTTGGTAACTCCTCTGTATTGATTGGGAGAAGGCAATGGCAACCCACTCCAGCACTCTTGCCTGGCAAATCCCATGGGTGGAGGAGCCTGGTAGGCTGCAGTCCATGGGGTCGCTAAGAGTCGGACATGACTGAGCGACTTCACTTTCACTTTTCACTTTCATGCATTGGAGAAGGAAGTGGCAACCCACTCCAGTGTTCTTGCCTGGAGAATCCCAGGGACGGGGGAGCCTTGTGGGCTACCATCTATGGGGTCGCACAGAGTCGGACACGACTGAAGTGACTTAGCAGCAGCAGCAGCAGCCGTATTGATTGACATATAATTGGAGCACCCCTGCAAATTAGCCATTAGTGAAATATCATTGAAAACCTGCTTCTGTTTTCCACCCAGAGCTCCTTTAGGGAGAATCTTTCTCTTCAGGTGAAATTCCACTGAAATCAAGCCAGTCAAACTTCCGCACATTATGTAGTGACCTGTAGTGGCTCTGTTGTGGGCATCATCTGAAGGTGGTCTATCATGTCTGTATAGGATGTTGCTCTAGTGTAGACCATAACTCCTCCCACTGCTCCTCTCCTAGATCCATATTTAGCCATCTGCCAAAGGCTACACATGTCATCAAGTTTTGTCATCTGTCTTTGCTGCTACAGTGCTGCTCTGGAATAACGAGGAGAGTTATGCAATTGTAAATGTGCTGCAGGCTGTAAAGCTTTCCAATCCTTTGACCTCAGTTTCCATAGACCTGCAGAGAGCTAATCTTGTCCAATCACTTTATGATTTGGGAAACTGAAGCTCTGAGAGCTGGTTTGATGTGCCTCTTAGTGTCAGAACTGCCTGGGAATAAAGGTCACTTGACTGAATGAGCTTTTTTCTCCAGTCTGAGTCTTCGGAACTCTCTGAGTGGCCAAGCTGAGGCACAAATTTCTTTGTTCATATCATATTTTATTTTTATGCTCAGTTCATTTAAGTCGCTAAGTCATGTTTAACTCTTTGCAACTACATGTACTGCAGTATGCAAAGCTTCCTTGTCCATCACCAGCTCCTGGAGCTTGTTCAAACTCATGTCCATTGAGTTGGTGATGCCATCCAACCATTTCATCCTCTGTTGTCCCCTTCTCCTGCCTTCAGTCTTTCCCAGCATCAGGGTCTTTTCCAATCTGCTACAAGAAGAATATATATTTTGTAGAATATATATGTATTGTAGTCACAGCTGGGTATAAGACTCTTAGAGCACCCTTTGCCACAGAAACCTTTTTAGCACTACTTTGAATTCCCCACTGACGATATAAAATTGCTTATTACTATATTTGATGAGATGATTGGATGGCATCACTGACTCAATGGATATGAGTTTGAGCAAGCTCCAGGAGTTGGTGATGAACAGGGAAGCCTGATGTGCTGCATTCCATGGGGTTGCAGAGTCAAAGTGACTGAGCGACTGAACTGAACTGATTATTATATTTGGTAATTCCTGTTTAACAATAATTTTAGTAATAAGGACTGTTTATTGTGTTTTCTATGTGGTGACTATGTACTTGCAGTATGTTTACATAATGTACTATGCTAAGGATTTTATATATTTAAGCACATTTAATACTCTCAACAACTCAGTATAACATCATATTTTACAAAGAGGGAAATTGAGGCTTAGGGAGGTTAAAAAACTCTTCTCAGTTCATGGCACAGGTAATCAGTTGGTCAGTTCAGATTCAGTTCCATATCTACCTGATTTTAGAGCCTGCATTCTTAACAATTTTGCCTCAGCAACTTCCTTTTGTAGATATATACTCAGGAAATTTGACTTTATTCAATCTCTTAGAAATTATTTAATAACCAAAATACCTGACACAAGCATATTTTTCTTGGTCCTGGTCCTACTACACTGGGGTCTACATCAAACTGGAAACATGTCTTAAGTCTCGACACTGGACTCAGTAATGAGGAGGTCACAACTGCTTCATTTAAATCATCCATAGGTTTAAGGAGCTAAAGTCTGAGACCCAAGGAGCTCCTAAGGGGACCTTACTCAAAGGTCTGGTGACAAAGAGGTGTCCAGGACCATGGTGTATGAGAATGACCTGATGTGGAGTCTTCAAAGTCTGGCCGAATATCTGACATCCCATCCCCTACACTTGGACATTCAATATTTGGCATTTTAAATAAGCAGTAGTAGAAGTTGGAAAATATGGTGCCTGCCCATAGATTCCATGTGCCATGTTCTGTGCTAAGGCAGACTCTCCCTATACTGAATTGTTACAATAATTCCATCAAGAAATTGCCTTTCTTATTTTCATCTTTATGAAGAAACCAAGGCTCAGAGAGGTTAAGTAACTTGCACAATGTTACCCAGCTTATGTGTGGTAAAAATGAATATGTGAAAATCATGTGAATTTTTTATGTGATCAACTCATTTGTAAAGGCTGCTGTGCTATGCTTAGTCACTCAGTCGTGTCTGACTCTTTGCGACCCCATGGACTGTATCCTACTAGTCTCCTCTGTTCACAGGAATTCTCTAGGCAAGAATACTGGAGTGGGTTGCCATGCCCTCCTCCAGGGCATCTTCCCAACTCAGGGATTGAACCCAGATCTCTCACACTGCAGGTGGATTCTTTACCATCTGAGCCACCAGGGAAGCCCAAGAATACTGGAGTGGGTAGCTATACCTTCTTCAGGGGATCTTCCTGACCCAGGAATCAGACCGGGGTCTCCTTCATTGTCGGCAGATTCTTTCCCAGTTGAGCTACCAGGGAAAACTGTAAAGGTTATTATGTCTTATTAAACAGAGACTGTAGGTGGACAAGGATAAAAATGTCTTGAAGGGGAATGTCTGAATTTAGAGGAGTGATTTTAAAAACTATGTTTTGAAACAGACATATCCTATAGATCTGTTTTACATTACTTTACATGTGACCTGTCATGAAGATTGCCAGTGGAGAAGGTTATAAGCACAGATTGTATTAATAACCTTTACTTTGAAGTTTGGCCCAAAAGACCTTTCCCTCATCTGAAGCCGGGCTGGCCTTGTGATGATGTCCTTCAGCAGACAGGATACCATCTCCAGGCTGATCTCATCGTCTGGAGCTCTTTCACCTGCAGTGAATGAGAATTTATTTGACCCTTTCATGAAATTTAGATGCTGCCATATTTATGTGGCTTTGTTTAAGTGACAGGCACTGAATACAGCTGCTTTTAAGCAAGTTATTTTGTTTAACCAGAAGCCTAGCAGAGTTCTTGATATATAGGTAGCTGTTCAGAAAAGAGAGAAACAATTTTATCCCCACAAGATCTCTGAGACGTGGTTCCTAAATTTATCACAGTCTTGCAGATGACTAAACTGGGGCTACAGATTAAGCAAAGCCATATCATTGCATAGATAATGGAGTCTGACTTGAGATGCAGAAAATTCCAAGGACAGTGCTCTTTCCATTACATTTGTAGCCAGTGTTTGGAAACACCTCAAGGGAAAAACCACAGCAAATTTTAAAAGTTTTGGTGATTTCTTCTCCTGACCTCAGTACAAATTCCCTCATAAATCAAACACTGGCTGATGAATCAATAAATGAAGGGAAGTGCTCATAGTATCTAAGGCTCATCACATTGCTCTCTTTTGCAGTTTCCAAAGTGGCTGGAATCCATTAGAAACTGAAGCGGTGGAGACCTCTGTCAGCTGTGGTCCCCACTTCTTGGAGCAGAAGGCCAGAGAGAGAGCGAGAGCTGTTTGAACACGTCTCATTCACACCAGGTTGTTACTGAGGTCTTTTTCATGTTGCTGCCAGAGCAGCTGCTTGTATTTTTATCACTGGGCTGATTTTAGAGATCAAATCAGCTTCTGCTTTTTGACTGGGTGGAGTTGTGGGTTCCAATGCTGGGGTATAACAGATTCAAGCTTTCGCTGCTGGGGTAAGAGTGGCTTAGACAAGCGGGGTCGGGTGGCTCCACAGAGATGGGACCCCTCATTAATCTGTTTGTCAATGAGGAAGATCCCTGTCATTAAAAAAGGAAAAAAGACTCAATTTCTCCACTTCTCTTCCTTGTTCCAGTTGAACACCAGCCTTTGGATACTTTCAGAGTAGACTGTGTGTCTCCCTTGGATGGCCCAGAAAAAGTAACATCCTGCAAGCGGCTGTCAGAGGTCCTGAGAACACAAAGCCATCTGGCTGTCCTTCCCCGTGTCGAATGGCATTTATCTCAGTAGCCCACTGAGGGCTGTCTTCCTCAGGATTCTGAACTTGTAACTAGGAGTCTGGGCTGCGAAGATGCTGAGTTCCATCAAGTGTGTGTTGGTGGGAGACTCTGCTGTGGGGAAAACGTCTCTGCTGGTACGTTTCACCTCGGAAACCTTCCCTGAGGCCTATAAGCCTACAGTATATGAAAATACAGGTGTAGACGTCTTCATGGATGGGATCCAAATCAGCCTGGGCCTCTGGGACACGGCCGGCAATGATGCCTTCAGGAGCATTCGCCCTCTGTCCTACCAGCAGGCAGACGTGGTGCTGATGTGCTATTCTGTGGCCAACCACAACTCCTTCCTGAACCTGAAGAACAAGTGGATTGGTGAAGTCAGGAGCAACCTGCCCTGCACCCCTGTGCTGGTGGTGGCCACCCAGACAGACCAGCGGGAGGTGGGGCCCCATCGGGCCTCCTGCGTCAATGCCATCGAAGGAAAGAGACTGGCCCAGGATGTGAGAGCCAAAGGCTACCTGGAGTGCTCGGCCCTCAGCAACCGGGGCGTCCAGCAGGTATTTGAATGTGCTGTCCGAACTGCTGTCAACCAAGCCAGGAGACGCAATAGAAGGAGGTTCTTCTCTATCAGTGAGTGCAAGATCCTCTAAACCCCACAGACTTCATCCCACTTACTCACCACAAAGACCAGCTGGGACAGAGAGAGCAGGCAAGCCAGCAAAGGACTGATGCTCTTTCTGGGCATGGCCTGACTGGCTTTTACTACAGGGTACAGTTGTTGATGGGACTTGGCCACTGGATATTTTTATAATATGTACTCTACGAATGAACTCTTTGCCCAGTACAATTAGAAGATTCCTTGGGACACTGTAATGACTATTTCATCTTTGATTCAAAAACCAAAGTGGTCTCCACACTTTTGGAAAATGAAGTGAGTTTTCCAAAGAACACCATATTTAAAGACACAGTTTATTTAAATAATAACAAATGAACAGCATCTGTATATAATTAGTTTTCACACTTGGAAAGTCTTTTCCTCTCTACTTACAAACTGATGTGTGAGTGAAATGACCTGCCAGGACTCTGACATATGTTCACAGTGTCAGCATTTTCACCTGAAGTAGTAATTCTGTTGAAATCACACTTGCCTGTTAGATTTTATTAGGTAACCAATTTTAAAATCACTGTAAACTGATCCTTGCAATTAATTTTCCACTCATTTGTTATTCAGAGTTGTATATATAAAATACAGTTAAATGACATAAAATTACTATAATACTACCTAATGATTTTTAAATGACTGTTATTTTATGTCTCCGTAATTATTGAAGAAACCTATTTCTTATAGTATTGCCTTTCACCCAAAGAATTTCAATTATGCACTAAGTATTCTGTCATTCACTGAAACAGATTGAAGAAAAACTTATCAGATAGAGAATCAGACTGCCGTTAGTGATAGCAGCAGAGCTTGGAACAGATGTGGGGAAGTCTTACTTTCATTTCAGAGACTGCTGCACTTTGCCTGCTTCCTAACTTATTGTAGGTCGTATGAAAGAGCAGGCTCAAAGTTCTCCATAACAGTGATTTAGCAAGATTTGTCGTTTGAGCTCTAAACCGAGCTAGCATGGCAACATAATTCATTACTTTTAGGATCTAATCAGAATAATTGGGGCAGTGTCTACATGAATTGATATGTGTTTAAAGGGAAAAAGGGAATTTATAGCTTTTACTATTTCTCGAGTATGAAACATCTGAGTAGAAAAAAAAATCACAAATTCCAAGGACAGGTAACAGGAAAACTGTATAGCAATTGTAATAAAAAGTTATCAGGGGAAATACTGAATCAATGGAACATCCCCCACCATTCTATCTGACAGCTTAAAAGCAACGGTTTTAACCAAAGCTGAAAACAGAGGACTATGTCACTTAAGAAATTGTGAAGCCTGGAACCCACATGTTGCAGTTACTTACTTAATCAAATAAAACCTAGAACTACTCTGAACCATGTTTATTAAAGTCCATCGTTGCTATGGTGCAAACACACCGTCACACACCAGTGGTAAGGCAGCTGGCATAAATGACTATGATTAGACTTACACTGACCTAACCAAACCAATTTTCTAGTTTCCTTATGTGGTCAATTCTTTATAGCACTAATCAGTGTCAAAATCAAAAGTGTGCTCATCTTTACACTGCCTTCTCTCTTTTTCCTCTCTCATCCACCTCCAGTAAGACAACTGGACCCGGGGTCTGAGTCTTTGAGTCTGAGGTTCCCTCAGTTCCCTGGGGCAGACACATCTGCCTGTACCCAACAGCACCAGCTCTCCAGTCCCATGGCCTGTCCTCGCCTCTGTGTTACCTGTTTCCCGTGACATGAGAGCTACTCTATCCAACTTTTTATGTTGGGCATCCAGGGAGTGGAGGCCTTCAAAGCTGGCCAGGCAGGGGCAGTGATGGGAGCACATTTCCTCCTGATATGCTTGTTGACATCCCTCCTCTTCTCCAACAAACACAAATGGTCTTAAATAACTCATGCAGGTTTGCCTTCAGGGCCAGTCTTTAGGGTGGGAGGTATTGCTCAGTTGTGTCCGACTCTCTCCAACCCCATAGACTGTAGTCTGCCAGGCTCCTCTGTCCATGGGATTCTCCAGGCAAGAATACTAGAGTGGGGTACTGTTCCCTTCTCCATGGATCTTCCCACCCAGGGATCCAACCTGGGTCTCCCGAATTGCAGGCAGATTCTTTACCTTCTGAGCCGCCAGAGAAGCCTAAGAGCACGGTGCATGCATGCTAAGTCGTTTCAGTCATGTCCAGCCCTGTGCAACCTTACGGACTGTAGCCGCCAGACTCCTCTGTCCATGGGATTCTCCAGGCAAGGATACTGGAGTGGGCAGCCATTTCCTTCTCTAGGGGATCTTCCCACCCAGGGATCCAAGCTGTGTTTCCCACACTGCAGGCAGATTCTTTATCTTATGAGCCACCAGGGAAGCCCCATTTACTGTGATAGCAGGAATAAATTTCTAATGACAAAATTGGCTGTCTTCAAGCTGTTCTTTCTTTCTTGTTGAAGGGAGATTGGTGGGATGGCAGGTGGCGGAGGCAGGCATCTGAAAATGGGAAGGGCAACTGACCCTAAGTGAGGGAAGAGGAGATGATTCCACAGTGGAAGCAGTGGAGGAAGGGAAGTCCAGAGAGACACAATCTAATGACTTTGCCTTCGCCTGGGCACATGGATGAGTCCCCTGCCAAACTCAAGGACTCCCTCTGGGAACCCTCTCATCTGAGAATAGAAATCTATGTGGAAACGCTCCCCAGTGATGGGACCTGAAAGAAACTTAAGGCCAATTGGTGTCTGTCTCCCCTACCTGCTGATAGTGCTTGAAGTCAGAACCACCTCCTTAGGGTTCCCAGGGCCTAGCTCAGGGAAAGAACTGCAGTTGAACACAGTCATGTTGAACTGGAGAGAAGGACAAGAATTGGGCTCTTGTGTTGAAAGTGGTTATGGGAAGGAACCCCACCTTGTGGGGGTGGGGGTGGGGGAGGGAAAGAAGTGAAAATAGGTCATTTTGTTAGAATTCATGCAAAGTATTCTGTGAGAATGCCCTATGTGACTATATCTCTTTCTCCTGCCTGGACGTGACTATATCTCTTTCTCCTGCTTGGACTCCAGTATGTTTCTTACACTTCAAAACTTGCAGTGCTTTTTTTTTCTTAAATTAATTTTTTAAATTGTTAATTCTTAACCATCCCAAGTAGCAACATTAAATATGCTCTTGTTTACACTGAAGAGTTGGTTTGAGTGGTTGAATAACTCATTTTCTTTTACTTTATACTGACAAAACAGGGTGGTAGAAGCTAGTGCAATGAAATTAGGCTGAGTGACAAGCAAGTAGAAAGCATTCCAACAGCTATAATTTGTTGAGGGCTTTGGAAATGCTAGGTCCTGTGCTAAACACTCGAGTGTTTGTTATCTCACCACACGGTATGAGTACCATCTTATGTGGGGAAACCGAGGCCCAGCACACTGACGGATGAGTCCGAGGCCCCACAACAGGTGAGTGGCAGCACCAGGAGTCTCGAGTGTGTTTGCTGAACTTCAAAGCTGTGCTCAAAACCGCCGTGTCGAGAGCAGCCTGACTGTATGTCTTTACCACGTGTGATCTCATATAACCTTGTGCGCCCCAGCCCTACCAGTTTATGAAAACTGATTTTTAATAAAACATTCCAAGTCTGATCTTTGCCCTACCTTTTTATTTTTCTTCCTGGCAATGAGAAAGGGGCCCATCTAAGTCATGGAGCACCATCATTTACAAAGGTGTCCATGTCCTGACATAGAACTTAATCCCTAATGGTAGATAGACCACCATAACGTGGGAGTAAAGAGGCAGATGGTTGTGACATATTTTGGAGTCACAAAGTCTGGGTCATGTGTCTTTCAGCCTCAGTTTCTCTAAATTAAAACAGATACTAATTCCTGGATTTCTCTAAGAATTCCTACAGTAATGACTGTGGAAATGTTTTGTCTGTGAACTACGGTCCATGGCTGTGTTTTCATGGTTTGGGTAGATCTCTATGCAGATACATGGGCTGAAGAATCTAGGTCCAGTCAGAATATTCTAGGAGTTGCTGATACTGGGCCACATAATGGGAAATTACACAGAAGCGGGTGCTGTTTGTAGCAGGGCTAAATAGGGTAAGATGAGCAAAATGGCACATAATGATAATAGCAACAAACTATATTTGATTCCTACTGGTTCCAAGTTTGTGCTAGGCCAAGCTTGACACACACCATCTAATTAAATCCTCAGAACTACTCAGAAGGTAGATTTTATTCTCTTTCTTTTGATGAAAAACTAATACAGACTAATACATAGAGATATTTTCCTTGCATCTTTACTTTTCAAAGTGTAATTTTGGTGTAATTAAACTCCACCAGTTAAAAATTATATGGTGCATTATATTTAATGTTCATTACACTTGCTACCTTAGCTAAGACGGTGAAAATGACTCTTGTTACATGCTGATGATTAGGGCTTGGCAGTCTTCCTTCGTGAGCTTCCTTTTGTCACTTTTCCTAGGAGAAAGTCTCAGATTGTTCCTATCACATGCTCGTGGTGGTCTCTGCTGGTTGTCCCTACTCCCCCATCTCCATTTTCACCCTTGACTGCCCTCCCCTGTGGCTGAGAGGCTAATCATTGGACTGCATCACCCAGGGTCTCTTCCTGGCTGGCTTTCACTTGGATGCAGCTGCTGGGAGACTCTGTCTGGAAGTCAGAGGGGTAGGATGAAAGAATAGTTGGGCGTTTTTTCCTATTTGTTTCCTGCCTGGGTGATGCTTGTCTTTAGATTCTCTCCCACCTGCTGAGTAGCTTCTCCATTTCTCCACAGGGTCTCTGGACTGAATTTCCTCTCTGTCTCTCGGTCCTATAGGAGGTCCTGCTGGTACTAGTCTTGAGATGTTGCCTTAATCCAGACCTCTCCCAGTAGTGCTTTCATTCACATCTCTTCATCTGAACCATTTGGAATAAATTTGGTTTCCTATGAGATTTTGGCTGGTATACTCACCAAATATTCAAGGTCATCTGTATGTGCTGGCAGTCAGTGAGCACTCAGAACTCTTATGTGTTTTATGCACTCGTGTGCCTGATGTATTTCATAATTTAAACAGATTAGTTTTTTTTTTTTTCAAAGTTCAGGTTGTACAGTCAAATTACCAGAATTTGAACTCCAGCTCTGCCACTCACTGGCCTTGCAGCCTTATGCAAGTTAACTCCCCTCTCTGTGCATCAATTTCCTCATCTGTAAAATGGAGAAAATAGTATCAGAAGGTGGCAAGGATTAAAGAAAAGAATGAATACAGGTAAAGGCTGCAGTATGACTGGCACATAATAAGTTTTCAACACATGGCAGTTGTGTCGTTCATTTGGCATATTGTGTATCTCAGAGCTGGGAGGATCCTGCTCTTCAGTGGACGAAGACATTATAATCCTGGACTGTTAAATGACCTTACCAAAGCTCTATGAGCTTGTGGCAGACAAGGTCCACCTCATTCTCAATAACACCCTTTGGATTCTCTTTCTCTCAGCTTCATGAGTAGAGAGGTTTTGTTTCACTTGTTCACTTTTCATAAGCTCCCTTTTCAATCCAGGTTTCCCGTCCTTTGTAATTTGCAGTATTCTTTCTTAGCACAAAACAGATGACTTTCAGTGCCTTACTGAAGGGATCCTCAGAGCCTTCAATCCCCTATTCATTCATTCATCATCTACTAGGCTCCTTATGCTTCCCTGATAGCTCAGACCGTTAAGAATCTGCCTGCGATGCAGGAGACCCAAGTTTGATTCCTGGATCGGGAAGATCCCCTGGAGAAGAGAATGGCTACCCACGCCAGTATTCTTGCTTGAAGTCCATGGATAGAGGAGCCTGGCAGGCTACAGTCCATGGGGTCACAAATAACTGGACATGACTGAGCAACTAAAACTTGATGTTCTTTAAAAGGGGTGAGTCAAAGAAAGTAGAGAACTCCATCACTAAAAGAGATATAGATCTGAGCATTTCTCCATCACTGGATTTATAATGTTATTTCATAATTATGTGTTTATGTTTCCATGCTCCCATTGGACCATGACCTTCTTAGCACCAGGACTGAAAAGAGCCAAAGCTACTGCTTCTGTGGAGTTTAGGATCTAGTTAGGTAGGTATAGCGTATGTGCAGATAATAACTATGTAAACAAATCTGGTAGATGTGGATGTGTGATCAATGCTATAAAGAAACAAATTAGGAAAAGAGAGAGAGGGCACTTGGTAGTTTATTCTCTGAAGTGAGGAGAAGCCTGGCTGACGTAAACAGACTGCATTTTAAAAAAAATAAACCACCCCTCTGAAAAAGAGAGCAAACAACTTTGCTGGCCTCAAAAAAGGGACACTCATGTTTTTCACAGTAATCAGTGTTCAACACCCAGTTCCCTCCAGAAGTGACGGACTTAACTGGGGATTCCAGCCCATCTGGCAGTTCCAACCCTGCTGGAGTTAGGGCTGTTTCAAGAGATGAATTAGCAGACTGGCTCAGAAAAGTGACACGGTTTACAGAAGCAGGTTGATGCTGCTGGGGGCTTACACGGGCAAGTGGTTTCCAACGGATTCTGAAAACAAGGAAGGAAATGACTTAGAACTCATAGAAGAGATAGGCCGCAAAGGAGGGCCAAGAACTTGCCTGCTGTACTCTGTGGACCTATTCCAAGAGTTGGTAGGTGTATGGTGGCCCAGGCTTGAGAAAGAGCAAGGTTACAGCACAGTAGAGCCCATCTCCTGATGCAGTTGAAGTACTTGCCCTTTATGGCCGTGTTGTTTAAACAAAGCATAGCAAGATGCCCAATCTGTCTTCTGTCTGTGGAACTTTCATGCAGAGGGAAACAGGCAGGGGTGTAATTTACGAGTGAGTCACTGGAATTAACCGAAGGGCAGTTATTGGATGGTAAAGCCGTCATTTCAGGGAACTAAAGACTTACTGAGGATTTTGATTGAAGCCTTTTTTTTTTTTTTAAGTTTTCAGAAAGTTTTCAATAAATCACTGCACGTATGTACTTCTCAAATATATCTCTCCCTCCCCGTTTTCTCCTCCTCCTCCTCATTTCTCTCTGCAGCCAGGTACCCCTGTCACCCATCTCTAGCTGCTCCAGCATCTGAAATGGGGCCATGCTAATAGTAGGCCCTGACTTCTATTTCCTGAGTGAATCAGTCCCCATGATCACCATCCCACACATTCATTCATGGAGTACTTTAAATGTGTCCAAAGTGCCTTTCCATGTCTTACAGTACTAATCGCCAGTGTTTGCTTAGCATTCTCTAACTTTGTGTACATTTTCTCCCAGGACCTCACAATAATGCTGTGTGTTATTATTTGGCCCATTTTACAGGCCAGGAAGCTAAGACTCAGGAAGGTTGTTGCTGTTTTTCAGTTGCTAAGTCGTATCTGACTCTGCAACCCCATGGATTGCAGCACACCAGGCTCCTCTGTCATCCCCTATCTCCTGGAGTTTGCTCAGATTCATGCCCATTGAGTCGGTGATGCCAGCTAGCCATCTCATCCTCTGCTGCCCCCTTCTCTTGCCCTCAATATTTCCCAGCATCAGAGTCTTTTCCAATGAGTCAACTCTTCACATCAGGTAGCCAAAGTATTGGAAATTCAGCTTCAGCATCTGTCCTTCCAGTAAATATTTAGGGTTGATTTTCTTCAGGACTGACTGATTTGATCTCCTTGCAATCCAAGGGACTTTCAAGAGTCTTCTCCAGCATCACAGTTCAAAAGCATCAGTTCTTCAGGACTCAGCCTTCTTTACGGTCCAGCTCTGTCATCCATACATGATACTAGAAAAATCATAGCTTTGACTATGGTGATGGTGGTGGTTTTTGACTATAGGGGAAGGTTAAATGACCCCATCTATGTGCATCTAGCTAATGCTTGGCAAAATCAGGATTGTGCTTAGATCTCTTGGTTCCAAACTCCCGTTTTTTCCACTCTATCAGGATTTCATCTGAGGCTCAAGATGACCCTGTGAAGAAGTGAGAGAAATGAGAGCCAGGAAGGTGATGTGATGTGTCTAGGCCATGCACAGTTACTGTCCAGAAGTGAGGTCCCTTCTAAGCCCAGCTCGCTAATAGTATCATCTTTATTATCAGAACACATTAAAAAAATCAAACCCACTTCTTATGTGGTTGCCTCTGAGCAACAAATTGAAAAGTCTGAAAGAAGGAAATTATCTGTCCAGGTCCAAACCATATTTGCACTAATTCTCTGTACACTGCATGCAAACTCACACTAACTTTTTTTTCTCTCCTCCTGTTAGTGTATATGCTTCTGTTGAGGGTCTAATATCTAAAGCAACATGGTTGGAACATTTTCTTGTGTTCTCTATTATTTTTGTCCTATTATTTTAATTATTTTATTGTATAGTATCACTTTATATATTATATTATAATTATTATATTATTATTAATGTGTTATTACTAGACTCACATTTTTGGAGTTGGAAGAGATCTCAGGGAAGATTTGGCCCAAGCTTACCACTTTGCAGATGAAGAAACTGACTCTCGTAGTTGCCCAAGACACAGAGCTGCAGGCAAAGCTGAAACTTAGAGGTCAGGTCTTGGCTCTGAGGATCTCTTCCATCTTCCCTCAGGCCTCAGACCTCCCAAGCTCTACCTTTGAGATTTGGACTCTGTGTTTATTTGTTTCAGGTTTCAATGATGGAATTTTAAAGTTTACCCTTTGCTTAAAATGTCAGGGACATTGGCAGGTGATTAAAAAAAAGAAAGAAAGAAAATGTCAGAGGGAAAGGCCAACACGTGAAACCAGAAACAGTAGAGGAGCAAGAAGGTATAAGACACAGCAACCAGTCAGCAGTGCTGCCTTGCCTGTTATTAACAAGCTCAACAACCAGAGCTATGAGCCCTGAACAACTCAGAGCTGGGCTTTCATGGGTTCAGGGGAAACCAGAGACACACTCTCCCTTCCTCCACCCAAATGCTCAGAAGGGAAATCAGCAAACCAGCCTGGTCAGGACAGGTTAAAAGAGTCATAAAGGAAAGCGATTCTTCACATAGATATGTATTTCTTTTGTTTAATACAAGTTTTACTTAGTTTTGACTGCACTGTGTCTTCGTTGCTGCGCAGGCTTTTCTCTAGCTGTGGCAAGTGGGGGTTACTCTCTAGTCGTGCCGCAGCGACTGCTCACTGCAGTTCTCTCCTCGTGGAGCACAGACTCTCGGGCCAGTGGGCTTCAGTATTTGTGGCATGTGGGCTCAGTAGTTTCAGCTCCTGCACTCTAGAGCACAGGCTCAATAGTTGTGGCACATGGACTTTGCTCTTCCGCGGCATGTGGGATCTTCCTGGATTAGGGATGGAAGCTGTGTCTCTTGCATTGGCAGGCAGATTCTTTACCACTGAGCCACCAGGGAAGCCAAGCTATGTATTTCTATGCCTGTCTTCCCAGATTATACAAGTATTGCATCCTTGTTGTTTAAAAAACTTAGAAACCAATACAATATTGTAAAGTAATTAGCCTCCAATTAAAATAAATACATTTCTATTAAAAAAATTAAAAAATTAGAAAAAAGCAAAAGACAATAATTAAAATCACTGTTTTAATTATTATTGATAACACAGATTATCACTGTTAAACCATTTTTTTTGTATTTACCCCTCCAGAATTTTTCTTATATATGTATGTGTGTATCTTTGCAAAAATGGGATCATAAGGTACAATCTGATTTTCAATCTACCTTTTAAATATTACTATATTGGGAACAGCTTTCAATGCCAGCATATTAATGAATATACATACTCCTATGCTGTTGTATGTAAAGCAGCAAGGTAACTATTTTAGATTTTTCCCAGGAACCTGAAACCACATCTTTGTTAATTGCATCTCTGGGCATCTACTGAACTTTGGGAAGCATGTATGTGTGTGTGTGTGTGTGTGTGTGTGTGTCCTTGCTTAGAGCTGTAGTAAAAACCACAGATATATCTGGCACTACGTGCTTTATGTATGTTAATTAATTTTCTTGTAAGCACCCAAGATGAAGTTAATATCATTATCCCCATTTTACAGATGAGGAGACTTACCCAAGGACAGACACCTAGCCTGTGTAAGAGTCAAGATTCAGTCCAGGCTATGTGGGGCAAGCTTATGTCCTGACACTACACTTCCAAGAATGGTTCCACCTGTTCGGTTTCACCCTCTAGCTCCTGTTACATAACTGGGGAGGGGGTGCTGTAGGAACTCCAGTCCTAGAAAGAAAAGTCTTAGTATGACAGGTATGAAGTCCAGAGAGTTCTTGCTTTCCTATCAAGCTACCTGTAAGTTCATCACAGAGTTTGACGACCATCCATCCAGCTCTTTTTTCTCTGGTCTTCTCTGACCATCTTTCCCTTCCCTGTCATCCCATCTTTTTCTACTTTCTCTGCCCTTCCTGCAGGCTTGGTCTCCATGTAGAAGGTCTCCAGTGGAGGCTTAAGCCCTTCAGAGTGAAACAGCTTTGAAACAAACACACCTTTCCTTGGTTACTATTGACACCTGTCAGAAGTATTTGATGTTAGGCTCTCGCAGTCACTTTCTTCCATTTTACCAGACTTCCTCCCAGGAAGGGCTGGGAGGGGATCTTGAGGAGGAAGGAAAGAGAGGGAGGGGGGAAGAAAACCCCCATCCTGCCACAACACAGAGCTTCGGATTTTGCTCCGCTTTGATGCTAACGTCTCTGATTCTCCCTGGTTCATTCTGAAATTTGGGGGTGGGGTAGGGAGGACAGCATGAGAGCCACTGAGCCTCTGAGCTTTGAGAAGCTGTTTGATGAGGACCCTTAAGTGGACACCTCTATTTCCCTCCCCTCCAAAGAACAACAGCCACCTTGGGTAAGTCTGCTGTTAAAGCTGACTGGCTGGAGGTTTGTGTAGGACAGACTCAGGGTCTCATCTCTTCCAGGTTTTCAGAATGGAACTTGTCATGTAAGAAAATCATCTGGCCTTTCCAGTGGGTCTGTGATCTTCTGATTAAACCACCTTGGTAAAAGACCTTTTCTTTTTCTTTATTTCCAATCATTGCAGACCAATACTGCTTAAAAGTGCAATGAATTTGTGGAAGAAGAAGAAAAGACAAAGATTTAATAGGAAAAAATGAAGTAAAAAAAGACAAAATGCAAGTCCTATTTTTATTTGTAGATTTAATAGACATTATCGAATTGCTAAAAAACTTTCTAAATACATACTCTTGATTTCTCTGCTCATCTTACTGTGGTCCAGTAACAGTTTGCAGACCTACCCTGCTTGGTCTTTAGATCACAACTTTGAGTAACTTTGATCTAGTTCACTTGTCCCTTCTCTGTTTGGAAAAGTTCATTCATTTGCCCATTCATTCTCTCAATAAACATTTGTCAAGCACCTGTTACAGGCCGGGCATACAGGTTGATCCTGACTTTCTCAGGTTTACTGTAACACCATGATTATATGTTATTTTTACATAATTAAATTTCAATAGTCCTGGAATACATAAAGATAACGTGATGTCCTTCATAATATCATTGGAAAGAAAAATTGTCTTAGACCTGGTCTGGGACAGATTCTTTCTGTGTGTGATGTCATTCAAAACCTCTTACTGGGGAGAAAATCAATGCTCCTGATAAAACACCTACACAGCTTTCTGATAGACTGTAATGGGATTGAGACTTGTTCTGGGAAACCAGTCACCCTCACACTTCCTTCCCCCATCCCCTGTTGACCGTTAGACAACTGTGTGCTTGACATTTAGCCATACATTCTTTTCTTCCCTTTTCTAGTCTGATTATCTGGCCATTCCTATCAAGTGTGAATCTTTGAAATGGACTCCTAGAGACTTCTTCCCTTGAAGAAAGCCCACAGCAGTTTGCCGCATGATCGTATCTAAGGAAAGAGGAGACAGTTTTGATGGGTTGGTGGAGTTGGCAGGAACCTGTGACCTTGAGCAAGCTTTGTAATATTTCTGAGTTTCATTTCATCTATGAAATGGAGAGCATAATACCTCAGGTTGTGGGAATTAGGTGAGGCATTGGATGGAAAGTGTTTGGTAAGTAACGTGTACACCGTAAGTGTTCACCATTGTTATCACATTATTGACCAGAGACATATTAATATGTATCAGTATGTCTTTTGTTACTCAAACGTTATTAACTGGAGACGTTTCAATATTCACTTACATAACAAATTGCCAGCCACAGGCATAAGTTTCTGCAAAAATTCCCCTGGTCAATAATGAGTTAAGATGATGACTGTGGACTCTGGGTCTCCTTGAAGTCAAAAGGCCTGTGCTACCAAGTTGCTCCTCTGCTCCAAGTCAAGCTCTGGGTCTTGGCTTGCTCTGGTGGGAATGAGACTAGAGGCACAAACTCCACCAGGGGGCTCAGGAAAGGAACTATCCAGGGCAGCAAAAGCCCAGTCCCTCAGGGGGAGGAGGGGACAGCCTGAAGTGGGGAAAGTCAGCCAGGCTTGCTGACTGACGGGGTAACTCAATTTCCCACACCTTGAAATCTCCCCCTAAGGTCAAGGGGAGGGCTTTAAGCTCGAATCGAATCCGCTTGGGGCCAATTCTGGCTGAAAGACTTACAGCAGGTGTGTGATCTGGAAGCCAGCCAAGCCGACTCACCCCACAGCTGTGGGAGAAGGCAGCGGTCTCCTGTGGTTTCAATTCTGCGGCTGTTACTCAGGCACCGTTTATGGGCTGTCCTTTTTCACAGCTTTTCTCTTCGCTCCTCGAGGTTTGGGTTGAGGGGAGGAGGGAGGTCTGTTTTGTTCTTTGTGCTCTTGGTAGAAGAAGCACACTTGTCATGTAGTGAATAATGTTTCTCCTTCAGCCTCGATTTATTTTTTCTGAGAGAGTAGAGTCTGTGTGTAAGAGGCCCTGGAAAAGGCATGAGGGTGAGATGAAAGGGTGGAGTCAAGGGAATGCGAGGAGGGGAGGTAGGAATCTGGCCAATGTTCCCAGACCACATAATATTGTGGAGACTTATACACTGACCGGTCTCTGCCATAGTCCCCTCTCCCCATAGAAGAGGAGGAGGCAGCAGAAGAGAAAGCACGTTATGCAGGTGGTACAGCGAAACCAGCCGGCAGAGCACCTGTGCGAGAACTAGAAAATGGCGCCTGCTCTGGGTGCACATGGCCCCTGAGCTGGGCCTTCAGTCGCCACTGTCCCCTCTACCTAGAGTTTGGTTCAGTGAACAGCCTACGCGACTGTGACCAGCAGCTGTGACTGGGGGACGACGGTTCCCAAATGCTGTGAAAGATGAGGCTTACAAGAAACTGACTTTAAGATGTAAAACCTGCCCTGGGTTACGGCTACCGTGTCCGGTGAGTGTAAAGATACAGTGCGTTTCCAGAAAGAAAGCCTTACTTCTAGGCAGCCCCTCTACTCATCGTGTAGTCTTTACTCCCTCCACGAGGCGTCGGTCAAACCCTGTATAACTGAGTTCTCCCCTCCTCTTTCACCAAACTTGGGCTCCGTCTCCATTCCCCTCTTGTATTGCTTCTTTTGCTCCCCAGGAAGAGGCTTCCTGGATTTCAAAGTGAGCTTTCTACCCCCAACATTTCTGCTACTAATACTACCTCTTACAGGAAAACTCTGGTGCCTTATTCTGCTGAAAGAATCTTTTTTTTCCCTTCTTATCAAACAGCACCTCTTTCAGAAAGGAGAAGAAGAAAAAGATAAGAGGGTAAAGGAACATGAGATTGGAGAAAATCCTGTCTAGTCACACATTACTTTTTGCTTAAATTCATTCCCCGCCTCCCCCACCGTGGAGAGAGTGTCTAAAGCTTTCATCAGATTCTCAAAGGAGTCTAATGAGCCTAAAATTTCAAGAGCTGCTGCTATCAAATGATTCACAGAATCCAAACAAAAAGGATGTAGAAAGTTCAGGGAGGGTTTATTGAATTTATTTTATCACACTGTCTGATTTTCAGGAGATTATCTAATTTCTTTTAGACCTTGAGCGTGAACAGTGCCGCTGAATGTCTTACCTGGCTTGGATGGCCCCCAGAATCACATTATTCTAATTGCCAACTCGTAGGCAATATCATTCTTCATCCCCTCATCCTCCATATGTCACCAGAGTTACAATCCTAAACTGTATCTTTCATTATATCTCCACCAAACTCCAAGCAGCTCATTGGTGTCAGACTCCTCCGTTGTCTGGCCCACCCAACCTCCCTGGCCTTATCTTGCTCTGTTCTCTAGCTAGTCCTGCAATTCAGCTGGATTGGCCAATGTACTGCCCACTGCATGAACATCATGACCATCAGCCTCCGGGTTTTTATCTTAACTTAGGTCCTTGTTACCCCTTCCCCCACAGCTTTCCAGAACATTCCCATCATTTAAGGCCAGCCCTCTGATGTGGCGTGCCCTGCTTTTGCATTCCCACGGCACCCCATTTCCCCCATCACAGACCCCGTGACTGTGTACAGGAACTCTTGCCTTCCCTCTTCACCTCTCCCATTGGTCAGTGAGTTTCTTCAGGACATGGTTTGTGTCTGGCCAGCGATCTCAATATTGCCTGGAAGTTAGTATGTACTTGGTAAACATCTGTTGGATAACTGAAGCCTTCGCTGACAATTGTAGTGCACACCTCCGCTGAGGCTGTACTTTCTCAAACTTTCAATATATTTATTGTTTTTACCAATGACGGATAATCAGAATTACTGGGAGAGTTCTTATAAAATACAATTTCTCAGAGTTCTACTCCAGCCCTACTGAATTAGAATCTAGATGGGTGGGGCCCAGATTCTGTATTTTTACCAAGTTCTCTAGATGATTCTGATAACCTAGTTTGCTTTAAATCTGCAATTCTCAAACTTTCTTTTTTTGTCTTGGGATCACTTTACACTCTTAAAAATCACTGAAAAATCTAAAGAGTTTTTGTTGGTGTGAGTTGTAGTTATTACTGTTAACCAAACTAAAATTACAATGGATAAATGACAAAATATTTATATATTCACTTAAAGTAACAATAAATCCATTCACCATTAACATAAATGACACATTCTTGATTCAAAAATATTTTCCTAAACACAAATTTTAATGAGAAGCGTACCATTGTTTTGCATTTTTGCAGTTTGCTTTAGTATCTCACTTCATAAATGATAGCTGCGTCTCAGTCTGCTTCTGCATTCAATATGGCACAATTTGCAATGTGTCGTTTTGGATGCAGTATATGAAGAAAATTCAGCTTCACATGAACAGAGAAGCACTTTAATAGGCTTTTTAGATCATTGTGGATGTTTTTCCTTTGAAAGAATTCCAAAAATTGATGTTATAATTTCTTAAAAGTGAGTTGCAATGTAAAATCTGAGCCATATCGATGAACTCTGAATACTTGCAAAGAATGAGAGAAATAGGTCTGTCAGTCCTTAGTATTATTAGAAAATAGTTTTGACTTTTTTTTTTGAGGTTTCTACAGTGATTATTGTTCATTACTTTTACAACTTTTTCATGAAGATACTTCTCATTGTTTAATTCACTCAGCAAACATTGTTGAGTGCTGTGTGGCAGGTGGTATTCTTGGCACTGAACCTCTAAATGTAACCTATCCCACGGTGAAATTAATTGACCATAGAGGCCCCAATTTCAGAACTGCCTCCTTGAGAACCCAATTTCAGGGTTGCTGCTAGGCCATCTGACACCTTTGTGTATATCAGAGGTCTCACAGGCACACACGTCTGCGAGCAGAGCCCCCTCCTTCAGGTGGACATGATCTCACACTGGACACAGGGCTTGGCGAAAGGATTGTAGGTATAACTGTAGCTACCACTCCCTTGTTGGCTGAGTACTTTTGTGCAGTGAACAACTTAGGCAACTGCTCGAGGTAGCCTTACATGTTCTTGTTCCCTAAGCTGGTTAGCCTCAGAGCCAGAATTTGAACCTAGGTGGTGAGGCTTCAGAAGGTTCCAGGAAGTCTGTGATCTTAACTACTGGACTATGTAATCCCTGATGCATAGCGAACTCTCACCAAATGGCAGGTGTGTGAGTAGTAGTTTTAATATTACATCCTCCTAGACTTTAACAGATTTCTGTTGAGAGATTTATGTGACTTGAAAGATGTGGTACTTCCTAAAGACTAATAAGAACTGAACTTATTTCACAGAGGGGCATGTCCACACCACTTCAGCACAAACAAATGTTCAACAACTACAAAGAATACTGGCCCACTTTGATGTTAACTACTAAAACTTTGTCACTGGGGCATTGATAACCTCTCAGCCAAGTGACAATATTACCTGGTCACTTACCCTTTCTTCAGCTGTGTCAGATGCTACTGGGTTTCAACTGGAAGAGAACTGAGAGCTGGCTGTTGTATTTCTTAACATAATAGTAACCTTATCAACAGCCATTTCATCTGAAAGGCACTGGCAAAAGCTTGATTAGAATGTGTTTGATTGGGTCGAACTGAATTTTTCAATTGGATCTCACTGAAATGTCAAAGAATGGACCTTCATCAGCTGTATTTCTACAGATCTCTGTATTTTGTATAGTTATATTTCATTCCTTTGCTACTGCATGAATCCTTGCAAAGTTTGGAGATGCAGGTCTGCAGACATCTCAGCTGCAGTTGTTGGTGGCCAGAGGGTGGGGGAGACCCACTGTCTGCAGCAGAGTGATGAGACTACCTGGAATGTGGCGAGCTGAGAATAGCTGAGGTCTGGGGGAGCCTCTCGCCACCGAATCAAAGCTCTCACCTGCAGCCCTTCCTGCACCTGCGTGTGGAGCACTATGAAAGCAGGCAGCCCAGCAAGTACAAACAGCTTGACAGATGACCTGACCGAGGGACTGAGGATGTGGTTGGTCGGGGATGGGGGAGGGAGGGGGGAAGACAGAGATGGGGAGAAGGCAGGTGACTTTTTCAGTGCTTTCAAGAATCATCTGAACAGAGATTAAAGCTCTGTGGAAGGGGCCAGGAGAGAATTAACCGAGGCCTCGCAAAATTAAGCTTGGACTAAAGCATTGTGTGGTCATGACTATCTGTTGTGCCAGTTGCAGTGTCTTCAGTTATGAAAGGAGGTGACTGGTTCCTGTAACCTTGAAAGTCCCTTCTGGTGCTCTAAGCTGATATAGCATGAGTGTAAGTTTTATGAGTTAAGAGCAATGTTTTAAAAAATCAAAACTTCTTTTGGTTTTTCTTCCCAACAAGTAGGAAAGAGTGTTTCAGAAATGAAGTTTGTTTTGGAACCTATACTACCTACCAAAAATAATAACATAAAATGGCCTTTCACTAATCTTCTAATATATCTCTTCTAGTCTTTTTGGATATTTAACATGCTTCCCTAGGATGTTTCATAAATTTACATCAAGAGCGTATGGTAGGAAGGTCAAAGGCCAGGTTTTAGCATCATCAGATGGATCTGAGTTTAAGTTCTTTCATGGCCATTTGTTAGCTGTGTGAACAGAGGCAAATTATGTAGCTTCTCCAAATTCCTGTTTTCTCAAATATAAAATTTGGGATAATACCAATACCATTCTCATGGGTTTCTGCAGGGATGAAGTGAGATAAATGAAGATTAAAAGCTTAACATAGGGTCTGACACATAGCAGGCTCTCATTAGCCGCTCTCACCAGCATCAGCATCACCACCATCACCTATGAAGTAAGAAAGGGCAGAAAGAATCATCCATTTTACACCATGGAAAACCAGAGTCCATACTCAAACTACAAGATTCAGGAAGAAAACTGAGTTCCACCAGCTCATCAATTATGCTGTCTTTAGTCAGTAGCTCCCTTCCTCAGTTGTGAAAGTGAAAGTGAGGGTCGGTCAGTAGTGTCCAACTCTTTGAGACCCCATGGACTGTGCAGTCCATTAAATTCTCCAGGCCAGAATATTGGAGTGGGTAGCCTTTCCCTTCTCCAGGGGATCTTCCCAACCCAGGGATCAAATACAGGTCTCTGCATTGCAAATGCATCTAAACCCTCCTTTAGAGGAATGTCTGATGGATGGAGTGGCTTCTACTCCTCAGTGATGCCCAGGAGGAGGGAGATCTTCCTTTCCACATGCAACCAGAGGAGGGCTTGCTGAAAGCTGACTGTGACCATGACACCCTGGGTGTGAATGTTCCATCAGACAACTTGGAACCCAGAGAACAGGGATTATGCTGTGTTCGGCCCACTGCTGGGCCGAACACAGCATATTGTCACTGGTGAGGATGAACCTTTTATTTCCCTGTTATAGTCTGATCAAGAGCTAGAAGTGTTGGAATTTTGCTTTGTTCTGTTTGGTTTTTAACAACAAGAAGGAATGAATGTGGTTTGGGAGTAGGAATGAAAGAATGAGTCCTACTGTAAATGTTTAGATTGCAGGTTTTAAGAGAATAAAAATTTTGCTTATATAATAGCTTTTTCTTATGTCTCCCAATAAAACATATCAATATTTAATTACATTTATTGATAAATACTAATAAAATAACATATTGTGATTATTCACTTTGATAGTAACCTACAAATACTTACACTTTTTATGATGGGGTAGCATAATGATCTGTATTTTCCAAACTTTAGAATTAGAGTACACTTGATAATTTTCTTAAAATTTTAACTTGAAAGGACTATTTATATTATTCATTATCCTCTTCCAAGTGTTTTCAGTGTGTACTGTATTTTTGTAGAATTGCAATTAATGTGTATTTATTATTTTGTGCATGCATATTTTTCATTTAACACTATTTTCTGAACAAATTTTCATGTTTTCCCACAGTGATATTTATTTTAAGGTTAAATATTCCATTGCATGAGTAGGTGCTGTAAATACCTAGTGTTTTTGCCTATGCTATTTTTCTGAAGTATCTTCAGAAGGTGTTTTACCTTGATCAGAAGGTATAAATATTTATAAATTCTTATCAAAGTTATTTAGTACTCAACAAATTCACATTATTTTGGTCCCTATCAGTTCTTAGGATATTTCAAAATAAATAATCTGCTTTAAAATTAGCTCTAATTGATAATAATTTACCAGAACCAAGTAAAGTTTAGAAATAATTCTTTCAGGGGAAAGGGACTAAAGTAATTTCACTGAACATCTATTAGAGACAGTTTTGCATCTGTCTGGGCACTATTCATGGATTTAGTTAATAAGTGGGAAATCTGGGATTTAAACTTTGTCAATCTAGCTCCAGAATTTATGTACCAAATCATTGTCTGTTCTGCTAAACTTAATTCTTAAAGAATCCACCAAGGCATGTGTGTGTGCTAAGTCACTTCAGTCATGTCTGACCCTTTGCGACCTCGTGGACTGTAACCTACCAGGCTCCTCTGGCCATGGGATTTTCCAGGCAAGAACACTGGAGTAGGTTGCTATGCCCTTCTACAGATCTTCCTGACCCAGGGACTGAACCCATCTCTCTTAAGTCTCTTGCTTTGGCGAGCGGGTTCTTTATCACTAGCGTCACCTGGGAAGCCCAAGGCATGTGTTTTTAATCTCATTTTACAGAGAAAACTGAAGCCTATAGGGTTTCAATCAAGAGCTCAAACTAAGGTACTCGTAGGAAGTGGGTGTAAGATGATGCTTTTCCCTCCACTAGTTTTGCTTAGAATATAAAGCTCTCTCAATCTATTTTGATAGTCATGGTTATAAGAACTCTTGGTTTGCTGTTAACAGAATGATGAGAAAAACAACCACTTAAGAATGATAATGAGATGTTACTAGTGAGAGTTCAGTTCAGTCACTCAGTCGTGTCCGACTCTTTGCGACCCCATGAATCACAACACACCAGGCCTCCCTGTCCATCACCAACTCCCGGAGTTCACTCAGACTCACGTCCATCGAGTCAGTGATGCCATCCAGTCATCTCATCCTCTGTCATCCCCTTCTTCTCCTGCCCCCAATCCCTCCCAGCACCAGAGTCTTTTCCAATGAGTCAACTCTTCGCATAAGGTGGCCAAAGTACTGGAGTTTCAGCTTTAGCATCATTCCTTCCAAAGAAATCCCAGGGCTGATCTCCTTCAGAACGGACTGGTTGGATCTCCTTGCAGAGTTAAGACCTCTCAATTAGTCAACACAAACAACTTAAAGTTTAAGATGACCATTCTTGTTAAACATCATAGGTAAAGATAATGTGATCAGGGGAATGTTTAAGACATGACTTTGTCAGGCCTTCTTGTGACTCAAACAGTTAAGTCACTTAAGCTCTCAACCTGTTTCTTCATCTTTAAAATGGGAACAATAACATCTACTTCATAGTGTGGTATAGAGATTAAATGACGTCACGCACTATAGCACAGGTAACTGTTCAATCAGTGTTACCAACAATGCTGCTGTTGTTCAGTCACTCAGTTGTGTCCAACTCTTTGAGACCCCATGGACTGCAGCATGCCATGCTTCCCTGTCTTCCACCATCTCCTGGAGCTTGCTCAAACTCATGTCCATCTCATCCTCTGTCATCCCCTTCTCCTTCTGCTTTTTATCTTTCCCAGTATCAGGGTCTTTTTCAGTGAGTTGGCTCTTCAAATCAGGTGGCCAAAGTATTGGAGCTTCAGTGTCAGCATCAGTCCATCCAATGAACATTCAGGACTGATTTCCTTTAGGATGGACTGGTTTGAAATCCTTGCTATCCACGGGGCTTTCAAGAGCCTTCTCTGACACCACAGTTCCAAAGCATCAATTCTTTGGTTCTCAGCCTTCTTTATGGTCCAATCACATCCATACATGACTACTGGAAAAACCAAAGCTTTGACTAGATAGACCTTTGTCAGCAAAGTTGTCTCTGCTTTTTAACACACTGTCTAGGTTTGTCATAGCTTTTCTTCCAAGGAGCAAACATCTTTTAATTTCATGGCTGCAGTCACCATCTGCAGTGATTTTGGAGCCCAAGAAAATAGTCTTTCACTGTCCCCATTGTTTCCCCATCTATATCCCATGCAGTGGTGGGACCAAATGCCATGATCTTAGTTTTTGAATGTTGAGTTTTAAGCTTTTTCACTCTCCTTTTCCTCCTTCATCAAGAGGTTCTTTAGTTCCTCTTTACTTTCTGCCATAAGGGTGGTATCATCTGCATATCTGAAGTTATCGATATTTCTCCCGGCAATCTTGATTCCAGCTTGTACTTCATCCAGCCCGGCATTTCGCATGAAGTACTCTGCATATAAATTAAATAAACAGGGTGACAATATACAGTTACCAACAATAAAATTTAGTAATCCTACCATTATTATGCCACGACTCTCACTGTTGTTCTGTACTTTGAGAAAATAGACCTATAAAAGAGCATATAACTCATTAAAAACAAAAAAAGAATGACAATTAGTGTCAACTTTCACTCAGCTTCCGTGTCAGAAAGACAAGAGCGTACAATTGCAGGAGCAATGAGGAGTCGCAGCATTCCAGCCTCTCTCAAGGGGGCTGCTACCCCCAGTTAAGTGTGGTCATGGGGGCCAGCAGGCCGCATGGCCAGGTATGGCAGTTAGCTATTGCTACCTGACAAACTACCCCCAGACTCAGTGACTTAAACAATAAGCATTTATTATTTACCTACAATAATAGGTAGGTAGTTCTTTAGTCTTGGCTGGTTTCACTCCTGCATGTGAGGTCATCTTTTGGGTCAGCTGTGACTTGTTTGCTGATCTTGAATAGGCTCTCTTGCGTGTCTTGGGCCTTGGCTGGAACAACTGAGATAACTCGTGTTTGTTTGATATGGTCTCTTACTTTCCTGTAAGTGAGCCTGAGCTTGTTCACAGGGGTCTTGGCACGTTTCCAAGAAAGAGAGAGCTATGTCCAAGGCCTCTTAGGTCCAGGCTTAGGACTGGCATGCTCATTTCTGTCATATTATTATTTTAGACAATTTTAAGATAGTTTATTATTAACCAAGAGCCATTAGGATTTACAAAAAGGAATAAGCATAGCTAGCTTAAGATAGCTGTTGCCAAAGAACCTCAGGAGATTCCTGGGAAATAACACTTTAGACTGCCCAAGATCTCTGGCACTGCAGTGGAAGTTTCCTTCTCATGGGACTAGAGAAGATTAATAAGTGATGACTGTTATTCTCAGGTATGGCATACTTAGATCCATTTTCCCTTACTAAAAATAGGATGTGCATTCACAGTTATGGAGAATGATGCCTGCAAATTTCCAGCAAAATGATCATATTTGTCTCAAAGTTCTTGTGTGTGTATAGTTACTCAGTGGTGTCTGACTCTTTGCACCCCCATGGACTGTAGCCCACCAAGCTCCTCTGTCCATGGGATTCTCCAGGCAAGAATACTGGAGTGGGCAGCCATTTTCTTCTCCAGGGGATCTTCCCGACCCAGGGATTGAACTGAGGTCTCTTGCACTGCAGGCAGTTTCTTTACCAACTGAGCCACCTGAGAAGCCCCAAAACACAGTGCAATGTATCAGCTGGGAATTGAACCCAGGCCTCCCACGTGGCAGGCAAGAATTCTTCCACTGAACCACCAATGCAAGCCTCAAAATTCTTACTGGCATATTTCAATAGAAGAATTGGGAGGATCTTGCATTTCAGGGGTCCACATGAGATCAGAGTGTTTTTATTAGATGTCTCCATAAATCATTTCTGTCATATTCTGTTGGCCACGGCAAGTCACAAGGCTTGATCCGGAGGCAAAATGTGGGGACATAGATGTCAACTGTTTATGGGAAGTGCTGTAAAGTGACACTGCAAACCGTGTGGTCAAAGGGAGGGGTGAAGAATTGGGGCCATCTTTGCAACCAATCGACCACATGCTGTCTTCCAAGTTTTCAGCAGAAGTTAGAAATCCAGATCTTTATATATGAAATCTTCTGAGTTTTATGTACTACCAATTAATTTACAACTTTCAAGACAGTGGTGGGTCAACACTCTGTGGGCCAAACACATCATGTCTGAGTTGGATGTGGTTTGTCGGCCGTTTGCAACCTTTAGGTAAATAATTTGCTGTTGTTTCCGCAGTACTTGGCTGAGAAGGAGATTTGAACCAGGGCTGTCTGGACTCCAGGCCCATATTCATTCAGCAAAATTTTCATGTCTTCCAAGTTAAGACTTTGAAAAACAAAAATAAAGAAAACACAGTCCCTTCCCTAAAGGGTCTTCCAGTCAAAAGTGGGAGACAATATGTAAACAAACATTTAATTCATGTGATTAAACGCTGTGCTGAGCTGTGCTTAATCACTCAGTCGTGTCCAAAGGTTTGAGCCCAGGGACTGTAGCCTATCAGGCTTCTCTGTCCAGGAGGATTTTCCAGGCAAGAATACTGGAGTGGGTTGCCTTGCCCTCCTCCAGGGAATCTTCCCAACCCAGGTATCGAACCCAGGTCTCCCACATTGCAGGCAGATTCTTTACTGACAGATTAAATGCTACAGATTGATTAATATAACTGGATCTCTCTCTGCCTTTTCATATATGCCGCACCCTGAGGACTGATGCTAAAGTACTTTGGCCACCTCATGTGAAGAGTTGACTCATTGAAAAAGACTCTGATGCTGGGAGGGATTGGGGGCAGGAGGAGAAGGGGACGACAGAGGATGAGATGGCTGGATGGCATCACCGTCTTGATGGACATGAGTTTGAGTGAATTCCGGGAGTTGGTGATGGACAGGGAGGCCTGGTGTGCTGTGATTCATGAGGTCGCAAAGAGTTGGACACGACTGAGCAACTGAACTGAACTGATCCAACCCTTTGCATATTTTCCATCTATCAAAAGAGACTGCAGACTGTCAGGTTGTGCTGGCTGGGGAAGCCCGTTTTCCTTACCAGCTGCAGCCAGAAGCTCACCCGCTCACTCTCCTTCATTCTCTGTTCTTCCTCCTCCCAGCGTGCTGCAGCCAGGATGAGAAGGAATCAGTCCCATGGAAGGAATTTCATGTCTCTCTAGCAGTTTGGCAAGATAAGCTTGAGAAGGAAGCCACATCAAAAAAGGAGGCTGCTGCCACCATTAGGTATCTGCAGTGCGAATGAGTCAGTCAGAGCCCTCATTTCCATGAGGTGCCTGCAGCTACCTTAGGGGCAGTTAATACTTTCCATTCACAGAGGTATCTGTGACCATTTACAGTATATGCGTAAGACTCCCCATGACACAACACTTCCCATGTCACCTCATGTTGACAAGTCAATTCTGGGCCCAGAGTAGACTTTGGTTTAATCAGTACTGTAATGTTCTAGATCCATTCTCTGACCAGGAGACAATATCTGGTGAAGTAAAAATCATGCAGTCAGACAACCTGAGTTAATTAAAACCCTAAACAACTTTATTTTAAAATCGTCTTTTTTTTTTTTTAGACTTATTATATGTGAACCATTTTCAAAGCCTGTATTGAATTTGTTACAGTATTGCTCCTGTTTTATGCTTTTAGATTTTTGGCCATGAGATATGTGGGATCTTAGTTCCCTTACCAGGGATCGAACCCACATCTCCTGCATTAGAGGGCAAAGTCTTAACCTCTGGACCACCAGGGAAGTCTCCCCAAATGACTTTAAAGATGTTATTAAACTTTTAAAATATCAGATTGTGGTCCTATAAAATAATAATTTTTTATTGACTAAGATAATGATAATGCCCATCTCATAATGTAATTAAATTGAAATGAGGTAATGTACTCAGCATGTGAGAGGGCCATATGGAGACTCAGTAAAAAGTTCATCTCTGTCATTTCTGGGGTATCCTCAGTCTTGCTGGTGACAGAGAAATTAAGGAGGTAAGAAAATGTACTACTTGGTCTGACAAAGGTTGTCCACAGTGCATGGAATGTACTTCCAATGCTCCCAGTACCACTTGAAGTTGGAATATCTCCCAGTCCAGTCAAGTCTTAGTGAGTTGACCAGGCACAGAGCTGCCGATTGTTTTTTCTCATCCTCGAGACAACAGGTGGAGGGGGCAGGGCTCTAACTGCCCCGATACAACTGGATGGAGCAGGGAGAACCTGTATTACAAATACTTTAGGCCAAAGCACCAACCAGACAGTGATCCTGAGAGGCATCAAGGGAAGGCTCTGAGGTCAAGTTGGAGAAGTGGAAAAATGGAGAGAAAAACAAGAATGAGAGTGAAAATAGAGAAGGTTTGACTGAATTCTCACTCTCTGCCCAATTCTCTCTCTTTTTCTCTCTTCCTTGAAAATGTTGAGATGCTACCTGGCTGCATTGGGGCTTCTTTAGAAAGGTGGACACATCTTCTGCAAGAGAACCTTCTCTGGGGAAAGGGACAGGCCCAGAAGTGCACAGGAGTGTTCACTGAAATTTCTGTCTTACAGATGGGGAGTCCCTAGTGGGTGGTGGGCTGCCCTGCTGCAGGAGGCGGGGGAGAATGCTTTTAGCTCCTCAGGGTGCGAACCAGCTGCACTTAGAACAGAACATTCTCCTCCTTACATTGATTTAGTCTGATTTTCACTGTCAGATTCTTTAATGAAGGCCCTGGGAGTGGGTTGCCATGGTTATGCTGGTTTTAACATCTAGGAACTTAGGGCTAAGTGGCTTCCCCCAGGCCCTGCAGCTTTTAGCTTCTGCATTTAGATTTTTAACTTCTCCTCCTGGGAGACACTGTTCTGCAGAGGGGAAAAGATTGCAGACAGGCATGTCCTGGGAGCCACGGGGGAAGGAGGTGACTTTGATTTGAAAGAATTTATGCTTTCTCCATAGAAAAGAGATAGAAAAAGGTGGTGATCAAGGGAAAGGGCTTCGTCAGAATCCCAGCTTAAGCTGATGACCTTAAGCATCTGAACAGTATGCACTTGAAGAGTTAAACGAGATGATATATGAGCCATGAGAAGATTCCAGTGAGTGTTGTTCATTAGGTTCTTTCACTCCTGTTACTGCAAGAGCCTCTAAAATAACCCCAGATGCTGTGTCAATGGCTTCCCAGTTTTCAAGAGGATTGAAGCAGTTGCTCAAGGACCTCCCTCTCTAGCCTTTGAGACTTATATGTGCCTGTTTGGACATCATCTCCCTCCACTGCCACGCCTGGCCTGCCTCTTACTGTCCCCCTCTTTTTGCTCCTCAACTCTGGCTTTTCATGAGGACTTCCAGGTCCTTCTTTGGTTTTCAGCTGAAGTCACCTCCTCGAGAGGACTTTTCTCTTTTTAAAAAATATAATTTGTTTATTTTTGGCTGTGCTGGGTCTTTGTTCCTGTATGGACTTTTCTCTAGCGGTGGAGTAAAGGGGCTACTGTCTAGGTGGAGAGCGCGGGGCTTCTCATTGTGGTGCCTTCTCTTGCTGAGGAGCACCAGCTCTAGGGTGCATGGACTTCAGTAGTTGCAGCATGTGGGCTCAGTAGTGGTAGTTCCCTGGCTCTAGAGCACAGGCTCAATAGCATGTGGGGTCTTCCCAGATCAGGGATTGAACTCTCGTCTCCTGCATTGATAGGTGGATTCTTTACCACTGAGCAACCAGGGAAGCCCGAGGGAGGCCTTTCCCAATCACCTTAATGGGAGTCGCAAAAAGTCAGACAAGGCTGAGTGCACACACATACACACACATACACAATCAACCACCCTACTTACTACTCAATCTCTGTCACTTTATTTTCTTTAAATTCATTATGGTCTGAATGATTTTTTTGTCTTTAAATAGCTCATCATCATCTGAAGTTATTGTGTTTTTATTATCAATTTCCCCTGATTAGAATGCAAACTCCTATTTTTCTTACTATATTCCTTGGGTTGAACTTAAACTTGGAGACCCTCTGGAAACTGTGCCTAGCATTTGGAGTCTATGAATTTAAATAAAACAAAAATTATACCTTTATTTTCACTAACCCCTAACTGAAATGTAGCATTTCCTTTCGTTGTGAATGTAGGCAACAAACCACAGTCCTTGAACTGTGCTTGAGACTTTGTCAACCACTGCCCTTTTACAGATATCTTGAAATGTCATTTACGCTGACCACTAACAAGTTAAAGCATTTTCTAGACCCACTGCTGGATCTTGTTATTTAACACAATAATAAAGAAACATATATGTTACTGTATCAAAATTTTAAAGCATTTTAATAACTATTTTAATACATTTGGCTTCTTTTATAATCCCTTCTATTTGTTCTATGAATTTGAAAAGCATTAGCCTGGTCCTTCCTGGTAGCTCAGATGCTAAAGAATCCACCTGCAATGCGAGTGACATGGGTTTGATCCCTAGGTTGGGAAGATCCCCTGGAAGAGGGCATGGCAACCTAATCCAGTATTCTTGCCTGGAAAATCCCCATGGACAGAGGAACCTGGTGGGCTACAGTCCATGGGGTCACAAAGAATTGGACACAACTGAGCCACTAAGCAGAGCACAGACTGGGACATAATTCAACGTACATGACAGCTCTCTTCTTCCATCTTTAAAACCCTCAACGGCAGGTCAGATCCCTCTCAAGCCTCAGATCTCTCCTACTTCTCCTTCCATCTTCTCTAACTCTTCCACCTTCCTTCCCCCCCCCCCCCCCCCCCACTTTTAAGGGCACATTTGATTACATTGGACTTACCTGGATAATCTAACGCACTCTCCCTATAGGGATAACCTCCCTATAAGGATAATCTCCCTAAAGTCCTTAATTTTATTTGGAAGTTTTTTGTTGTTAGTTGTTATATAACATAGCATATACACAGATTCCATGGACATTTTAGGGGAGCTATTATTCTGCCTCCCCTATCAACGTTCATTGTAATCTTTTCAACTGTTTGTAATATGTTGGGAAAAAGAGGAAGTACAATAATATCTACCTTATCTAGTCAAAGTGGTAAGGTTCAAGTGAACTAAGTAAACAGCGGTATAAAGTGATATTTATATAGAATTCATCATCCTAAAAAAAGCAAAAAAGCATTAGCCTGAGAAAATGGTCCATAGGTATCATCAGAGTTCTAATAGACATCATGGCACACAAAAAGATTATTTATCTCTATGGCCTAGAACAGTGCTTTGACCTATAGTAGGAGCTTGATAAAAAAATGTTTTTGACTGAATGAGTTAGTAGATGAAAGGAGGTAGAGAAGGAAACAGTGTCCTAAGCAGAGGAAGTAGCATTCAAGGGCTGGGGGCTCTGTACTCTGTTCTAGAAACAAAAAAACTGTCTGGTGTGGTTTGGGCTTTGAAAGCGGGGGCCGGGGGTGGGGTGTTTTAAACTGACACTAACAAGGTAGGCTGGCTGAACCTCACCCCGGGGCAATGGGAGGCTGACAGAAGGTATTAGGCAGGACAGGGATAATGATATTTGGGTTTTAAAAAAATCCCTATGACTTCCAAGAGGAGAGGAAAATGAAGAAACAAGAGCAGATGCCAATTAAGAGGCTACTGTAGGTGATTTGAAGTACACTGGAAGTGAAGGTAGAGAAAGTGGATGGATTTGAGAGTGACTTCAGAGCTGAAATAGACCACCCGAGGGCTGATTAGAAGTAGGGGGTGAGGGAAAACAGGAAGTATAGAACCACTGTGGCTTTCCTGCCTGAGTTCCTGAGTGATGGTGGTGGCTCACTGAGGTGGGGACACCATGGTAAGGAGGAGCAAGGTGTGGGGACAGGTCCCAGAGCACCTGAGCCTGCCGGTAACAGTGTTCTTATTTTGTTCAGCCTGGCTTTGCTGAAATGCCTTAGACTGCAAATGATAGTGTGAGACCCCAGTTTTAGTCTTAGTTCTGCCACTAACTTGCTACCTCAGGCACTCTTCTCAACTTGTTTGTTTTCTCAGCTGAACAATGGGAAACACTTGGTCCTGAGACACCTTACATGCTGGAGTGATGCCCTGGTCCACCCACTGTGCTTGGGTTATGTCAGAAACATTTGAGCTTATGACTTTGCCAGAGAAGTCTCAAAGTGAGTGATTTTTCTCTAAGCCTTGATTAATAGCTAGGATCTTATATGAATATCATGATGAAATTAATTAATATTAATAATAAGGCCAGTCAATATTGTTCCTTCATCATATCTTACGCACTCTGCTGAGTGTTTTACGTACATTATTCCTTTTAATTCTCCATAATAACCCTATGAGATTGTTTTTATTATACTCAAATTACAGATAAGGAAACAGGCTAGCATTTTAAGTTACTTCCCCAAAGTCACATAGTTGTAGTTGGCAGAAGAGAAACTGAAGCTCATTCAGTCTGACTCTAGAATCTGTACTGTTAATCACTACATATTCCTGCCTTACGGATTAATTACTGTTTCAGTCCAGGTGTTTGTAGGAGTTATCCTGACTCCTAGGTCCCAGATTGAATTGAATCATCAGTCCATTCCGTACCCTGTGTGATGCCCAGGCCCTCCCCGAGATGTTGGGAATTCGGGTGGGCTTGCACTGTCATGGCAATCTGGCTTGGAGCTCCTGCTTCTGTGGAATTCTTCTGGTCCCCGGGCCATCCTGCATGTGTTCTCTTCCTTGTCTGTACTCTGTCAGCCCAACTACGGGGCCCAGATACTTTCCCTAATTTCTACCAAGGCTCTTACTCACACATTGTAACATATTTTGCCAAAGGTCAGAGATGGAGGGTTTATAGCACAGAAAAATGAAGATTTAAAGAAACTGAATAATAGCTGGCTCCATTTTTCGAAAGTCCCCTAGTGATTTTGCCATCGTATTAGTTAAGATTTAGGCTAAGCTGCTGAAACAAGATCCTTCCCCCACAACCCCTGCTGACTCTCCCACCAAAAAACACTCCGCTTTCTCTCTAGGCTGTGTCTGTTTTGCTTCCCTTCTGTCTTGTTGCTTTGCCATCCCCTGGGAGTGACTCGATCCTCTTCTGTATAGACAAAGCTAGGTCAAACCACAGCTACAAACAGCCCATGGGAGAGAGAAGAGGAGGGAACGGAGGCCAAGGATTCCTCCAGAGCAAGTAGATGCGCGCATCACTTCCATTCTCATTTCATTGGTTAGAATGTAGTCACGTGATCACGTTGGCTGCAATGGAACCTGGGAGATGTAGTTCCAGATAGGGTGGTCACGAGCCCAGCTGGGATTCTGTTACTCTGCCAGAAGGGAAGAACTGGGTTTTGA
This sequence comes from Oryx dammah, assembly GCF_014754425.2. Lineage (NCBI taxonomy): Eukaryota > Metazoa > Chordata > Mammalia > Artiodactyla > Bovidae > Oryx > Oryx dammah. The sequence goes on from NW_024070187.1 coordinate 58,803,846, forward strand.
AGATAACTGGAGGTCTCTGCTTCGACCAAGCCTCTTGCCCTTTGCTTAAACTTTCTCTTCTTTCTTTCTTTCCACTTTCCTTTAATTTCAGCTGTCTGCCTCTGCCTCCCTGCTCTGCCCTCATTCTCATTTGTTTTTAAAGCAGAACATTTTAGCCATCTCTTATTTCCACTCACCTGTTCTCCCATGACTGAGGGAGACTCATTTTCCATCCCAAAGGACCTATAAAGCTATTGTCCTAAGCAAAGGTACTTTATATGCAAATTGGGAGTTGGTTCCAGCTGTTAAGATATTTTTTTCCTACACTGGCACATGGTAAAAATAAAACAAGGCACCATTTAAAGACATCTCCCTCCCCCACCTCCCCCCAAAAAACTGAGTTAAGATCCAAAAAAATCCATTGGTCTGTCAGGTAAACATCCCAAATACTAAGTGACTGAATAAACCCTCAGGAAAAAGAGGCTGCTTACTGCTTAAAATGAAACAATTTCACAGAGCAGAAAATCTGGACTTGCAAGAAAGAGTTGCATAAGAGGCAGCTGTGACTTTTGTTACTTGAAAAGTAAAATGATCTTTGTGAGAGAATTTTATATTCTCCATCCCCACCTTCCTAGAGACCATCTGCCCTCGGTTCTGCCAAACCACACAAGCATTTCAAGTTTCTGCTAGGATGGGTATGTCATGTCTGATTACATTTCACTGGGCAAAGCAAGTCATGTGGACAAGCCCCAGCTCAGTGGATCAGGAATCTCTCACTCTCCCCACAGGGGGGACTACAAATTATAAGGCAAAGGGTGTGGATGAACAGTGTTATTTTTGTGGGGGTGGATATAATGCATAATAATAAATTTATCAGGTCATGAGAGGTAGGATTGGGAATGGAGACTGAATTCTGGACATGGAGACTCCTAACGTTAGACCATGTAATTGGGGCTTTAGTGGAAGACTACAGAGAATCACTGAAGATTTTGAGCAGGTTTCTGATGTTATCAGGAATGCCAGTTAAGGGCAGGACCTCTCCACATTTTGAACTCACTTTCATGGGAGAAATTGTGACGACCTTGAATTAATAAGTTGTTACAAATCAGCATTTTATTGCTGCCTCTATCTGGACAATGGGGTAATTGGATGATGGGATAAGCCATTGTAATTGTCAGGGTTCTTCTGAGAAACCAATAGTATATATACCAATAATAGTAATAGTAGTATATATATAATGGAAAATGGAAAGAGATTTTAAGAAATTGGCTCAGGCAATTGTGGAGGCTCACAATTCCAATATCTGGAGCACACAGGTTGGCAGGCTGGAGACCAAAGGTAGAGGGGCAGACTGCAAGGAAGATTCCTGCTTCCTCAGGGGATTCATTCTTTTTCTTTCTCGTGAAGGTCTTCAATTGATTGCATGAGGCCCACCACCTTATGAAGAGCAATCTGCTTTACTCAAGTGCATTGATTTAAATGTTCAGTTCAGTTCAGTCCAGTTCAGTCGCTCAGTTGTGTCCGACTCTTTGCAACCCCATGAATCGCAGCACACCAGGCCTCCCTGTCCATCACCAACTCCCAGAGTTCACTCAGACTCACGTCCATCGAATCAGTGATGCCATCCAGCCATCTTATCCTCTGTCGTCCCCTTCTCCTCCTGCCCCCAATCCCTCCCAGCATCAGAGTCTTTCCCAATAAGTCAACTCTTCGCATGAGGTGGCCAAAGTACTGGAGTTTCAGCTTTAGCATCATTCCTTCCAAAGACATTCCAGGGCTGATCTCCTTCAGAATGGACTGGTTGAATCTCCTTGCAGTCCAAGGGACTCTCAAGAGTCTTCTCCAACACCACAGTTCAAAAGCATCAATTCTTCAGCGTTCAGCCTTCTTCACAGTCCAACTCTCACATACACACATGACTACTGGAAAAACCATAGCCTTGACTAGACGGACTTTTGTTGGCAAAGTAATGTCTCTGCTTTTGAATATGCTATCTAGGTTGGTCATAACTTTTCTTCCAAGGAGTAAGCGTCTTTTAATTTCATGGCTGCAATCACCATCTGCAGTGATTTTGATGTTAATCTACCCTAAAAATACCTTCATAGCAACATCCAAACTAGTGTTTGACCAAATTTCTAGGTACCACTAGATAGCCTGGCCACCTTGACACATAAAATTCACCATAACAGCTGCAAATATCTCAGCCTTTACCTGTAAAATAGGCATCAATTCAGTTGGGCTGTGGGGATTGCATGGGTAAGTGGCAGCTAGAGAGAAGTTGGTAGGAATGAAGGGCTATGTCAGGCTCTAGGGGTTGACATCCACCTTAGGCAGCCAGGCCTCCCTCTATAAAACCTACTAGTAGAGGGACTTCCCTGGTAGTCCAGTGATTGAGAATCTGCCTCACAATACTGGGGACGAAAGTTTGATCCCTAGTCGGAAAACTAAAATCCCACATGCCATGGAGCAGCTAAGCCTGCACACTGCAACTACTGAGCCTGTACACTGTGGAGCCTATGTGCCACAACTAGAGTCCGTACACCACAGTGAAAGACCCCGCATGTGCAATGAAGATCCCACATGCCACAACTATGACCAACACAGCCAAATAATGAATATTAAAAAAAAATCCTACTAGTGGAAAATTGTCTTCTGAGAGGTAGGATCAGTGAAGTACTCCAGTGACCTACCCTCTTGGCATGTCCTCTGCCCTAGTTCAAGCCTTGATGACGTTTTCTCTAGATTAAGGCACTTCTTCCTTATGCTGCCACTCCCGTTCCCCAAGCACTCCTTAGAAAAACCTCCTCAGTGGTGCCCCACCACATTCCCACAAGGCTGAGTATGTGAGGCCATCCAAGCCCTGGCCGCTGTGCTACAGATCTCTAGATCTACTCCAGCGCCTGCCTCCATCACCACCACCCACCCCGCTTCGCCTCCCTGTGGAGTCTTAGGCCTTGTGAGACATGCCTTATCAGCCCCTTCTCAGGAGAGGTATCCCCTACAGCCCCTGATTGTATCTGTTTTATCTGCTGGGTTCCCACATGCAATTTTTTTGTTTGAAGAAAGGATTCTGTGTGTGGTGGGGGAGAGAGAGTTTGGAGCGATTGATAACACCAAACTGCTCAGAGTTGACTGCGTCCTGCATGTCACTTCACACTTCTGCTTCTTTGTTTATGCTGCTCCTGCCTTGCTCTGCCTGGACTCACACTTCCCTTGTTATGGACAGAATGTTTGTGTTCCCCCTAAAATCATATGTTGAAGCCATACTCTCCAGTATGATGGTATTCTCATTGAAGTGGGGCCTTTGGGAAGCAATTAGGCTTAAGGAACTCCAGAAGATGGAGCCCTGTGCTGGGAATAGTGCTCTTATTAGAAGGGACAGAAGAGAGCGCCCCCAACCCTGCACCGTGTGAAGACACCCTGAGAAGGCAGCCTTGTGCGAGCCAGGAAATAGGGCTTTCACCAGAGGTTGAATCTGCAGGCACCTTCAGCTCGGACTTTGCAGTTTACAGAATTGTGAGACATACAAGTCTGCTGTTGAAGACACCCAAAATCTGGTATTTTGTTATAGTATCCTGAGTTAACTAAGTCTTTCCTTAAGCCTTAGCTCAAGAAACTCCACTTCCAAGAAGCTGATCTAAACCCCAGAGTGGGCTAATGTGCTTTGCCTGAGGCCTGCATGTATAGCTATTCTAGTATTAGAATAGCGAATACTTTCCCTATTAGGCAATATAGTCTTGAAAACAGGTATTGTTTCTTTATTTCCTCAGTACCTTGTGTAGGTGGGGTTTAAAACACTGTGTGTAAAAAAAAAAAAAAGCATTGTGTGTATTAACATTTATAGAGATATCCGTTTTTTTTTTTTGGTAGATTCTGAGAGCTAGAAGTTTTACATGCACAAGAGTTAAGACCAAGTCAGCTCCTAGAAAACACTTGGCAGTTGGCTGATGGTTTGCAGACAGCTTCTGCATCGTTATGTTATTTCACACCCTGACATGCTGGGGCTGTCAAAGGATCAGGTTCTGCTTGTCAGCTGGCTTCAGTTCTGCTTCAGAGAGGACTTCAAGGGTCAGTTAACCCTAAAGCTTCCCCATTTTTGATGGCATAGGGTGCTAAAGAATAGTCCTCAGGTTTATTCTGAGGAATGCCTACCTAGCTGCACTTCCCTCAGGAGAACTCACATAACGTGACTAATGTATCCAGTTATTATTAAAGTTAGATTTTAAAAAATTGATAAAAATAATTACTGTGGGTCATAAAAATACTCAATAAATATCCAACAAAAATTAATTATTATCGTTATGAGAATAAGTGCTAAACTAAGAGTTTCTAAGAAAGAAAAAGTAAAGCTCATGGTAGCTAACCATGACCCACAGTTAAAGCTTTCTGAACTATATTGTAGCATTTCAATTATGTATTGCAGTATACTGGGCTTAGGAGCTGGTGTTCACTTGGGGCCTCTCATGTACTTGAAGTCGGATGGTGACTGGACTTGGAGGCATCTCAAAGACTGTCTGTTGTCTAGGGCTTCAACTGAAGCTGAGGACGGGAAGATCTATTCTTGGCCTCTCCATTGCCACCTGGGCTTCCTCAAAACATGGCACTGAGCTTGAAGAGGAAGCACCCTGAGAGAGAACCAAGCTAAAACACCTTTTATAAACTAGCCTCAGAAATCACACAGTGTCCTTAAGTACAGCCCATATTCAAGGGTAAGGTAATTAAATTCTAACTCTATGTGAGGAGTGCCAAAGAATACACAGACATGTTTTTTTTTTCCACTTTAAAGAATGTTGTTTAACTTTTGCAATGCTACGTTGGTTTCTGCCATACAGCAATGCGAATCAGCCCTAATTATACACACATTCCCTCCCTCCCTGCCTTGCCTCCTTCCCCTCCCCCATCCCACCCCTCCAGGTCATCACAGAGGACCAGACTGGGCTCCCTGTGCTGTACAGCAACTTCTCACCGGCCATCCATGTTACACCTCATAATGTACATATGTTGATGCTACTTTCTTCATTCTTCTTGTCCTCTCTTCTCCGACTGTGTTCACAAGTCCATTCTCTACATCTGTATCTTCTAAAACCATCATATGTAGTAACTCTGCAAACTTTATCGTTTTCATCAGAGAACGATCATTCCTCTGTTGACTCTTACAGTGGGCTCATTCTCTGAACATCCTGGGGCACACACAGAGCTTTAGCACACATCCACCTATTCTCAGAGGCCCCCATACTAGGCGCATTACCTTTTAGGACAAACAGCTCTATGATGCCATCTGTCTCCTGGTTTTTGTCACTGCCTTTAAAAACCCTTGATGGTTCTGAAAGTGCTTTCTGCGGTCCACCATGATTCTCTGCAAATGGCTTCAAAGGGGAAAGGCTCTTTGCGGAGGCTGGATGAGTGTTCCTCTGGTGGACTTTCCCTCCCCAGAAAGCTGTATGGGGTAACTGAGGTAAAACAGAAGGCTCTGCTTAATTCAACAGCAGGTAGCAACTGTAAGGAGGGCAGCCATCAGAGAAGTAAATAGGAAGTGGATCAACCCTTTTTGGACCATGATTTCATTGCTAATAATACTGAGCATTTATTGAGCTCTTCCTGTGTTCTGGGCACCATGCTTTGCATTACCTCATTTAACTACTCTTCTTATCAGCCTTAAGTGATAGGCACTATTTTAATCCTCACTTTACAGAAAAGAAAACAGTGGTCAGAATGGTTGAGTGACTTCCCCAAATCTGCACAGCTACTATCAGATAGAGCCTGAATTTGAACTCAGTTATGTCTGACTCAAAAGGCAGTATAGTGGTTATGAGTGTGACCACTTGGGGCCAGAGCCCTAATGCTTGGGCTTGAAACCTCATTTTGGGTGATCTTTGACCATTAATCTCTTTGTGTTTCAATTTTCTTGTTGGCAGATAGGGGATGAAAAATATAAATATATATAAAAATATATATATTCATCTCACGGAGGTTTTAGCATTAAATGGGATGAGGTATATAAGGTGTTTAGCACTCAGAAATGTTAATTATTCCTCCTCCTCCTCTACTGCTTACCTCTACTTGGATGGTAACTTATTCAAAATCATAATATGCTAAAGATCCAGAGGTGTAAGGAAGTACAGAAGGAGGAATCAGCCTTTGACCCACTATCAGACCTCATTTCAGTTCTGAAATTTCAGCTGTGACTCTATGTTCCCATCTGCAAAGTGGGCAGAATACTGAGACTTTGTGATGATAAATGGAGGCCTCCCAGGTTTCTCCACTATGGCATTCCAAGCCATCTCTATTTCCAGATCCAATTAAGTTTGCAAACCAGGTACTAAACCAAATACAAATTATGCATAATGAAAATTGATTCAGGAGCTCAGGATCAGAAAGGAGGGCTGGGGACAAGTCCTCTCCACCTCCTTTCTGGGTTTCAAGCACTTTCCAATCCCAAGTGGTCAGATTTTGGTCTCTTCTCTTTGGGTTAAAGTCTGAAGAGCAGGGCTATGATTTTCTAAAATGTGTTTAAACTGCAGGGAAGCTGTAATCTGTGGCAGTAGGATTTCTTCTGCTGTCTATGTGAATAACTTGGAGGCTCTGGCTGGAAAGGGCCCAATGCAGAGCTTGGAGGGTGGTGTGGGCCTCCCTCTCCCATCAGGGTGGCTCAGTTCCCTGTCAACGTGGGCTACCCAACCCAGAGAGGCTAGAAGTTTCTCACACCGGCCCCAGGCTGTCGATGAGAGCGGTACAGCCCCCTCCTTGGCAGGCTGATTTGTGAATGTGCTGAACTCTAGAACACTAGGCGGCCTAACCACAGAGAGAGGTGTTTTGTTTCTCTACCGGATACACCTGCCCAAAAAGCAGCGTTCCCTCATGCTTCAGGCTCTGGTTTGTTTTACTTTTGAAAGATTGCACCCTCCAGATAAACCATTGTGTGCATGGAGAACCTTCGGAGGCTGAAAAGCAATGAAATTGATTTTCTTTTCTTTGGGGGCCAAGGGACAATTGTACAAAATTGTTTTTCCATCTAAATGAGCATTCTCCACTTTCCTGTTAGTTGGTATTTCCCAAGGCACACCAAGAGGACTTTAGGGATTTGGGATACATGGATGCAGCATAAAAGAGCATTGAGTCACAGACTGAGAAACTTAGTCCCTTTTTATTTATTTTTTTCAATCTTCCTGATTTTGTCAGGAAAAAATTTTTCACTTGAAGCCTGAATTTCTTTAACATCTAACACTTGTTAATCTCTCTTTCAAAACACACATACACAAAATGAGTACAGACCTCAGATTTAGAGTCTTTAATTAGATGTATTATAATATCTACTATAATATTGTCTAGATAAAATTTGATAATAGTTTTGCTGTGATTATTTCTAGTATTATATTTTTAATTGTTTAGAGTTGTCTTTAATTTATGGCAATGGATAGCAATTTACCGTTTATTTTAGGGATATTATGTTTCTTTTAAGAATAAGTATATTCAAGTTTTAAAAATCAGTTAAAGAAAAATGATAAGTAAATAATTGTACAGATGCTATTCCTAAATAGTGTAAGTCATGAGGATAGTTTGTGGTGGTGTTTGGATGTGCTAGAAATTGGGGAGTACACAAGTTTCTGATGCATGACCAATTAATTTGCAAAATCATGAGAATGGCAGTTCATTACTCACTTTGGGTTTTGTGAAGACAGTGCATGAAATGCATGGTCCTGGAACATACTCAAGAAAGTTAGCCATTATTAATATTATTGCCAGGAAACTACACTTGTGTAAGCAGTGCCTGGCTCATAGCACACAGGAAAGTGTAACAGTTCCTATCACTGCTGTTTTTATCGTTCGCATCATGTGTTAGTTTGTGTCTGCTTCAAAGCAGGTGTCCATGTGGGATTAGGTGTGTAAGGGATTTATAGGGGGGAAGGCCTGTGCAGGATGAAGCAGAAAGGAGCAGGAGACAGTGGAGACAGAAGTTCTGTGAAAAGTATGTGGCGTGGGCCGAAGGAGTCTCAGACTTCAGCGCAGTTACAAGAAAGGTTTGGCACCAGGTGGACGATGAGTTCTGGAGTCAAAGTTGACTCCTGGAGAAGTCTCCCTTCTGTGCTCAGTCATTGGTTGGGAGCATCTCACAGGACTTATATGCAGTGTACGTCATGTGAAATGCCAGGTTGGATTAATCATAAGCTGGAATCAAGACTGCCGGGAGAACTATCAACCACCTCAGATATGCAGATGATGTCACTGTAATGGCAAGAAGTGAAGAGGAACTAAAGAGCCTCTTGAAGAGGGTGAAAGAGGAGAGTGAAAAAGCTTGAAACACAACATTAAAAATACTAAGATCATGGCATCTAGTCCCATGATTTCATGGCAAATACAAGGGGGAAAAGTGGAAGCAGTGACAGATTTTATTCTTTTGGGCTCCAAAAATCACTACGGACAGTGCCTGCAGCCATGAAATTAAAAGATGCTTGTGCCTTGAAGGGAAGACTATGACAAACCTAGACAACATATTAAAAAGTAGAGATATAATTTTGCCAACAAAGGGCCATATAGTCAAAGCTATGGCTTTTCCAGTAATTGTGTACAGATGTGAGAGTTGGATCATAAAGAAGGCTGAGCATGGAAGAACTGATGCTTTCAAATTGTGGTGCTGGAGACTCCCTTGGACAGCAAGGAGATCAAACCAGTCAATCCTAAAGGAAATCAACCCTGAATATTCATTGGAAGGACTGCTGCTCAAGCTGAAGCTCTGATACTTCAGCCACCTGATGCAAAGAGCTGACTCATTGGAAAAGACTCTGATGCTGGGAAGGATTGAAGGTAAAAGGAGAAGAGGGTGGCAGAGGATGAGATGGTTAGATAATACTACCGACTCAACAGACATGAATTTGAGCAAACTCTGGGAGATTAGTGGAAGACAGAGGAACTTGGTGTGCTACAGTCCATGGGGTCACAAAGAGTCAGATATGACTTAGTGACTGAACAACAGTAACAACAACTTGTGGAAGTATGGTCTTCACGTGACCATAGCAGCATCTGACCCAGATGCTGGGGCCCTGCCGTTCCCTCCCCCACCCCAGCAGGAGATGAGAGCAGCACTTTTTGTGACTGTCAGATCGTCTTCATCTTACTCATAAAAAGGGTGCCTGAGCATTTTCTCTAATTCATTTATCTGGCTAACACCTGGTCATTGCAACCAACAGAGAGATTAAAACTATTTTACACCTAAAATTAAAATATGAAGTGAAGTGAAGTCGCTCAGTTGTGTCTGACTCTTTGCCACCCCATGGAGTGTAGCCTACCAGGCTCCTCTGTCACACATGGGATTTTCTAGGCAAGAGTACTGGAGTGAGTTGTCATTTCCTTCTCCAGAGAATCTTCCCAACCCAGGGATTGAACCCAGGTCTCTGCATTGTAGGCAGACACTTTACCCTCTGAGCCACAAGGGAAGTCCAAAAATTGAAATATAATATTTGACTAATGATTTTCTTGTCTCAATGCTCAGCTAACAAACCAAACACATTATTTACTTTAAAGCATTTATCATGATCACAACTCTTTATTAACCTTTTGTCTTATAGCTCTAATTTTGGATTTCAAAAGTTTTGCATTTCAGGCAGAGAGTGGAGCACAGTTGATACTTTCATGCAAATTGCATCTAATAAAGGGTCTCAAATGTCAGTCCACACGTATTTGGCTCATACAGTGTTTAAAAAATTTTTTGAATCAACATTTTAAAAGCGGGAGATAACATTTTTTAAAATGTTGATAGCAGGGTTCTCTTGAAAACCACAGATCTGGAACACTGAGCCTATATTTGTGCATGACAGTATTATCTAGGGTGAAAGCAGCTGCCGCTAAAGTGGGGCTCTCTTGTTTGCTATTAAAAAGCAGAGATGTTACTTTGCCAACAAAGGTCTGTCTGGTCAAGGCTATGGTTTTTCCAGTAGTCATGTATGGATGTGAGAGTTGGACTATAAAGAGAGCTGAGCACCAAAGAATTGATGCTTTTGAACTGTGGTGTTGGAAAAGACTTTTGAGAGTCCCTTGGACTGCAAGGAGATCCAACCAGTCAGTCCTAAAGGAAATCAGTCCTGAATATTCATTGGAAGGACTGATGCTGAAGCTGAAGCTCCAATACTTTGGCCACCTGATGCGAAGAGCTGACTCACTGGAAAAGACCCTTCTGCTGGGAAAGATTGAAGGGGGGAGGAGAAGGGGATGACAAAGGATGAGATGGCTGGATGGCATCACCGACTCAATGGAATAAGTTTGAGTAAACTCTGGGAGTTGGTAATGGACAGGGAGGCCTGGTGTGCTGCAGTCCATAGGGTCGCTGACTGAGAGACTGAACTGAACTGAACTGAACTGATAGGACACAAGCCTCTTCAGAACAGAAAGATGAAGACTGAGAAAGAAAAGGATTCATTCCAGGGAGGCCTGGAATGCTGCAGTCCATGGGGTCGCAAAGAGTTGGACATGACTGAGTGACTGAACTGAACTTGTTTGCTTCAAGACCTATGACTCACATAAAATATGCATATGCCCTTATACCCGGGAGGCTTCACTGATTTATAGTCATATCTGATCCTTTTGTGCAGAGAGTGCTAACTTTGCCTCAATATTACAGTCTCTCCTTCTATAGTGAAGTTATAGCTGCAGGTATGACTGCCCATCTAGGACTACACTTCCCAGTATCCCTTGCAGCTAGGTGTGGTCATGTGACTAAGTTCTGGCCAGTAGTATGAAAATGGAATTGACATTTGAAACTTCCAGACTGCTTTTTAAAGAAAAGTCTCTTCTTTTTCTTACCAGCTGCAAAGTGAATGTGATGGTGGGAGCTGGAGCAACCATCTGATATCACAAGATGGAAGCTACATGTATTGAGAATTAACAGCAAATATGCATTGGAGAAGGCAATGGCAACCCACTCCAGTGTTCTTGCCTGGAGAATCCCAGGGGCGGCGGAGCCTGGTGGGCTGCCGTCTATGGGGTCGCACAGAGTCAGACACGACTGAAGCGACTTAGCAGCAGCAGCAGCAGCAGGAAGAAACTGGGTCTCCAACATCAAGGAGTTACATACTGGCTCTGGAAAACTTATGCTCAGACTGTTATATCAGAAAAATTAACTTCCATTTTGTATCCCCTTTTCACAGCAGCCTCATCTGTATCTTACTTAACACAACTGTGTTTGCAATTGAGTCTGTGGCATGTGGCTTAATTGGAATTGAGGTCTAAAAGAAAAGAAAATGTACAATTTGGCAGATTGTTTTTCCTTATAAATGGGACCTATGTGGCCAGCATCAAGTTGCACTGAAGGCTGAGATGAGGCATAATATTGCTTTATGGTTAAATCAATATTGGAAAATCCTGGCCACGTCTCACAGGCTCTGTTTGCAGGTGGTGCCACTTTCTGGCTGTGAATGATTTGTCCACAGGGCTCCGCAGGGGCTTTTGTATCTCAGGTCCACAGACTACATTCTCATCTCTTCTTCATCTCTACCTTGTGTTTGAAGGCCACACTTGAGCAAGTAGCTCTCCCACCTTTTCTCGGCACAGCTCTTGAGTGGAACAGAGTAGAAATTTCTTGGTTGGTACTACTCTGGCTCTCAGGGGTCCAAGAGAGGCTTCCTAGTGCTAAACACAAAACCATGGAGGATTCTCACAGTTTTGATTTGAGCAGACCCTTATTATGTGAGGGTAAAGGACTAGTTATAAAAATGATCTATGACAAAAAAAAAAAAAAAAAGAACTTACTGCCTCCCCAGAGGCAGGAGCCAAAAATGACATGTGTTCTTTAGAATAATGAATAAAGTATTGAGTGAACTTTGGATAATAATAATGCTGAACAACTTAGTTTGTTGTTAATCAATCAGTTGTGTCTGACTCTTTGTGACCCCCAAGGACTGTAGCCCACCAGGCTCCTCTATCCATGGGATTATCCAGGCAAGAATGCTGGAGTGGGTAGTCATTCCCTTCTCCTGGGGATCTTCATGACCCAGGGATTGAACCTGGGTGTCCTGCATTGCAAGCAGATTATTTACTGTCTGAGCTACTTAGATTGCCCAAGAGTCTCCAGACTGGGGCTATTTTGGGCAACAAAGAGGGGAAGAAAAAACTTATTAATGAGCACCAATGTGCCATGAATATTACATACATTTTTTCATTTAATTCTAAAAAATCCTATAGGATAGTATAACTATTTTGTTTCTTCAAAGCAGAAATGCTAAGAAAAGGTAACTTGTCAAAGATCATATAGTTAGGACATAAAACAATCAGAATTTTGACATTTTTCGACCTATGTTCATTCCATATCATGTAGCCTCATGGATGCTCTGAGGCTGGCCTGATCAGGAGGAAGAGTCAAGTGTGATCCCAGACAAAACTTATGGGGATGGAAGTATCTGGAATGGAGGCAGGCAAACAAGAAAAGAAAACGGGAGAGAGACAAGTTGGAGAGACTGTATACCTGCATCAGAGCATTCTAAGGTCCCCACAGTACAGAAGACCAAGATGAGTGCAACTGTCTGCTCCCTGAAGGAGAAGGGGTTCTGAAGAGGAAGGGGGCAGATACACAAGGCGATGGATTACCTGGAAGCAAGAGGAGAAAAACCTGAAAAAGAACATTTTCTATGCTCCTTATATTGAAGGATCTTGCTGAATAATTGGTTGGTATGTAGAGAAGGAATTACAATGTAATAGCCAGCCAGTTTCTGCTTATTTAATGCTTTTCCTATTGCTGGCAAATTCTTTTGATTGATATATGTATCCCCCTTCTTCTTTTATATAGATGCTTCTATGTCCATTCACACTGTTCCTCAAGACCAAAAGGGAAAATAATTCCCAAAGCAATGTTCTTGGACAAGTAAAGCTATCAAACATCAAACAAAATTGCATCACTTTTTTCCTTCTTTAATCATCTCTTACCTTCTGCCTCTTCAGAGAAACAGTTCATCTTTATTTTCATTTCGTGATAAAGTATTTTCTAACCACATCAGCAAAACTCCATTCAAAGTTGACAACCAGTTTTTTAGACATAAAACACATGCCAGTTCTGTCTGGCACAAAGTAACTCTAACAGATCTAATATATTTCTTTATCACTCAGCCACTGATGAGTATCTGATAGTTCTAAGCTCCCTTAACATTAAGTCAGTTAGTTAGATGGATAATGTTTTCAGAAGTGGAGACACTGCCTGTAAGATGTAGCTATTTATAATTCAGAGATGGTGGGGAGGCAAGCTGGGGTCACCGATGTCTATATTCAGGCTATAAGGAGAATGATGTCCTCTAACCTGGGTCAATCAAGCTCTTTTTACAGAATGAGTCGCAGGTGACTGAATACCATTCTCCAGACAGGATCAGGGAAGGATATAAAATTGAAACATTAAGATGAAAAATGCATTTAATACACCTAACCTAACAAATGAGCTTCCCCCATGGCTCAGCAGGGAAAGAATCCGCCTGCGATACAGGGAGACTCGGGAGACACAGGTTCGATCCCTGAATCAGGGAGATCCCCTAGAGGAGGAAATTTGACAACCCGCTCCAGTATTCTTGCCTGAAAAATCTCATGACAGAGGAGCCTGGCAAGCTACCATCCAAAGGATTGCAAAAGAGTTGGACGTGACTGAGCACACACAGGCACACGCAAAACTACCAAACACCTTATCTTAGCCTAGCCTACTCTAAACGTGTTCAGAACACTTAGATGAGCCTGCAGTTGGGGAAAAACTCATGTAACACTCAGAGCATTATTATTTTATAATAAAGTATTGAATATCTCATGTAATTGACTGAATACTGTACTGAAGGAGAAAAATGTAATGGTTGCCTGGTTACAGAATGGTTGTAAGTGCGTCAGTTGTTTACCCTAGAAATTGAGGGGCTGACAGGAGCTGAGGCTCACTGCCCAAGCCCAGCATTGTGAGGAAGGATTGAACCGCATATTCAGTTCAGTTCAGTCGCTCAGTCCTGTCCGATTCCTTGAGACCCTATGGAATGCAGCACGCCAGGCTTCCCTGTCTATCACCAACTCCCGGAGCCTATTCAAACTCATCACCATTGTGTCGGTGATGCCGTATATTGCTAGTCTGGAAAATATCACAATTTAAAGTTACAGTTTCTACTGGATGTATATCACTTTGCAACATTATTAAGTTGAAAAATCATAACTTGAACCATTGTGAGTCCAGGACTGTCTGTAGTTAGGAACTGGAAAGTACATTGACTCACCAAGTTCTTTGACTTAAGTCTCTTGGCTGCCTTGAACTGATAAAAACAGAAATGCAGCTTTCAGCGCCATGGACAATAGTTCTCCATTGCTGTGACCCTGGCCTAGTGGGGAGGAAATGAAGTTAATTTGGGTAAAGACATGTCCTGTCTGTCCTGTCCATTCTTCCTGTGGGGCCCTGGAGTAAAAGCAAAGGGTTTTGCATGTTGAGCTAGAATATTAGGAAAGAGGAAACAGTGTCGAAAGCGGGACTTTGGGGTCAGGGATTGTTCAAAATATAACAACTTCCTTTCACTTTTTCACCTTTTTCCTTTCCTTTTTCACCTTTTCTTTCTTTTATTTTTAAAGTGAAGTTCCAAGTAGAAAAGGCAATTTTTGCCAAGTGCTACAATTTACGCCAATTGGGTTCTGAACATTAAGGCCCTCTTTACTCTGGTGGTAATTTAAAACAGCAATAACGGAAGAGCTCTGAGTTATAGGTGCCTCGTTTAATGCTATGATAACCCTCTGAGACAGGGATTGTTCTCCCCTCCTGTGGATGGGGAAATCACAGCTCAGAGAGGCTTGCCCTCAGTCACTCAGCTGGTAAGTGGCAGAGTCTGGGGCTTTCTCTTTCTACCACACTGATCACCGTGACTCTCACGTAGTAGTCGCTTCAGATACATGTGAAGGTTTCTATTCCCAGCAGCCCTCTGGGCTCCATGTGATAAGCAGCTGTTACTCTGCTTCCCACAGGTGTGTTGTGAGGCTCCCCAGAAATTCAGTTCTTCCTCTCCCCATGCATCCAGAACAAAGGGCAGGTGAATTTCATAATGATCACTTTAGAAGTGATAAAAATTCCCAAAGAGAATTTTATTACTGACATGCAGTTGGTAGCCTTTTTTCATAAGGAATGCATTGTGGAATGCTCTGCTTTGGTGAAGAGGAGACATTCTTAGAAATGGAAGACAAAGAAGAAAAGGGAGGAAGGAGGGGAGAGCCAAAGGGAGAATATTCATGTAGGATCAGGAGTATTGGCTCTTCTTCTTCCTCCTCCTCTTTAGCTTTAGGGTTCTCTGCCTTCCTTCACCTGGGAGAGAGAAAGCACCACCGACTTTTAAGTCAAATAGACCATGGCTCTATGAAAAAAGAGACAACAGGCCTCAAATGGAGTCACTTGTGCCAAGCCCATGTCACCAAATCAGAACTTAAAACTAACCTAATTACAGTTTTTATATTCACCAGGAATGTCATCTTAATTCCTGTTTGAAAATTTCTGATGAGCACCAACGAAGGAATCTACCATGTAGATCCTTCTTCATCCCTCAGAGGAAGATAAGGCAATTGCTCTTTTCTTATCCCTTCCCTGTCTTGCCTGCAAAAGTCTTCCATTGTGTACAGCTCCTTGGAGGTCCTTTTTATACGTTAGATGTGGTGCTGTCTGATTCATGAATTGCTGGGTAAAGACATTTTGAAATTCAAATTTACTCAGTTGAATTTTGTTTCTTAACAGTTCAAATCTCAGCTCTGGTGAAAACTCTTGTGAAAGCTATTTAACCTCAGTTTTCTCATCTTTAAAATGGACTAATAGTATCTTCTTTGTTGGATTACTGGGGGAACTGAATGAAATAATGCAATGTTTCTCCAAGGAAAATATTTATATGGCTTTCTGATGATACATTTTTTAATGTAATAATTAAGCCACATATAGATAACTAGCATGCTAAACCTGTCATTTCATAGGTCATATTACTTAGGGCAAGGCTAAATTAAAAAAAAATCCAATTTAAAGTCTATTTCTATTTTTAAAAAATCCAATTAATTATTTTTATTTTTTTGTTTTAACAATCCAATTTAAAATCTCTTTTGATACAATGTTGAATGTGTGATATAGACATTGTAAAAAGTATGTAGGGAGGGAACTCTGAGCCAGTATGAAAGCTGCTGGTCCAGCCTCCTCCCTTCAGGAAATGACTCCTTTCCCACTAGTCTTGGTTAAGGAAGGCATCTTTGGACAAAGAAAAGCTGGAAGACTCAGGCTGGACAGGAAAGCTGACTTACACTGGGGTCCTGGAGTTAGCTGCCCTGTGGAGTCCCTGGAATGTCGCCTCCTGCTGCTGCCCTCCCGTGGTAAGGGCTGGCCCCAGAGTCCTGAATACAAGTCAAAGTTGACACCCAGCACCCCCACACCTCCCTTTCTGCCCCCTTTCTCACCTCTCGTCACCCTGCCTCTGGAACTCCCCCACCCCCATCAGTCCCACCCGGCCCAGGCCTACCCTTCCCAAAGTGTCACTTGCTCCTCCAACCTACTCACAACTGCCCTTCCCAAGATTCCTTATAAATCATCGGAGGACATTCTGATTCTCAGGGGTGCACCACCAAGGGTGACTTACCTTTCCTAGGGGACATTTGTTTTAAAAGAGGAACTGGTTTAGACTAAATGAAGTCAAATTGGCAGGAAGTACAGTGGCTGTATCACTATGATAGGGATCTTTCTTTGGCTCTCACCTTTCTTTATGAAACATACCTTCTCTTTAAGTAGGCATTTAGATCCAAGAAGTAAAATCTTTTTCTTTCCAGGAAGTTCTGCCACAAACTTTCAAAATAGTTTTACTACTGGTGTTAGAATTACAATATTTTGCTTGAGATTAAAAACCCAAAATAGCAATGGCTTAAAAAAGATTTTTGATGGCATCACTGACTCAATGGACATGAGTTTGAGCAAGCTCTGGGAGACAGTGAAGGACAGGGAAGCCTGGCGTGCTGCAGTCCATGGGGTCACAAAGGGCTGGACACGACTGAGCGATTGAACAACAACAACAACAAAAGATTTAAAAACATTTCTCTCTCATTACAGGACTGGTATAGGTTCCTTCTATCTGTTTTTTTCACTTTCTTCAATGTTTGGCTTCCACCTTGTGGCTCAAGATGGCCGCTCCAGCTCCAGACCTTGGGTCAGCATTCCAGTTACTGGTCAGGAAGTCAGGTCCCAAGAAGGGTACTCTAGTTCTTTAAAGCACTCTCTACCTTCCTTTAAATCTTCTGGCCAGGACTTGGAAGTGAATTCATTGTAAAGCATACTAGGTAATGTGATATTTTTTCCCCCTGAGCAGCCTGTGCCCTGCTAACATTTGATATTTTATTACTGAAGAATGGGAGAATGGGTTTTGGAGGCAATTACTTCTCTTCCACAAGCCTATTTCTGGGACTGTGAAATGTTCAGACGCAAGTAGGAATCCAGGACTAAAATCAGGCTCTCATACTTTTTTCTGCCATTGTGAAAATGCTGCTGGTGCTGGGATGATGCTTCGGATCACAGCCAGG